>NW_026848300.1:1200000-2400000 GCF_030435595.1 Desarmillaria tabescens
CTCTACTTAAATACATGTTGGGTATCCTAATAATAGTACTGTGGGAATGTCCGATCAGAATCGCATAGTATCATAAGCATGATTACGAGAAAAAGGAAAAAGAAAAGAATAAATCGTAACATTACCCCCTCTCTAAGACTCGTTCATCCCGAATGAGTCCTCAGTCTCCTCTCCGCTTTGTTGTGATTGACTGTAGAAGGATATGACGCTCTCATCATCGTTGGCATCATCCTCACTATCAAAGTCCCAATTCTCCATGACCTTTTGAAGATTATGAACGTCGGTCTCGTCGTCAGAAGGGGGGTCGAGCATGATTGGAGGGTTTTTGTAGGGTCTGTTCTCCCGCCGCGAGTCTTTAATTTCTTGGGCACGTCGTCGCAGGTAGGAGTCATGAACTCTGGGGTTATCGAAACGTGGGTCAGTTTTCGGTGGGGTGTACTTCCAGCATTTGTCTTCAGGGACTTTGTTGTCCCTTAACCATTTTGCGTTCCTTTCCTGCAAGGCCCGATCCATCGATTCAGAGATGTCCACCACAAGTCTCTGAAAGGACGACATGGTCGATACAGGTCCGTTGTTCTGTCCCGCATCTGAGGCAGCCACCTCCCCGATCACGTCGATCTCTTCCTTGGAGTGTCTCAGGGCCAAGCATTGAGAGGAGTAGACGGTTTCCACTTCAGTGAGGCAGGGTGTGTCGGGTTCGTGGAAAGGTACTACGGCGTCATCGGGTACCTTGGTATCCTTTCCGACCGTTTTTCCGTGTTTGTTAACCCTCCACTGAATCCTTTGGATACGAGCCTCGTATTCGTTGACCAGTTGTTCTGCGTTAGCCATGTTTGAGCGCTTTACCCAGGAGTTCTCCTCCCTCGGGTATCCCTTCCATTTGACGAGATACTCAGTTATGGTCCGACGAGTTCGGCCTTGACCTATAACTTTGTCTCGTTGTTCGACAATTTCTTCGATCTCATATTCTTCTTCGTCATCAATCAACTCCGGGGGTGGTCGTTCGGGATGCGGTTGATTTGGGAATGCAGGGACGACGTAAGGCGTTAGGAGTGACTCGTTAAATCGGTTGTGAATCCTCCATCGGACGGGTAGTTTTAGCTCATAAGCCGAGGCCTCCTTTTTGGCGATAATAACAAAGGGTCCGACTCGATGGTCCCCAAGCTTCTTGGTGGGGCGAGGGAGGTTTAGGTTGGTCGTGTCTAACCATACCTTGTCTCCTGGCTTGTATTCCGCTGCGATGCCTTTGTGTTTATCGTAGGACCGCTTCATGGATTCTGCCGCCTTTTCCAACGACCTTTTGGCTTCCTCCTGCGCTTTTTCTATCTCCGCTGCTAGTTTCCCTGCCGCCGGGACCATGGTTGTCTTCTGAGCCCTTTTTATGACCTCCCCGTCCCTGCCGAATATAACTTTGTAAGGGGAGTACCCCGTCGCCGAGTGCTGTCGGTTATTGTGTGTGAAAGCCGCTAATGGCAGCCACTCGCTCCAGTCATCTTGTCTGTCGTTGACGAACATCTTTAAGTACTTTTCAATCTCCTGATTGACCCTCTCGGTCTGTCCGTCCGTCTGCGGGTGGTAGGCCGTGGAAGGGTTTCCTTGAATCTGTAGGAGTTGATAAAATTCTTTCATGAATTTTGAAACGAATACCGAGCCCCTGTCGGAAATGACCTTCTCCGGCATCACCCCATAGGGTACGTAAACGTAATCCCTAAGGATCTTGGTGAAACCAAGGGAAGTTAGTTCTTCGGTGCAGGCAATAGGAATAATGGCTTTGGAGAATCGATCTACAATGACAAGGATGGTGTCGAACCCTTTGGAGTTTGGGAGCTTGGTGATCATGTCGACGGAGATGTGGGTCCAGGGTCGCACCAGGACTTCGTTGGGGTGAAGAGGGGCCTTCTTCGGGCGATGGTCTGCCTTGGTCCGCTGGCAGACGTCGCAGCCCTTCACGTAGGCTTCCACATCTCGGCGCATGCGCGGCCACCAGTAGTCCCGAAGTATCAGTTCCTTGGTCTTGTCGATCCCTGGGTGCCCGGCTGTAACATGATCGTGTTTGAGGGCAAGAATCCGTCCTTGTAAATCACGGTCTATTGGCACGTAGATGCGTCCATCATACCATAAGAGGCCCTGGTCATGCGAGATTCCCTTTTCATGATTAAGCGAGTCTGAAATCCCCCTATCCCACCTTCGGGGATCATGCGTTGCTACCCTAATCTGTTCATGTAACTCCTCGGCAGTGGGCATGATCAGGGCCCTGAAGTGTTCTGCCTTGAGGACTATCACGTCCCGATTGTCTTCCTTGCCTTGGTCGTGATCCGCCCTCCTGGACAGGAGATCCGCCTTGTGGTTCTGGGCCCCCGGTTTATGGTGCAATGTGAACTGGTACTCCGCCAACTCTGTTACCCATCGCGCTTGTCGTCGATTGAGTTTCTGAGGCTTGCAGAAGTATTGGAGATTGGAATGATCCGTCCAGATCTCGAAATCCTCCCTGGCTCCCATAAGGTACTGACGCCACTCTTCCAGTGCAATCATAATGGCGAGGAGCTCCTTGTCATAGATTTCGTAGTTGCGTTTGGTGATGGATAAGGCCTTAGAGAGGAAGGCCACCAGACGCCACTTCTCGTTCTGCCACTGTGATAGTACCGCCCCTATTGCTCCTTCGCTGGAGTCTGCTTCTACGCGGAATTTCCCCTCGTCGAGGGGAATGGCCAGCACTATGTCTTCTTGAAACAGCACTTTGAGTTTGTTGAACGCATCTTGTTGAGCTGCTCCCCACTTCCACTCCTGCTTCCCGGTGAGGGCGGTCAGGGGTCTCACATGCTTGCTATAGTCCCGGACAAATCGTCGATAGAAGTTACAAAATCCTAGGAAGGACTGCAACTCTTGCTTTTTTCAGGGGACTGGCCACTCGAGTAGTCCCGCGATTTTTACGGGGTCCATACGCAATCTCCCCTCGCTAATGATCACTCCCAGGTACTCCGTCTCTTCTACTTCGAATTCACATTTTTCCGCTTTGAGGAACAAGTGGTTTTCGCGCAAGATTTGGAGTACCTTGCGTACGATTCGTTTGTGATCCGACTTGGTTTTGGACGCGATTAAGATGTCATCCAAGTACACCGACACCTCTCCCGCCGCTATGAGATCCTTGAAGATGTCGTTCATCATCCATTGAAAAGTGGCCGGAGAGTTAGTGAGTCCAAAGAACATTACTAGGGGCTCGTATAACCCCCGGTTGGTTCGAAAGGCTGCCTTCCATTCGTCCCCCTTCTTGATCCGTACGTTGTTGTATCCCCATCGTACATCCAACTTGGTGAAGTATTTGGCTTTCTTTAGCCGGTCCATCAGTTCTCCGATAAGCGGTAACAGATAACGATTCTTGATGGTCATCTCGTTAAGCTTTCGATAATCTTGGACTGGTCGTAGCTTCCCGTCCTTCTTTTTAACGAAGAAAAACGGGGAGGCCATCGGGGACTTGGAGGCTTGAATGCGGCTGGTGGATAGGTTTTCGTCGAGGAATTTGTCCAGTTCCTCTTGTTCGGTTGGATTGAGGGGGTAGACCTTACAGTCTAGGTTAGCATTGGCATTAGGGATGAGCTCGATGGCATGGTCCCAGGGTTTACACGGGGGAAGTTCGTCAAGTTTTCCTTATCGAAGATGTCCTTAAAGTCGCGGTACTCTTCCGGTACTATTTCCTCGAACGACTTGGTCGTCTTTTTGGCGTTAGCCTGAGCTGCTAATTCGTTGGCCTTAGTGCCCATGGCTCGTACCTGAAAGGCTTCTTCGAAGTCTATTACGAGGATGGTGTCCCCCTCTTCGTATTCGTCCCAACGGGCAGAGGGGTCCGTGTCTGGTAAAGAGAACGGGATTTTTCGACAGGTGCATCGGGCCAAGGTAACGGCTCCGGTGTCCCAGTCGATCAGGGGATTATGGCGTTGTAACCAGTCATGCCCAAGGAACAGCGGGGTAGAGCCTAGATCGACCACGGCTAATTCGATCTGTTCCACGTGATCCCCGATGCGTAACCTTACTTCGGTGTATTCCGTGATGTCGCCCCCCTTATTCCTAGTGCCGTCGGCATTGTAGACGGGCATGGGTCGAGCGGCCTTTTTGAGATTGAGGTCATGTGATCGGGCCCAGGCTTTATCAATTGAACTGCCCGTGGCCCCGCTGTCCACCAGGGCGCTGACTTCGTGGATCTCCCTTGTGTCTAAGGTCTCCAATTGTACTTTTATTGAAACATTATGCCCCTTCCTTCCTCGTATATACATTGGTGGTTTCTGAAGATCCTCCATCCACTGCCACCTCTCCTGAGCTTGGGCGGCTGTTTCCATTTGCTCCTCCAACTGACGACATAAACGGTTGTCGACTTCCCCTCTTCATCGCGGGTGCACCCACCCGTTAAGTACGGCGCAAGCTGCCGCGTCTCCCCGGGTGATACGTAGCGCTCTGCGGGTCCATAAAATGCCGTGGGGCTCGTAGTACATTTCCGTGATTGCTTTCCTGTCGTTAGGTGTCGTGGTGAGTGAGGGCGCAGGCGGGGGTGTCCGTTTAGGGGCCACGACCGGGATGTCGGACCGCAGGTGGGCTTCTTCGTCCTCAACTTCTTCCAACGAAACGGAGGTTGTCTTGCTTCGAGGCGGCATTTGGTCACCGGGCCGAAAAGGGCCCCTCAGCGGCACTTGGGCGCCTTCCGTCGAATTGGTGGAGGAGGGCTCGCTGCCCTGTGTTCGACCCTGGCCAAGGGTACTTGTGCGCGGCGTTGTAACCTCCACCGTCGTTCCGTGCTTACGGCTCTTCCTGGACCCGGCGGTACTTCGGGTAACCCTTCGCGGACACACACATGTTGGCTCCCCTCCGGGGTCTGCACCGTTTGCCGCAGCATTGTCCTTGGCTACTAAGGGCAGGTGGTCCCTCGGGTTCACAGCCTCAGCTGCTTTTCCGGCGCTTCCCGCTGGAACAGACGGCTCCACAGGCGAAGTCGCAGGCCCAACGGGCTGGGTTGTCGACCTTTCTCCCACTCCAGGGTGACCTTCCTTCGTCAAGGGTTCGGTCGGACTTCGACCTAGGGGGCTCTGCCCTCGAGGGGCTTTCCCTGTGCGGTCAAGCGGGGGTTCCTGAGCTCGGACAGCCCCTAGGGGTTCAGTGCTGGATGCTGGCTGCATGGAGCGGCAGGAATCCCCTCCTATGCCATCGAGCTGTTGCGATTCATCTTCCTTAGTTCCTTCGATTGGTAGTGCAGCGAAAAAGTTGGTATATTGCTCGTACGGGGTACCTACATACGTAGTATAAGTCCGGCTAATAGTACAAGAGCGCGCACCCAATGAAACTAAGTCCTTGGCCGACGTCGTCGAATCGCTTATTTCGACGCCGGCTCGTCTTTTGACGACCTCTCCTCCTTCACCTCTTCGACCTTCGTGTCCTTGCCGTTTTCCTCCTTCTCTGCTTCTGCGAGTAATTGTCGTAGGCATTGGACGTTGGGTTTTTTGCGGGGTGGAAGTTTGACGGGGAGCCATTTCGATTTGTCCGTTGGACATTTATGGTCTCGGCTCCACCCGGTATTGCCGCATTTGAAGCATCGCTTGTCGCTTCGCAACTTGTCGATCTCCATCGGCTGCCCGGCTCCTCCATAGGTCGTCCCCGTGGCGTCCTTCTTATCGCCACCCGAACTCGACGCTCCACCCTTCTGTGACAATTGATGGCCTCGACCCGAACCTCCCTGGTTCGAGGAGGACTTACTGCCCAATCCTTGGGCTACTCCATATCGATAGTTCGCGTCTATCCTCAAGACGCGGGCCTTCCATTCTGCGTAGGTTGTGGGGCGCTCATTGTCCCCATGCATAACCGTATTTCGCACCGTCGGTCGTATCGCGGCTTCTACCGCCTCGAACATCTGCTTCTCGTCTCCGAACTCCTCGCACTTGTGGGCTAATCGTTCGAACTTCGCGAAGAACTCGATTGCTGACTTGAAGTCCGACTGCCGGACCTTCTTCCATTCTGCCTTCCATATGGTCAACTCCGCTACTTCCCGGAATTGGGCGGTGAGGTCATGGGAGAATTCTGCCCATGTGGGGAATCTCCAATGGCCTTGCGGGTCCCGGTATCGGTAGTATTGATCCACCCACCATTGTTGGGCTTCCCCACGTAGATACCCCTGCGCGAAGGTGATTCGGTAGGGGTTCTGCCCTTCATCGTTCATGGTGTAATACATTGGGAACACCTGGAAGTATACTTCGCAATGGTGAAGGAACCGAGTGATGTCGGAGGACACCCTGGTGAAGTATTTGGGCTGCGTGATCAACTTTGGCTTCACGTCGTTCCACGGATTATTGGCGGCGCCGGGCGCTAAGACCCAGGGATCGATTGGGTCAGGAGGCGGAGGTGGTACAGGCGGTATGGGTGGCTTGGGCGGTCGCGACAGGGACCGCAAGTGCCGATTGTCGCCCGGGGGAGGGTAGTCTCCGAAGTTCGGGCGCGGCGGTGGCTTGGCAGGGGGTACCGGTGGTACTGTGGATCCCTTTCCCTTGTCGGGGTGAGAGGGGCCCACCCCTGGGTCCGCGTAGTCGTCGTCGTCCCCCGCTGCTCCGCCGAAGAAGCCTTCCAGGAAGAACCCCGTCGTATCAACGGGGTGAGGCATCGGTTGAGGTCGTCGGTAGGCCTCACAGGGGGGTTGAGGAATCTCAGGGTTCATGAGATTCCATACGATCGCTGCCCGGTGCCACGTTTCTACCTCCAGGATGTTCTTCATCAGGTATACGTCCCCCATAGTCTTCGCACTTCGGTAGTCCTCTCCCGCCTTGGTGAATAGCCACTGCGGGTCCTTCTCCATGTCTTCCATCATGATCTTGTACAGTCCGTGCCACGGGAGTAAATTAAAGATGTCAGGGTGTGGACTGGGTCCTCTAAGCAGGACCGTCCTTACTGCTGCCATCACCACTGGTTCGAGAGCCTGATTTGGCGGGCGGCTTGGCATCCTTTGCCGCCTCCCTCTCTCTGGCGAGGCGGTCGATCTCTCGGTTTCATCTCCACCTCCCGATGTCTGAATCCTCGTCGGTGATTTCCGACTGGTAGGAGTTCCAAGCCCTGGTTCTTGCCTCCAGGTCGGTTCCGGCTCGTCTTGCAGCTCCTGTGTATCTGACGGTGGCTGCTCGTATCCGGTTCTCAACCTCGGCATCGGTGGCGTCAGGTTCGAGGGGGAGGTCCCACCAGCCTCCGGGTCCTTGGAGGGCATCCTCTTCTGCTCGACGAATGCGTGCGTCGTGCGCTCTTCCTCGGTCCATTCTGGCCTGGACTTCTGGGGATTCCCGGGCAGCTCGAGGGAGTCCGAGGGACTCGACGTACGTGTGATAAAGGAGCGGCCACAGACGCTGAGCGAGAGGGACGGGGTCGGCAAAGGCTTGCGCGGCAACCGACGGCTCCCAGTTGGAGACTCCGGCGAGTCGCTCGGAAACGGTAACTGTTCCAAGTTCCTCTGGGTCGTAGTCGGGGTACTCGCTCCAAAGCTCCCTATCCGTCGGCTCGTGCGCAGAGATGGTGGGAGGGAGCGTCGCGGTCTCGGACCCGTCAATGACTGAGTCAGACTCTGACCTGGGCGAGTCTCTGGCCACAACAACTTCTTCCCCGGGGTCGGCATAGATCCAACTGGTGCTGGGGTACCAGGCGACTGGCAGTCCCCTATCGACTGGCCAGGACTCTGGAATAAGGTGTGCATCAGCTGCACGGGAGGTAGCTGCGGAGGCTCCGAGGCCAAGCTCTCCAGAATCATCGCAGAGGTCGTCTCGGGCCTTTCCTTTTCCGTATCTCTTCTGCTCACTTCCCCAGTCTGCATCGGTCCACTTGGTTTGGGAGCGCCCGCTCCAACCGTCTCCGGTATGGGCTGCATCCTCCTCCTCGTTCGGATAGAGCTCGCTGAGGAGGGTTTCGAGTCGGATCCTTTCGAGGTCGGTGAGCTCATCACCTTCGAACTCGGTGTCAGGGCTTTCTTCGCCCATGACCAGATGCCTGGTGTCTTGTCTTCGGGCTCCGTCGGCACTTGACTCGCCCTCGACTGGAGAGATGTCGAAGAGGCCTGGTAGGGGCGAGTCTCCTCGGTCGAGGAGTACCCCCCGGGTATCGGTGATGTCGACGGAGTCGTCTGACTCGGCGGTAGCGCTTCTGTAGGAGTCGGTGCTCGGCTCTGAGGATCCCGAGCTGGATCGCGATGATGTGTAGAGGGACCTTCCAGGTCCTCTGGGTGTGATGGGTCGGCCATCGTGAAGGGTTTGCTGTGAGGCCATGGGTATAAAGATTATCGGTGGCGGGTATGCTGGTGTCGCCGGAACGTAGTGAAATGGGAGCTGGGCTCGTACACGCCTCTGTTGGCGGCAGCACCGGTGGATGTAGTACAAGGAGGTGAACAAGAAAAAGGTTATAAAAAACGCGGAGATGACAGGAATGGCGTCGGATAAGGGCATCCGTCTGTGGGCTTATTTTCCGTGATAGCCGGCGGTAAGGAGTGACCATACGATGGTCAGGGCAAGGATAGTGAGGGCAGCGAGGGTCGCGATAATCAGGTTGAGGTCGGTCTCGTAGTCGGGACCGGTCATCAATATGTTATCGTCGTCGAAGGATGGGTCAGTCAATGCTAGCAGTGTGACCACTAGTACTGAGGCTAACTTTAGGGACAGGCTAAAGAGATTCGTGGTGTCTCAGACAAGAGGGAAGTATCTGCCGTACAGGGCTACTAGCAGTCCAGCTAGGAGGGGTGCGGCGATACAAACTCGTATGAGGGCCAAGGTAAGGAACACAGTTGTTAAAACTGCGAAGATGGGGTCGTTAATGATGTAGGGAACAATCCAGGCGATGACGGCGGCTTGGAGCAGTAGGTCAAAGGGTATTACCCAGAGGGCCACTGCGACAAGGAAGTGTATCGGATGAATCTTGATAATTCGTCGGTAAGAGTTCGCTTGTTACGGCCAGCAGTATTACCGCTTGGTATCGTAAAAAGGAATGGGCAGAACAACAGTATAACCGTTGGTTCAAGTGGGGGTACTTCTTTGAAAGGTTGGGCAGCGTTCGTTCTCGGACGTAGCGCTGGGCAACAGAGGTCGAGCTTCGGCTAAATGTTAGCCACTAACTCTTATCGACTTAGATCAACTCCAGATCGCCACTCGCACTTCGGTGGATGATACAAGAGGGGTCAAAGTAGAAGGAAGAGAGCCAGTCGTGAACTTAGATAGTCACGAAACAGGGAGCTTTGAGTTAGGTAGATTAAACCTTAGCTGAAGCTGGAGTTCAGTCCAGCTTAGGCTCTACTTAAATACACATTGGGTATCCTAATAATAGTACTGTGGGAATGTCCGATCAGAATCGCATAGTATCATAAGCATGATTACGAGAAAAAGGAAAAAGAAAAGAATAAATCGTAACAACAAACGATCGGCAGACGAGCGAAAAAGATTTCGCACAACTGGTGCAGTGCACATTCCCACCTAATAATGCGTCAATAACCAAGCTTTCTCCCATAAAAGGTAATTGACCTTCACAGCCATTGTGACTGATGGCGAGAAGTAGAATATATTCCAAGACTTCGAGTGGACTCTGTGGCAAGGACATGGATGGGAACTTTATGCAGACTGAAGGGTGAGAGGTTATATTACGGAAACTTGGTTGTCTAAATGGAGTAAGTAAGCCATTAAGATTATGAGCCGAGCTTTCAGATAACATTTGGTCATATCTAATCGTAGTTAAAATTTGTAATACAAGCCCATATGGAAACTACATGGAGTAAACAATTTTCTGGCTGAGAAGGGCTTTAGTCCTCGGAAGACCCACTTGAGTAGCCATTACCGAGGGTGCACACAAGAACGACTCCTCCGATCCGTCGTGCATATGACTGAACACCTTCATGCAGTCTAGCCTCTCCAGGTCTATGGCACTAATGATGGCCTCATCCACGCCTCGAAGTTCTTCTACCCATCCTTGTGACCATCTCTTGGTAAAATACGCAAACTCAAGGCTGAGCATCCACAATGGTACCTTGGAAAGAGTACCAAGAGTACGCTCTACCATTTTCAGTGCGCGTATTCCTGTGATAATTGACAAGGACTGCAGACGACCAAGATTGGCCAAAGAGAGGAGACATCTGCTGTGGTCACTAGCATGTTCTGCGCATCTGTTTTCGATGCAATGATAAGCTGAGAGGGCGGTGTCAATGTAGGCATAGTTATAGAAATAAGAGAGCACTCACGACACACATTGAGTATTAAATGGTTTACCTCAAATGCACGTTCTAACAGGAGCTGTACATCGTCCAACCAAAAATCATAGCTTATGCTGATTTGTAGGACCTGGAGCTCGGGAAAGGTGATCCGTTTCAGCCAGTCCAGCTTCGTTGCCTCACATTCAAATGGAAAAGAGGGCGTCTCCAAATATAAGTGGGTAAGTCGAGAAATGGCATTGTCAGTGCATAGGTGCATGTTATCCTCCATGCGCCACAGATGGCCTTCGCTGTCAACGGAAAAGCGAACCAAAGCGTGCATATCTGCATTTTTTGGCATTAGTAATGGGTAATCATTGGTTGAGTGAAGAGATCTCATGTTGGAGAATACCGTTCAGGGCCGGTGCATGTATATCGCATGACATCAAGTTCAGAGACTCCACTTTTCGCAGTGCCTTGGACAGATTGTCCAGGAGTTTTCCACGATCCACCAACCGTATCGATCTCAACGTCAACAATCTGAGTAGGGGAAGTTGCATTAGCAATTTTAGCAGTCCGTAAATGTCTTTCTCAGACAGGGTCGCTCCGGAGAATGTCAATTCACGTATGTAGTATCTGATGTTAGGATAGTGACGTTGAAGATCGCGAGCGGCCTCGATAGGTGAGGGGCGGGTGTAGGTAGTGCAGCATATGAGAGAATGGTTGGGAAGTGTTTCCATGACATGAAGACAGTAGAAGAGGCCTTTACGCGAAGGAGCAAGAAAGCGACGTCCGGCAAGGGCGCAACTTCTCAAGTCCCTTGGCTTTGCATAAGATAGGATATGCTCGATGGTTTCGGGGGCAAGGTTATCCATGAAGCGTGGTCGTTGAAGACCCGAAGCTCCACGTCCTCTTATATACAGAAAACATAGGGACATAGCCATGGCAGTATGCGGCGAAGGAGACGTTGATGAGAACCGATCCATAATTCACAATGATTTGCACAAAAAAATTTTGATGCTATTGGAATTCGGTACTACGGACGGTTTTGTTCAGTAAGAAGTCTCCCCCCCACTTTAGCCTTCAGCTCCCGCAGACCATTGTTAATGAAGTCTCTGGCTAATGTTTCTACATGTCGGCCGCTATGATTGCGGCAGAATCCCACAATCATCCTTTCAAACCGACCCGAATCAATTAGCTTGCACAGCGTGTTGTCCATGCTTTTGGCGCTCTCCGACATTGGTTTGGGCCAGTCTTTAGGACTATACACCAACACCAAGTCGACAGCAAGCAAAGAAGGCCGAGGAAGCGTGCCTAGAGAATGCAGAAAGAAGTTAAAAGCATCCTGACCCTCGACTGTCACAGCAAGACTGGTTAAGTTGATAAGTCGGGAAAGGTTCAGCTTGTGTCTTCCAGTAGAATGCCTCAATGTCTGAAAGGCTAGCAGTGTTCATTAATGCATAGAAACTTGCCAGAAGAAATAAATGTCCACTCACTAGATAACTGGACTGCAAGCTCTGTGATACAACCACAGTTAAGCAGCAATATCTCAACAACGTCTGCGTCGACCTCGTGATGAACATGAAGCGTCAGGAATCGCAAGGTTTGAAACTGCAGCCCTCCGAACCATTCATAGGCAAGAGCCTCTCCTTCCCATCCCACTGTCCTTGCACCAATAGTCAAACTCTGCAGTTTGGAAATGGCGCCTAACGTTTCAGGTTTCAAGTCTGCCATGACGATGTTGTATTCGTTGCAGCACGAGAGACCAAGAACCCGCAGGTCCAACGCTAAATCATGGTACGTGAGGATGCATTCTGCTAAGAGGATGATCAATGCACTGTTCATCAGAATATTCAAGGATTTGGTATCAACACAGCACGATCTCAGTACCAGCGTTGATATTCCATCCACAGCGCTGAGAAGTGTACACAGCGATGTCGTAAAAAAACTAAGGTCGGTGTTTTCGAGAACAACCTCGCTCAGTCGAGGGAGCTCATCAATGAGGTCATACATCGCGAGCACGTCCGCAGTCTGGAAGTACGTCGTATCAAAGATGATGCGATGAACATACTCTCCGACTTGAGGAAAGTCCTCTTGCAGGGCGCGAGCGAGTGATCTGGGAGTTCGCCGATTACACTTGGCCAAGTATGCCTGTCGACCAGGAGTGTAAATGTCGTATGGACCCAGTGGGATGACACTGTCTTTGATGCGCAGAGTTCGATGACCATGGCGTCTAGAAGGATGCAAGAAAGAATGATTGATGAGAGACAGTGCTGAAACGTCAGCGTGGTTGCTAGATGCAAACCAGACTATCCTGTCCTTCAGCTCAGGAGCGAGGTCATCCATTGCCGGCACACAGGACACGCACGACTGTCAACGGTTCCACTTTATACCCTTTTGAACTGAGAGCACAATTGAAAATGGATGTTCGGCAAAACAAGCACTTCCGCGGCTGAGTTGCCTAAAGGAGATACGGGCTAGGGTGACCAACTAGCAGGCTTTGTATAATAAGAGGTCATATACGGCCCATTTGCCTTGAATAACTATGCCGATCTCCCAGGAGCTGATTGACATCATCATCGGATTGGCGTGCAAAGGCAATTTGGCGACATCTCTGACTTGCACTCTGGTCTGTAAGGCATTTGTACGCACCATGCAAAAAGAGATGTTCTACAAACTCTTCATTCACGACTACGCTTCCGGACATCCATCGTCGAGACAAATCTGGCACAGTCTGTCACATGCCCTCAAATTTTTTCACGACAGTCCCCATACTTCTCGCTTTCCTCGAGTGCTTTTCTACCGTGCCAATCCTAATGTCAGTGTCACCAGACTCAGAAGGCTGCTGAGCAACCTGACGAGGGTCCATACATTGATCGTTGATGGCAGCGACACAGACATATTCGCACTGGCCACTTTGTCCCCATTCCTCCGTAATCTCTATTTCAGGGACAGCTACATTATGCACAAGGGGATGTCAAGGCTCCTGACGTCGTCGCAGAATGTGAAGGCGTTGAGTATTATAGGAGATTGGGTCACTAGTCCTAGACGCGGTAGTAGCATAGTGCTGAAGCTGCCTGAGGAGCCGGTGATGGTTCAGGGAATACGAGTTTTGGCGCTCGATTTGTTGAATGTGCCATCGTACCAGCTGGCTCTACTACGAGCGTGGGTGACCCCCCTTGTAGCTTTGGAGAGGTTGATCTTGAAGGTCACAGCTGAAGACGATACTATTGGTGCAGTGCAGGCTTTGATCCTCACGAATGCGAGATCGCTCCTGAAACTAAGGGTAGCAGTGATGAGTAAGTCAGTTGATACAATTGTTGGCCAAGCCATGCTTACAGTCATTCAGAGATCGATCCTTGGATATTGCCTTTCGACCTCTCTGAGTGTAGCGTTCTGTGAACCATCAACTTGGGCTCCCACGACATCAATCTCGACGCGCTGATTCTTACACTCAATACAGTAAGGGCAGACTGTGTTTTGTTACAACGACTGTGGATATCTGTGTATATTCGTCGATTTGCATGTCTGGTGATGGTAGAGGAAGTGACGGAGACGTTTCATGCTCTGGATCTGGTGTTGCATCGTATTGGATCGAAAGTGGAAGCGTGTGCGATCAAAATACACCTCGTTTTTGATACCCACTTCGTCTGGGAAGGGAAGTGGTACAAGGATGAGAAGCAGTACGGCGATTGGGTGAGAGCGTTGTGTTACAGACTGGCGAGGTTGGGCGAGGAGAGATTCAGCCTGGTGACATGTGCAAAGAAATTGGACTAGAAATATTTGAATCCCCGTATAACGAAGATGTATAGCATTGAGATAATCCTCGTATGATGAAGATGAGGCTGCGACAGCGATGACGCATGGGAGTGACTTAAGCCAATAATGCTACTTAGTGCCGCAATCAGAATGTATTCAAACTCCGAGGGCGGACTCCAAATCTGGCTGATCGCACAAACCCGTCAAGAGCTGCAATGACCTGCCTGCAGCGACGACGGCACGCAACTACTCCCACTTCACCTGAGTTATACTTAGGTCTTGTTCGCGTCATCACCTGAGTTACTCTTGGGTTTTATCTCATTGTTGCTGCTACTCCATTGAGTGTAGCTACTCAAATCCTCGACCATTGCTTTAACGGCTCGTTGGTACTTATCAGATTGGGTTTCCTGGATACACTCACAAGGTGTCTTTGATGATGTGTAAGTGTCCTGACAATTCAGGCCATAATGTTCCGTGTTTAACGCATCTTGGTATAGTTGGATGTCCCATAATTACGACAATTCAGGACAACCACGGAGATCTGTATGCATGCTCGAATTCGGATACCATTCCTCCCATTCCTTCTTCGACCCCTCCGTTCGAAGAACCCGCACTCAGGTGGCCAGCAGATCCTGAAATTTACATAGCCCGGCATTGGGCCTCAAACACTATGCCTTACCAAGGTTTCTTGCCTGTATGGTGAGCCGATGTTTTTGAGTGCGAGCTATTCAAGTGCCTCAACTATACAATCAGTTCTTTCCCTGTTCAGCCCTCGGGTCGTGGATTGTGGTCTTTGAGTGCCAAAGTAATCGAATCTTGGCGGAATTTGGAGGCTCTTTTGGAAAGGCTGAGGCAGATCTTGGAATCAGATGTTGGTAATCGAAATCTGGACTATTTGCAGTTTCCTTTGCCTTGGAAATATGGATACCACCATGCTAAGTCCAGTCAGAAAGCCATGGTGTACTCTGCCATTCATTCCCGAGATGCCTTCATTTTAATGGCTGCCGAGATATCATATCTTCTGGCTTTGGCTTTGGAGAACGATGGGTACCGTCGATTCCAGAATTGGTCCGCCGTATTAACAAGAGAGGTTGGCGGCAAGTGGGTTGATATGATCCGGGATTCATGGTTAGTTCAATACGATGTGGGTTATCAGGAAGGGAAAGAATCCGCCTGCAGACGTGTCGGAATTTTCATAGATCCCCGTAACTGCAACTTCGGTTATTTTCTTCGAGCCTACTACGCCTTCAAGATACCTGTTTGGATACACTGGGGACCATGGAAAGATCCTTATCGGGCTGGCCAACCTGAACAATTGCAAGATTATTATTTTCACCTCCCTCCTTCCCGCACAGTCGATCGTATTACAGCTCCACCTGCTCTACCAGCAACTATCTTCGAGTTGGACAAGGGCAAATGGAGGCAGAGACTGCCTGGGGAGAGGTTTACACTGCGATGGATACAAAAAGATAATGCGCAACTACCCAAAAAGATTTCTGTACAAGAGGATCCCCAGCCAAATGATGACGCTGCCATTCCGCAGTCAAAGGCTCAGAATAGTCAACTAGAGCCCCGAGTAGCAGATTCAAGATCAAACGTGGCCACTCATCAGTGTCTGGGGGAAACATGGCAGGAGTTCTTTCGTCGGCGTGACGAGGCCGTGGCTCAGAAGAAGGAGCATGAATCTGTGAGAGAAAGGCAGAGTCGCAAGGCAAGAGAACTTGATGCGGCGAAGCAGCATTGTCCAGCTCGCAGTGCAAACATCTTTGTCTGGGACGCCGTGGAAGGCAAAGATTATCTGGTGCGACAGCATGTTCCTCATCGCGATGTTCCAGACATTTGGGATGATTACGCCCCATCTCAGCGACGATATTCCTCGTTTTGGAAGGAATGGGACCTAAACTATGCCTTTGATCCAGACGCAGAGCAGAGTGCGGAGCAGTTGTTCGAGGAAGATGAAGATTGGGATGATGGACCAAGCACCTCTGTAGGACCGGCTCTTGTAGAACCAGTGCCGGACCTGTTCCGCAAGCGAAGTGCCCGAGAGTGGGAAGTAGTGCATGCTAAGATGTACGGCACACTGGTGAATGAACTCAAACCGAAGTGTTAGCGACCAATTTCACAAACAAGATCAAACAACTAAGCGTGACTCGCACTTCGGTCAGGCGCTTTGTGTTGTCCGCAGGTTTGCGTTAAGGGAGCTATCGCTTAGTTGAGCGAGAGTGAGTTCAGACTAAGTTATCGGGTGAATAAACTTTAGTTCGAGACTGAGGTTTAGGACCTGCAGTCGAGCTACTTAAATACAGTTTGGATCGTGCTAAATATACTACAAGTGTCTGCAACGGTACGGTGAACATACTGAATCCTCATGGTAGAATGCGATCAAGTCCGGAGAGTTAGCATAGCGAGATTACGAGAGAGTCGATAAGATAAGATAATGCGCGAAATCGTAATATTACCCCCCTGTTAAGGCAGTCGTCCCGACTGCAGTACAACTTGGTTTTGGAAGGTAGGCTCCTACGAGGGATGGTGTTTTTGGTTTTATCAGGTATTCTTGAATTGCCTGTACCAATGGGTGGTCGACTTCTGACTCTGTTACGGACTCATGTTCGGACCAAGAGTCTGATTCGTCTCCATCTTCCCACCATTCTGCTGGGGGTCGGGTGATAAACGAGACTTGTTCGAAGTCTTCAATTGCGTCTCTGGCGTTGTCTAGGTCCTGTTCGTCTACCCAAGAGTTCTCCTCCCTTGGATACCCTTTCCATTTGACGAGGTATTCGATTCCGGTACCGCGCCTTCGTCCTCTTCCTCTTGCTCTTTCTCTTCTGTCTACAATTTCTTCCACTTCATACTGTTCTTGTCCGTCTATAAGGTCCGGTGGAGGAGGTAAAGGCTGTATTTGGATTGGGAACTCCGGCGGACGATATGGAGTAAGGAGGTTCTCATTGAAACGGTCATGGATTTTCCACGCAGGAGGGAGTCGTAGTTTATATGCAGACGCGCCATGTTTGGAAATCACTTCGAAGGGCCCTACGCGTTTGTCCCCTAGTTTCTTCATTGGTCGAGGAAGGGATAGGTTTGTAGAGTCTAACCATACTTTGTCTCCTGGTTGGTACTCTATTGCCGCTCGTTGGTGTTTATCGTATTGTCGTTTCATGGTTTCGGCCGCCTTTTCCAGTGCCTTAGTTGTCTGTTCATGTACCTTTTGTATGTCCGCCACGAACTCCCTGGCAGCCGGATTGGTTCCTTCCTTGATCGTGAGCGGGGCGAGATGTGGTTTTTGTCCATGGTTGATTTCGAACGGGGAATAGCCGGTGGCGGAATGTTTCCGGTTGTTATGTTGGAAGGCCGCAAGCGGCAGCCATTCGCTCCAGTCATTTTGTCTGTGATTGATGAATATCCGAAGATATTTTTCAATCTCTTGGTTGGCCCGTTCCGTTTGTCCATCGGTCTGCGGGTGATAGGCCGTGGACGGATTCCCTTGGATATGCAACATGTCATATAGCTCTTTCATGAATTTGGATACGAATTGAGGTCCCCTGTCCGAGATTACTTTTTGCGGCATCCCGTGCTTGGCCCACACATGGTCTCTGAGAATCTTGGCCCACCCCGCTGAGGTTAATTCGGTGGAGCATGGTACTGGGATTACTTCTTTGGAGAAACGGTCGACTATCATGAGGATGGCATTGTACCCATTCGAATCGGGTAATTCGCCTATCATGTCGACCGTAATGTGCTCCCATGGTCGGGAAGGTACGGCATGGGGGTGTAAGGGTGCTCGCTTCCTCTGGGTGCTCGTCTTTGTCCGTTGGCAAGCCTCACATCCCCTTACGTACTTTTCCACATCCTGCTTCAGCTTTGGCCACCAATAATCCCGTTGGACTAGCTCCTTGGTCTTTTCAATCCCCAGGTGTCCCGCCGTAATGTGATCATGACGAATGGCTATAAGTTCTCCCCGTAACTGGGCATCTCGGGGAACGTATAATCGTCCGTCATAATGCATTAGGCCTTCTCGTTGGGTGATTCCTCTGGGATGATGAAGAGACGCTTCTATCCCCTTGTCCCATCTGGTCACATCACGCAAAGCGGTTCGTATCTTTTTGTGAACCTCCTCTTCGCTGGGCATGATGAGGGCTCGGAACATTTCTGGTTTTAGGACCACTACTTCGGTGTTGTCATTGTTTCCTTGGTCGTGGTCCGCCCTTCGGGATAACAAGTCTGCCTTTTTGTTCGCTGTCCCTGGTTTGTGATGTAGAGTGAAGTGGTATTCGGCGAGCTCCGTTACCCATCGGGCTTGTCGACGATTGAGCTTTTGGGGCTTCCGAAAGTACTGGAGGTTTTGATGGTCTGTCCAGATTTCGAAGTCTTGGTACGCCCCCATGAGGTAATGTCTCCAGTCCTCCAGGGCGAGCATGATTGCCAAAAGTTCTTTGTCGTATATTTCGTAGTTTCGCTCCGTTACCGTGAGGGCTTTGGACAAGAATGCTACAGGTCTCCATTTTCCTTCCTGTTCCTGAGATAAAACCGCCCCTATTGCTCCTTCACTTGCGTCTGCTTCCACGCGATATTTTCCTGTCCGATTTGGTATGGCTAATACCACTTCTTCTGCTAGTTTCCTCTTGATTTCTCGAAACGCGTTTTCCTGCGATGTTCCCCATGTCCATTCTGCCTTGCCCGTGAGCTGGGTTAATGGTCGTACGTGTTTGCTATAGTCACGTATGAACCTTCGGTAAAAGTTGGTGAAACCCAGGAACGATTGTAGTTCTCGCTTCTTGGTCGGTTGGGGCCATTCCGTGATTCCTTTGACTTTGACGGGGTCCATGCGGATCGATCCTTGACTAATGATCACTCCGAGGTATTCGGTTTCTAATACCTCGAATTCGCATTTCTCCGCTTTGAGGAATAAATTGTTTGTCCGGAGGATAGATAGGACCTCCCGAACAACCTCGCGATGCCTGTCCTCGTCCTTGGTACAGATCAGGATGTCATCCAAGTATACGGTGACATCTCCTCTTGCGATCTGTTCTTTGAACAAATCGTTCATCATCCATTGAAATGTAGCCGGGGAATTGGTGAGTCCGAAGAACATCACCATGGGTTCGAATAACCCCCTATTTGTTCAGAAGGCCGCCTTCCATTCGTCTCCTCCCTTGATTCGTACGTTGTTGTATCCCCACCGGACGTCTAATTTTGTAAAGTACTTGGCGTCCTTGAGTTGATCCATTAATTCTCCTATGAGCGGGAGAGGGTAACGGTTTTTAATGGTCATCTCGTTCAACTTTCGGTAATCCTGTACTGGTCGTAGTTTACCGTCTTTTTTCTTGACGAAAAAGAAGGGTGAGGCCATGGGAGACTTGGAGGGTCTGATCCTTCCTGACTCCAAGTTTTCGTCCAGGAACTTATCAAGTTCATCCTGTTCGGCCGGGTTTAAAGGGTAGACCTTACAGTCTAGGCTAGCATTCGCGTTGGGTACCAGTTCGATTGCGTGGTCCCACGGCTTACGCGGTGGTAGCTCGTCAAAGTTTTCTTTCGCAAAAACATCTTTGAATTCCCGGTATGGTTCCGGTACTATTTCTTCAAACGTTTTTGCTTCCTTGGCTTGGTGGGCTTTGGCGGCTAGCTCGTTTGCTTTGCTCCCCATAGCCCGAACATGGAGGGCTTCTTGGAAGTCTATAACGAGAATGGTGTCTCCTTCTTCTACTTCGGTTCCCCATTGCTGTTCTGGATCTTCGTCAGGGAGAAGGAAGGGTATTTCGCGGCAGGAGCATCGGGCCAATGTTACCGCTCCCATTTTCCAATCGATGATAGGGTTATGTCTTTTGAGCCAGTCGTGCCCTAGAAATAGCGATACGTTCCCTAGGTCCACGACGGCTAAGTCGATTTTTTCATGGTGATCCCCTATCGTCATTCGTAGTTCTACCACCTCGGTAATATCTCCTCCCTTGTTTCTGCTTCCATCCGCATTATACACCGCTTGTGCCTTGGGTAACTGCACAGTGTTCATGCCGTTTTCCTGTACGAACGTTCGGTTTATGCAGCTTCCGGTGCATCCGCTGTCTACTAGAGCGTCTACTGCTCGTACCTGTCCGGTGTCTAGGGTTTCGAGTTGGACATGGATGTTTACGCTCCTCCCTCTGCCTCCTCTTATGTACTGTGGGGGAACGCGCAGGTCCTGCATGTTTTGCAGGCACTGCTCCCGTTGGCGATACGTTTCTTTCAAGGATCTGAGAAGATCTATGACGAGATCTTCATCTACCTCTATGAGACGTCTGGGGTGTACCCACATTCGAAGAGTGGCGAGTCTTCCGTCCATGGTTTTCTCTTGTCTCATCTTTCTCCTTACCCATTCGGCGCTGTGTGGTTTAAGCCATCCTCTGTCCCATTTATCGTCATAGTACTCCTCTTCTAAGTCTGAGACTTCGTAGTCCTCCGGGTACTCCTCGGTGTAAATCACCGGGTCTTCCCCTTTCTTTTTGAGGCTTTGTTGATAGCTGTATTCGTCTTCCTCATCGGGCACTTCTTCGATGGAAACATTCTTTTTATTACAAATTGGAGAGGCACATAATGGTCCCACCGACCCGCCCACCGGGGAACACGAGCCCCCAGTGCCATTATGTGTTAGTGATGACGAGGGGAGACGCACCGTGATTGGAGGGGGGTGAATGATGTCCCCGGGCGTCTTGACTGTTGTTTGCGGGGCAGCGGTTTTCTTGATGGGGATTCGCGTTCCCTCTTGCGGCTCCATCATGTCGGGGTAGTTGGCCGCATAGGGCAGGTGCGTACGTTCCGCCTTCGGGCGAGGCCCTGCATCGTTCCTCTCCCGCCTGGAGGCGCCATCATCCACTACTGGCTCAGCCGCTCTTCCTCCGTTTTCTGCGCCGATACCTACCCGCCACGGAGCGATGTTGACCTTGATCCCGGGTGTCCCGCCGCCTTGCGCAGCATGCGCCGCTTGTGCTTTTGCACCGGTGGCCAAGGATCTTGAATGGGGTTCTTCTTCGAGCACGGTGGAAATCCCCTGTACACCGTTCTTCCTTATATGCGACTTGGTAATTTCATTTTGTGATGTTGTGAAAAGTTTGTCATTGCCTCGAGGTACTACATGCGGTACATTAGTCCGACCGGCGGGGTTCTGTGACGCACCACTAAATGAAATTGTGTCCTTTGCCGACGCGCGTTTGTCGCTTACGCCGCCGGCTCGTCTTTTACCTCCTCGATTTTCGACGTGGAGGCTTCTCCTTCTTCATCCTTCAATACTTGTTGGTACATGGCACGAATTTGGGCACGTGAAAACTTGGGCTGATGCTTGACGAGCCAAGTGCTTTCGTCTTTCAGACACTTGTTGTCTTGCTTCCTATGACCCTTGTGACCGCAGCGGAAACATCGGCCTTCCTTGCGGAGACAATCTATCTCCATAGGCTGCCCTTGGCCCCCATACGTGGTGCCTGTTCCCGTCTTCTTGTCACCCTGGGAATTCCTGGGGCTTCTGGCTTTTCCCGTTCCCTTGTTTTGTTGTCCCTGCGTCCCTTGATTCCTGCCCGCGTCTTCGGCTAACCCCACACGGTAGTTATAGTCCATCTGCTCTACTCGGAACTTCCATTCGGCATACGTGCAGGGCAGCGCAGTGCCCGTGGCGTGTATGGCGGTTTTTACGTTTTTGCGGATTGCCGGTTTGAGTATTTCAATCATGTATTCCTCGTTGTGACGCTTTCCGGACTCTTTTGCTAGTCGCTCGAAGTCGCGGAAGAATTCCTTTGCCGATTTGTACGTGTTTTGGCGGATACGCTTGAACTCTTGTAGCTTGAGTTCTACTTCCGCATCGGTTCGGAACTGGTCTTCAATGATCTGTCTGAACACATGCCATGCGGGATACCGCAGGTATCCGCATGTCTCGTCGTAATACTCGTCCCGGGCGTGATTCCACCAGTGTAGGGCCTTGTCCGTGAGTCGGAACGTGCAAAACACTACCCGGTTCGGGCTTTGTCCGTGCGCGTTCATGGTAAATTGCTGAGGGAATACGTTGAAGTAGTCCTCGCACTGATTTAAGAATCGGTCCACGTCGCTGGATTCTCCTTTGAATTTCTCGGGGGGGTCTGCTAATTGTGGCTTTACCTGCCCCCACGGGTTCGTATTCGCTACTCCGACAATGAAAGGAGGGGGCGTGTTTGGTGGTTGGACGGGTTCTGCGGGGATAGGGATTGTTGCCGGGCGTGGTAACGATCGTAAAGCGGGATTGTGATGTGGAGACATGGGCCCTTGCGGTGCCGGGGCTGGTGCCATTGGGACAGCTGCTGCTGCAGCTGCGGTTGCGGCTGCGCCCGCGCTTCCTGGGGTCCCTGCGGCAGCAAATAGCCGGCTAGGGTCGACGTACCCTGTCCTTCTGAGAATTGATAGGTGACTTAAGTCCACCGTACTTCCACTTGTTTCTGATGGGACGGGCACCTGGTATCGTTCCCCAGGGTCCGTGTAATCGTCCGGGTGTACTTGGTTCCATAGAATGTTTGTGTGGAACACGGTTTCTCGGTAGATCACCTGGGCCCCAATCTGCGAATCTTTTTCCTTTTGAAAGTACCTTCCTTGCAGCGAACTGTTCCAGGACAGCTCCCGTGGTAACTTTCTTTCAGTCCATCGCAACATCTCCAAATAAGTCATATTTTCTAACTCGGCCTCAGTAGGTTCCCGAGCTAGATCCTTCCACGAACTCTGGTATGATGTCTTCTTCTCCGTATTCTCCGACCCGATGCTGCTGCTGTAGATCGAAGTCCGCCCTATTCCAGGGTTCTCGTAAATTTCTCCTTCTTCTAAGTCCGATAGGTCGGACTCGCTCGAAAGGCTCTGTGCTTCCCGTGACGATACGGTTCCAGTTTCGAATGATTCTTGCCCACTCATTGACCCTGAGTATGACTTGATCGAAGTCTGGTCTCCGGGGTCTGTCCCATACCCAGGGTGCAATGAAGGGGATGGGGGCCGCATGGGGGTGTTCGGGCGCAAGGGGGTAGATGGCGTAGGGGACAACGGAGGCAGGGGCCTCGATTCCTTCATACATGAGCCACGCGTCGGCGTAGTCCTGCAGCTGTCTGCATATATCGCAGCTGGCGTCTGCGTCGTATGTGGGTCCGCAGTTGTCGAGCTCGACAGTTGCCTCCCCTTGCCGATCGTTGAGGATGATTGGGGTGTTCGGGCGGGTGACGAGGTTGAGGTAGCTGCCTTCATCGTCTGATGAGTCGCTGCGGGCGTAGTGGTAGCCCCACGTTTCTCCCCTTGAATCGAGTCGTGGAGGGGACCAGTTGTTGCGCGGCCCTGGGAGCTCGTCGCTGTCACTGTCTTCCTCTGTATCGCTGCCTTCTTCATTTGAACTGCTTCCAGTTCCATCTTCAGCCTCTCTTCCTTCTCCCAGATGGTATCTAAGCCCTCGCTGATAGAGGCGCTGGCCGTATGAATCATATCCAGGGTTGGCAGCTGAGTTTTCGGTTGAGGTGGGGGAGGGGGCGTCCCAGGGATTACTTCCTTCGCTTTCCCCTTCGCCTTCTTCCTCGGTAATGGGAGAGAGAATACGCTGGTCCACCCCTTGCTCGTAGATTCCTCGCTCTTCTTCTTCTTCAACGACTGGGCCTCTTTGTGCGGGCCATCCTTCCACCTCGGAGTCGGACTCACTGGACTCGCTTGTGCTGGAGTCTTCTGTGATCCACTCGTCGTCTGTGATGAAAATGAAGTGGATGATGGGTTCTGGTCGGTCGTCAATGTAGTTGGGAGGGGGTGTGTGCGGTCGTCTAGCCTCTGGGTTGGGGGCTTCGACGGGGAGAGTTTCTTCGGAGACTGGCTCCTCGTTTCGTCTGTGCTCGTATCCATATAGGAATGCGAGGTAGGCTATGGCAATGAAGCCTTGTAGTCCAAAGAGGTCGGTGAGGTATTGTTCAATGGGGTTCATTCGTTACTGTTCGTCAATGTGGTTGTTGATGAAGAGTAAGAAAGTCTCGAACTAATTGTTAGCGACCGATTTCACAAACAAGATCAAACAACTAAGCGTGACTCGCACTTCGGTCAGGCGCTTTGTGTTGTCCGCAGGTTTGCGTTAAGGGAGCTATCGCTTAGTTGAGCGAGAGTGAGTTCAGACTAAGTTATCGGGTGAATAAACTTTAGTTCGAGACTGAGGTTTAGGACCTGCAGTCGAGCTACTTAAATACAGTTTGGATCGTGCTAAATATACTACAAGTGTCTGCAACGGTACGGTGAACATACTGAATCCTCATGGTAGAATGCGATCAAGTCCGGAGAGTTAGCATAGCGAGATTACGAGAGAGTCGATAAGATAAGATAATGCGCGAAATCGTAATACGAAGGAAATAGTATCTTGGACCTTAGAGGCCGTTCTTCATTACCGTTATGGCATCATTCTCCCGTCCTCAGCCACATCATCAACCTCCACGACTTCTATAGACAAGGCCAAGCGAGACAAATGTTGCAAAGGCCTAGGTTCTTTTAACACGCCTCAGGATCCGAACGCTGCTGCATCAGACTCGGACCTCATTCTTCTGTCAAGTGGATTACAGTGGCACATTGAACAAACACACGGTGAAAGCTTGGTGGCAAGTCCTCGTCTTCCTGAAGGTTGGTGGGATCTGTGCTCAGGTACAAGCCACTATTTGCCAAGATACAGATCTTTTTTGGAGGTGGAGGCCGTGAAATCATCTGATGGTGAAATCGACGGTTATGCTATCAGAGTGGCAACCAAGGAGCAACCATTGTACAAGCTCGTTGTTCATCGGGCTACTGACGTCTTGCATTGCCTTCGGTTGAATAATGTGGCGACGTTGGATGACTTGGTTGAAGAGCTCTGCTCCCATGGGATTGCCTTTACAATGGGTGCTACCTCGGACGATGCTTCCCTTTCCAACACCTGACCAAAAAAACACTATGCTGAACCTATTCCTTACAGACCGCTAGGGTTCAGAACAGACATATCTGACTACGCATACTATGTATGGAAGAGAGCTATCTTGTTGGCGAATCCCTCTGTCGCTAGGGCTGCGTTAATGCACGGTGGACTGATTTGGCGTATCGCGATGGACCATGTAGAGAGCTCCAGCTTCGTGCTGTCAGGGCCAGGCGAAGGTGTCTTTGAGGAAGGTTCTACCCACGTTCTGCAGGACAGGTCTCGAAGAAATAGCTCACCCATCTGGGCAGAAGAACTCCGAGAGGACCAGATAGATATCATATGCGGCACCTACAAAGTCTACAACCATTCATCGAAGTGTATCAGTATGACCCAAGATGTGTCGTGGTTTCCCAAAGAAGGCAGTTTCAAGAACTCGGGTTTGGATCTTGGCTTTTGGAGTGCGGATGCGGAACATTGGTACCTTCGACGAGTCAAATGGTACCGCGATGGACATCCCAAAGGAAGGTGTCAAAACCAGACAGAGTGGAGGCGCAGCATCAGGTTATGGCATGCCGCGACTAAAATGTCACAAGGTCTGGAGGCTCTTTCAAAGTGTTTCGTTGAAAAGCATGTACTCAATCACGAAGTTCCCTAGATACAGTCATCTTGCAGTTTCTTTAGTCGTGTTTTCTCTCCAGTTGGATTTAGATGCTTGTACAATCAATTTCTGTACCTATCTGTACTATATCATTGTAATGACGATGGACCAATATTTGGCGTTCCTCTTTTGGACTTCACGACCTATGCTCATATATTGGAAATGGCCTCGTTCCTCTTCTCAATGACATCGTCAACATTGTGTGAAGATGTTCTTCTCAAGATCGCAGACACCGTCGGAGGAAGCGATCTAGAGACCCTTTTGTCACTCTCCCTCTCCTGCAGGACACTACAGCAAGCCTGCCGTCCTTGGACATATCGGACCATCCATATCAACCCATCGCATCCTCCTTTGGACGTGGCCGGATTTTGCAGGAGACATCCCAATATCGTTCGCAAAGCCACCACACTCTCCTTCCAAAACGTCGTATTCGAATACGGTGTCTTGCGCATGTTACTGGATACTTTGGGTTCTGTGGTCAAGTTGAAGTTTCGTTCCATGTCAATGGAGGTGGAGGATGGTGCACCTGCATTGCTTGGCCGTATCAAGATCGTGACCATGGACCAGTGCGACTTTTCGAGGCTTGCATTACGACTCATCCTGGGTAACAGTTGTATTGAGGAATGGTCCTTGACAAGCTATGCAGGTCTCCATCGCCATGGGGAGAGCGACAGTCCCACATCACCTCTACCACTTGCAAGATTAAGGGGGCTAAGTCTGGATCTATCCAACTTCCAGTGGAGCACTCCCCGGTATTACCCCATTATACAGTCACCTCTAAACGAGCTCGTGTTGCTCCTTGAGCGAGCGCGGTCCTTGGTCACTTTCGAAGTCGTCTTTACACTGGACATAGTTCTGTATGTGAACAGAATCATTGAGCAGAATGTGAATACTCTCAGGTCTCTGAGTATATGGCAAGAGGGTGCGTTTCTTCACGGCATGATTCTCCGTTTATTGATATCCATTTGTCTAGCCTTCGATGAATATGACCTGAACTCATCGTGGGTCCAACCGCTGTTGCTCAGCAAATGTGCTATGCTTGCAGACCTCATTGTTCACTGCTTTCATGTCAATATTCAGGGCGTTGCTGCCACGCTAAGCGGAGTTCGTTCATCGGTGAAGCGTATGGAATTCCATGTGTACTGTATCAGGGGCGCATTATGGCGTGGCTATCTGAACAATGAGGATATAGGATTTCGTGCCTTCGACATCTCTATTTCTAAGTTGGCCTCTACAAAGTTGGTATTACATATTCGGTTGGAAGGCGAACGACAGCTCCGACTTGTTAAGGACTGGGTGGAAGGCTTTCTTGCGTGCTCGATCAAGGGTGGCATGTTGTCAGTAGAATGGACAGCTGCAACAGATTGTCACATGTACCAGGAATATGTCTGACCAATATGTAATATATGCTGTGGGAGAGAATTATTGCACAATTGGAATTGGTTCCCTATAGATGTATTTCACAACTAAAAAAGAAACGAAGACGCTCTAATTTTAAAGATGCCAAAATATCGACATCTTGCATGGATTCCATATAAGAATATTAGACTGATTTTAAAAGCAAATGGGTCTATCACCATCAACCTAGGCACCGTGCAGGCGTCTGTGATGAACCAGATGGAATTCCTGCCCTGGGATTCCGTTGCAAGTGATCACAGTTGACACAGTGATTGACAGTATCAAGTTTTTTTTTTGTTTTCTGCAAATTAGGGAGGTTTTTTCCATGTACATACAAGTGGAAGTAGGTAGAGTGGACGAAGTACTAATAAATAACTACAGCTCGAACCTGGTACTACTTTCATGTCGGAGCATATCGGCCGAAAACTGCCGACGTAAGTGATAATCAAAAGATGACAAATAAACCACAACATGAATATGGCATCGCCACGGTTTTGTTCAGGCTCCAACGTTCATCCGTGTTCTACATGGATCTGTTGCTATCTTCTGTGTTCGACATAGAACTAATGGTGCAATATTTCCCTCCACGGATGCTGCAACCAAGCTCATCGCAACGTAAGGCTCAAGATCAAGATTAGAGACTCATGGACACCGCCTGCCAATTTACTGCTGTTTCAGCTACCCGGTAGGTTACATTATGTTCCTTGGCCAGCATTTGAATTGACTCTGTAGATAAGTAGATGATTCAAGGTCCTAGTCCATTTGGGTGTACAGATTACGATGGAATGCTTCAGGCATCTGCCGGAGCTATTCCCTGACATCCACGCAAATTATTGGACGCGTCTCCCACCTCAATAAATAGGGCGACGACTCTACGATGCGCATTTCAAAGACCCTTTTTGGTAGCCAGAATCTGCAACGCTTCACTTCCATGAACTTTGATTGGCACATCACTGAGGTTACTGTAATCGACCTGCCTTCTGTCATTACTCACTTCCAATCGCCTGCTCATCATGATTCGCGTGCCTTGCCAGTGACTATCCAGTGGCAGCACGAAAACGCTGATCCGTCGACTCTTGGACCAGTTATTGGTCTTCTTGCCAACGTGCAAACCATTATTTTCTGGGACACATGTCTTTCCGGCCCTATCTCACTTCTGAACACCACGGTTCAGGAGGTTGTCCTTTTGGACTGTTCGATGACGCAGGAGGCTCTCCTGGGTTTGTTGACACCCTGGGGTTCTCTCTCGATCAGTGGTGGGAGGACAAGAGCGACTGTGGGACCAAGCAGAGACGCGGAAGACCTTATACTGCAAACGTTATACATCGATTTCCAGGACATTCCTCCCCATTTCGGATACTCCTTATACTCCTGGCTTAGTACCGCTAGCAAAGTTAGGAATCTCTATGTGCGTGCAGAGTTGGACATGGACACGGTCATTGTTCAAGGCTTTCTGGATCAATGGTACTCTGATATCAAGCGCTTCAAAATGATCCAAGCAGGTGTGTAAGATTTCTCATGAGCTTCATAATCAAATTTGATTTCAGGACTAGGTTGTTGTGAAAATCCGCTTTGGACCGCGAGTATTCTTGATTTTCAAAGTTGTCATCGTTTGACAGAGTTGAATATTCAATGCCGCGATACGGAATTGGTTCCTTTAACCTCCTCACTGGCCACGTTCCCTGCAAGACAATTGGAGATCGTGACAATCGGGTTTCACGTCAAATCTTGGGCGGACAAGACGGGGAGGTGGAAGTACAGTTCGGCCATCCGTGAATTCGATGCACACTTGTTCAGACTGATAGACCATTCAAAGTTCATATTCCTAAGGCTTCAGCTGGGTTCACACTGGGTAGAGAAGGATGATGAGGTCGCTGTTTTTGTCCGACTTAATATGCTCAATGTTATGAGCTTGGCGCCCTCTAAATTGCTATTTCATTGGCACTTTTTTAATACATCTAAATTTATCAAAATTTGTGGCAAATTTAGAGTGTGCGACGTTCCTCAATCGTACTGAATATTGGGGTCATGTTGCAGACTGCGTGTTCCCTAAATGGCAGTCTCGTATCTGGCGAAAAAAGCTTCCATGGAATCGAGGGACTCCTTCATCTAGATCTGTCTACAGATGTAAATACGGAGGAAAAGTTATGCCTTCCTATATCACTATGTTCATCCCCTTCTGTGTTCGCTGCGCTCAGTTGTCAGTATGGCTTCGAACGAAGTTACGGTGTACAATCACAATGAACCACCGATTTTTGTGCCAAAGCCTCATCCTCGGCCAATCACCGAGATTGTAGCCTTGCACCCATTCCAAAAATCGGGTACGTACTATCAATGTGACTGCGTGTACCAAGCACTGACTTTTGGGGGCAGCGTATTGCACCTTTCCCGAACTAGGTTCTATTGTCCACATACGCACCGGCTCCGTTCCTTTGAGCGTGATCTCATTTCTGGCTCATGTGGTTGAGATAGCGGAGGATGCCAAGTCCGTGTTCAAAATGAAGGTCTCACTCGTCGTCTATTTGAGTGTAAGTATCTTCATCAAAGGTGTCGCCCGCTGTCTAACCATGCTTTCCTAGGACTTTGTCACATACCACGCAAAAAGTTCCGATATCGAATACCTCATCCATATTTCTGCTGCTGTACCTTGGTTTGAAGCTTGGTACGAGGCTAGAACCATGTTCCCTTTCGATTGGTTGGAGCCATACCTGAGACCAGGGTCAATTGCTTACACCAACACTCCGATCTTCATTCATGAGGGCCTCCAACAGGTCACTCATGTAGTCGTATTGACTACCTTCCTCTTACCTGGATACGACCACCCTGTTACAGCACTCAGCCATGTCCTTGTCGAATGGGCGCAAATTCACTTAACTCGTGGTGTCACCCTCCACGGTTTAGCCTATGAGACAGTGTCAAGCAAGGAGACCCCATACTGCACCGCCATATTACTTATCAAGGCCGACGTCTCCGTGCCAACTGACACCAGGGCATCAGAAACTTCTTACCCCCATCCCACACGAATGCATCTTGGAACGGATGCGAGTAGGACGTCAGGTGGTCTGAATATTAGAAACTATTCCAATGCCATGCGTACTGCAGCGTATGTCTTTCTCTGCATTGTGCTCTACTTTTGTCTAATTTGGGCACTCAGGAACCTGCTGATGTCTTTGGATACGGAACCATATTCTAGTTTCGGTCATTTCAATTTACCTTTTCTAAATGCGGGTCACTAGCTTCCTACTCCATATATAATACATAGTCGACTGGGACGAATAAAATCAGCCTCCTTCTTCAATCGTTCCCCACTCCATGCCTAAGCATCTACATATATCGTTCGCCGATGGTGTCCCTGTGGAGAATGAGCTTAAGTTTTTTACCGTTCCTGAGCTTATCACCATTGTACAGAGGGTTGTTGAGCTGCCTCGTTCTGCCAAACACCTTAGAGGACCGCTTTTAGAATTTGTCACAACGCAGTCACTCAAAGTTCAACATGCCATTCGCCAGGAGGCTAATCAGGAGTCAGGAAAGGGGAGGAAAAGGAAGCGAAAGGACGTTGTAGGAGCAGTTGGAAAGCGGCGAAGGGTTGATACCGAAGATGAACCTTCCAGTACAGACTTGTATTGGAACCGTTCTGATGGTGTGACTGCAGGATCTGATGGCACACTGGTTGACGACCTCATTAGTGGCCCGTTCTTCAACACCGTTGGGTCTGAGATTTGCGCTATGTGTGTGGAGAACTATATCACTCGTACCTCCAACGCTAGCCTTTGTCAAGGTGTCTGCATGGTTTGTGCCCGACTGCTGTTCACCAAAGATCTGGAGGTGATGTCAGTCGACCAAATACCAAATAAGTCTATACTCAAACTGAGGCATGCCCATCCGCATCAAGTTCTATTCGAAGGCGTTCTGCTCTACAAAGATGGGATAAACAACGGAGAAGGACATGTTTGCAGAGAATGTCTCAAGAACTTGGAAAAGAATAGGCTACCTGCTTTTTCGCTTGCCAACAACCTGTGGATCAGGAAAATCCCTAGGGAGCTGGTGATTTTAACATTGCCAGAAAGAATTTTGGTTGCAAGACATCTTCCCTGCTCCTATCTGGTGAAATTGTATCCAAAGGCGGAGAATGCAGAACTGTGGGCAAAGGAGGACTCTCTGTACTATGGGCTTAAAGGAAATGTCTCCACCCATCCTTTGAATACCGATCACATTGCTGGACTGGTTTCATCTACGGTTTTGCCTCCGCAAGCTCGTGTATTGGCCACAGTAATCGGGATCACTTTCATTACGCCAAGTGGTATAAAGCAGAGGCAGCTTCCACGGATGTTTCATGTGCAAAGGAGTCAGGTACATGAAGCTTTGCTGTGGCTGAAGCGGAACAATCCTCTCTACAAGGACATTATCATTTCCGAAGAGACGCTGAGCCAGCTTCCTGTTGATGGGGTTCCAGAGGAAATCTTGTCTACAGCTAGGACTTCGCATGACATGGTTGGATTGGCCGGCGAGCAGGACAGCTATGTTCCAGAGCAGGATCAAGTAGAGAGCATAGGTAAAAACTTGGTTTCCTATGTAGGTTACAGGAGCGGTAAGCTAACATAAACCACAGCCCACAGGCCAGACATCATCCGCATTGACAATGACATGGAAAGGGAGCCTGATACAGAGCCTGGTAAGTTCAGAGAAACACGGTCTTGTTATTATCTTGCTTATAGTCCTATGTAGATGTATTTTTCCTCCAAGCGAATGGGATGATTGATGTGAACGGTGACAATATAACGGACACTGATATCATGACTCATGCTCTGACCAACCTGGCCGATGTTGGAGAAAACAGTCATTTAGGACCAGAGGACAAGTACTTCATCAGACGAGGCAGCGCCTTTGTCAATGAGTACGCTAGAGTCAATGAACACACTGGTCAGCGTACAGATGGGGGACCATCAAACCCTAACCATTTGCTGGGGTGTTTTCCTTGGTTATTTCCCTACGGATGCGGAGGATTCAAAGTCGAAAGACCTGTCAATGTTCCCTATGAGGTTCATTCTAGATGGGCACTACAATATGCTGATAAGAGATTTCGAAGGGACTATCACTTCCTTTTCCAGATCTATGGCGTTATACACAAGCATAGCATATGCAGATCTGCTTGTCTCCAAATCAAAAGGTCCAGCTTCCACCACAATCGTGCAGCCATCATGACTCTCACACCCGATGTTTTACGAAAAGCAAGTGAAGAAGAGACTCGACATGTGCCTTTCAGTCATCCTGGCATCCAGGCTTTGCGAAAGCAGCTCTCCACTGTTCGAGCTCGGGTTCCAGGTACAGATGAATCCAGGAAGGGACTTCGTTCGAAGATATGGAGCACAAACTTGACTTTCAATCCACCCAGTTTGTGGATCACAATCAATCCATCCGATACTCATGATCCTATCGCTCAGGTGTTAGCTGGGGAGAAAATTGACTTGGACAAGTTTGTTTCCACTGCTGGACCAAATTCGGAAAGGAGAGGGCAAAACATGGGAGCCGATCCATTTGCAGCGACTCAGTACTTTCACTTAGTCATCAGAGTCATTCTGGAGGAGCTGTTTGGGATACAGGGTGTCTCTGGGACTCGATCTTTGATATCCAGGAAGGAAGGGATCTTCGGAGTGGTCAATGCGTACATCGGAACAGTGGAAGCTCAAGGAAGAGGTACCCTTCACCTGCACATGCTCTTGTGGTTAAAAGGTGCACCATTGGCAAAGCGGATGGGAGCAGCACTGCAATCCGAGAAGTTTAGGGATAAGGTGAAAGCGTTCATCCGAGCAAACATAACAGCAGATCTGGGAGGTGCTTCAAGTCAGGCTATAGAGAGTATGCCAAAGATACGTGAGGTTTCTTACTCAAGACCTCCACATCCTGGGCTTCCTGACTATCAAGCCGTACAAGCCGCAGATCAAATATCAGTAGCACGGACCGTTCAGCACCACCAATGCAAAATGGGCATGTGCTTGAAAGCACGTAACAATCGAATCATCTGCAAGAGACAAGCTCCATTTGCACTATCGACCGATGCATGGGTACTGCCTACAGGTGAATGGGGTCCAAAGTGTTTGTCTGTGAAAATGGTCGCATGGAGTCCAGAGCTCTTGCAATGTGTTCGAAGCAACCAAGACATCAAGATCATTACCAACTCAGTGGATACGAAGGATATCACTTGGTATATCACAAACTATGCAACGAAAAAGCAGGCGGCTACTTGGAACACCTCTGCTGTGCTTGCCTGAACTCTGGCCTACGAAATGAAGATGAACGACAATGTTCTGGCGTGCAGAGACTTGGGTAAAAAGTTGGTTCAGAAGTTCGCACATTCTATGAACAAAGAGCAAGAGTTCGGGGCTTGCGAAGCCATTTCTCTTTTAATGGGTTGGGGGGACCGATTTGTATCCCACCATTATGTTACAGTATATTGGGACCCTGTAACTGCTGCAATACTTGATGCGTATCCGGACTTGAGGCCTAAAAAGTTTGTCCATTTGCGCTTTGTTATCTACAAAGTTACTAATTGTTTAGATCTTATACCCAGGAAGTCGTACGGGACACCAATGGGACCTCAGTCGAAGAAAACAGCGGGGAAATCGCATTGACGCTTGAAGTTGTGGTGGGAGAGGTAAAGTTGAGGGATCAGCTAAGAGAGTACTCTGATCGAGGTGAAGCTCTGGAGGACATGACTTTCATGGAATTTTTCACGGAGACATATGATGGAGACCTGCCAAAGGCAAAGGTCGATGGCAGTGGAGGTACAGCAAGGAGTACCCGAGTTCCATACAAACCCGACACTGGTCACGGAAACCGCTGTAGGGTGGTGAGATCACAAGGGCATGAAACAAGGGCATGAAACATTGATTCAGTTTGTAGGCACTTGGTTTCCAAGGCAGGACCGGCCTGATCATTACGAATTCTACTGCGCTTCAATGCTGGCTTTATTGAAACCTTGGCGATCCATGAGGGACCTAAAAGCAGGATTTGGGACATTCGCACAGGTGTTTGAAGTCATGGTTGCGAATTTGGGTGGGAAGGAGCTCAACATCTTGGACAACATCCAGTACTTTCACGAAGCTTCGGATCAAGCTCACATTGCCAAGCCTACTACTCTAGCTGGTGGGATGCTGACGTTGGAAGACCAGGAGAGACTAGAGCATGAAGCAGGGGATTCGAACGCAGATTTGCCAATGCAGGAAGCTTGGGAACAACAGCCTTTCACAGAAGTTGATATCGCAATTGCAGAGACTCTCAGATATCCAGCCAGGGAGTTTGAGTTTGGGGTGGCAGCCATGGATGTTGCGGAGATGGCTGGAGTGTTTCGAGATGAAGTCATCTACACTGCTCTTGCGGCAGTGGCAAATGTGGCTGATGCTGAGGATATTGTTCAGTTCTGGGAGTGGAACAAGCAGCTCAAAGCCATTACAAGGAACAGAGAGAAAGAGCAGGGAAGTAGCCTCACAGATCAGCGCTTTATGACTCTCCCTATGGCAGGACCTTCAGAACCTGGAGGTAGTCGAGACATTCCCAAGGAACTTCCTCACAAATCATGCCCTCTCTTAGCCAAGTTGAACGCGGAACAAAGGAGAGCTCACAATATCATCGAAAATCACCTAAAGGCATTGTTGGGAGGGCGAAATCCTCGTCCCCTATATATGCAAGTCCAGGGACAAGGTGGGACTGGAAAAACCGTTCTAATCAACGCAATATCCGAAACATTCGACTACTACCATGCAGGAGACAAGTTAGCCAAAATGGCCACATTCGGGGTTGCTGCGAGTCTCATTGGTGGTCAGACATTACATTCATTTGGGGGAATTCCTGTCAACCCAGGAAAGAACGATGACTGGTATATGCGAAGTAGCAAGGAGATTGTCACGAAAAGGGAACGGAACATTGGAGGCAAAGAGTATCTTGAAATCGATGAGTGTTTGATGCTCACGAAAGAGATGCTCGCCATTGTGTCTCAGCTTCTCTCAAGGTATCGAGCAAGAGAAGGTGGTCATGGAGAAAGGCCTTTCGGTGGAATGTGTGTCATTCTATTCAGGGATTTTCATCAATTTCTGCCTGTGAGCAACACCGCTCTGTATGACCCACGCTGCACTAGTGATCGTGCAAGTATTGGCAAAGCCCTGTACGATATGTTCACCACCGTTATCACGTTGGTCAAGCAGAACCGTGCACAAGATGAAGGGTGGAACTGTCTGCTAAATCGTCTGAGGACTGGTGCTTGTACTATGGACGATTTGAAAGAACTGGACAACCTAGTCTTAAGGCCGGATACAGTGGATTTTTCTGTCAAACCATGGGTGGATGCAATTCTTGTCACATCTAGACATGGACCTCGGGAGGAATGGAACAAGCGTGCTATCAAGCGTCACTGCCGTATTTCAGGACAAAGACTTTACAAGTGTCCGGCAGAAGATGCCTGTGGACGTGATCGGGGAACATTAACCATGGAGGAAAGGGTAGCTGTTGCGGGTATGAGAACTCAAAACACGGCTCGGCTGGCAGACAAATTGGATATAGCAATTGGTATGAAGGTGATGGTGATGATGAACATTGCAACGGAGGCAGACATAGCAAATGGTACCCATGGAGTGATCGAGGACATTGTTCTGGATAATAGGGAACGTCTCACGAAGGACCAGCTACTGAGCACGGAGATACAGCTGCAGTACCCTCCAGCGCTCATCATATTCAGACCGGACAACCCTTCCGAAGAATACTGCTTTCCTGGGCTAGGGAAAGGATTAATTCCTCTTGTCGCAAACGAGGGGTCCTTTTCGGTGGAGATCAATCAAGGAAGGAGTGTTAGGATTCATCATCGACAGTTTGCCCTAACAGCAGCATATGCCTTTACACATCACAAATGTCAGGGCCAGACGATTGAATATGTAGTAGTGGATTTAGGCCGACCACCATCAGGGAAGCTGGATCCGTTCAACGCTTATGTCGCTTTATCAAGGAGTCGGGGAAGAGGAACTATAAGGTTGTTGAGGCGGGGAGAAGATTCTCTATTCACGAACTGCCCATCTATTGCACTTCAAGCGGAAGATGTCCGATTGGATGAATTAACTGAGATGACAAGGAAGAGATATGAGGAAGGAGCATTCGTATGGTAGTCATTCTTGTAGCTTGAAGAACGATACAGAAGAATAGAATTCACGACATTAGGTAGAAATGGCTGACAGTTATGTAAGGTACATAGATGACTAAAATAAAGCCCACATATAATAACGTTTTCATCATACCAGCAGGTGGCAATCATGATCACCCAGCCGAGACGGTAAAGTATTTTACATTGGCAGATTTCGAGCATTTAAGACTGGGAGCAACTTGACCGAAGGGATAAACAGAAACAAATATGAATTGGAAATTGGCAGGTTTTGAGTACGACAAGGGGGGGAGGAACCTGGCCAAAGGAACAAAGAGAAACAAACATCAGTTTGAAATTGGCAGATTTCGGGAGAAAACATGGGTGGGAAGTTTCGGGTCGGGTAGACCTTGCTTACCAGCAAGGTAACAAGTCGGATTGTAGCACAAATCAAAATGATGCCAACATCTTGGAGGATCGATCATCGATCGTGAAGGAGACTTCCGAAGTTCACTGGTAAACTTTTAAACCCGTCCTATGCTGCTTATATGTACAGTGGATGACTTTCCATAACATTTAGAACGGGTTCCAAATTCAGATTTCATTCTAGAGTGTGACTTGCCGACATGCCGGCGCGATTGGTAAGCTGTTTCAAAAATTTCAGGATTGTTCAACCCACTTCCAAACCACCCATCTGGATGAGGCCTCGGACCCCTCTTCCAGCTTCAAACCGTCATCTAAACCTGTTCCAAATGCCAGCTTTTCTTCTTTTGGATGCTTTATTTCAATTTCCTTTCAATTCCGATCAGACACAACGATGCGCTCCTTAATTAGCTGGCAATAATTTAACTTAACTTATACTTTTCCGCCCTCCCAACACACTGCTGGACTGCGAAAATGTTGAGGATGCTCACCAATTCAGCCCTCAGGTCACTTTCCTGTCAGTTTCTCCGGTTTTGTCCTGTCTGCTGGCCAATAACAATTCATTTAGTGATCCCCTTTGCTCGAATCCAAAAGTGGAACAGATTGAGATCAGGCCAAGAACTGTTTATCTCAGAATCTACGAGGTCAAGGATAATGGTGTTATGGTTTGAAAATCTACGATATGTGGGTTCTAAATAATTTTAATGTATATCTGAAAGTCCATTTGGAACTCCAAATCGTTATGGAAAGTTATCCAGTATTCCAAATAAGGCTTGGACGGTTTATTGATATTCATAGGTGCTTGCCAACTATGACGAGAATTCCGTCGTGACGTCCATCTACATGTCTCAACTGGTACTAGCATACAATTTCAATCAAACAAGGTGCGGCTAGCTATTCTCATTGTTCCTTTCGATTGAACCGTTTACTGGAACTCTGGATAAATGCACGTCGTTTAAAATCTGAAACAGGATTAGAGCAATCCGAAGTCAACAATCTCCATCGATATCATCTACTAACCTTCAAGCAGTGAAGTTGAAACATTCCAACCTATAGCACGGTAACGTTGTAGTAGATTTGCCGGAGGTGTATATATCTGGCCACAGGTGCCCAGTTGTCAGCTAGCTAGACTGGACTGGTACTCCTCCTGGGAACGGCATGAGGGAGACAGGACCCGATGGTAGTTACTATACCATTATCGTCGTACGTGCCAATGCGTAGATTGATATTCTGCAAGTATGAAAGAAAGTGTTATGTTGATTCGGAGGACATCTTCAAAATCAAATTTAGTAGAAATATACCTGGGGAATGTCCTGCAAATACCAGGTGATGAATATTTAATCCACGTAGGAATTCTAGGACAGGTGCGCACTTTTATTGAGATTCTCTGGATAATTTACTGTTATAAATGTGAGCATGTTTGGAATCGTGGTGAGGAATTCGAGTTGATGTGTGCCGCGAAGATAGCAACTGGAGCATTTGCAGAGCTAGCACCGCAAGCGTAATGGTACCTATCACTTGGCATTCCCGGCCAGTCTTGGAATACAGGCGTCGTAAATGGGGCATATGCTGCAGAGACAACATCTGGAGGTCGTTATTTGTCGTGTCGAATACCGAAATAAAGATGTCTACGAGAGGGGCAGTAACTGAAAGTGCGCTGCGCAAACCATTGCGAACCTCCTTTAAGAGAAGTACTCAATATCCGTCGCGAAAACTTTCACCGCAGCTTTATCGAGTTCAGGTGACTTGTGGATAAATGATTTGCCGCATTCCGTCGCAAGAATTGCGTTGGATCAAAGGATCCTCTGAACGTAGTAAAGTCTATTCCAAAGAATGTGAAGGGGACGACCGACCGCCATGAGATACTGAATACGGGTACAAGCGAGAATAAGAGGAGAGGAGAGAATTGGTACCAGGTGACGAAAAGATCTCTGCCCTATATGTAGGTCGAAAGATTATGGTGACGTTCCGGGTAGAGGCGGAGCACATTCTAACTCACAGCGCCGCTATGAAAGTGGAGAATAGCCCTAACGGCTAGCCAAGGTTCTCTGGTTTCCAGCGCCATGCTCCTTCAATGCTGGTAGGTGTGGGAGAACATCCACCGGCAGCCCTTCGGACCTGTGCCGTCGAAACACACCCTGCTGAAAAACACAACAGCCATGGTTGTCAACACAGTGCATAAAAATCTCTCGAAGCATATCTGGTATGGTTCGGATAGAATGGATGACAGCTCTAGCCTCGAAGCCAATCTTTTCTAGTTTAGATTCGTTTTGGAGTCTAGAGCCAGGAATACCCTGTGCTTGTCGTTCCATATCAGAAAGGCTTGAGGATGACTGGCGAGCAGATGAGGGAATGTTAAGGGCGTGCTCTTTGTCTTCTGGAGAAGGGCAGCATAAGAGTCTCTTCCATGCATAGTGAGCGAGTAATCTTTTATATTTTTGGAGGGTGAAGGGGATTGGTGAAAGAGTCGGAATCGGCCATGATTACGATGATAGCACGACTGCAAAAAGAAAGTGATGTCACCAACGCCTCTGAAAAAAAATGCTATCATTCTCATTAGCATGAATGCTCTCAGGCAAACCGGCGCACGTACCTCGATTCCTTCTGTGGTTGCAGCTGACATGTGTGCCATAAATGTTACAGCTTTCTGGGATACAGTACTGCATCTTCAACGCCGCGTACCGCTGATTGCTGGAACTCGAAGGCAAAGTCGTCAAAGTGAAAGATTAAAGGTATGGTAGCCGTAACGTGCATAAACATAAATAATAAATACCAGAAGTGAAAGTGTTCCCAGTAAGCGGCTACTCCTTGACTTTCCAAACCACGCCAGCGACCGCAAGCCCAACCACAAGCACACCAAAGGCAGTCAACATCTCCTGCCTGCCCTTGGTCTCTTTGAATTTCTGTTTTTTTGGCTGATCCTCCACCTTTACGTATCCGTCCTCATCCACTTCCGTGTCGTTTGGCGGCGGGGCACTCAAGCTTCGCCCCCGTCGCCCCCGCCTTCTTGGTCTCCCGCTGCCCCCACCGTCCTGTCCATCAGAGTCACTGCTAAGACTTCGAGGACTCGGAGGCCCGTCACCCTGGAAGACCTTGACAACTTCTGCCTCTGGTTTCTTCTCCTCCTTCTGCCGCCGCTCGATCTCCTCTACTCGACGTATTATATCCTCCCATCGACCAGCACGTTCGCGCTCCCGCTCCTCCCGCTCGTTGTCCCGCTCGGTGAGCAGACCCTCCAATCGTTCAACCTTCTTCTCAAGACCACGAATAACGTCTTGTGCGGCTTCATGCTGGGCCCGTAGTACGCCCGCGCTTTCGAGTGTCCCAGCTAGCTGGTCAGTTAACCGTCCTACTTTGAGGCTGAGCTCGTCAATAACGGAAGACCAGTCATGTCTTGTATTCGTCGTGTCCATCATTCCTGGTTCCGGCGTCTTGGGGCGAACTCGCTCCTGCGGTGGCTCATCTTCTTCACGCTCGTCAACCTCTTCGACCGTCTCAAGTTCTCTCTCCGTAACCGTAGTGACACTTTGTGTATCATCTTCATCGTCGTCGACCTAAGAACATTAGAAAAAACATATAGAACCAAGTCGTGAGAATTACCTCGTTTCGCTTGTTCATGCCATCGACAATCATACTACGAATCTCTCGCCACATATTTTCCTGCTCTTTCAGTTTTTCTTCTAGTTCCCTGACCTTCTCCACATGGACATCCAAAGCGTGCTGGGTATCAGCCAGTTGCTTCTGGACCTCACCCATGACCGCTGCACCTTCATCTTCCCGTTTCTTCTCTTTCTCCTTCTCCTTCTCTTCTGCACGCTCCTCGACCACCTGCACGGGAGGCCGGACCGGAGGTAGAGCACCGTTCACCGGCATTGCACTTCCCGCCCCGCCACCCAACACCTCGCCGATGTCCCCCATAGCGCCCGTTAGTGCCCCTAGCTCCGCCCCAGTTTCCCGGCTCTTCTGGAGTTCCCCCTGCAATCTGCTCAAAATATGCTCGAAAGTCAGACCACTCTTCCCGGGTGGGCGCATACTCCCACCCATTCCACCCATTCCCATGGCTTGTAGCCCGCCCGGTCGCCGTCCTGCTACAGGTCCGGGGGGTGCAGGTGTGTTAAATGAGGATACTGGGGGGGGCCCTAATGAATGTGATGCCTGCTCTGACCGTGCAGCAACCATTGCATCCTGCTCCGTATACACGCACACGACTCGGGCAGCTACTTTGTGATGCACGATTGTTTTGTTATCCTCGCCGACAATATCGATTCCAAACTCGACGATATCGTCACTCTTCAACTCGAAATTCTCGCTCTCCACACCTTCAGGGCTCAGTCGTTCGCCGTTAATGAAGGTCCCGTTAGAACTTTTGACATCTTTGATGAATATCTGCCACTAACTCAGTAGCTGCATAGGTGGTCGACGGTAGTATACGTACCTTGCCATTATCCTCCCACACTTCGGCATGCTGTCGACTTAAGACCTTGCTGTCAAAATAGCCATTCCTCTCTCCAGGTGTCGTCTTTGCATTCGTCTGACGTCCAATCTTCACCCTCGACTGTAGTGATATATGCTTCGGTACAAACGAATCATTCAGAGGGTACAAGTATAGGGCTGGAATTGGTGATAGCAAGCCGGGAGACGACGTTGGGGCGGGCATCGCGTTCGTTTTTCGTGGTCGTCAAAAGTTGTCGGGAGTGTGACGTGACGTATAACGAAATTCAGGGCCGTAAAGTCATGTGATGAGATTAAATTGAGTGGGGTGAAATACAATATTAGTAATATTTTTAAGGGCCTAGAAACCCCCCATTCCGCCCATGCCGCCCATTCCGCCCATTCCGCCCATCGGTGCGCCGCCCTTCTCCTCAACTTCTGCCTCGACGATAGAACACTCGCTAGTCGTCAGCAAGCTAGCAACACCGGATGCATCAACCAGCGCTGTGCGTACAACCTTGAGCGGGTCGACAATGCCGCTCTTGACCATGTCAACATACTCGCCCTTGCTCGCGTCGTATCCCCAGCTAAACTTGTCTTCGCTCGCATACCGCTCTAGCACATTACCGACGATCACACTTGCCTCCTCGCCAGCGTTCGACAAAATTGTGCGTGCTGGTCCAGCGAGGGCGCGTTTTATGATGTTGACACCTAGCTCTTGGTCAAAGTTGGAAGTCGCAACGCCGTCTAGGATCTGCGAGGCCTTGAGGAGTGCAATACCACCACCAGGAAGGATACCCTCTTCAACGGCAGCACGAGTCGCGTTAAGAGCGTCATCGTACCGGTCCTTCTTCTCTCCAACTTCGACCTCGCTACTGCCACCGACCTTAATGACGGCGACACCGCCGCTCAACTTGGCGAGACGCTCCTGCAGACGTGTACGATCATAGTCGCTCGTACCCTTGTCATCAATCAATCCTCGGATCTGCTCGCACCGCGCCTGGATGGCCCGACCCTCGCCTTCACCGTTGAGGACGATTGTGTCCTCCTTCGTTACAGTCAAGCTACCGGAGCTGCCAAGCATCTCCCGTGAGACATTCTCGAGCTTAATGTCAACTTCATTACTGAACACGGTGCCGCCAGTAAGAACCGCCAGATCGCCGAGGATGTTCTTGCGGTTGTCCCCAAAGCCAGGCGCCTTGACTGCGACGACTTGCAATTGACCACGTAGCTTGTTGAGGATACAAGCTGCCAATGCCTCGCCATCGACATCCTCAGCGATAATAACCAATGGCCGTCTGTCCCGAGCGGCAATCTCCAGAGACGGCAGGATATCAGCAAGCACGCTGATCTTGCCCTCGCTGAGCAAGATCAATGGTTTCTCCATCTCACATTTCTGGCCCTTTACGTCCGTGATGAAATACGGACTGATGAATCCCCGGTCGAAGCGCATGCCCTCCGTGATCTCAATCTCATCCTCAATCGTCTTGCCCTCCTTGACTGTGATGACACCCTCCTTGCCGACCTTTTCCATCGCCTGCGCAATCAGGCTCCCGACATGAACGTCGCCGTTTGCACTGATCGTTGCGACCTGAGAGATTTCTTCACTCGTTGTGATCGTCTTCGTCTTGTCTCCAAGGAAGGCGACGACCTTTTCCACTGCTGCCTGCGAACCCCGGCGAAGGTCCATTGGGTTGCAGCCAGCAGCAACATTCTTGACACCCTCAGCGTAGATAGCGCGCGCGAGTACGGTAGCGGTTGTTGTTCCATCACCAGCAATCTCATTTGTCTTTTGTGCGACATCCTGAACAAGTCTGCAAAGCGTAAGCGTTAACTTATCACATCCCTACGTATGCTCAGAACACTTACCTAGCACCTAGGTTCTCAAACTTGTCCTTTAGTGTGACGGCCTTAGCGACTGTAACACCATCTAATGACCGTATCAGCACACCGTAGGTATATCTTTAGTCGTGGCCATCACTCACCCTTTGTGATCTTTGGGCCGCCGAAGCTCTGCTCAATTATCACATTACGGCCTGCAACCAACCTGCATCAAAAGTTTGTCTCGGCAAGGTTACGAGTTTAGACGCACCCTTGGGTCCTAAGGTTACGCTAACAGCGTTGGCGAGGATGTTGACACCATTGAGTATTGCCGCGCGCCCTTCGTTACTGAATTTAATCTCTTTGTGCGCGTATCGAACACCGCTGATTTTTCGTGCAGAAAGACGGGCGGTGGAAGAGAGACGGTGCATCTGGATGTGATGTTGAATGGAAATTGTCGGGAGGTATGCCGGTGTAAGGAGGGAAGAATGAACCATGGGTATGCGGCACAAAGCATAGGAAGGCGGAGATAGACACCAGCATACAGAAGAGCATACCACATACCATTGTCGCGAGAAGAATTAAGGTGAAAAGAACAAGAACCATTCGTCAGCAAACTTGCCAGACGGTTTCAGTTGGTAAAGACACCAACGCACCTTTCAACAAGAGCTTTTAGTGGTAGAGAGAAAGAGAACTGGAGGAAAGGAAGAGGTGAGAGTTTCAATCTCAAGTAAACGAGACGAAAGAAAAGGAAGGTGAAGGAAATTACCAGAATGTCCCCGGCATAAAATTTCTGAAAATGTCTTACATAAGCAATGCACGTGGGGCCGTCGGGCCGAGGACGCGTTAAAGTTGCGTCCTGTCCTTATCCCAGCGGTGATCGCTTGATCTCAGCATTGCTTCGCATTCTATTATTTCTTTGGTTTACATCAAGACTTCAATTCTGTCTCTGCTTATTGGTCACATAATACACCCACTCCTCTTGCCTTAGAATGGTCATAACTGGCCCCATGATGCTTCAAATATAGAGCGTTACAAGTTCGTGGTCCTTGACTCGGCGAGCGGATTTTCAGGCAAAAAACAAGGCATTGGCCCGGGTGAAACTGACCGCGGAAGAGAGAAGAATATCAACTAGCATTTGTTTGTAAGAGGTACTCAAGGACCACATCGGTTTCATACCATGAAAGAGGGCGACGCGACATTGTTGCTAAGTCGTACATCTCCCAACGCCAATAGATGCTCCATGTAAATAACACGTCAATATGGAAATGCAAGAAAGTTGATGAGATGATCTGACAAAGACAGTGTTGAGTACGTATCCTCTGAACGAATAAAGTCACATACTACGATCCTTGTTCAGTAGGCAGCACACTCTCCTTCGTACGGTCTCTGATTCCTTTCAGAAATGATACCAACCCAGTGCCACCCGTTCCAACGTATTCGATATCCATCGAAGCTCTCTCCCTTGCCCTATTGGCTGGAACAACGATATACAGTGTCGCGATGATCAAGTGTGTATCCCGAAATGCTTTCAACGCCAAGACTGCGTTATTGTACGCATCCGTCAACTCTCGATGATTTGACTCTGTGATAAAATCTCTCAGAGACCGAGGGGCGGACGATAGATGAGACAGGAACAGTCGATGCTCCCGGGGCATGTAACGTTGCATCCTCCCAAAAAGCGATGGAGTTCCATTCGCAAGATGGTTATTTATCCCCAAGAATATATCCAGTGCATGAATAAGCGTACTCTGGCCCGCACTTGGGCCTGAAAGCTCCTTGAATGCCTCGCCGGAATCACCTGTCAATCCTTGGAACGTCCACTTCCGATTAGGCAGCGAATCCTCGCCCCGCAACCAGGGCCGCACCTCCTGGTAGTACGCTTCGGGATCGCAGTCTTTCCGCAGGTCGAGGAGTACCTTCTTAAAGTCGTTAATAAGAACAGATATGCGTGTTAGTAACTTGGTGATTTGGGCGTCGGCGCCGATGAGAATATTGTCTGAAATTTGGCGAATGAGGTCAAGTGCTTCGGCACCCCGCAATTCAATGATGACTGACGCCCGGTAAAAGGCTTGCTCGTCAGCCTTGCCAGAAAATGCGGAAGGAAAGTAGGTGTTGCCAGTGGAAGGATCCGTCGTCCAGTTGTATAAGACCAGATCAGAGTATGTGATCACCGGGGGTATATTAAGGACGTCAGAGACGTACGCCAATGGGACAGACAACGAGGGAGGTATATAGATGGCACTTTCGTGGGGTAAGGTGTGTACATAAAAGTGTAGAATGAACGATAGTACATGGTGGGCACGTTTGAGAGCTGGAACTGAATCGTCGAGCGCGGTAGCTGACAACAGAGGCGCCTATCGAAAGTGAAGTAGGATAAAATACGGATGCTGAAAAGCAAAGAGATATCTCATACCTCACAAACGCGCGCGCGCCAACGAGCAGATTCAGCTAACGTTGCCTCAGAACAAGCAGGATTCTCGCCCAGAACGAGCTTTTGTTCCATGGCATCTCCCAGTAGGTCTTCCCATGTTTTCCATTCACCTGTGAGATGAAGATGGGGCTGACTGCCAAGAAAGCCAATGTCAGGAGATATATCAAAGTCCTCCAAGCGAATCAAAGCAGTGTTCATGGCCGCAGAACGGTTATTTCGAAGCAGAAATGAGTTTTATAACGTTTCAAATGTGAGACGGCCGGGTCTTACCCGACCTCTTCATTTGACCCACATGGATTTTTCAGCTCCTAAAGAGTTCTCGTGACTTTACGTTGGAACAATCCGGAAGTGATTATTGGGGACCCCCCAAGACTATGACAAGAGATCTCTCACGGAGGAGAGCTGCCGCCTCATGGGAAAGAAGTACAGTCGGGAATCCGAAGGTGTTCGCCGCGGGGTGCAGAAGGAAATGGTTTTATTTCGGCTTCACTTGGGGGGACCCTGATTATCGAGTTTCAGGCCAGTGACAACATGTCCTACTCTGTATACTGCCGAAGACGACGCCTTTTAATGGATAATAACTGGATGGAATATGCAGAGATTGCCACCGCAGTAGTGCCTTTTTGTCGCTAAAGAAACGCAGATTTAATGAAGGTGCCAGTGAAATCAAGTAAAAGGTCCGTGCGCATTGTTATCTCCAGAAGCCTTTGCACAAATAGCGCATCCTTCATAAAGAAAATTTCGCCACCATGGTTTGTCTTGAACCACGACGACAACCGACCTATTCGTCAAATAAATCTACCCTTAGCTTCATTTTTTATTACCTACTTCATCACCCTTGTTTGGTTTCGCTTCTGGCCACTTTCTGCCCAAACAGTGCTTTTACGCCTCCACGCTAGTTTGGTTCTGGTGATGCGCCTATAGCTATGTCCTCCGTTCGCCTAATCAACGAATGGATGGCGAGTAATGATCGGATATTCGGAGTAGTAGTTGATGACTCTGGAGAACTATACCGGATTACTGTCCTACATTCATACGTAGCTGCAATAGATTATTTGTTTTTGTTCACATCCTGTTCATGAGATCATAACATACAGCGAATTTGGGATGATGATTTATGAAGACTTTGGGTGTTTTTGGTCGTCCAACCGAATAGCAGATTTGTACAACGTATAAACGAGGTAGGCAAAGCACAACAGAATGGTAACTGCGATACCTAGCTCGACCTGAGAAACGTCTCCAGCTCTACCAACTGGCACTTGGTAGCAAAAGACAGTCTTTGATGAAGGTGACGGCGAGAGACGTGATATATTCGACTGATGAAACAACGCTGTGAATTCCTTAGGTATATGCAATTCAGCATCGGAATCAGTGCAACCCTCTGAAGGAAGTTTAGGACATGGACATGGTTTCGACACTATACACGCACCACAAATCACGTATCCTTCTGGCTTAGAAATATCCACCGCCTGGAATTCATCCATGGACACGGTGACTTCGCCGTATCGCAGGTGCAGCGGTATTTGGACCGCACCTTTCGTTATGGCTTGGCGCGATACATTCATGAGTACGTGTGAGTTGCTTGGCCCAATAGCAGAGACAGGAAGTTCCAGGTTGGACGGGCCTGCATGGCGAAATGTGTAAGAGTCCTTGTAGTTGGCGAGCTCATAAGGATCCACAAAAACGAGAGGTGGAAGGGTGAGCAAAAGATAAAGGGAGCACGAAGGCTCTACGGTGATGCCATGGAAGCTGGTGGTGACGATAGGGTGAAAGCCGTACAATGGGTGAATGGTTGATGAAAGAGAGGCCATGGTGGCTGTGCGGTCGCGACTTGCTTCTTTCCGCCATGGTGTCGTACTTCGCTCATTTCGCTTTCCTGTTTTCTCGCCTTTTCTTGGCTGGCAGTGTTCTCGGATCTGGTTCCAATTGCTCAAGCTCTCGCGATCATGTGGATCCAGTCTCTCTCAAGTTCATCTCGGAATGCTCCTACATGACCTACTGCTCGGCAGCACAAAACGGAACATGCCTTCCTAGACTCTGTCGACGTGACGAATTTCCCTTTGGATACTCTGAAAAAGATGCGCTTCCGCCTCTGTGCCCTGCAGGAACTTTTTGTCCTGACGAAGGAAGCGGATGCTGGCCACTAGCTACTGTTGGAGGCGCGTGCCAGCTGAACAGGGACGAGCAGTGCGCACCACCAGGTACTTCGACAGACCCTACATCTGATTTGTATGGTTCTCTCTGTTTGAAGTCAATATGCATGTTCGTCGACTAATGTTCAATCGATTATTACTGATGTTTTGAAGGTACACTAATAGGACCCTCGGACAGCCCTGCATCGCGGAGAACACTACTTATCAAGACAGCTTCAATGGGCAACAATATACCAACACGATAATCAGAGACAACTGCATGGCTCCTGATTACTACTGCGGTCAAGTCAGCATGGTCTGCGAAGCTGCTAGGGCTCTTCGGTATCCTTGTCAAGCGCAGGAAGAATGCACGTCGGTATGTCATGTAGGTATAGGTGGAACACTTATTATATCTTAATAGAGAAACTGTGATCGAGGATTCTGTGCCGACCCGCCTGAGGCTCCCTTGAAAATACAGTCTTGGCAATATTCTCTAACGGCCGTCTGTATCATCGGAGGTGGGTGTCTTGACAATTTCCATGGGTCCTTTTATAAATCCCATAATAGTCCTAGTTGTCACGGTCATGCTGCTTGCTCTTGTCCATAAGCGTAACCGTTTGCAGCACTATCGAGCACTTCGAGAGTACTACGATGAACAATTAGGGTCAGTCAAGCTGCATTTGGCGTCGAAAACTAATGCTCATTTTCTTAGCCTTCGCCGTGCTATAGTCTCTCTACATTCCGCCGCTGCGTTTGAAGTGTATTCAGACAAGACACTGTAGCCTTGTACTTATCTCGGTACTGTCACCTCGTCATCAGATTCGGCATAACAGTTCAAATACATGTTTCTTCTGCTTCTTTCTTCTCCCTGGTAAGCTGTACACATACAGTATTTCGCTACACGCCTATGGCCTACGGTGTTTCAACGTTCAACAGAGCTCCTGCTGTACTGTCCCTCACGTCTTTAAGGAATTTCGCAAGTTCGGTGCCTCCGGTTCCCTTCAACGGTGTCTCGCTTTCTTGTTGGCTTCTAGCGCGACCTGCGGGGCCGATGATGTACAGCGTTACGATAATTATGTGAGCGTCCCGGAAAGTCTTCAATGACCCAACAGCCTCATTATATGCTGCCAGTAGCTTCTGGTCCCTTCCACCCATCACGATATCTCTCAGTGGCCGCGGGTTATTGGAAAGATGATTCAAGAAGTGCCGATGATGGCGCGGCATGTATGATTGCATCCGACTGAGGAACGCCTTTTTTGCTGACACGTCAGATCCTCCGCCAGTTATGTCTGATGAATGGGAATAGCGATCCACACCGAGGAAAATATCCAGAGCGTGGACGAGCGCACTCTGGCCTGCACTAGGGCCGGAGAGCTCGGAAGGATAGGCTATATCTAGCTCGTCCAGACCCTCAAAGATCCACTCACGCTTTTGAGGATCTGAATCAGCGCCTCTGAACCACGGACGAATGTCGTGATAAAACACTTCTGGATTGCAGCCGTCACGAACAGAAAGGAGAAGTGCTTTAAGCTCGTCAATGACTGTCGATAGGCGGTGCAAAAATCCGGTAATACGCCGCATAGCGATGTCGTCGCCTACGAAAGCTTCATCCATAGTAGCTCGCATTAGCTCGAGCGCTTCTACACTACGCAATTCCATGCGAGCAGAGGTGAGGTAAAACTCTTGCTCGTCATTTGTATTAGTGAAAAGACTTTGACTGCGAAGATTATCCAAAGCCGGGACCGGGGACTCGGAAGGAGTTTTGAGGTCCCAGTTGTATAGGACATCATCGGAGTATGTGAGAACGGGTGGAAGCTGAAGCTGCGCAGAAATTTTCAGGAGGGGTATCGTGACGGGTCTAGGTATTACGATGGATGCATTTAGGGGAAGCGAGTGGATATAGAAATGCATGATCCAAGCTAGGACATGTCGACCGCGTCGGAGCATAACTTCGGACGACTTCAGATCATCAATCGGAAGCAAGGGAAGCTTAATGACAAGTCATTATGGGGCTGTGGTAAAATAAGTAAGCAACTTGCATTACGGACTCGGGACCGCCAGGTTTCCGAGACGCTTTTTTGAGCATCCGTGAGTCCTGGCTTGTCCCCCAATTGAAGCTCGGATTCTTGCGCTTCCTGAAATATCGCCTCCCAGGGTTCCCACTGCCCCGGAAGACGCTCCAAAGGAGGTTGAGGGGGCATAAAACCGGTCCGATTATCTACGTCGAAATCATGGGCGGCAAGTGTGGTGGTATCAACAACACCACCCGGTGATCCAATTAATATGTCAGGGCGAGGAAGAGAAAGGAAGTGGTCTGGGGGGAGATGGTCCATGGTGCGATTATCGATGAGCTACGGATGGGAGTAGTTGAGTTACTAGGAGGGGATTGGTGATAAAAGACGTGATTTCTCTGCCGGTTTACTCGCTCTTAGAAAAATCGAAAGATCACTCTGAGTAACATTTCAAGAGGAAAGAAAACCTACAGTAATGTCCTTCTTGCTCTCCGAGTCTGACGAAGTAGGCAAATGCCAAAGAGCCTAAGAGGGACGAAACGGAAATTTACAAAAAGGGGGTTTATAATACGCCTTGCCGCAGGTGTCGCGTGATATCATTTCGGACCATCGGTCTAGACTGAGTGTGTATTATGCAGATTATCGCCGCGTCCGTATTTCTCAGGCAAATATCAAGTTAACGAAAGCTAGAAACGTTTGCAAGACAAGAGCAGGTCATTAGATGGGAAACCGAGATTCTCGATAAGAGCGACCGTAACCTAATCAAAAAGGCCCGTTAATATCCGACAGGTGGCTGTGATGCAGTTTGCACAATGCAAGGAAAAGGCACGAGGATAAAGGTACTTACCCACCTACAAAGCGCTAATCGCATTCTCGTATCAAATTTGGCCACACCATAGAATTGTCATCGATGGCCTACCTTCGCGGCGGCGGAGGAGTTATTTCATCAGGCCCTTCACATTCTTTCATTGTTCTCCATCTTAGACCTTTGGACCTCCTAACGTAACAGCGAATTTGAAGTTCACTTATTGTGGCGAGAATTGATGCGTCGGTAGTGGTGCTTTGTCTAAGCGAAATTAAGCCTATGTTGGCGTGACAGAACAATGGGTACATTGAATTTTTGTACAGCTTCTCTATAGATGCATCATGGAATGGCAAATTTGGGGCAGATGCCAAACCAGAACAAGGGTGGGAGTATGAGTATCGTCGTATGTGGATTCTCGAACTACGTCCCTTTACTGGAAGTAAGAATGGAAGGATTTTATAGCACATGAAGTTTTTTACAGCACTCATAGCATAAATGGTACCTACAATGCTATCTCACTTTCAAACTTCCAATTCGAGGATATGATGCCCGGAGAATCTTGATCTCCTAGAACTGGTCGGCGAGGAACGTCGTTGAGTGTCATCAGAAATCATACATCATCCAGACTGAAAGGATGATATCAAGCGCAAAGATAGCAGGCTGTACAGTTGGCGGCTCTGCAAGATAAGCTGACTTACCAACTTCGTCAATCCTTCTGCCGATGTCCATGCGCCCCGATACTGCATCCAACAATTTCCCGGCGAAGGTAGAGTACAAAGATTGATGCCTAAGCCAAAAAAAAAGTCAGATTGTAAGATATAGACGAAGAGAAGAGTTCCGAACCCGTTGATCATTTAAACTTTCGTAGTCCGGTTCCGCTGAGTTCCGACTGGTTGATCTCCACTAAGTTAGTAAGCGGAGCAATGATTCAAAGCCGAAGGGCACCCTTTCGTAAGGTAGTGGAGAAACCAGTGCACGAAGTCACTTGAGCGAATGGCCGGTCAAAAAACTTGGAGCCTGCTGTTCAATTTTAACGTACCAGGAAGTACCCTTAGCGCTGAGGCACAGACCGCAACACACCCACACCACACATCGGACCCACAAAAGGATATTCTCAAGGTTACAATGGCAGATGATCCACCGCTATTTGATTCCACACAGCATTTGAAACAGCATTCCCTAAGAAACTCCGACCAATCAATTAGAGTCCCTGTAACTGGCGCTTCAAGGTAATGGTATCCTTGGGCCTCGTTTTCTCAGCAAGCAATCACTCCGCCAATCTCGCAGAGACCAGCAACGAGGCGTTTACACCATCATCTGACGATAAGTCAGAAATAGGACAAAGGGACAGACTGAAGGGATTGATGATGAATGAAGGAGGCAGCGGCAGCTGGTGAGCTTCGCGCGAGATGGTTTCAGCCAGCGTTCCGAGAGAGATAAGTAACATGCTCCGTGAGTAGATACTATCGGAAAGATAGGCGTACACGTAAAACGAGGCCGGTTCAGACGCAATATCGCCTAGAAGAGCTGGCGAGTCTACGACCAAGCTCTCGACTGACGACAGTGCGTGTCTAGGTACACCGAAGACAGAGTTTCTCAGGCCAGCGAGAGGAAGGTGAGAACCTGATGCACTGGATCGTATCCGAATCCAATGGGGTAGTTTAAAAAACGCGAATGTATACTGGATGATCGATGGTCCGATGGAACTATCTTGGAGGCCCTAAGTTCGTCCGACAGCCTGGCACACACGGCAGGTAATCGTGATAGTTAAACGGAACGAGGTAACCATCTGAAAGGGAGTCAAAGAAAGTAAAGGTGACCAGGTCAATTAGAGATGAATACGGGGAGCAGAAGAAAGGGAAGATGTTAACAAAGGAATGTTTTTAAACATCCCACGTGTTCAGGGAGCAACCATGAGGCATCTGGGAGAACAGGAAGCGGATCCAACGGTAGAACTCGTCGTGAGTAGATCAAGACCGACCGGGCGTATTTAATGACGCATCGGACCACACCAGGGGGTGAAGACAATGAGGTCGCCAACGGAACGATTCGCAGGGACATCCAAGTTGGTCGATTGCTTTGAGCGGGTTTAATTGGGGTAATGTGAAAGAAAGTCGAATACGTCTACGCCAATTGTGCTTGGATTGTAGGCTAATTGAGGCTAATTGTTGGAGTGTCGAGCAGACAATTTGGTAAAGCGCGTTTATTGTGTCAGAGGCCGAAAGAGGCAAGTGAGAAAAATGATTGTTTTTTGTCTTTGTGGTATGTCGTGATGCTTCGAAGGGGCTGTATTGTCTTAGCATTCTGGAAGCATTTGCACTTACCGGTCTGTATCAGCGCGTATCTCCAATGTCTCAAACAACAAAAAGAATTTCAGCCCCGGCCACCCTTTTGGTTACTTTTTTGTTCTCCACCTCGATCTATTACCCCTCCAGCTATCCTCCCAACTTGGACACGAGTTTCCCCTCTGCCTATATAATCTCCAACGGTAGCGATGGTTTTCAGTGAGTCACATACTCAGTCGTACCAGTCGCCTTCTTAGCCATGCCTCATTACTCTCAGCCCGCTGCTGCCAACTACAACACCCCTCCTACCCACCATCAAAAGGCCCGCGGCTATCGTATGTGTGACCAGTGTCGTGCTGTCGAGTCCCCTGCTGGTCCTAAGTTTCGGCTGTGCGGAGGCTGCGTATGTCGTCTATCTATTCTCCGTATGTTTCCTGCTGACCTTATCGTTTGCGCTTTAGCTCGTAACACAATACTGCGTATGTCTTCAGTTAATATCGGAACATGATCATCCTTCTGAACGTCTTTCTCTAGTCTCCGGAATGCCAGAAGATCCATTGGCCTACCCACAAACCCATATGTCAGCATACCGCCGGTCAAATATCTTCCACGAAGCAGGCTGCTGCCGCATATGGCGACGAAAACATTGCCCGTAATCTAAGGAAGTTCACTTCCGCCCACAGTGCTTTGCTAGGATGGGCTGGGTTCCAAGCGCTTCAGCTAAAGCGACTTCCATCTAATATCCGACAAAGCTGCCTCCTACTCGAACTTTCCCCCCGGAGCCACAGTGAGTCACATCGTCGGTAAGTCATCCTTATCTTCTCCGTCCTGTCGGACCAAGGCTGATTGCTCACTTTTGATGCTAGGTTCTCCGTTTCCAACGCTCACATCGTCCCACGGTCGTATATCCGCGACCCCCTCGTGATATCCGATATCCAGCGACGAGAAGACCGCTGTCGTCACGGCGGGGGTATTGGCTGTCTTGTGGTCATCATCCAATGCGGCGGTGTCAGTCAAGTGATGCCTGTCGAAGTCGACCCTCCTTCGAAAATATCTTGGGATACGCGAGGGGACTGGTTAGACACGGTTAACCATTTCGTCGAGTCGGGCAGGACAGATTTCCAGCCGATATCAACAACATCCCGAGGGTGAGCTTTCTTTCTGCTGCTGTCTTGATGCGAAATTCATCAATGATGCAGGGTGTATTATGGTTGAACCACGAGCATTCTCTTCCGCAGCTTTCGTTTCGTTTCGTTTTCGGCGTCTAGATTCACCACAGCGCCTTTTCATGTCACATGTGCCCATCGACGCATTTGCCTTGTATTATCATCATGACGCGGGCGGCTATCCTACTCATGGGCCTTGTTGTTTATTTATTCTCATTTCGGCCTCGTTTGCATGTATACCCCCAGTCATCGTTTCGCTTTCGCATTCACTGTACTGTTGTCTTATTAGTTCCATTTCAAATCACGATTCACAGAGTCGCATAGATCTGATAGGTGTCATGATAAGTCCACGATTAGAGGCAATCGTACCATGTTGCGGTGAAGTTTACTCGACAAGATTGGTAGCGAGACCAAAACGAGGCTGAAAATTTTTGTTGTTCTGCCGGCGGCATATAAAGTTCGCTTAGTCAGCACCGTCAGTACACCTTGCGGTTGACTAAAACATCGACCACCACAAGTAGAGTTTTGATCCATGTCGTCCAGAACACAAACGCGATCTTCCACTGCTTCACCAAATGACGGGTCACGGACTGTTACCATTACCAATGCGCCGCCCGTCGAAAGCTCCTCGAGCACCCCCGCCGTTGGCTCCCTCCGCCTCCGGGGTGCACGTCGCAAACCTAGGGTTGCTTGGAGCGAGGATGTAGTTGATAATGAAGGCTGTGGGAAGAAGAAGAGCAAGAGTACGTCCATGTCGCTCCCTTTCATCATTCGTGTGTCTGATCTGTATCCAGTCTGTTGCATATACCACAAACCGAGACGGTTCGACGAGTCATCGGATGAAGATTCATCGTCAGACGAGAGCGATTCTGACGAGGGCCACTCATGCGGAGACCCCAACCATTCGCATAAAGGAAAGAATGGGAACATCAAGAAAGCTGACTCGGACCATTCAGAATCGAACGCCTATGAATCTATGCCAAGTAACCCGTCGAAAGACAAGGGAAGAGTAGATAATTGACAGTCAGTTGAGGGAGATAATACCATAGGTCCTACGGCAGTTAGAGATCATACTTGAACTTTTATACCATTGTACTTGGACATTTTAGTAGGCAAGGCTTCCGTTCCACAAGTGTTACGACAAGTATCTCATAGCATGGTGCATAATACATAATGAGGGGCTTATAGCAAGCTGCATATACCGTCGAACAGTGACCACGAATCAGACTACCCCAGTAACTATCTAAGGAGCCTGTAGGGTGGTGAGGAAAGCCTCGCCAGCGGCAGTACCTTTGGTCTTCTTGACTCCCTTCTTCTTCAGGCGTTCCTGCTTAACTGGAAGAGAACACATAAGTGAATAAGGATTAGCGTAGATATGAAAGGTGCGACTTACGAAGCTCCTGTCTGCGAAGAGACTTGGCATAAGGGTTCAGACGGAAGAGTACAGCCTTGTTGACGAGAGGGTTCTTCTTCTGAGTCCAGGGGCGTTTCTGGACCTTCTGGCCGGCGGGTCGAACAATAGATTGGATCTCGTCGCTGTTGATCAAACGGGTAACGTCGGGGTTGGTAATCTTGGCGGTGGGGAGGCTATAATAACACAATGAGAATATGAAGGTCTTGATATAGATATTAACTGACAAGTAATCCTTTTTGAATACGGAAGCCTTGTCAAAGGTTCCGAAAACTTCGTCGAGGAGGCCGAATGCACCCTCAGTCCAGATAACGAAACGGCCGAGATGACCACCGGGAGCCAGTTGGAGGAGGTTTAGGCGCCTGACATTGACAAGTTCGACACCGGGGAGATTGCGGAAGGCCTTGACAATGCCATTGTCTTCGTTGTAGACAACGAGAGGACCACGGCGTTGGCGGTGTCTGCGATTCCTCATCTTTCCCTTACCAGCTCGAAGTTTGCGCGAGTTGGAGACCTTGACCACGTCACGGTAGGCATGGAGGGACTTGAGAAGGGCGACGGCCTCCTTGGTCTTCTTGAACGACTCGGCAGCAGACGAAACGACGAGGGGAACTTCCTCAATCTCTTCGATACGGTGACCACGAGCGAGAACAAGGGAGGGAAGAGCAGAGGCAGCCAAGGCGGAAACAACGGCAAAGCGGCGTTGGTTCTGGTTCACCTTGACGTGCCACTTGCGCCAAGTCTTGGTGGGCGCAAACATACGACCCCCACGGCACATGTTACCGAAAGCAGCCTGAAACGACGGTAAATCTGCTGGAAAAGATACAGAAAAAAGGTGTAACACACTTGTCCAGAGCGGTGGGTTCCTCCACCACCAACACGAGGAATACGAGCTACAGCTCGTCCAGTACCCCAAGACTCTGCACTAGTTTGGTGACCAGCCTTTTCGCTAACGGCGTATGCCTGCCTTTTGTTCTTGGCGATACTCTCTGAAGTCAACTGGATCAGAAAACAGCTTTCGTATAGTTAATGCTATTACTCACTGTGCACCTGAGCGACGACATCGAGCCTGATTGGGGCGGTCAAAACGGCAGGGAGGGGAAGGGAGGTAGAGGCCTCTGAAAATGATATTCAGCGCTACAATCCACGACGACAGCGAAAGCGCAACAGACCTCCGGATGGAGAGCGCACGTTGACAGTGGGTCTCGAGGCCATGTCTTGAGTCTTGAGGGCTTGATGTCGTTGCCGATAATTTTGGAGAACCCTCGCTGGGGCCAGATTTAGGGTTTTGCCGAGAAACTGTACAGCTGGCTGGTGACTAACACGAACAAACAATACTGCTCCTTTTTGGGACTAGTGTGCCTCGATCATAAATTACAGTGGGTGTCTTTTGCAAGTCTCCGTACATGGCCGTCCAAGTATGTCATAGATAAGTATGAAATGGATGGGTTATCTGTAGGCAGGTGCGCATGCAGCCTACTTACTTCTTCACTGTCTACGTTGAATATAGGCGCTAGTGGACAAGCAGTCGCCTTTTGATGCAAGGATAATATTTGTTTTGTATACAAGTGTCCAGGGAAATGTCATCTTGACATTCCACAGTCGACCTTCACTACATATGTTCTGATGGACTCGCAATGTTGCCATAGGAAAGGGTTCTAGCTAGGATGTGTGGTCATCACGAAGACTCGACCGTAAATCTGGACACCTGCACAGTCGATGTCACATCATTAGGCGAACTTGTTAAGCTGGTATTTGAAAGATGAAGAGATGAATCGCATCTAGATTCGCCAAGTATTCCCGCTGTTTTAGTAATAGCGGAAAGGGCATAAAAGTACGCAGGATGTTATAAGCTTGATGGGGACTCCCAAGAATTAAATAGTTACCAGGTCAGTTGTGCTCCGAGTTCTCATGACATATGCGGGGCCCTCTCAGGGGACTCCGCGATCAGTATCCGCTCGTACGATCGTCACAAATATCATATGATCTTTTCTTATCTTGTGCCCTTGAAATGGCCGATGCAATAACGGAGAAGGGCCCGAGTCAATGACTAGCATTACACCACTTCAACTATTTACTAGTATGTTAGCATCAAACCCACATGTCGTAAAATATAGATCTCTAAAGTTGTGTACGAGATGAGTATCATTAGCCAGATACAGGTGACGCCAATTACGGTAACGTTGAACGGATGTATTTATGGACAGGCCTCGAGGTGATGCCAGATGATGCGTGAGAGAGGCAGGATGAATTGATGGAAAAAGAGGTGGCTTGCGCGGTAAAGAGTGGGAGATTGATCTGAGACCTTTGAGGATACCAGCCTATTTTAGCAGATCCATATTGAACAGAAGGTATTGGGTGGGGAATAAAATGATCGATCGAGACATACGTATCAGGAGCTGATATAAGTAAGCCTGCTGACATACACAATTTGATGGTGATGAAATTCACTTGTGCTTCTTTTCTCACGTCTGGCTGTTGAATCTAATTTATCCTTCAACGACAACGGCGACGACAAGCTGTCTGGCCTGTTGGCTACACCTTCTTCCTCATCGCTCCCCACGACGACGACCGCCTTTCCTCGATGACGGCAGTTCATGGTCTGGATTACTCAAAGTCTTTCCTCATGAGTCTCCCAACCGTGCCTGCGCCGGTCACTTGCTCCTCTCCCATCCCCCTCTTGACCCCTGAGCAGCTCGTCGAGCTTCACCACAACCATCTCGTGTCTCATGCCCCAGACAATGTCCTTTTCCCCTTTCTACACGGCCTTGAAGGCTCTAATGCTGCTCAGAACATGTTCTTCTCGTCCATTGGCGAAGTGCCAAGATACCGTGGTCTCATGACCGTCGTCTGCGAGGACGACTTGGACGGGCTTTGCATGTCGGCGGATGAGGACACGGATGAGGACAACGACGACCTTGATACATCGTCAGACGAGCTTGATGATATGGATTTAGATATCGACATAGACGTGGAGATGTCCAACGGAATGGACGGCGTTGCTGTGCATGCTGAGGACGAAGTAATGGAGATTGTTGGCATTGACGTTCCAGATAAGAAGGAGGATAAAAGTCAGCCCCAGCATATGCATCCCGTGGTCATGAAACCTCCGCCTCCTCTCAAGTCGCCTCCCGATTCTCCCATATCAGATTTGTATGTTCTAGTTCGCTCTTGTCGGTTATGCTTTTATATTGATAGTTGGTCACAAGGCCATCACCCCACCGAAGTCATGGACGCAGGGCGGCGCCTCCTGTCCTGACTTCGACTTTTCGACCTGCGGAGCTTATCGCGCCCGTCCTGTCAGAATCAAGTACCGAAGAGTGGCAGTTCCAACCGCTTTGCGTTCCAGAAGGCATCTCTTTGAGGAACTTCGGCATTCAAGTTGTACGTGACCCTCTCTTCTCCGGAGTTTGGGTGCTGATCGAATCGTTCGTGTAGCCAATCTTAGCCACTCTGTCTGATGTTGTGATCTATTCGCCAATTCCCGGTGGTGCAAAGAACTCGGAGAACGCCAAAAGGTTAGCGGAACGATTTAGGTCTGCCATCGCCCGTAAAAAGGCGGAGAGAGTGGGGAACCTTCGATTCGATCAGAAAACGAGACGCGGTCAAGACTCCAATGAATCTCCTGCAAACCGCCTCTTAGACTACAATGTCTTTCTTCTTGACGCCACAGTTGAGGATTTTACGAACCCGAACTCGGCGCTGACGCATCTTGTTCGAAGATGCGATAGTCAGCGTCGATGGTTTGAAGAATGCCCGTCCGAATCTTCTCCTTTGCAACCCAACACTATCAACTTCGCTGTCCGTGAGAAAGAAGAAATGCGAGACCTTACAACAGCAAGCGAGATACTACGGATTGGCCCTCGTTCGCGCGCCGACTCTATACCAGAACACCATGACGACCAAGATAAAGCTAAGGCTTCCGTTGAGGTTCATCCAGCGAGGTTATTTGGGCAAGTGTTTCTTGGAAATTCCAATGATGTGCCGACACCCATTGGAGGTGGTGACGGGGATGAATACGACGTCGACTATGGATTCGGTGTCAGTGAAGACAAGGCGCGCCATCGCACCAATCCACCGGGATACGACATTTGCATTGAATGTCATGATCTTGCCCCATTCCCCAGCCCTGCACATATACGAGCGGCCGAAGACAAACTTCATGGGTTGGAAGCGCGCTGGCGACAGAAGGTACTTCTTGAGCGTAATGCCTCCATAGATGACGATTCCGAAATTCCTCCTCGTCCTCCCCCGCATGCCAATTCCATAATTCACCTTCCATTTCCATCGTCGCCTTCTAATACCGCTTCTATGAAAGCACTGGTCCGGTTCCTTGACAAATGGCTCACACCTGTTTCGCCGAAGGACGGAGCAACCAAGGATAAGGGCAAGAAACCCGGGACGAGAGAAGCCGATGGCAGGCGTTGGTCCTTGTTGTCATCTGCACCGTCATTTCCTCTGCTCCATCCACCAGCTCTCGCCACCACCTCTGTTTCCAACAATGTCCGCATTAGATCGTTCACATCACCTCCACCATCAACAGCACATAATGGCTCGACTCCCCTGCATCATCCCTCTCGGCCTCTAAAGATCCTCATCTATTCATCTGATGGATATACCGAATCATCTGTCCTCGCTCTATGCTTGCTCATATCACTAAAGAACCTGTCGCTCCCTGAAGCATATTTGGAGCTTCAAGTCTCCAAGGAACGGAGCTTCTTCGTCTATGGAGCAGACCTAGGAATCTTAAGAAGATGGGAAATGGAGGAGCGTGGCAAAGAACGGGATCGGGGTGTGCGTGGGATGAAATACTTCTCTAATCACCGCGAACACCTATCCATTAGTGAGGGCCATGTGGGCGTTGGTATGAATCCATATATCGCCGGATGGGGAGTTACCGATCAACGCGATGCACCATCTCCGACGGTTGTTCCGTCGCAACGTGGTGCTGTCTCTGCTAGTGTACCCAATGATCTCGATATCCACGATTCAAATGTCAAGCCTGGTCCGGGACGGCGCCCCCGGGCCAGCACATTGCCTGCCTCCTCACTGCTGGGTTGGGATCACCAGACTTGGTTTGATGACCCAAGATTTGACGGAAGCTTTCCTAGTAGAGTGCTGCCTTTCTTGTATTTGGGAAATCTGTAAGTATCTGCGCTTTTTTCCGGTGACAGTATTTGCTAATGCTGGTGCCAGGAACCATGCCTCGAATGTTTATATGCTTCATGCGCTCGGTATAACCCATGTCGTCTCTGTTGGCGAATGCGCCCTGATTCCGCCTCCCCATGTGCATCATCCCGATGGCGAACATGTTTTTGATCCTGAGAATGGTTATCCTTTAACCACGCACTTTATAAATTCGCCCTCTCAGGTTCCGGGGCATTTTGTACCAGGAAAAGGTTTCGGAAAGCACGGTTCTCTGTGGATCGAAGAACGTGCGGGGCGCATCAAGGTCTTGGACATTCAAGGTGTATGTGACGACGGGATAGACACCCTCGAGCCGCAGTTGGAACCCATATGCCAGTGGATTGATACTGCTAGGAAAGAAGGTGGTAAAGTGCTAGTACATTGTCGTGTCGGTGTCTCCCGGAGTGCCACCGTAACCGTAAGTGTTGCAGATCATGCCTTCGATTGTCGGTTGAGTAACACTTTGTCCGACAGATCGCCTTTGTGATGAAGCACCTTCGAATATCTCTGGTTGAAGCATACCTCATCGTGCGGTCCCGACGTTTATCCGTACTGATCCAACCGAACATGAGATTGTTGTACAACCTGTGCGGATGGGAGGTGAAGCTTGCTAAGCAACGCGCGAGTGACGACGGGAACAAGTTGAAGGAAGAGCTTTCCAGGGCACTATCCTGGCCATATCTCACCAGGGAGGTTCATCGGCTGAATGAAAAATACCTTCACTGAACACGTCCGGCTCATCGTCCCTCTCATCATGATCCATTCCTTGTCTCTTTACGGTTTCGTGGCGGGTTCTCTTGGCGCTGTATTTAGCATCTGTACTTGTATCATCACCAAAATCTGTCGCTTGAACTTCTCTGCCGTTTGTCTTCATACTTTCTGTCTGTATACATAGAGTCCTTGTAGTCTCTTCGCGTCTTCATTAATTATGGTCAGAGGTCGTTGCATTCACGGGCGACTCGTATTACTGTCCTCGCCGCGCTGAATAGTAGTTCTGTATTGACCCAGTTTGTACATAATATTAATCTACAGCATCACCGCACCTAACCACCGTCTTCCTGGCTTTCCTCGATCTTTTGCAAAGTGTTTTTCATTCCCGGCGGCGGCGTCGTTGAGCTCCGTTTACGACGTCGGGTTGTGATTAGTTTATGGTCCTTGATGGAAGAGCCCAGCTCCTCATGAAAAAAAAAGTCAACTGACACCAGGCCAGACATCTCCCAATCTACGCCAATTTTAACTGATGCGCCACTCGCGATATATTGCGTCGTATAGAGCGAATTATATCGGCTCATCCATTGGTCGCAGCACCAACAGCATTCCTCACTACAGCCGATGATGCATCGGCCTAGCGGCATCAGACTCCGCTCATGAAAATACCTGAGGAGAGCAATTTTTGCATGCATACGTGGGCGGCAAGCGGTTTGCCAATCAAGTTCAAACGAAGGAAGCTGAGCAATGATATTTTGCTGCCTCCCTACGTCGAAAGTAATCCCCAAACGTTCCAGGGCTATCCATGGCGTCGCAGCCATATTGACAGAAGCCGCACTGGGACTCCAAACCCATCTGACTGGTATATTACCATCGGGGAAGACTTGTCTACTTCGACGAATCAGCGTATTCACGCCACCGACATACTGCTTGATCCTCTCCAAACACCTCCTCAGCCCATCTGCAGCTTTGGTTTTCTCCGAGAATACGCGGTCAGTCTGGATCGATATGAAGCGCGAGGAGGCGATGACAACGCTCAAGACATGAAGCCGAGTATAATTATATTGAGACAGCGTCGGAGAGTCACGGTGAAAGGGACAAGACGCGACTTTCTCGATGTCATTGAAGAGCATACGAAAAGTGGCCACAAATTCACGGTCCTCATGATCTGGGTGGAGAAGGTGAAAATGAGGCAACTCCTCCTTGAAGGACAGTGGCTGGTACGAATCAAGTAGTGTAGCGTGATGCATAAGATACCGACGTGCTGCTTCATAGAGATTTTCCATGCGTGTTTTCATGCTTGTAAAACAACGGGAAAAAAGAATGGGGAACACCTGGCGAAAATCAAGTGTGTCGGTACTGGTAAACGCGTCAAGGAACGACAAGACAAATTTCCTGTCTTCTTCTGTAATGGCGCCCGTTTTAGACAGAATAATGGTAGGTGGAATGGTGGTTGGATCGAGGGACGCGGCGAATGATTCGCCTTCGGAGCCAGTGGCGATGCAGCTCGCGATCACGTCAAGAGCGCGTAACGTTTCTTTTGTGTCTTCATCTGCAGCGAAATCGGAAGAATAGTAATGATCAGAGAATTGCAGGAGGTGCAAGAGCTGCAGTCGCTCATTAAAAGTTACCTGGTCGATGTTCATGTACAAAAACGGTCAGTTGCACTGCCTCCGTAATTTTCATTGTTTCCCAAAATTCTTCCCACGACATCCAGATAACACCTGCTACCTCTTGCTACATCTGGTACGGCTGGCTACCTCTTATAGGCATCTTCTGGTTTTTTTGAAAATGTGTATCTTATTTTCATACGCCTCTGGGTCCTTTCAACCTTAGTTCCATTGGCACGCAGGAATCCATACTGGGATCATTCCGGTCCCCTCCCGCAGACATTCGTTTTCAATACGTTCTTATTCAGGTTTTACCTGAAACGTGGCTGTCCACGGTACTAGCATTTCACAGGTCGATTAGGACTAGTGTACTCTGGCTACGTGATAGCAATTTGGCCAAGAGACGACACCGACTTTCCTGGATTTACATTCTGGTCCCACTTGTTACTGTCAACCACCTGGCTCTTTGGTCAAAGACATGTCTTGTTCTTGGTTCAACAAGTCACTAGGGGGGTCAGACTGGTAACGATTCTCGATTTTGAAACGGAATCGCCAAGAAACCAGGATGGTTAGAGTTCTATGGGATTCATCTCCCACGATTACGGAACCATAATCATCCTTATGGCAAGTTGAATAGTCTCATAATCAGACATTCCACTCTGAGCGCCCCTATTGACGGCCCCTTCGGAATTTGAAACAATTGAGTCGACCTTGGCAAGGACATCTGGCTGTACGCCCTATGGTTTCGCCTAAGCGTGATCACCGCCTTGTCTGTCTGAGCTCATTAGCGTCCAGCAGAAACCGGTGTGCTTGCAGTAATGATATATAAAAAGCGAGACTCCCTTCTTTTATGCTTGTATCCATCCTTTCCTTTGTGCGCCTATACTCATTCTCCATATCGAGATGTTGTCTTCCACTTTCCTTACTATCGCATTGGCTGCTACAGTTCTCTCGCACCCCACGAAACGACAGTCCGGTGGCGTAATCACCTCTTGTACAGTTCCGAAAACGGCTGCCCTTACATTCGTATGTATAACTTTACATCACACTAGATGCAAATGACTGACTACGCTGCTTAGGATGATGGGCCTTATATCTATTCGTACGTCACATCTGATCTCCAATGTAAGACCGCACCGTTTACTCGTGGTCCTTAGGCAACAAATTGTCGATACCCTTGATGCAAAGAGGGCCAAGGGCACGTTCTTCGTTAATGGAAACAACTGTGAGTCTTGCATGAATGGCGGATGGTATTACCAGCGCTCATGCACATACCTTGCAGATGGTTGTATATACGGGGACGCTCAGGTGCAAGCAATTACAAACGCATACTCAAAGGGTCATCAGATTGCTTCGTGGGTCATGATCTACTCTCCGAATATAGTCTTAGTTAACTTTGAATACAGGCACACATGGGCTCATAAAGATCTAGCTACGCTGTCCCGCGACGAAAGTATGTGGCTCAACGTCATAACGTCGAGTAGATTTCTGACTACTCGATACTGATAGTTGACAGTGAATTCACCGGCGTCGATAGTATGTTGCCCGTGAAGTGATAACAGATTGCCATCTCAATGCTATTGCAGAGGCCTTGGAGTCAATACTCGGAGTCAAGATCGCATTTATGAGACCTCCATTCGGCAGTTACAACAATGATGTGGTGGAGGTCGCTGCTGCACACAATCAAAGTGTAATTATTTGGGATTTCGAGTACGTCCGCCTTCCCTCTTTCCAGTACGAGTTTTTCCTGACGCCCCTAGTTCCGGGGATTCTGCTGGAGAAGCTGCTACCCAAAGCAATTCACAATATGACGGCTTTGTGGCTTCACGTCCTAATACTATCTTGACTCTGAATCATGAAACTGTCGGTCAGTGGTTGGGCTTCCACTGGCGAATCTTATCTCACTGCGTTGATCTTGTCGACCTTGATAATCTAGAATCTACTGGGTAAGTGATTATTATCACCATAATGCAGCTGGTATCGACGCATTTATAGTTCCACCGTTCTCCCCCACGCCATTGAGGTTTTACAAGGTGCAGGCTACAAACTCGTAACGGTTGCTGAATGTCTTGGCCTTCCCCCATATTTAAGCGTTGGAAAGGCTGGTACAAAAGATGTGCGTGTTTGACCTAGATCTCCTCAGTTGACTACTAACTCTCGGCTGCCACAAGGCTTCGTGGGCCTGCTGAACAATCATTGTATTAGACGGACTATCTCATACTTCTTGCTACATGGACTTGTTTTTATCTAGTACCCACTGCTTTGCAGATACCATCATTTAACAAGACACGTCGTTTGTTGAAAGGAACATGAATTTGTAAAGTAATGCCGCGGCCCGCGGCGATCGAAAACTTTCAGTACACACTCGTCAACAAGAGGTCTTCTTCTCTGAATTCCATCATGTATTGACAAGATGACGAATTCTTACTCTCCTGGGCACGTCTTCTTGTGCCATCATCGCGTTTTGTTGCACATTCCGCCTTATACCCATCTTCCAGCCCGCGGGAAGATAGCAGAGATTGGCTAGACAGCAACCAGCCGGATGCCGTCCCTCTTTTCAGTTTCTCGCGTTGCATCTCTCGTATCTAGAACGAGAGGTACGTTGCGCGCAGCTCCAATAATATGATTTATTTTTCAAACAGCGCAGATTTGCCAGAGAGACACGCACTTACACCTTAATTGCCATATTACGTCCATATGATTGGGGACCTTGAATCGATAAGGGTTGGTTAAGGGAGTCTGACGTATATAATTAACGTCCGAGGAATGCTGCTCTGAATTATGATCATCATGGCTCCGGAATTGCTTAGTGCCAAGAAACGACCTCTTCGCAGCTACATCTGGTGAGCTATGGTGTTCCTTAATGTGTATACACGTTGATCTGACGATCTATAGGGATACCTGGGACAAGTCGCCAGAAGAACGAAAGTTTCTTGGGAAACTTGACGCTTGCTTGCTAACCTACGCAGCATTGTCGTATTTCAGCAAATAAGTCATCATGTACAACTCGCCTTCATATTCTTACTTCCTGCGTCAGCACGTATCTAGATCAACAAAATGTCACGGTACGTATCTCGCGGATTCATGCTAGTCAGTTATCCTGATGCGTGCATCAGAATGCCGTGTGTTCGCTTTTATTGCTTGTACACTTGCAGAAATTTACCTGTCTTTTCGTCGAAGTACGTCTCCGGAATGAAAGAAGAGTATGTTCCTTGTTCCGTTGTTAAAGCGCCGATATCTCATACCTCTACAGTTTGAATCTGTTTAGTCTCTCTCACACGTCAAACAACTCGGTTTCTAACTATATCTAGGTACGGGAATGAATACAACTATATAACGACAGCTTGGACTTGCGGATATGTCATTGGACAGATTCCTTCCAAGTGCGTGTCAGATTGTTATTGCTTACCGTCAGACGAGTTTAATGTAAATCACAGTCTCCTAATAACTAGGATCAGGCCTTCGATATGGGTGCGTGTCCTTCACCTACCGTACTAGGAAAATCCATAGTCTCTTGTCAGATTCCCACCATGGAGATTATCTGGAGTGTCCTCACTATGCTTCTGTCAACATCCAAGAATTTTTCCCAAATATGTGCTTTACGGTTTTTCGTCGGTGAGGAGGATATGGACTCACTTTTCAAATCCGATGACTAAGCTCCAGCAAGGTTTGGCCGAGTCGACCTTCTATCCTGCCATACAGTACGTCATTGGGAGCTGGTACAGACCCGAGGAATTGGCCAAACGTGCTTGCATCTTCCACGTATGAACCTTTTCGAAATGGAGTGAATCCGGTGGTCTCACGCCTTACTAGACCGCCAGTGCGATTGGACCCATGTTTAGTGGCTTCTTACAGACGGTACGGTATAGTATTCAACGGAGGTGTCATTTATAATCTTACTCGTCTGTCGCAGGCGGCCTACAACGGCTTGAACGGAGTTCATGGTCTTGAGGGCTGGAAATGTGAGTCTACAGGTTTCTGACATGTCAATGAGACTCAATCTAGTAGGGCTTTTTATCATTGATGGCATCATCACGATTCCCATCGCATTGCTTGGATACTTGATAATGCCCGGTATGTTATCAAGACCTTTCACAAGTATATTTTCATCCTCCAATACTTTGTGAAGATCTTCCGCACAATACGAAGCCATCCATATTTTACACCGAACACCAACTACTTTTAGCTCGAAAGCGCATGGACGAAATTGGAAGGAAGCCTCCCACTAAGTTTACTAAGGCGAAAGTAAGCTCATTTTTGCGTCACCGGAGTTCTCTCCTAAGGTTCCCTCCAGGTCCTAGGCTTTTTTAAGACCTGGCACCTGTACACACTCGTGCCTCGTGAGCAATCCCCCCCGGTATTTTTCGAGCAGCTGAATTGATCGACTTATAGTCTACGTCCTTGTCAGTAGTGTCACCTCCCTTTTTGATTTCACTGATCTCGATCTAGTTCAACAATGGCAACGGCCCTACAAATTCTATGATCTTCTGGTTCAAAAGCTTCAACACCAAAACTCATACGAAATATACCGTCGGTCAAATAAACTGTTATCCTCTTGGCATCAATGTAGTGCAAGTCATCACGAGTATGTTCCTTAAAAATCGTCGAACATCAACCTGTTTGAACGCAAACCTTAGCTTTGGTTTATGCATGGTGGTCTGACGCTATTGAGAAGCGATGGCCTCCGATGCTTTTTGCTGGGGTAAACAATCGCATTATTTAAATGTGTACGATCCTCACGCTGTGCCATAGACATGGAACATTATAGTCTGTATCGTGCTCGCAGCGACACCTCTCTACACTCATGTCGCCAGGCGTTGGGCATTCTATTACATGGTACGTTGCCCTACCACCCAGAAGAATCCTTGTTGGATACTTTTTAGACTTCTGTCTGCGGTGGATTGTCTGGTCTCATACTTGCCTGGGCCAACGAGCTTACCAGTAATGATAATGAAAGTAGGTTTTCGGGACCAATCTGATCATAAATATACTCAAGGCTTTCTGAAGAGAGATCATTCGTTGTCGCGTGCTGTAACACCTTTGCATATACAGTTCAGGTGCGCAGCTTTAGATTTTATCATTTATGCTAACTAAAAACGCTCCAGGCTTGGCTCCCGATGTGATTCCTGTCTTTTCAGTTCCTCTCGTGTATCTGACACCTATATAGATTGATATTCCCGCAAGTAGAGCAACCTCGGTATGTGCAAGTGTCTAGACTTTCCATGTTGTTATTTAATATCGTGGTAGCGTCTTTAAGGGCAATGTAGCAACCGCTTGCATTAATTTCGGCATGAGTGAGTTTCGAGACACGACAATCCCCTTTTCGTGATTCTTATGCGGTTTTATATAGTTTGCGCGGCATTGGCGACGCTGTACTTCCAGAACCGCGACGCTAAACGAGCTCGTAAGGAGCTGAAGGATGGTAGCGTCAGCGACGTTGGACGTTCGAATTCAGTGACTTCAAAAGTGGAGAAGGAGACCGACGAAGAATGAAAGGATTGCCGTTCATGGTTATGCAAGTGTAGACCGTTCGTATTGGGCTTAAATTTTAATTCCAATGTTTCGAGAGGATGCGAATATAGCAATGGATATTTCAACGACGTTGGCCATGGGCAATTTCGGTTCTGAGATTCCGATAGGATTGGTATCGCCCATCATCTGACACATAGGCATATAACATCATGTCGGTTCGCGATGAGGTGATTGTCCAGCTGAGTCACCTCACTGATATGCACTCATACAGTTGAATTTACCGGAAACTCGCGGGTCTTGTTAGATATAAAAACGTGTCTTTATTTTCTGCGCACCACACTTATCTCGCGATGCCAGTTGCCACACCTCAGCTCGGATCTTTTCAATATGTCCCCGAGACGAAGGTTTGACGACCGCCCTTTTGTCGAACAATTTTTTCTAATGAAGCTATAACAGGAAAACTTGGATTGGGCAGAGCTTGTCACTGTCGACTTGAGCTTGTATAACACTCCCGAGGGCCGCGCGGAGCTTGCGAAGACCCTCATTGACGCTATACGCGAGAAGGGGTTCTTCTATGTCAAGAACTTCGGGATCTCTCAAGAGCGCGTGAACAGGCAGTTTGCACTTGGCAAACGCTTTTATGAGCTCCCATTGGAGGAGAAATCACAATATACACCCGCGGGATTAGGTTAGACTATAATACTCCAAGGGATGCCGTGCTAATACCCGTCGTTTCACAGATTCACAGATAAGGGTCAATTCAACGGTTACGTACCGGCGGGTCGCAGGATGTTTGTCTTACCTTGTTCGACGCTAAAAAGTTCGGCCTGATGTCCCACCTATAGCATTGACCCTGAAACTGGATTGAAGGACCACACGGAGATTTACAATATTCCTAGTACGATTTCATTCATTCATATTGGTTGTCCTATCCTGAGGTCTTTCCTTGGCAGAATTTAATGGCTTCTTCCCCCAAGTACACCCACCCGTTGTGGCGGATCATATCGAGGAAGTTGAAGAGTTTGCGAGGGTTAGAGCGAAATTTTTGTGCTTGGTATATAAACTTACACATTCTTTCAGTCGTTACACACTGAGGTCTTGGACCCTCTGTATGTGCTTTTGGCGACTGCATTGGAACTCCCTGAGGATTACTTCACCAAAATCCACCAATACGAGGTTAAGAGCGAGGTACGGCTCCTTTCTGAAACGATTTGTGCGTCAATCATGGTACTCAAAAAAATACGTAGGACCACCTGAGATACATGAAGTATTCGAAGTACACAGAAGAAGAAAACAAGAAGGTGAAAACCTGGTCGGTTGGCCATACCGGTAAATATTAATCGGCCTTCGTTACGATGTATACTTACGTTTGCTTAGACCTTGGTAGTTTCACGCTCTTGTTCCGTCAACCAGTTGCAGCACTTCAGATCCGTTACCACTCGACAAACGAGTGGAAATGGGTGAAGCCTCAAGACGCCACGTTGACTGTCAATGCCTGTGATGCGTTGACGTTCTTGACTGGAGGATACGTCAAGAGCACGATCCATCGGTATATTTCTTCCTCTATTTTCCTGAGTCCCTAACCGACGTGTTTTTTAGAGTGACTGTCCCACCTAAAGACCAGCAACATGTTGACCGTCTCGGTCTGTTGTACTTCTCCAGGTGCAATTATCCACTAGTTCCATCTCTTCAAATGCTTATGGTGTCTTTGAAGGCCTCACAACGACGTTAAGCTATCCACCATCAAGGAATCCCCTGTTCTGCAACGCGAAGGGTATACCCAGAACCAGTTCGAGGCTAGTGGCAACAAGGTGCCAACGATGGAAGGTTAGTTATGCACCCCAACACGCCTTCCAGTTATTAACTGGAGCAACCATTTTATCAGAATGGACCTTTGCTAAACAAACATGGCAGAGGACAAAAGGATACCAAGACAACATCGAATACCGAACGGCCACCATCCTTCCGGGTTTCAAGGAGAAAGTGTACGCATAGTTTAACTGTAGATATAAATTGTATCAGAATGAAATTGTACACTTCGAACTTTCTTTTCGCGTTATGCCTCCATCGTACTTCCAATTCATAGACCCCCAGTACATCACTTATGCTGGGACATTGCCTGTAGCGCCAAACTCATACATTTCTGTATTTTTGGTAGTCTGAATACCCTAGAGGTTTCGTTGGGGCACCGGCAAATAAAACCGGGTTCTCCCTCATTGGCAAGACAGCAAGACGTAGTTCCTGGTATTTCGAGTCTCAAGACTTCTGGCATTCTACATAGGTGGCCCGCGATACCTTAGAGACAGCCAGAAGAACATAGATGGTCAAAGGTGCATTGCATGTAATAAGGAAGAGATACGACCACAGATCCGCCCTTTACTCCCTGGGAGCTCCACGACCAACGCCGCCGACGAATGAGGGCCTGAAATCACCTCCAGCACTCTCCTTTTTGCGGTAGTCATCACGGTCACCGCGAGGCGCACGGTACTCTCCTCCTCCTGGACGAACAGTTGCAGGGCGGGGTGGCCTGGCGGCCTTTTTGTGAGTGGCGGGGACGATTTCAGCGGGAAGGTGCAGCCTAGACGTGGTTGAGAAAAAAAGTATTTGACACACCAAGAAGACTTCATACCATTCTCGGAGATGCTCAACACCTTCGGGTGTGAGGGTATAGTAGTACCATTGCCACGAGAAACGGGTCTTAACGTAGCCTTGCGAGGTAAGGCTTTGAAGCGCCTTGATTACTTGCAAGTTGGGAACGTCCTTGAGCTCCTCGTGGGACGCAGCATTGTAGTCCTTCTTAGCAACAAGGACACCCTCTAGAAGAAAGGATCGTAAATCTCGATGGCATTGACTTGAAAGTCAACGCACCTTTGAAGAGGTTCTCATAGATCTTTCGGCGGTTCTCCTTGGAAATAATCATATTTGTCGAGTGAAGGCTATATCACGATTACTATCAGGCAACATAGTCTTCCTCCGGTTGAAAAGGTGCGCACCGTTAAAACGAGAGGGCCGGCTGAAAAAGGGTATGTATTAGCGTCATCCAAAAGTTCAAGAGCGCATCCAGCATCATTCCTCGACGGGAATTTTTCAAAAAGCCTGGATGGCATACATAAAGGTGCATAGTTTCGACGGAACACTCACTTGATGTGGCTTGAACCGCTAGTCTTGACGGCGAACGCGAGCGATGTTACGAGGATTCAACGACGGGCGGTATCTCAGGAACCTCAAAGGGAAATAGATGTCAATAAGCCACAATACTCTCGGTCCGGTGCTCCGATATTCAAGAACGGTTCGTTTTTACCACCAATGGTAACCATTCGCGGTTGCAGAAGTTCATCTAAAGATTGCAGTACATATGTCCAAAGGTGAATGTCTAGTACTATGCGACTGCTGATAACATCATTCAGTCTTATCTGTTGCGAGGCTGCATCAACCTGGGGTGATGCCTTCTGATGTGCACAAGGCGCCGACGCTATTAATCTTTTACGTGCTGGACTTTGGCACTTGATCCACCGCTTAATAGGTGACTCCACTCACTAAGGGTCACCATTGGGAGCGATATGGGATTCCAAGAATTTGACGTTGCCAGGGTCTAGTGCCAAAATGCGAAACTCCTTGACTGTCACCGCCTAATGCACTTGCCATAACAGTAGCTGAAATGCGATTCTTCGACACACAGATAGTAGACGAACTCCAAGGCTCACCCGTATATTCGGAACAGTATCTCTGATGCGTCGCGCCGCCTACCAAACATCTATCCGCTACATAACCCCACATTTCCCGCGGTTCTATGAACGTTTGCTAGTAACCCCAATTTATTTGACAAATTTATCACAGAGTTCGTCTACGCAACCTTTTCTCGAAACGGCGTTTTCCCGTATTCAAAGCGACAATTCACGTACCTTGAGTGCCCAGACAGCGCCACGAAAATCCTACACCTATAAATCAAGTGCCGACAGCGCTATAATATCAGTTCGGCGGAACGTTTGCTTTATCACCTGGGGTATATGGTAACGTTATTTCCCCCTTTTAACTGCACTATTCTTAGGAGCACGTTGTCGAGTAACCTGTATTGGAGCATGATTAAAGAATGTTGTATTCATGTTGCAGTGCTTTCAGTTCAGAACACATCAACACCGTCTGCTCTAGAGCATGGCAGCCCTGCTATCATCGTGTGGAGGACTCAAGGTCTTGTCAGTCGGCCATATCATTGTATTGTTCAGGTCCCTGCGGAGTGGGACTTCGCCCTGGTTCTTACGCTATATCACGCCGGAAATTGGACAACCCATTCATTCATACCTCCGATTCAGGTCTCTTATATTTGTTTTACGCCAATATCGCCTGCACGTTTTCCAGTGAGAACGATAATTATGCTATCGACAGGAACTCGAAGGTCGTAGGTTTTGGTATAACGAGTTATTTTAAGCAAGTAAGACCCGTATTCAAAGCTGGACGATTGTTGTCTTAATCGTAAGAATACTTTTATGTTTCCCTGCAGGCCATGGCCGATGCTATGCATCCAAATATAACTTCCAAATTTCTATCCTTTTATTAACATCAGCCAGTTCTAGATCACGAAATGATTGTTCAATACTCTGAGTGCGGTCAGGGTGACGACTTACGGGAATGCTCGGGTTCTTGCAGCCGAGTCATGAACGCGAACTGGTAATTTTGATGATGACATACCAAATTCATGCTTCTTGTAAAGAAGCTAAAGCGCGGATGGACCCGGTAGCGGTGTCAGAAATACGATTATAAGAATCGTATGTATCCGCCTCCGCCGGAGGTAAATAACCAATATCCCATAATGGACCAGAGTCGCTGGCCTTCGGGCTCCTGGCCTTAACACTCGATACTACGCACACACACATCTGTCCCTGCGAAAGCTGAGCGCTCAGGCCTCAGGTCTCGGGAGTGGTATCCGGTTTCAAATACCGATTTTGGACACGCTGTCATTCAGTCTGTTATCAAACACACTTTGACCATCAACTCTGCGGTCGACCCGCAAGAAGGGTTGGTGCGTGCTTCGCCATTCAATCGTTTATGGGTGCTTCCTCAAAGGGTTGCCACGCGGGTTTCCCGGAGGCTCATCAGCACAAACTTTGGGGTAATCTGAGGATAAAAGGACACAAACGAAAGGAGAGATAGTTCCAACAACTGAGAGCCTCACCGTTCTCAGCACAAGTCTCCTTCAGAACACTTCGCCGAACGCTTTACCTTGACGGTCCAACAGGGGACTTCGTTCAGAATGAGGGTCACTATATTTGACAACTTTCCGCCCATTAAAGGCGTCCGATGGTTCAACGTTTGGGTTTTCATCCTTACACCACTGTTGGGACTAGCAGGATTCTTCTACGCTCCATCGTCTCGTGCGACGGCGGCATTCTCGGCTCTGTACTATGTGTTCTCCATGTTAGGTATGCTCTCGCGCACTCAAGTCTGCTGGTTCTCCTCTAATCACGCCTGTTTTGCTTCTTCTAGGTGTTACAGCCGGTTCGTTGCCCCGTCCCATACTTAGGTACTGATGGCTGACTATTTTTAGGCTATCATCGTTTGTGGTCCCATAGGTCCTACAATGCGTCTATTCCCTTGCAGCTGTTTTTGCTCGCGGCCGGTACAAGCGCGGCCCAGGGATCAGCCCTCTTCTGGGCTCGTTCCCACCGCTCCCACCATCGCTATACCGACACCGACAAGGACCCGTATAACGCTAACCGTGGATTCTGGTGGAACCATCTCGGCTGGATGGTTTTCGTCACCGACCTGCATTCCGGCGCCGCAGACTCTTCTGATCTAAAGAAAGACAGGCTCCTCCAGCTCCAACATTCGTGGTATTTCTTCCTTCTCCCAATCTGGGCTATCATCGTACCTACTGTGGTACCTGGATATTTTTGGGGCGATTGGATAGGCGGTTTCTGCTTCGCGACGATGCTCCGCATGACCTTCGCTCACCATGTCAGTCTCTCTTCCAGTTGCAGTTATTTGGGAATTCACCAATCCCCATTTTACAGAGTACCTTTGCATTGAATTCTGTTGCCCATTACCTAGGAACAGCCCCCTTCGACGACAGGTTGACTCCTAGAGACCATTTCATCACAGCCATCGTGACGATGGGTGAGGGATATCACAACTTTCATCACCAGTTCCCCATGGACTATCGCAATGCCATTCAGTGGTATCAGTTCGACCCTACCAAATGGTTCATAGCGGCTTGTAAAGTCCTTGGGTTCGCTAGTCATCTCCGCACATTCTCTGGCAACGAGATCGCAAAGGGTCAATTGACAATGAAGCTGAAGGACCTCAAACGCGTCCAGGAAGAAATCACCTGGCCTACGCCGACCGAAAAGCTTCCAGTTATCACCTGGGATACGTGTATGTCTGTACGATCGGTTTCCTTCTTATCTCATTGACCCCAAAATCTTTAGTCCAAAAAGAATCAAAGAATTGTCCCCTCATTCTGATTGCTGGTTTCATCCACGACGTCTCTTCTTTCATAAAAGAGCATCCCGGGGGTTCGGACATTCTGAATCAAAGTGCAGGCAAAGACATGACCCCCGCCTTCTTCGGTGGCGTCTACAACCATTCAAACGCAGCGCATAATGTATGCCGATCCTTCAACTTGTCGTTGAATTATTGTTAATCCTTCTACAGTTGCTTTCCATGTTACGCGTTGGAGTTCTGGAAAATGGTGTAGAAACACCAGCAGAACCCGTCAAACCCGAGCACGCCATCCCTCCGTCGCAGAGTTTGTATGTCGCTACACGTCGTCAAGGCATATAAAAGCGACACAGAACTTCTCATGCATCGAATGCAGTGAATAAAGTATAGAATCGATGAAAGAAACGGTCTGGCAGGTAGTACCTAGTTGCTGCTCGACTCCATTATTTCTTGTCTTCCACCACCAATCTGCGGCAATCGAAAACTGTTTTATCACGACTAGCATAGTGCAAGGAAACGATAAGCGCATCCATTGCACACATAATTTATAACGCTGAGGCTAGGACTAGTCATCAAACTTGTAAACTGAAAAAAGAAATTGTTAATTGCAGCAGGACACAGGATAGTTAACATACCACATGCACCACTACTTGGTTTGGTAGCGAAGATGACTTCTTTCAGTTTCTCGCCTTCCAAGGCTTGATAAGGCGGGTAGGTATTCCTAACTTTTTGGATGAACGCATCAACTTGTCCTTCGGGAACGAGCGAAACAGTGCATCCGCCCCATCCAGCACCTAATCAATGATGTGAGACTCCCAAAAGATGTATCCAGCAGGTTGCGCATACCAGTCAAGCGACTAGCTACTGCACCCGCCTCTCGGGCCAATCGGGTTAATTCGTCAAGTTCAGGACATGAACATTCATACAAATCCCGGCAGCTCGTTTGAGACTCGTTCATCAAGTCCCCCAATGTCTGCATGACAGTTTCCGGTGGTGAAGACGCAGCATCGAGACATACTTGGCGGAATTTGAGCACGCGCAACGCTTCAGAGAAGACGTGCTTAGCTCGTTTGTACAGCTGGAAGTGCGTTGCTTCCACTAGAGAAGGAAAGATGTCAATCAGGATACCAGTATTATCGGTGTCACATACCTGTAACCCAAGACAAGTATGTTTCATGAAACTCTTCCTCCGACAGCCCAGACATACGAATCATCTCTTCCATCGTAACACCAAGCTCTTCAGCTTCATCGCGGCCTACTGGCTTCAATCCATCTACTTCCATATCCATCCTCTCTAACACCTCACTCAATTTTTCGATACTCATTTCCTGGTCTGCCGCTTCACCCACAAGCCGTCCGGCGACTTCGCGTAACGTGATCCTCTCTCCTTCGCCTAGAGGTAGACCCAACTGTCGAGCCAGGACACGGGCCCCTACAAGTGTCTCAACCACGCGGAGGTTATAACCTTTCTTTGCGCCAAGGGCCTTGTCCGACACGACCATAGAATTTGCACAGACAAAGACGGCGCCCGAAGGTAAAGGGACCGGAGATGCGAACAGGGTAGGGAAGAAACTTATATAGAGAGCGGAGGAGGGAGTGCAGATTACCGACGCCGCCTGATCCATCCTGGAATATCAATTAGAACCTATCGAGAGAATCAAGGTTGTGCGTGTATACCCTCCACTGTTCACGCCTACGTCGCATAAATCAAGATAGGCCCCGAGTGAAACAATGAAACAAAGACCTACCGACGCGCTTCTCATTGGCTACCGCCAGTTTCACCAAATCACCTTTGCTGATTTTGTTTGTACCGTCCTTTGCGATGTTGGCATCCAGCTTAAATCGCGATCAGAAGAGCGGTTATTGATCGTGTACAAAGTCAGACCTTTCCATTGACAGCCAAAAAAGCCAAGGTGGAGGCAACAACCATAGCTGCGCTCGATGAAAGTCCTGATCCTGCAGGAACGGTTCCAGTGACTAGAAGATCGACAGGAACAGGATAAGCAGAGTCGGAATCTCCCTTTTGGGATGGAGTAAAGTAGTTATTGAGGACGCCCTGTATTCAAAATATCAGTTCACACTCGGACTTGCAAAGACAATGTCATACATAATATCCCGCCTTCACGTAACTCTCCCACCTCAGTTCTGTCGTATTGATCTCCAAATGCCACTCTTCTGCATGAACATCCTCGTCGTCTATACTCGAGATGCTCGACACACTGTCCTTGCGTTTAGACAACGGCTTGAAGGACTGCTTAGTATACTTCTCTTGTAAATTATCTGCTACGACATAGCCCGGATCTGCATGAGTCTTGGGGGCACATGCAATGAGGATATCCTGCTCGATCGCTGCTGGAAGGACACCAAAGAGACAATAATCGATATGTTCGCCTAGCAGCAACGGTCACTAAATGGTCTACCTTTGATACTGACATCAAGCACCTATCAAGCTAGAAGAGTGTTACTATCCGCAAAAGATACAAGAATAGTAACAATACGCACTTGACCCTGCCTGGTGCTCTGGCAATGTATGCCGGTTTCCTGCCAAATCTCTTCTGGAACTCTTCTGCTAGATTATTCCACTGGGCAGCATGGTCTATCGTCGTTCCTAGATTGCCGTATAGGTCGTTCAACTGGGTGAAGACTGGGATTGGTTCGAGGGCGGCCATCGATGGGTGTACTAGATTGCGGATGCTGATTTATGGCACCCAAGTTCCGTTTTCAACGTCGCCATGTGATCTCCATGCCATTTATCGGCCCTCGAGAAAAGCAGACTGGGGTGCAGAGATAAGTCTGCGAAGCGGTAATTTTCATGCCGTTGCGGTCCGGTACCAGGTGGACGTCGTGGTAATGAAAAAGATCAGGGCGATAATCACGAAGGTCGTCATTTCAGGTATTTTTCAAAGGTTACATCCAAGCTTGTAGGTACAATACATCTGTGTTACATATTCATTTTCATTTCGCCGGCGCCTTGAACCGCACGTCGCAACGGACGTAGTTATTATACAACTCATCCTGGGTTAGTAGGCCATCCTCTCCATCTTTGTTCGAAGGTTCTAGGAATGCACTCAGGACGTCGTGGAATTCGAGGAATGCCGCAGCTGGATACATCGTTTAATGGGAGACAACTTGGAGCGGAGGTAATAACGCACTTCCGGGAGCTAGGCCATCGCCTTTAAGTCCAGACCCTCCATGTATCTTCTTCCTGGCATCTCTTTCCGGAGCTGCACCGATGTTGGTATAAAACATTACCCCAGATTCTGTAACGCACACTACATAAAGCCTTACATTGATGAGATGGTAATGAAATACGCACGATTGGTATCAAACGCCAAGCTCAATCCGGAGATTTCAGACGAAAGTAGGGCAACAGGGGAATGAACGTTGGAAGGTGTAATGATGCCCTTGACGAGGTCAAAATCATCCGAGAACGTTGAGATTGGTACGCGCTTGGGAACATCGATGGGTCGAGATTCAAAGACATAGAAGTCATCTGGTATCCGATCAGATTCAAGAAAACTACAGCTGCAGCAGCATATGCCCACCATAACCCGGTTCGGGATACTTGTCGCCAATCTTCTTTCCGGAGTGATTGTGCTCAGGTGCTGATGCGACTGAAATATAGTTCCCACTGTGAAGACTATCCGAATCTCGGTGGACGATCCGGTCGGCCTGTAGCATCATATTCCTCAAAACGTCGTTACAACCTATGCGCAAAACGCGCGTACCTTCAAGGTCAAATAATGATTCTTGACGTCAGATCCCGGTCGCTCTTTCATGCTAGCATCGAGATTGAATCCCCAGTGCTACGCTTCTTGAGGATATAATCCCCGCCGCATTAAAGTCACTCACCTGCGTCAAGTTGACTGGAGTCACGTCCTTGTTCACCTTTGCTCTGTACACGTACACTAGGCTCCCTAAATTGAGTTCCTTGCCCGCCTCCGCCACCTGAGACTCCGATGGAGCAAGGAGGGCAATCAAAACCTCAACAGTAAGCTCGCCTGGATAGCCTTGATCGCGGTCCGGAGATACTAGACGGAATACAGCATGTGAGTTATTCTCTTCCCCCGAAAAATGTCCGAGTTCCGCCTTGGAGAAGAGTGTAGGCGGCATATCTGCAGAAAGGAGTGTCCATGGGAGTGAATCGAATCCGATCGGACCGCCGTGCAGCGATACCCTGGCACTTTCTGTGGCAGATAGTTGGTAAATCGGGAACCGCAGCAGTAACGAAGGAGACAGACCGTTTGCCTGAGCGACAAGAACACCTTCGTATCCATTCCGCTGCAGTTTATGTGTTCCTGTAGGCACGCGGTTCGCGTAACGACCAATGATCGTGTTAGTATACTTCTGCGTGGTGTGGTCTTCAGGTGCCTCTGGGCCTACCACGATGTCGTGAGTCTGATACGAAAAGGTCGAGCCATGCCTAGGGAAACCTTAGAGAGAACTCACTCGACCGTCAGCTTGTATGATGAAACGATGAATGGTCAAACCGTGAGGCAGAACCTATTCCAGGGCGAGTTAGTGATCGTACTTAGATAATTATTGGACGAAACCGTACCTCAACTGCAAGCGAAGGGGTGAACGAGGGCAAAGTCAACAGAAGAGGCGTAAATTCAGCCATGGACGTCGGAGCAAAGCTAGCAACAAAGGAAACCGGGTGCATTTTCGCTAGGACGGGGTGATCAGTTGATCACTCTTGTGCCGGACCGTCTTTCCGATTTGCTTCAATTGAACGAATTGGGTGGACGCAAAGTAGACGGAAAATTACCTCGCTAGACCGGATCATCGACTCATGGTATAGCGGCATGGCATGTCCAGAAGGTTTTTGTTATCAATGAGTGTACCTGTCCCAGAAAGAGCATACTTTCATCCGTATCATCCGGATTGTTTCTCCGTCAGCTGTAGATGCCGCTACTCCTCTGATAACTGTGACCCCTCGTTGGCAGCGTAGGGTCGTCACGAGGATTCAGTGAGACAGACTAATCACGCATCCCACCTACATAACAACAGTCAATATATTGACCTATTGATAGCAGAATTCAGTGTCGAACAGATTCGTCAGCCATTGTCCGCTACCTCATAGATCCACGTTAGAACCATGATAGGTAAGACAACGAGATCCACATAGTTTGATATGGCCTATTGCTGAGGAGCTGCCAGAGCTGTTGATTAAGCTTGGAACTAGTTACACGCAGTCCAGAATGACAAAAGCAGCAGAAGAGCGGTGCAGAGAAGCATTTTCGTAGTGAAGGGCATCGGATTACCTATAAATCTTGCTTATACTGAGCGGCCATGCGTAACTCCAAGACCTGTAAACCTGTCTCGAGTTGTGATGATAACCAGATACGATGCAGCCAGCGACGTCTGTCTCAAAGGAGGGAAGCAAGATGAAGAACGACTGAAATTGGTCTCAGAAGAAGCGAGAGAATGGATGATTACATGGAAAGACGTTCCACCCCCCACTAGAGACTTGCTTGAGACGACGAAACTGTCGAACTTCGAGTTTTCATCACGGCTTTTGCCGATCAAGTTTCCGCTTGCCGAGTAGTTGCCGGTCTGACTTTTTCTCTTCAACGACTTCAAGTCACTAATCATTTCATGGCCAGAAACCATATCGTCCGGACGTATGTCAGCTTTCATCTCCCTGGGCCCTATCTTACGTGCTCAGACTGAAACTTGACTCTGCCGCTAACGATTGTAAAATTCGACGTTGAATCCACCGTCGTGATTTGAACTTTGGGCTGTTCTCCTTCGAACAAGGGCATATCAACTCAAGCTGCGCTATACTATTAGATGAGAATGGTGGCGAATCTACCGACTTTTTACTTCACCATATGGACGTTGACCCGTAAGCCTCTTATAGTGCGACTAGAATGCGTGAAGTGTCTTTTACTGCAACCTCCTCATCTACGTCGCGCAGCTCTGACACCGCAGTTCTAAGTCAAAGGCTGCCGATGGACACCCATGACCGTAAATCTCTGCTGAACGCTTACTCGCGCTGAAGGATAAGAGTCTACATAAATGCCAGAATTCCTCCAGACCAACTCAGTATCTTCGTCTGCTACCTATTTGGCTTTCCATCACCATGCGTTTCTCACTCGCTGCTCTCATTCCTCTCGCTGTGCTCGTCGCCCCGGTGCTCTCCGGCGCCGTCAAGGCTGAACACAAGGGCGAACACAAAGACGAACACAAGGGAGACAAGCACGTCAAGGGACACCACCATAAGGGAAGGGACGACGGCGGGGATAACACTCCCTGGAAGCCCACATGGACTTGACTCGGGAGCGGCAAACCATGTCCTTCGGACGTCAAAAAGGACTGCCCATGTTTGACGGATGTACGCCTCTTCCTAACCTTACTTTGGAGCGAATTCTGGCTGATTTTGAATAGTCCCAGTGCGGATTCAAGTGCCCCCAACAATGGCCTGACACTGAGTCTACTTGGGAGCCAGTCTTTGAGAACAAGAGTGACTGGAGTGGATGGAAGTCGGGCAAGTACACCCCCGTCACTACTGGATACGTTTCCAAGGATACCTTTGAGCTCGGTGAGCACACCACTTTCATTTTTTTTCCATTCGCTTATTTTGAATCAGACTGTAAGAATATTTGCTTGGCTCACGAGAAATGCAGCTCTTGCCAAGGTACGATAAATGACATATGCTTTTTAACGTTTTCTGATGCATTGCTAGCCTTCTCACTCGAGGAAGCCGCAGAGGAGTTCATCTGTGCACTCTTTGAGGAAATCATCGACATTTCGACTTGGGAGGACGATTGTGATGATGATAAGAGTGGCGAGAAGTACTACGACACTTCTTGCTGGAACGTTCAGTTCTAAGTGTGAGATGCAATGAGAATGTTATAGGACATTTCGTATATCTTGTTGTCTCTTTGAATTCAAACCGCGTATTCCCTTTTGCTGTCAGGCGTTTCAATGAAAAGGAAAGAAAATGGACCTTTCTCAAGGGAACGCACACGAGGTTAACCTGACTTTGTGCTGTGCCACTTGCGTGCATGTAGACAGAACTTGAAGGCATCTTTCAGTTTGGATGACTTGGATCTGCTTGGCTACAAGTACACTTGTAATGAAATCGGAGCGCTTAATATATAATTCTTGCAATTAATCAAGTTTTCTTGAGCTTTTCAAGTCTGACATTAAGATGTAAAGTTATATCGGTTTTTTCACAGACTACAGACGAAAGTCGACGTTATGTGCTAGCGGTGAGATATCCGAGCGCGACTCACCGTGCTGTCTAACCACTTCCAAATGGTATTGCCCTCTCAAAATGATAAGACTGGGACCTGAGATCCCCATAGAGAACTGCAGATTGTCGGGACGTAGTAAGAAACAACAAGGTGTGCATTAATTGATTGTACAATCTAGGTACCATCCAATCCAGAGATTAGACTTGCCACGATTTAGAGTATGTTGAAAATCTCCCAAGAGAACTTAGGGAACATGAGTCAAGTTGGAGGATTATCGTACCGTGGTCCCTACATTATACAAAGCCAGCTTGGACACCACTGTAGTATTAAGTCAGGCGTTGCGTATACGTGGTGGCTAGTACTAGCTAGCTTTATCGATACTAGGGTTAGTAGTTATGCACGAAACCTAAGTTTTCATAGTATACCCAGGTTACATACCGGTCGCTATGTGATGGCAAGTTCAACAAAACATTGAATTCGGCACTGCATATGTGCCCTTTTCTGCATGGTAAGTAAGTAACAGTAAAATACCGTATCAAAACATCCTTCGCAGAAAGGTCGATAAGAAGCCGTTACTGTTTTTAACCGTAACTTACCTGGAGGTTTCGTGCGCAACCTTAACCGGTACAGGTCTGGGTCCTGACTCTTGGGGAAGGGGATCCGGGAGACGGAAGGGAAAAACAAAAGAAAGGCTTGACGAGATGGGGACTCGAAACCCTAGTCAGGGTAAGTTAACCCGGCAGGAAACCCGCTTCAGGTTTTCTTAAGACTCGAGTCACCAGGAAGACGCCAAAAAAGAGTGACGAGAAGGGGACTCGAACCCCTGCCATCATACGATGATGAGAAACCCTAATCAGGGTAAGACAACCCGGCGGTCAGCCCGCTTTAGATTTTCTTGAGTCACACGCCTTAACCGCTCGGCCATCTCGCCATGAAAGGTAATGAGATATGAATCATAATGTTGTGAATATCCACATCGAGAAGAAACCGTCACAGTAGGAATGTTGAAAATTGAAGCTCAGTGAAAAGTGGATACTCTGAATGTCGATCGATGGATGTTCCCCTGAATTGGACAAGGCGCTGAACTTGAGACACAAGCTTCTAATAGTGATAGTCTACCTGCGTTGTACAATGAGCTCTAAATAGTAAGAGTAGGTGAGCAAGATGTATTGCAGACGCCCAAGTAAATGTTCTTCTATGATCACCATTCATAGCGAACCCCCAACAGACTCCATTGTCTGTACCATGATTAAAACAAGATGAGGGCCTAAGAGCTACAAAAGACTCACGAACGGAGACGCCGTTGGCCCATCCAAAATGGCTAGCTCTTCACTTGTAAAGGGTAATCGTGGGATGACCAGCGTGCGCAAAGGAATGAGCAGCAAGATAATCACCGGAAATCCGATGGCAGCTGAGGGGCATTAGCACCGGAGAAGAAACAAAGATGGACCAGAGCTTACCTATCGTTTGAGTAATCGCAAACGTTGCCCCAAAACCACCAAGTTGGATAGCAACAAACATGAGGATGCGCGACTTTCTGACTTTACGCAAAGGTTCGTCTTGAGGAGTCAAAGTCTTGTCCCGGAAGAAGTACAGGATTTTCTGTGTAATCCCATTTCCACGAAGGGCATCTGCACCCATGAACCAGCTACACATATTAGATGGATCATCACGGTCAAGTCGAATGCTCACAAGAGTCCAGCAAGAACTCCTCGAGGAATCAGGTTCAGTATGTGAAGGAACGGGCCTGTGAGCAGAACGAGACACAGGGCGCCCTGAGCAAGGTTGGACACTCGCTGCTCCACAACGGCGACAGGCACTTCGACTGCATTAGACAATGCTCGACTCTTCTCGTTGTAGGGCTCTTCCTCATCAGCCTTCTTGACCGGCCGACCCATTACTATCAGCGACGTCGTATGAATGGGAGCTTGAGGAATCAACCCATTCGGAGCTGGAACACCAATGAGTCCAGCGATGAACGTCGTTACTCCCAGCAAGAAAAAATCGTAATGGAAACCGGGAGGCTTGCGGAGGGGAAACTCGGAACCTTGCGCCATGAGAGACTAATGAACATTGGTGTCATGCAGGCAAGGTAAATTATGAGAGATGTCGCACCGAAACATTATGGTCAAAAAAGAACAAGATCCACAGCACGATTCCGAATGGAAGTGCGATGCCCACCCATTTTCCTTCCAGCTGCCAGAACGCTACGAGCCACTCTCGCCCACCGGCGGCTTCGAACGCGCCATTGATGGGCAGGGTCAACGGATTAGCAGCATTGAACCTCCCCCAGTACGCCATGGCAGAAGTTGCAACCAAGGAGATAGGCATGCCATAGTCTGCTAAGAAACGGCGAACATGGCGATGGAATAATGTCGTATCGGAGAGCATTTGGAATAAGAAAGACACCACGAGCATAAGTAGAGCAAGGATGATGGAGACGAAAGTCCCTTGCACAGAGGATGAGGTGCTATCCTTGAACTGCCTCGTGATGACTTGTATGCCATATTGGAGGTACACCCAGGAGACATAAAAGCCAAAAGTATCGCAGGAAAAGAGAGTAACGTATTTGAGGAAATTACACCCTATTCAGCGTTGGGAGCAAGGTTTATGGAGGTCGACTAGTGACGTACAGTTGAGAATCGCGGTGACCCAATGGATGATAGCTGCCCAAAGGTAAACCCATCCTATAAAATGAAGGTATACCGGAGCATCGGCCTGTCTTTCTATAATGTCATAAATCGTCTTGTTGAACACCGTGATGGGGCCGGTGACGCCTGCAATCGTGAGGGGTTGAGCACCGAAAACGGAAAAAATGAATGCGGCCATGAAGGACGAGATGAGAACTTCGGCGACGCCATACTGTCCAGTGGTTTCTATAAGATCTAGAGAGAAAGCAATTCCGGGAAGAACACTACACCGCCGTCAACGTTCTACAATCGGCAGACTACACTGGATACGCACTTGGCGAAGAATATCAACGCTGTGGCCGGAATAACTCGATAATTCCAAGCATCGGTCCAGTCGCTGGCGAAATGGGGTGCTCGGGCGCGAATGTCAAGAATAATACCGGAGCCCAATGTCGTTAACCAGCGAAGGATAGGGTTGCGAATAGCCATTGTTGACCCTACGGTGTTACTGCGCCCCTCCTCCTCGTTTGCATGTACTGAATGCGAGTCAACGCTCGATGTCACTCCAGTATGTCCTTGATTATACATGGTCTACCGCACACCGATGAAATTTAAAGTATTCCTGCTACGTTAGTAGAAGGTCTTATAGGGGATGGATGGTAGCCGAGTTTTTGACAGCTCCCCGAGCCGAATGTCATCGGACTTTCTATGTGTGGTAAATTTGAACGGCGCGCCACACATAAATTTCTGTTAAAGTCAGATTCTCGGTGTGGCAGTTTCTTTGTTTGTCACTTTGTTTACTGTGACTCGTGTTACTTGTGATGCTGGGGTAGTGTCGGAAAAAAAAAGGATGTTTTTTTTTGTTTTCTGTCTTTCGTGATGTTCAGTGTTAACATGGATGGTTTTGTTGTCCATTCGACTCGCTTTCGTCGAACGTCTTCTTCTTACGTGTCTACTCGCTTGCTCCATTCCCGGGGCATATCGCCGAGCACTCGTCATCGGTTTCTTGTCGCTGCCTATGAAAGTGGCTGTAATTGTGGTGTATCTTTCATCGATTTCTTTGTGGCCGAAGATCTTCCTGAAGACATCTGTCTTGGGTCTGACTGGTTCACCTTTCTTTGTGAATTGAATCCTTCGGGTTTGCATCCGATGGGTAAATCTTCCCTCTATTTCGCTTTCGTTTACTGATGTGGTTTCGAGGGCCTTGTTGTTTCCTGCATGGTGACTACAATTCTCCTGGGAACGCGTGTTTTGTCTTCTGATTCGTGGATAGATGATCCTGATAAAGATATCGTTCTTTCTGGGGGACTATTTTTGGATGATGTAATAAATTTGCCTGGTGAGTTTTTGTTTTGCTCTAGGTGTTGCTGTATTGTTGATGACATCAGCCTCTTTTTATTCCTCGTCTCATTCTATGTCTCGTTGTCCCGATTCCGACAATGTACGATGTTCTTTTCCACCGCGGAACCCAGCTACGATAGCTCCTGTTGAGTCTGATCCACTGCCCTTCGATGCCAAAGATGAAAATGATTATGCTACCGATTTTTCACGCAGTCTAAACCTTCCGTATGAGGAGAGACCGCATCTGGCGTTTCTGCGAGATCTTCTGTTTGGTTTGTCGCAGCACATACCACATCTATTTGTGTCTTCTCAGAGTGTGTTTCATGAGATTCTTGATTCTCATGGGTTGGATTGTGAAGGACTTTCGATGGAAGAGTGTCGTTTGGTCTATGCATCACACATATTGACCGGTGCCTGTCTGCTTCAGCATCGTGCCGAGTCTTATCCCGCCTGTGTAGCATTGGCTCAGCATTATTCATCCCCGCACGCTTTTGTTATTGATGTTGTGGATATTGTTATGTCGCATTCTGTCGACAATGAGATCGGTAGTCTTCCGACTTTACAGCTTTTGTCGGGTATTTTTGACAGTGTATCCGTTTGTTTGAATTTGGAAGGTCATTTACGTCGACTTCTATACTGACGTCAGACTTCTGTTTCCGAGAGTATAGTCACCTTAATGTTATCCTTGGACTCTGCTAAACGATCTGTTTTGGCTTCTCTATGTAAATCTCACGGACTTGCGTTTGATGCGAAGGCGTGGGTTGATGTGCTAACGCAGCTGATATTAGAGCATCTTTTGTCAGGTTTGTGTACCCACACACCTGTCGAGCCCGTAACATCCACAGCTCACGAGTCGCCTTCTTACCCTGATATATCTTATCAGACTCAACTTTTATGCGCACTGCAGAAGAAAGGGAGCTTGCATTTATTGCGGTGTATTCTCTCCATCCTAAGGCTTCCGTTTGAACACAAGTCATCAGTGGGGCAGCTTAGATTGGAGTTACAGAGACACATCTGTCGGATTGAGAAGGGGAAGGATGTTGCGTTGCATAGTGTGGTCGGAACGTGGGAGGACAGGCACAGTAACGACTTCGTGAACGAACAACGTCGTGCGTTTCGGGATAAAGCTAAGCAGCGATTGGAACGGGAAAGGAATGAGAAGCTGTTAGAAATCAGGGATACCTGGCCTCACATTCCTCCTCGAGATCTCAAGGAGAGGATCATTCGTCTGTTCCAAGAACAAACTAGTTCTCAAGCGTTGGCTCGATTTACTTGTGCATCCTGTGGCGAAGAACATTTTTGTACTAGTAAACAACTTGTTGCTTTTAGCAACATCAATCTAGAGCTTCTTAGACCGTGTCGACCGATTGATGATATTCCGAGATTTGAAGGGCACAAATCGTGGGGTGGTGCGTTATTGCATCCGGATGGCATCGTGGATGATGCGACTGCAGAACCGCCTAAGCTTTTGTTGTGTAAGTCTTGTAAGACTAGTCTCAAGAAAGGTAAAATGCCGCCCTTGTCAACGGCGAATATGAATTATTATGGTCCAATCCCGGATGAATTATCTTCATTTACTGTTATAGAAGAGTCCATGGTGGCTCTGTGTTGTACAAAATGTCTCGTGGTTCAGTTAAAAGACGAGGGAGAGACTGATTCTAAAGGTACGGTTTATCAGCGTGGTGTTGAGGGGCATATGATCGTGTATCCACAGAGGCCTGGTAATATTGCTGAGATGCTGCCCCCGAGTGTTGAAGAGATTACTTCACCCTTGTGTGTAATTTTCGTTGGTTCTAAGCTTCCGTCCAAGGAATGGCTGCGAGATAAAGCTAAGCCTCTTTGGGTGAATGGTGGTCGTGTTCGTCGAGCATTGAATTGGTTGCGTGCTAATAATCCTTTGTATAAAGACATTCATTTGAACGAGGAGGTATTGGAACGATTGGATGAAGATCCCGTATTGCCTATACACATCCAGCATATTATACCAACAAAAGCTACTTTGGATTCGACGTCTCGATATGACAACCAGCATCCTGAAGAAAATGAAGCGCCCGATACGCAAGCCATTCCTGTAGACAAAGTCCCTTTTCAGAACGTCGTTATTTCTGACATGGATGGTGACGCGTCGTATGCTGACCTGAAACTTGCTGCGTGGAATCACGTAAAGAAGAATGGCCTCGGGTATGTTCGTTTTCCGCATGATCCAGATCCGAGTAACGAGTTCAACAATCCGACTTTGCTCCCAAAGATGTATCCGACTTTATTTCCATATTGTTACGGTTATTCTTTTCCTTTTTCTTTTTTCTTTTCTTTTCTTTTCTTTTTCTTTAGTCAGCCGGATTACGCGGTGCACGATCATCACGGACTGACTGCGCAGTAGTATTTTTAGAATACTCACGTGTATTTAAGTAGAGCCTCAGCTGGTCTGAACCCCAGCTTCGGCTAAGGTTTATTCTACCTAACTTGAACTCCGTTCTTCGTGACTACTTGTCCCATCGACTTTCATCGCCTTTGGCCTGTTAGAGCGTCGTCTACCAAAGTGCGAGTAGCGACCCTAACACGATCTAAGTCGATAGAGTTAGTGGCTTACATTTAGCCGAAGCTCGTCTTTAGTTGCCCAACGACGTGTCGTTGCCCAACATATTTCCTTTCATTCTCTTCACCGTTGTGGCACTTTCCGTGCTGCAATTCCTCTTGAACGACCCTCTAGGATTGGTTGTCGTAACCATCCTCCGAGTGTTCCTCGCCTGCGTATACGTCCCATCTCCAGTGTTTGCAGGATTCCTCCTGCTACTCTGGGTCGGATTTCTACGCCATTTCTAAAAACATTAAACCCTTCATCCTCGCCCTCCAGCTCGCGTCCCTATTGACAATCGCATTGTTGATAGTGACGAGCTCTCCCTCCGACGAAACCTGCGAAGTCCAGTTAATGAGCGGATCCAACTACGAGTCCGACCTTAGCTTGATTATCGCTCTTCTCATTGTCCTCACCATCCTCGCTGTATACCAGCTTGCATGGTCAATCGTCGACTTACGCCAAGGATCGATTCACTGACGGATGCCCTGGTCCGAATCCATTCTCGCCGTCTTCGCGACTTTCATACTCTTTTTCTGCTCCATTACTTTGTACCAGCTTCACCGTTGCTGCCAGCGGAGACGAGTCCGCGCGCAACTTCCGTTCCACTATATTCCCAGCGCACCGGCGTACCCACCACCGGTAATCGACATACCCTCGGCCTCCCAACAGACGATAGGAGATGTCGAGTCCAACGCCTCCGGGGGACCTGGAGAGTCCCTATACACATCGTCGCGACCCAGCTCGCGATCCTCAGAGTCGAGCACCGACTCCTACAGAAGCGCTTCCAGCGCACCAGCAGACTCCGTCGACATCACCGATACCTGGGGGGTATTCCTCGACAGAGGAGACTCGCCCTTACCAGGTCTCTTCGACAAGTCTCCAGTCCAAGGTGAGTCTGGCGACGATGGAAGCAGAGGACAAGGCACCAGGAATCTGGTCGAGGGCGAAGAAAGCCCTGACACCGAGTTCGAAGGGGACGAGCTCACCGAGTGGGAAAGGACCCGACTCGACGACCTCCTCAACGACCTCTACTCGAGTGAGGAGGAAGATGCCACCGATACTGGAGGCTCTTCGAGTGGGAGAACCCACTCAGGGTGGGGACACAAAGGAACATGGGAGGAGGTCCGCGACAGGAGGATCGCGGCCGACAATGCAAGAGATCGCGCAAGAATGGCGCGCAACAGGAGTCGCCGAGACGACTTCTACGACGATCCCGGAGAGCTTGGCCTTGGAGCCTCCGCGGCTACCACCCGTCCAGCTCAGCCACAGCCTGTTCCAAGGGCCTGGCCAACCGATAGAGGACCCCCGGTCGCCTGGTACCCCGACACCAGTTGGGTCTACGCCGACGACGGGGAAGAGGCTCCTGTGGCCGGAGAGTCGACCAGGGGAGAGCCCGACCCGATCTCTGAGGGGTCCGAGGCCCCAGTACTCCCTTCCCCCGTCCCCTCGCACGAGCCGACGGATGGGGAGCTTTGGGGCGAGTTCCCAAATTATGACTCCGAGGAACTTGGAGCAGTTACCTCTGCCGAGCGACTCGCCGGAGTCAGCAACTGGGAACCGTCTGTCGCGTCGCGAGCCTTCGCCGATCCCGTCCCTCCATCACAGCGTCCGTGGCCGCTCCTCTATCACATGTACGTCGAGTCCCTCCGACTCCCTCGAGATGCCTGGGAGTCCCCAGAAATCCAGGCCAGAATGGACCGAGGCCGAGTGCACGATGCACGCATCCGACGCGCCGAGGAGGACGCCCTCTACGGGCCCAATGGCTTCTGGGACCTCCCCCTCGAGCCCGACGCCACCCCCGCCGAGGTGGACAACCGAATCCGGGCCGCCGCCATCCGCTACACAGGATATGCCCGAAGGGCGGGAACCGACCTCGAGGCCAGAGCCCGAGCTTGGAGAGTCTATCAGGAGGAGATCTCCAATGAGGACTCCGACATCGGGAGGTGGAGGCGGAATAGAGAAATTGACCGACTCGCCCGAGAGAGGCAGGAGGCCAAGGATGCCGAGTCGTCCGCCCAACCAGGCCCTCGAACCGACGGTGATGGCAGCAGTGACTCAGGTCATGCTACGGGGTCCGACGCCACGACCGGACATATTTAACATTCTCCCCTGGCACGGACTATATGAGATAATCATGGAACACATGGAAAAGGACCCCCAGTGGCTATTCACTGACGCGGGGGTCGACTATCAAGCCGCGAAAAGCATGGGGGACGTCTACCTCATGAAAAATATACTCGAAGTAGAAACATGGCATCGGGCTGCCATCATCTGGAACATGATGAACCCGGACATGCCTCAGCGGGGGTGCGAGCCTTATCGTCGCCCCCAACCAATGCCCAATCCGCTCGAAACCGAAGAGTTTTGGGCTGGGGCCGGTCCTGACGACGACGACGACATGGACGACCCAGGAGCTGGGCCCTCGGACAAGGGGAAACAGTCCACCGTTCCGCCACGACCACCGATGCAACCGCCACGGAAACCCATATACCCAGGCGACTATCCCCCGCCTGGGGACAATTATCGTCTACGGTCGCTTCCGCGACCACCGAACCCCCCGGTACCGCCTCCTATGCCGTCACCCCCGGACCCCATACCACCGTGGGCTCTGGCGGCAGGAAAAGATAATAACCCCTGGAGTGACGTCAAACCCAAGCTGATCACTCAGCCCGAATACTTCACAGGGGAGTCGGAGGACATCAATCGATTCCTCCACCACTGTGAAATGTATTTTCAAGTTTTCCCGTTGCATTTCACCATGAACGACCAAGGACAAAACCCCTACCGCATCACGTTCACGCAAGGGTACCTACGAGAAAGGGCAAAGCAATGGTGGGGCGACCAGTACTATCGCTATTGGGACGACCAGGGGCATTGGAGATTCCCCACTTGGGTGGAATTCTCTCGCGACATCACGCAAGAATTCCGAGAAGTAGCGGAAGTCGCCATCTGGAAGGCGGAATGGAAGAAGGTCCGCCAATCGGACTTCAAGAGCGCAGTCGAGTTCTTCGCGAAGTTCGAGAGGCTGGCCCACAAGTGCGGTGAGTTCGGAGACGAGAAGCAGATGTTCGAAGCGGTCGAAGCGGCGATAAGGCAGACAGTGCGCAAGACGGTGATGCATGGGGACAACGAACGTCCCACCACCTACGCACAGTGGAAGGCGCGAGTCCTAAGGATCGACGCCAACTATAGGTACGACGTGGCCCAAGGCCTCGCCAGTAAGACCTCCCCGAACCAAGGTGGTTCGGGTCGAGGCAACCAATCAAAGGGAAGCGGCTCCGGTGGCGATAAGAAGGACGCCACAGGAACCACGTATGGGGGCGTCGGGCAGCCAATGGAGATCGACAAGCTGCGGTCCGACAAGCGGTGCTTCAAGTGTGGGAACACGGGGTGGAGCCCAAAGCATAAATGTCCCGAGGACAAATCGAAGTGGCTCCCCGTCAAACTTCCCCCTCGCAAGAAGCCCAACGTCGCCCGCCTTCGCCAATTACTCGCAGACGCTGAGAAGGAAGAATTGGCCCCCACTACAAAGGTTGAAGAGGTCAAGGGCGACAAGGAGAAGTCGTCAAAAGACGAGCCGGCGTCGAAATAAGCGATTTGACGGCGTCGGCTAAGGACTTAGTTTCTACTGGTGCGCACTCTTGTAACTCTAGTCGGACTTATACTACGTATGTAGGTACTCCATATGAACAATACACGAACTTTTTTGCCGCGTTACCAATCGAAGAAACTAAGGATGAGGAATCGCAAAACCCCAACGGCGTAGGAGGGGATTTCCGCCACTCCGCGCAGTCTGCGCTCAGTACTGAACCCCTAGGGGCCGTCCGAGCTCAGGAACCCCCGGCTCACCGCACAGGGAAAGCCCCTCGAGGGCAGAGCCCCCTAGGTCGAGTCCTGACTGCACCCTTGACGAAGGGAGGTCACCCCGGAGTGGGAGAAAGGCCGACAGCCCAGCCCGCTGGGCCTGCGTCCTCGTTTGTGGGGCCGTCTGTTCTAGCGGGAGACGTCGAGAAAGCAGCTGAGGCTGTGAACCCGAGGGACCACCCGCACTTAGTAGCCAAGGACAATGCTGCGGCAAACGGTGCGGACCCCGAGGGAGAGCCGATATGTGTGCGCTCGCGAAGGGCTACCCGAAGTACCGCCGGGTCTGAGGAGAGCAGTAAGTCTAGGACAACCGTGGAGGTTACAACGCCGCGCACAAGCGCCCATGGCCAGGGCCGAACACAGGGCAGAGAGCCCTCCTCCACCACCTTGACTACCAAGGGCGCCCAAGTGCCGCCTCGGGACCTTTCTCGTCCCGGTGACCAAATGCCACTTCGAGGGAAGACCCCATCGGTCTTATTGGAAGAAGTAGAGGACGAAGAAGCTCACCTGCGGTCCGACATTCCGGTCCGACTACCGACAAGAAAGTCCCCCAGACTCCCAGATCCGAAGTCATCACCAGCGAAGCGGACTCCCGTTCGCGACATGTACTACGAACCCTTCGGGCCGCACTGGACCCGAAGAGCGCTGCGACTCGCCACCAACGAGGCGGCCGCGTATGCCATCCTAAACTGATGGATACACCCCCGACGCGTAGGGGAAGTGTCGGCGGAGTTGTGGGAAGAACTTAAAGAGCAACCCGAGACTGCTACGGAAGCCAGGGACAGGTGGGAATGGTTGAGGGATCTCACCAAGCCGCCCATGTACATACGAGGGAGGAAAGGGCGCAATGTATCAATTACCGTGCAATTGGAGACGTTAGATACCCGAGACGCACACTCCGTAAAAGCGCTAGTGGACAGCGGAGCCACGGGCAGCTCTATAGATCGTACCTGGGCTCAAAATCACGCCCTTAATCTCAAAAAGGCGGCCCGACCAGTTCCCGTCTATAATGCGGATGGCACCCGAAACAAGGGCGGTGACATCACCGAATATGCCGAAGTGCGGCTTCGCATAGGGGACCACGTGGAACGAATCGAACTAGCCGTAGTGGACTTAGGATCCACTCCTCTCTTCCTCGGGCACGACTGGCTACAAAGGCACAACCCGTTGATAGACTGGGATACCGGGGCTGTTACTCTAGCCCGCTGCGCCTGTCGAAAAATCCCCTTTTCACTCCCTGATACGGACCCAACATCCCGATGGGAAGAGTACGAAGAAGGGGACACTATTTTAGTAATCGACTTCGAAGAAGCATTCCACGTACGGGCCATGGGGACTAAAGCCAATGAACTAGCCGCCCAGGCCAATGCTCGCAAAACCACCAAGTCTTTCGAAGAAATAGTACCCGAGGAGTATAGGGAGTTTGAGGATGTATTCGCTAAGGAAAACTTCGACGAGTTACCGCCGCGAAAGCCGTGGGATCATGCTATTGAACTGATCCCTAACGCCAACGCCAACTTGGACTGTAAAGTCTATCCTCTTAATCCCGTAGAGCAGGAGGAGTTAGATAAGTTCCTTGATGAGAACCTATCTACCGGGCGTATCCAACCATCCAAATCCCCCATGGCATCGCCATTCTTCTTCGTCAAAAAGAAGGACGGTAAGCTGCGCCCAGTCCAGGACTATCGAAAACTCAACGAGATGACTATCAAGAATAGGTACCCGTTGCCTCTTATCGGGGAATTGATGGATCGGCTGAAGCAAGCCAAATATTTCACCAAGCTGGACGTACGGTGGGGGTACAATAACGTCAGGATAAAGCAAGGGGACGAATGGAAGGCCGCTTTTCGAACCAATCGGGGCCTCTACGAACCCCTTGTAATGTTCTTCGGTCTCACTAACTCCCCCGCTACTTTCCAGTGGATGATGAATGACATTTTTAAGGATCTCATTACCGCCGGGGAGGTATCAGTCTATCTCGACGACATACTCATTGCGTCGAAGACCAAGAAGGAGCACCGACGTATCGTACGGGAAGTGCTACGGATTCTTCGCCAGAACAAACTATTCCTCAAGGCGGAGAAGTGCGAATTCGAGGTAGAGGAGACAGAGTACTTGGGCGTTCTCATTAGCGAAGGGAGGATTCGTATGGACCCGGTTAAAATCTCCGGGTTACTAGATTGGCCGGTGCCCGCCAAAAAACAGGAGCTCCAGTCGTTTCTGGGCTTTTGTAACTTTTATCGACGGTTTATTCACGACTACAGTAAACACGTCAAGCCCCTTACTACACTCACGGGAAAGGTGGAGTGGAAGTGGGGTAGGGCCCAACAAGAGGCGTTCAAGAACCTCAAAGAACTTTTCCGCGAGGATGTGGTGTTGGCCATTCCCCTCGACGAGGGAAGGTTTAGAGTGGAGGCGGACTCCAGCGAAGGAGCCATAGGAGCCGTACTGTCCCAGTGGCAAGAGGAGAAGTGGCGACCAGTCGCATTTCTATCCAAGGCACTGTCCGTCACGGAGCGTAATTACGAGATCTACGACAAAGAGCTCCTCGCTATTATGCTCGCGCTGGAAGAGTGGCGACAATACCTAATGGGCGCTCGGGAAGACTTCGAGATTTGGACGGACCACTCCAATCTCCAGTACTTCCGTAAACCTCAGAAACTCAACCGACGACAAGCCCGATGGGTAACTGAGCTGGCCGAGTATCAGTTTACCCTGCACCATAAACCAGGAGTGCAGAATCGCAAAGCGGACCTACTTTCTAGACGAGCGGACCATGACCAAGGGAAGCAGGACAACGAGGATATTATAGTCCTCAAGCCGGCTCACTTCTGAGCCCTCGTTATGCCTACAGCAGAGGAATTACATGAGAAGATCAAACTCGCTACTCATGATCTTCGTAAATGGGATCGGGGGATCTCGGATTCCCTTAATCATGAGAAAGGAATTTCTCGAGAACAGGGGTTACTGTGGTACGACGGGCGCATTTATGTACCCCGAGACAGACGACTCCGAGGTGAAGTCATTGCCCTACGGCATGATCACGCAAACGCCAGACACCCAGGGATAGAAAAGACAAAGGAGCTCATTCTTCGAGACTATTGGTGGCCCAGAATGCGCTCTGAAGTGGAGGCATATGTGAAAGGATGCGAAGTCTGTCAACGGACGAAGGCAGATCGTCGCCCCAAGAAAGCACCACTTCACCCGAACGAGGTCCCGGACCGACCATGGACACATATTTCGGTCGACATGATCACTAAGCTCCCGGACTCCAAAGGCAACAATTCAATCCTCGTCCTCGTCGACAGGTTTTCTAAAACCATCATTCCCATAGCGTGCACCGAGGAGTTATCATCCCTTGGGTTCGCCAAGATCCTGCGAGACTACATTTACGTACCGTACGGGGTGATGCCCGAAAAAGTCATCTCCGACAGAGGAGCCGTATTTGTATCCAAATTCATGAAGGAGTTTTACGCTCTCGTTCAGGTTGAAGGGAACCCCTCGACCGCCTACCACCCGCAGACCGACGGACAAACCGAAAGAGTTAATCAGGAAATTGAGAAGTATCTGAAGATGTTCGTCAGCTATCACCAGGACGACTGGAGCGAGTGGCTACCGCTCGTGGCCTTCACTCACAACAATCGGCAGCACTCCGCCACGGGCTTCTCCCCGTATAAAGTAGTCTTTGGGTGCGACGGACAAGTAATCAAAACCGTTCAACGCCCAGACACGGTTCCAGCCGCCTCCAAGTTGGTCCAAGGCATCAAGGAGATACAAGAGAAGGCAAGGGAGTCCCTTGAACGAGCCGCCGCCTTGATGAAAAAAGCTTATGACAAGCGAAAAGGGGAGTCAATACAATACCAAATCGGCGACAAGGTGTGGCTGGACGCCACCAACCTAAACCTTCCTCGTCCAACGAAGAAGCTAGGGGACAGGCGAGTAGGACCATTCACAATCGTGGCCATGAAAGGAGCGTCAGCATACGAGCTGAAACTCCCCGCTAAATGGCGTATCCATAACCGATTTAACGAGTCGTTACTCACCCCGTACCACGCTCCAGAATTTCCCAATCAACCACGTCCGGAACGGCCACCCCCAGAACTCATTGACGATGAAGAAGAATACGAGATAGAAGAAATCGTGGGAGAGAGAGACCGCGTCGTTGGCCGAGGACGCACCCGCCGTACCATTACCGAGTACTTGGTAAAATGGAAAGGATACCCGATGGAGGAAAACTCCTGGGTAAAGCGGTCCGACATGGCTAATGCCGAGAAACTTGTCAACGACTATGAAGCACGAATCCAGAAAATCGTGTGGACAGTAAACGAGAACGGGAAGACTATTGGGTTCGATGACAAAATCCCTCGTAATCTGCCAGTCAAATACCATGACCCGGACACCCCGTGTGTCACTGATATTGAAACGGTTTACTCGTCCGAGTGTACGAATCCAAAACATTCCGATACTCAACAGAATTCCCATGCCTCTTCCGAGGTCGTCGACATTATTCATTTCTCCGATGACCGTCCAGACGAAGAAGAGGAGGTAAATCTAAAGAACCTAGGACGCATACGAGAAAATTGGGATTCAGATACCAACGACGAGGAAGACACCGACGATGATACCTGGTCTTTCTATTCGGAATCAAACCATTCGGCTTCCAGTGACGACGCCTGTTCCAATAATTCACTCTCCACGAACGAAAATTAAGCGTAACGACGCTCACGGTGTAGAAGGGGATTTCCACCGCTCAATTACGAGCATTGAACCCTTAGGGATCGCGGATCCCAACAGACAGTTGAGGCCTAACCGGCGCAAGGTGGCTCTGGTTCTCTAACGGATGCCAGAGTCCAGGGGGAGAGCGGGTCGGAAGCCGAACACACGGAGTGACTCTTTTCAGGTGTAGCGGAGGCCCAATCGATCCTGTTTTAAAGCAGAAGGGAGCCCCTCAACTCGCTTGTGTGGAAGGAAGGAGACATATTCTCATTCGGGACGAATGAGTCTTAAGGAGGGGGTAATGTTACGGTTATTCTTTTCCTTTTTCTTTTTTCTTTTCTTTTCTTTTCTTTTTCTTTAGTCAGCCGGATTACGCGGTGCACGATCATCACGGACTGACTGCGCAGTAGTATTTTTAGAATACTCACGTGTATTTAAGTAGAGCCTCAGCTGGTCTGAACCCCAGCTTCGGCTAAGGTTTATTCTACCTAACTTGAACTCCGTTCTTCGTGACTACTTGTCCCATCGACTTTCATCGCCTTTGGCCTGTTAGAGCGTCGTCTACCAAAGTGCGAGTAGCGACCCTAACACGATCTAAGTCGATAGAGTTAGTGGCTTACACATATGGCGTCGGTGGTTTGGAGGACAGGGGTCGTACTCAGGTTGTTTCTTTTGAGAGGGGAGTGAAGCATCTTTTCCGTCTTCAAGATAGACGGTTTCAGGAACATCATTCGTTTCTTTTTTCCGTGTTTAACATGCTCCAATGCCGAGCAATGCTTTTGCATACAGGGTTAAAGGTTAAACGTAAGGCATTTCCATCTGTGGCATCTCGTTTTGCAGATGTGTCACCGGAAGCGGTTCATATTGTGCTCGAATGTATTTCCTGTGGTGATTATAAGAGTTCGTATTCTCCAGAAGAGAAACGAGTGCTCACCCTTATGAATGAAGTGAGAGCAGTGACTTCTCATGTTGCAGCCTCTTCTTCTTCGAAATCTGGGATGAGAAATGAAATCCGTGGTTTGATGTTTGAAAAGGGCATGCCTAGTTTCTATATCACTATAAATCCTGTGGATGTGTTCAACCCAGTGGTTCGTTTCCTTGCGGGTGATGAGATCGATGTGGATAACATACTACCGTCTCAGATGTCTGGATACAGGCAACAGAGTTTGTTGGTGTCTAAGAATCCGTTTATAGCAGCGAAATTTTTTGATATTTATATGAAGACCTTTATCAAGACTGTTTTGGGTTATGATCCCGACAATGTAGATCTGGAGGGTGGTGCGCTTGGTGTGGTACAAGCTTATTATGGATGTGTTGAAGCCCAAGGCAGAGGTACTCTTCACTGCCACATGCTCGTATGGGTTGAAGGTGGTTTGAATCCCAATAAAATCAGGGATTGTGTAATGAAAGACGATGAAAATGAGTTTAGGAAGAGACTTGTGGAATTTTTGGACGATACCATTTCTACATGCATACCGGATCCCCCGCCAGTCAGAGTTAAGGTACCTTCGTCAAAGTATCACCTGAGTTCTGTCCGAGGCATCCAGAATTCAGTTCTGTCGGATATGCGTGATCATACAATTCAACAAGATTTTCGAAACCTGGTAGTGAAGTCTCAGTTGCACAAACATTCCAATACATGCTATAAGTATTGTAAGGGGACGTCTCTGGAGTGTCATTTTGAACTTGGCGAGGACAAGCGACATCCAGAAACAATCGTCAATCGTGAAACCGGAGAAATTCACCTGCAACGGCTTGATGGGTGGGTCAACAATTTCAATGAGACGATGATTAGGAGTATTCGATGTAACATGGATATAAAATTCATAGGGTCAGGTGCATCCACGAAAGCTGTGCTATACTATATCACAGATTATATTACGAAGTCTAGATTGAAGGCTAATGTGGCTTACGCAGCTTTAGAGTTATCAGTAAAGAAGCCGGGACAATTCGATCTGAACGAGGATAGTGTGACTATCCGAGCGAAGTGTTTGCTGCAAAGGTGCGCATACTCCATGATATCAAAGCAGGAGTTGTCAGGACAAGAGGTTGCCATGTATCTTTCCGGATTCCAGGATCATTACACCAGCCATTTGTTTCGCAATGTTTACTGGGCTAATTTCGAGAAGGCAGTTGATACCATGGATCTGTCTCCTGAATGCAATACCAAAGCAAGGATGGGAAGTGGTGAGGGTGTTGCTTGTGAAGGGGGTGACTCCCTGTTAGATGACGATACTGCGAGGAGTGGTGCAACAGAAAATGCTGTTGAGGATGTGAGTGGTGCCGACGAGCAGAATGGTATTGGACCCGACGAGGAGGATGTTGATGGCTTGTTTGTTCTGGATGAAAATGAGGATGTTTATATTTCTGAAAATCGCAGTGGTTCCTTGGTAGCTAGATCGTCATTGGTTGAGGATTATATACACAGAGGATCGGAGTTAGGTCACATGTCTGTATGGGAGTACGTGTCTCGAGTGTGGAAGGTTATGAAGGCCAGTTTAAAACGAAAGAGCCGTAATGATCATGAAGACGATGACTGTGTCGACGATGAAGGAGACGATAATATTGAAGATGTCGTACATGTGCCCTTTGAATGGCCACACAAAGAGCTTCAAACACATACCCAAGTTCTTTTACCAGAGAGTAAAAAATTGGTCCCCATTCCATGGGGAGGAAGTCTTCCTAGGAGAGACAGGTCAAGCATGTATCAAAGGTACTGTAGGTTGATGTTAATTTTTTTCAAGCCGTGGAAACACGGGAAAGACCTACGAGTATCTGGGTTAAGTTGGTCAGAGGTTTTTTCATTGTTTTGTGAAGAACATCCTTGGTGGAATGATCAGATGGATAATATGCAGATGTTGCATGAATGTAGAGATAGTCGGAATGATCATTTTGAGGAGCGGAGGCGAAAAGCTGCTCTAAATACAGATTCGGTCCATGCGCGTCGACAGGAAATTGACGATGACTTTAGTGGAGAAGGAGATATACAGACAGATATCCTTGACCATTTGGATACCATTGATACTAAAAGGACTCAGAGAGTAGAGCATCGTGAACAAGGGGTTAATCAGTGCTTGAACGCCCTTGCTAATGCGGGGCTATTTTCTTTGCCTAGCCAGTCAACTGAACATCATGAGAGTGCAGAATTTCCGTCTGACGCCTGCGAGTTAGTGACCAGTATACAACCGCCCGAGGAGCGGATTTGGGAAAAGACGTATGAGCAGCGTCGCTCTGATTGGCGTCATAAAAACCAATTAGCCATGGAAGTTGACAGACAAGGCAATGGAGATTCCGGGCGAGGTATCGGTGAGTCAGATTTAGGCGCAGATATTTCGGATGGTCAGGATATGAGAGACACCGATGATTACGAGTCTGTTCCACTCGCGGGCACTGAAATGAGACAGGATGTTGAAGCGTGTAATCCAGACCATGATGTTGATTTGGAAAGCATCACGTCGGAATATAATCTGAATAAAGAACAGAGGTGGGCTTTCTTTATTGTAGCTGAGCATAGTTTGCAGAATCGCCCAGATCAGCTGCACATGTTTTTGGGTGGACCTGGTGGTACAGGTAAATCCACTGTGATCAAAGCCTTGACTGATTTTTTTGCTCGTCGCCAGCAAGAGAGATGTTTCAGGTTGTCGTCATTCACTGGTGTTGCAGCTAAAAATATATCAGGATCGACATTGCACGCACTACTAATGCTCTCCCAGCATCCCTGGAGGGGAAGGCCAACAAAGACGACCACTGACTTGATAACCATGTGGCAAGGTGTCGATTATTTGTTTGTTGATGAAGTTTCGATGATAGGCTGCAAATTGTTGCATGATATTTGTGAGGTGTTTGTTAGCGACCGATTACACAAACAAGATCAAACAACTAGGTGTGACTCGCACTTCGGTCAGGCGCCTTATGTTGCTCGCAGGTTTATGTGCAGGGAGCTATCGCTTAGTGAGCGAGAGTGAGTTCAGACTAAGTTATCGGGTGAATAAACTTTAGTTCAAGACTGAGGTGTAAGACCTGCAGTCGAGCTACTTAAATACAGTTTGGACTGTTCTAAATATACTACAAGAGTCTGTAACGGTGCGGTAAGCACACGGTACCAACATGGTATAATGCGATCAGAGTCGGAAAGTTAGCATAGCAGGATTACGATGAGTTCGATAAGATAAGATAAAGCGCGAAATCGTAATATTACCCCCCTGTTAAGGCAGTCGTCCCGACTGCGATACGGCTTGACTTTGGTAGGTAGGCGCCTACTAGTGTCTCGGGATTTGGTTTGATCAGGTACTCTTGTATTGCTTGTACCAGGGGATGATCGACTTCCGACTCGGTTATGGACTCGGTTTCTGACCAAGAGTCGGATTCGTCCTTGTCCTCCCACCAATCCGCTGGGGGCGGTGTGATGAAGGAGACTTGTTTGTAGTCTTCTATCACCTCCCTGGCGTTGTCGAGTTCCTTTTCATTTACCCAGGAGTTTTCCTCCCGTGGATATCCTTTCCACTTGATGAGGTACTCGGTCCTTGTGCGTTTTCGCCTGCCTTTTCCTGTTGTACGTTCTCGGCGGTCTACTATTTCTTCTACTTCGTATTGTTCTTGTCCGTCTATCAGATCCGGCGGTGGTGCTGTAGGTTGTTCTTGGTTTGGAAATTCCAGTGGATGATACGGAGTAAGAAGTGTCTCGTTGAACCGATTGTGAATTTTCCAAGCGGGGGGTAATTTTAGCTCGTAGGCAGAAATCCCCTTTTTGGATACAATTTCAAAAGGTCCTACGCGTTTGTCTCCGAGTTTCTTCATGGGACGGGGGAGGTGTAAGTTGGTGGAATCTAACCAGACTTTGTCGCCTGGTTGGTATTCCCTGGCCGGCTTCTGGTGTTTGTCGTACTGCCGTTTCATTGCTTCTGCTGCTTTCTCCAGGGCTAGGGCTGTTTGCTCATGTATTTTTTGTATGTCCGCAACGAAGTCTCGGGCCGCCGGGTTGGTTCCCTCTTTGATTGTAAGGGGTGCGAGATGAGGTTTCTGTCCGTGGTTTATCTCGAAAGGGGAGTACCCGGTGGCCGAATGCTTTCGGTTGTTGTGTTGAAACGCGGCGAGTGGCAACCATTCGCTCCAATCGTTTTGCCTATGGTTGATGAAGATTCGGAGATATTTTTCGATCTCCTGGTTGGCTCTCTCCGTCTGTCCGTCGGTCTGGGGATGATATGCGGTAGAGGGGTTCCCCTGAATGTTCAACATTTCATACAGCTCCTTCATGAACTTGGATACGAATTGTGGGCCGCGATCAGATATTATCTTCTGCGGCATGCCATGTTTTGCCCATACGTGATCTCGGAGAATTCTGGCCCACCCGGTGGAGGTCAGCTCGGTGGAGCATGGTACTGGGATGACTTCTTTTGAAAATCGGTCCACAATCACTAGTATGGCGTTGTACCCATTGGAATCTGGTAACTCGCCTATCATGTCTATGGTGATGTGTTCCCATGGTCTGGTGGGTACGGCATGAGGATGTAGAGGGGCCCGCTTCCTCTGGGTGTTGGTCTTGGTTCGCTGGCATGCTTCGCATCCTTTGACGTATCTTTCCACATTGGCTTTGAGCTTGGGCCACCAGTACTCTCTTTGTACGAGTTCCTTGGTTTTTTCAATCCCGGGATGTCCTGCAGTGATGTGATCGTGGTGGTACACAATCAGTTCTCCTCGTAACTTGGCATCACGGGGTACGTAGAGGCGGGCGTCGTAGTACATTAGTCCGTCCTCCTGAGTTACGCCGCGAGGGTGATGTAGGGACGCTTCTATCCCTTTGTCCCATTTGGAAACATCTCTTAGTGCCGTTCGGATCTTCTTGTGTATCTCTTCCACTCCTGGCATGATGAGGGCACGAAAGTGTTCGGGTTTGAGCACTATTACCTCTCGATTGTTGTCTCCTCCTTGGTCGTGGTCTGCTCTACAAGATAACAGGTCCGCTTTCTTGTTGGCGGTACCTGGTTTGTGATGGAGGGTGAACTGATATTCAGCGAGTTCGGTTACCCATCTAGCCTGGCGACGGTTGAGCTTTTGTGGCTTTCGGAAGTATTGGAGGTTCTGGTGATCCGTCCAGATCTCAAAGTCTTGATGGGCCCCCATAAGGTAGTGCCTCCAATCTTCCAGTGCCAGCATGATGGCTAGGAGTTCCTTGTCGTATATCTCATAATTTCGTTCCGTGACGGTTAGGGCCTTGGACAGGAACGCTACCGGTCTTCATTTTCCTTCCTGTTCCTGGGATAGGACTGCCCCTACCGCTCCTTCGCTTGCATCTGCCTCCACGCGATACTTTCCAGTTCTGGTGGGTATCGCCAGTACTACCTCTTCTGCTAGCTTCCTTTTGATTTCTTCGAATGCGTGTTTCTGGGCTGCTCCCCATGTCCACTCGGTCTTCCCCGTGAGTTGGGTTAGAGGTCGTACGTGTTTGCTATAATCTCGGATGAACCTTCGGTAAAAGTTGGTAAAGCCCAGGAAAGATTGTAGTTCCCCTTTCTTCGTCGGTTGCGGCCACTCCGTGATTCCTTTGACCTTCACGGGGTCCATGCGGATCAATCCTTGACTAATGATTACTCCGAGGTACTCGGTTTCTAGTACCTCAAATTCACATTTTTCCGCTTTTAGGAATAGGTTGTTGGCACGAAGAATGGCCAATACTTCTCGTACAATGGCTTGATGTCTGTCCTTGTCTTTGGTGCAGATGAGGATGTCGTCTAGGTACACAGTGACGTCTCCTCGTGCAATCTGCTCCTTAAACAAGTCGTTCATCATCCATTGGAAGGTGGCCGGGGAGTTGGTGAGTCCAAAGAACATCACCATTGGTTCAAACAGTCCTCGATTGGTGCGGAAAGCCGCCTTCCACTCGTCTCCATCTTTTATTCGTACGTTATTGTATCCCCACCTCACATCCAGCTTGGTGAAGTACTTGGCATCTTTGAGTTGATCCATCAGCTCGCCGATGAGCGGGAGCAGGTATCAGTTTTTGATGGTCATCTCATTCAGCTTGCGATAATCTTGTACAGGGCGAAGCTTTCCATCCTTCTTTTTGACAAAGAAAAATGGAGAGGCCATCGGGGATTTGGATGGATGGATTCTTCCCGATTCCAAGTTCTCGTCTAGGAACTTGTCTAACTCTTCTTGTTCATTGGGGTTGAGGGGGTAGACTTTGCAGTCTAGACTGGCATTTGCATTGGGTACCAATTCGATTGCGTGGTCCCATGGTTTGCGGGGTGGCAGTTCGTCAAAGTTTTCTTTCGCAAATATGTCCTGAAAGTCCTGGTATGCTTCGGGGACCATCTCTTCGAACGTTTTTGCTTCCTTGGCTTGATTGGCTTTGGCTGCCAGCTCGTTGGCTTTACTTCCCATGGCTCGAACATGGAATGCTTCCTCGAAGTCGATGATTAGGATGGTATCTCCTTCCTCCACCTCCGTCCCCCAGTTTTGCTCCGGGTCTTCGTCTGGTAACAAGAAAGGGATTTTACGGCACGAGCATTGTGCTAGAGACACGGCTCCGGTTTTCCAGTCAATGATCGGGTTGTGTCGCTTGAGCCAGTCGTGGCCTAGGAACATGTTTACATTTCCTAAGTTGACGACGGCGAGGTCTACCTTTTCGTGGTGATCTCCGATGGTCATTCAGAGTTCCACTACTTCGGTTATATCTCCTCCTTTGTTGCGACTTCCGTCTGCATTGTAGACTGCTTGCGCCTTGGCTAGTTTTACCATATTGAGTTGGTGCTCGTGTACAAAGGATTTGTTGATGCAGCTTCCGGTACAGCCGCTGTCAACAAGGGCATTGGTGGCGTATTCCCGTCCCATGTCTAAGGCTTCTAGTTGTACCTTGATGTTGACACTTCTTTCTTTCCCTCCTTGTATGTACTGGGGCGGAACGCAGAGGTCCTGCATGTTTTGCAGGCACATTTCTCGTTGTCGGTAGGTTTCCTGAGTTGACCCTATAAGGTCTAAGACCAGGTCTTCATCTACCTCAATCAGGCATCTGGGGTGAACCCACATGCGTAGGGTAGCGAGTCGCCCGTCCATGGTTTTTTCTTGATGCATTTTCCTTCGTACCCACTCAGCGCTGTGGGGTTTCATCCATCCTTGGTCCCATTTGTCGTTGTAATATTCGTTTTCCAACTCGGTTACTTCATAATCTTCTGGGTACTCCTCGGTGTGAACCACCGGGTCTTCCCCTTTTGGCTGATTTTTGAGGCTTTGTTGGTAACTGTAGTCGTCTTCTTCATCGGGCACTTCCTCAAGAGAAACGGTATTTTTATTGGTCATAGGGGGAGAAGCACATAATGGTCCCACCGACCCGCCCACCGAGGAACACGAGCCCTCGGTGCCATTATGTGTTAGCGATGAGGATGGAAGACGCACCGTATACTTGGATTCGGAAAGGATGGGGTCCCCGTTCGTCTGGACTGTTCTTTGCGGGGCAGCGGTTTTGTTGCTGGGGATTTGCGTTCCCTCTTGCGGCTCCGTTCCTCGATGAGGGCAGTCGGTCACTCGTGGCTGGCACGTACATTCCGCCCCCGAGTGGGGTTCTTCACTGCTCGCCTTGGGCTCGGCCGCTCTTCCTCTGTTCCCTGTGCCGTCACCTGCCCTCGACGGAGTGAGGTTGATCCCAAGTGTCCCGCTGCCTTGCGCAGCGTTAGCCGCTTGTGCTTTTGCACCGGTGGCCAAGGATCTTGAATGGGGTTCTTCTTCGAGCACGGTGGTAATCCCCTGTACACCGTTCCTTCTTTTATGCGACTGAGTAATTTCATTTTGTGAATGCGTGAAAATTGTGCCATTGCCTCGAGATACTACATGCGGTAGATTAGTCCGGCCTGCGGGTTCTGATGACGCACCACTAAATGAAATTAAGTCCTTAGCCGACGTGCGTTTGTTGCTTACGCCGCCGGCTCGTCTTTTACCTCCTCGACTTTCGATGTAGACGCTTCCTCTTCTTCGGCCTTCAGTACTTGCTGGTACATTGTTCGAATCTCAGCGCACGAGAACTTGGGCTGGTGTTTGATGAGCCAAGTGCTTTGGTCCTTGGGGCATTTGTTGTCCTGTTTTCGGTGCCCTTTGTGACTGCAGCGGAAACATCGCCCTTCCTTTCGGAGGTGGTCTATTTCCATAGGTTGTCCCTGACCCCCGTACGTGGTGCCAGTGCCCATCTTCTTATCACCCTGGGAATTCCCGGAACTTCCGGCTTTTCCCGTTCCCTTGTTCTGCTGCCCCTGATTCCCTTGGCTCCTTCCCGCATCTTCAGCTAGTCCAACGCGGTAGTTATAGTCCATTTGTTCCACCCTGAACTTCCATTCTGCATATGTGCGAGGTAGTGCGGTGCCCGTGGCATGTATCGCCGTCTTCACATTCTTCCGGATTGCCGGTTTGAGGATTTCGATCATGTATTCCTCGTTGTGGCGTTTGCCGGATTCCTTGGCTAGTCGTTCGAAGTCGTGGAAGAATTCTTTCGCCGATTTGTACGTGTTTTGGCGGAGGCGTTTGAACTCCTGTAGCTTGAGTTCTACCTCCGCGTCGGTTCGGAATTGGTCTTCGACGATTTGCTTGAATACATGATAGGCTGGGTACCTCAGGTGATCGCAGACGGGGTCATAGTACTTGTCCCTGGCGTGATTCCACCAATGCAGTGCTTTGTCTGTGAATCGGAATGTGCAGAACACGACCCTGCTCGGGCTTTGTCCATGCGCGTTCATTGTGAACAACTGGGGAAATACCGTGAAGTAGTCTTCGCACTGATTGAAAAACCTGTCTACATCGTTGGATGCTCCTGCGAACTTTTCTGGGGGGTCGGCTAGTTGTGGCTTTACTAGTGCCCATGGATTGGGGTTCGCGGTTCCGACTAGGAATGGAGGCGGTGTGTTTGGTGGTTGTACTGGGTCTGCGGGTATGGGGATTGCCGCGGGTTGTGGAAGTGACCTCAGGGCCGGGTTGTGATGCGGGGACAATGGTCCCGTGGGTGCTGCGGGTGCTGCGGGGGCTGCAGGTACAGGTGCCGCTGCTGCTCCTCCGTTTCCTGGTGTGCCTGCGGCGGCGAATAGTCGGCTGGGGTCCACATACCCAGTTCGTTGTAAAATCGATAGGTGACTTAAGTCTACCGTGCTTCCATGGGATGTTTCCGATGGTTCTGGTACCTGGTACCGTTCTCCTGGATCAGTGTAGTCGTCGGGGTGTACCTGGCTCCACAAAATATTGGTATGGAATATGGTTTCCCAGTATAGCACTTGGCCACCGACGGGGTTCTGCTTGTTCTTCCAGTAATGCCTTCCTTGAGGCGATCCATTCCACGAGATCTCTCGTGGCAGCTTCTTTTCTGTCCAGTGAAGCATTTCTAAGTATGTCATGTTCTCGAGCTCGGCCTCAGTAGGCTCCCGAGCTAGATCCTTCCACGAATTCCGGGATGACGTCCTCGTCTCCGTACTCTCCTGCCCAGTGTAGCCGCTCCAGATCGAGGGCTGCCCGATTCCAGGGTTCTCATAAATTTCTCCTTCTTCTAAGTCCGATTGGTCGGACTCGCTCGAAAGGCTCTTCGCTTCCTGTGACGATTCGGTTCCAGTTGCGAATGATTCATGCCCACTCGTTGACCCTGAGAACGACAAGGTCGAAGTCAGGTCGGCGGGGTCTGTCCCATACCCAGGGTGCAATGAAGGGGACGGGGGCTGCAAGGGGGTGTTCTGGGGCAAGTGGGTAGATGGCGTAGGGGATGACTGAGGAAGGGGGTTCGATGCCTTCGTACATGAGCCAGGCGTCGGCGTAGTCCTGTATTTGTCTGCATATATCGCAGCTGGCATCGGCGTCGTACGTGGGCTCACATTGGTCGAGCTCGGTAGTGGCTTCCCCAGCCCTATCGTTGATGATGATTGGGGTGTTAGGGTGGGTGACGAGGTGGAGGTACTGCCCTTCGTCATCTGAGGAATCGCTTTGGGCATAGTAGTAGCCCCACGTCTCGCCTCTGGAGTCGAGCCTTGGAGGGGACCAATGGTTTCGTGGTCCCGGGAGCTCGTTGCTGTCACTGTCCTCTTCTGAATAGCTGCCTTCCTCATCTGAACTGCTTCCAGTTCCATCTTCAGCCGCTCTTCTTTCTCCCAGACGGTATCTAAGTCCTCTCTGATAGAGGCGCTGCCCATCTGAATCATACCCAGGGTTGGCGGCGGAGTTCTCGGTTGATGTGGGGGAGGGAGCGTTCCAGGGATCGCTTCCCGAGCTTTCCCCTTCGCTTTCCTCTTCGGTAATGGGAGAGAGAACACGCTGGTCCACCCCTTGCTCGTAGAGTCCTGGCTCTTCTTCGTCTTCAATGATTGGGCCTCTTTGTGTGGGCCATCCTTCCATGTCGGAGTCTGAGTCGGACTCGTCAGCGATGTAGATGAACTGGATGAAGGTAAGGTCTCCCCTGTCCCTGTCATCGACGTATTCGGGAGGGGGTGTGTTCGGTCGTCTAGCCTCCTCGTTGGGGGCTTCGACGGGGATAGTTTCTTCGGAGGCTGGCTCCTGGTTTCGTCGGTATTCGTATCCATATAGGAACGCGAGATAGACTAGGGCGCACAGGCCTTGTAGTCTGATGAAGTCGGTGATAGTTTGTTCGATAGGGTTCATTTGTTACTGTTCAACAACGGGGTCGTTGATGAAGAGCAAGAAAGTCTCGAACTAATTGTTAGCGACCGATTACACAAACAAGATCAAACAACTAGGTGTGACTCGCACTTCGGTCAGGCGCCTTATGTTGCTCGCAGGTTTATGTGCAGGGAGCTATCGCTTAGTGAGCGAGAGTGAGTTCAGACTAAGTTATCGGGTGAATAAACTTTAGTTCGAGACTGAGGTGTAAGACCTGCAGTCGAGCTACTTAAATACAGTTTGGACTGTTCTAAATATACTACAAGAGTCTGTAACGGTGCGGTAAGCACACGGTACCAACATGGTATAATGCGATCAGAGTCGGAAAGTTAGCATAGCAGGATTACGATGAGTTCGATAAGATAAGATAAAGCGCGAAATCGTAATAGTGTTGCAGGTGGTGAAAGAAAATGATAAGCCGTTTGGTGGGATTAACATTATATTCGTGGGAGACTTTGCTCAATTGCCCCCTGTCGGCCAGACCAGGCTGTATGCAAAAATGAACACGCGAACGAGTGGTCAGTTGCAGCAGATAAATATAATCGGCAAAATATTATGGAATTCTGTAGATACCATGGTGTTGCTTCATGAGATTATGCGTCAGTCTGGGAGAGATAATGAAACATTTGTGGAACTTCTTGGTCATCTACGCGTCGGAAAATGCACTGACAGTGATTATGAAGCCTTATTAGGAAGGACCGTATCTTCTGTTAAACTGGATTGGTCTGCAACTGAATGGAAAAACGCACCGGTTATCGTATACGAAAACGCGATTAAAGATGCCATTAATGAGGAGGCTGCGGTTTCTTTTGCTCAGAGTACAGGGAGACCGTTGCACTGGTATTATTCTGTTGATAAGCATCGCGGTGAGAGGATTACGGATGTCAACTTACAGAATCGTCTATGGGCCATGAATTCAGGACAAACACAGCATCGTCTAGGAAGAATTCCTCTCATCATTGGCATGCCAGTCATGTTTGCACACAACTATGATGTCGATGGCAGTGTTGTGAACGGCACTTCTGGTATCCTGGAAAAAATCCGATATTGGGTAGACGACCAAGGCTTGAGGCATGCTGTTTTGTGTGTGGTTTGTGTCAGCGATATGAATTCTGAGCCTTTACCTGGTCTCAGTGTCAGTCAGGCTGTTGCCCTTCAAGATGATGTCGACTTGACATTCACAGATCAGTACATGAGAAAGAAATGTATGATAAGACGCACCCAGATTCCTGTGAGCCCGGCATTTGCGATGACTGCTCATAAATCTCAAGGTCAAACATTAAGCCATGCTATCATCGATTTCGAGTCCTGTACCGGTACTGAAGCTCCTTATGTGATGGCATCTCGTGTAAAATCACTCAAAGGCTTGCTAGTTGTTCGCTGGTTCCCAAAGAAGAAGATACAGGTCAGACCTTCAGAGGATCTACGTGTTGAAAACACATGCCTCAGAGTCTTTTGTGAGCAGACTAAGTTAGTTCATGGCACTGACGAAGAGAAAGTGGCTGCGAGTCAGTTTTTAAAGTCTTTGGGTGACAGTGGACCTGTTCTTTGGACTTCCCTGATGACTGGAGTTGAGTTGAGTGAGAGTTCCACTATGGACATCAGCACTCGCAGGCTGGAAAAGCTACAAGAGGACACTGAAAGATGGCATGCTACTCTGCGAGCCAGCAGTAATGCAGAAGGGTTTTCATAGAATAAAAATGGGTCCTATGTCTGTAAACGAACAAGAGAGGCCTTTGATAGAGCTATCAAGGTACCAAACAAGCGTCACAAGAAGAGCTAGATAATCACGTGCATCTAAGTTTGATTTTCCGTAAACAACATCTCCGTGTCGATCGTTTCTGTCACAATCTTCCTTCTCTTTGGACCACTTTGATGAGCGGTGGAATGATCAGCACGTTTCATTTCATCCATTTTCTGATGCAGTTGCCGATGAGAACATTGAAGTGGAGATGAACACTTTGACATACATCTGCCTGGCTGCGGTCCACAATTGTTACGCTGTCCAGCTTGCATACAAATCGCGCGTCACCTCGCTTGCCAAACAGGAGGCGGAAGGATACTCCAACGTCCACTAAGTGTCCGGGTCATAGCACGCAACCGCTTTCTCGAGGTAATAATCTATGAACAAGGTGTCAGTGAAATATCCAACTTGACAGTCAAAAGCTCACGTCATGGTTTTATTGTCCAGGAACTGCCATTCCAAAAACTGGACAGCGTTGTCATCGGTATATCTGTGTTTCGAATCCATGCATATGCGAGTTAGAGCTCCTCTCTCCTCCATGTCAGCTGTAATCGGAACAGTTGTACCAACAGGCTGGGAAGGTGCTGTTAATAATTTGCTATCCGCCATCAGAGCATGGATTCCTCCAAAGATACTGTCGTGCAAGATAAGCCATTCGGGATTTCCTCTGTACTGCCACATAAATTTTTGTAACGCCTTTTCAGCTGCCCGGGCTTGTTCGAATACCCCGTCTGCGTCATCAGAAACAACTTGGATGAACTGTCGGATATTTGCTGGTCGTAACCTGGTTGAGATTGTGTTCATAAGCACCTCTAAGAGAGACGGAGGAGTGATTGGATCTGTGTATGATCAACCGGGTGTATCTGGCATGTACGGTGTTACGCACACCTGGGATACGATACCCTGAAAATGCAATACCACCTCCTCCCCATCATCCTTCCACATGAGGTATTTCCGATCATTGCGATTGAAGGATTCCACGCTGAATGATCTCTCGATATCAACGACGTTGACGAAGCGAGACAGCTGTATGTTTTGGGTTTCTTCGTTTCTCTGCGCTAGGACTTGAGCTTTTCTGATGGCATCTAGAGTCTGGGGGTGAACACAAGCCATCCGTCATGGTAAATTCTTACCCTTGCACTCGGGAAGTACTTTGTTCAAAATATCACAGTCGGCGACTGCTAGTTTGAGAGGCATGTTACAGAGCCTCAAAATCTGCTGCTTCTCTTTTTATAGACTGTGTGAAACTGGAGTGCTGATGAGGCTTTGGATTTATGTTGGAAGCTGGATTTTCCATCAGAATTCTTTTCTTCCGTCTATTAAAACTGGACAGATTGACCATACAGTCATAGAAATACATTCTTCATCCTTAGATGGTGCATCATTCTCAAGATCCAAGGGAACTTCGCTCTGTGGCGAAGAGGACTCTCGAAGAGCCAGAGAATGGAGGACAGTCGAAAAAGCCGAAAATGTATGTTATCCCAAGCGACCTTGTCTTTTGATTTAAACTGATTGGGTTTGCGAACAGCCTGGGTGATGAACAGGACACCGACCAAAAGTAAGTACATTTCTTTTGTCCACGTCAGCCTTTCAAGAATAAGCACACTCTCCGATGTCTCAGACCTAGTAAGAACGGAGATAAGTGAACATTTTCTTTCCTTTTCTTCGTCTTGCTTTATTTTCTTGTTCTCATACATGTCTTCTAGGGTGGAGTCGAATTCGAAGACCACACCGAACTCGAACCCGAAGACTACGCCAATGAAACCGTCAGCTTTACCAAGCAAGGAGGTTGTCGATTTTGCCGTCACGGGTGTGCAGTTGCCTGTCGAAGTGACAGCCCTTCCCGGAGTCAGTTACTACGGGGTAGATGTCGACACTGGCGAGAAGGTGGCGGTTGGCACCGTTCCTATGAAAACACATTGTGCCGCCACTCTGAGCAAAATCAAGTGAGTGCCTATCATTGGATCATGCATGGAATCTAACTCTCGCCACACAGACGGATTTTGAGCTCCTACATCCTGATGCCATCCTATCCCACGCTCAGCAATATCTTTACTTCCAATCCCAAAGACTTTCAGCTTAACGTCGTTGGACGTAATTCTAAAAACAAGAGTTGGCATATTGGTACCACTGAATCTGATTCCCATACGGCAACTTTCTATGTGACTGGACGCATCCTTCAGAGTAACCTTACACTCGATGATGACACCAAAACCATCAGTATTCATATCATCGAACGGTTTTGGCCCCAAATCGCCGCGTTTATTGCGGAAGTTGCCAATGTAGACATTCTTGCGGTACCCATGAAGGACGGTGGTTTGTGCTTTTCCACTTATAAAAAAGGTAATGCATCGTCTTTCCTTTGGTTTGTGGTGTTGACATATCTCAGGAATCGTGGACTACAAGTCTTCTAAGTGTTTCCCTCGTAAAGGTGACCATGGTCTGGATGTAAGAAGCTGGAAAAGTAATGGTAAGTATATTCTGTTCCGTGGAACACGACTCCATTTACGTTGGTGTTTTATTCATTCATCTCAATTTCTAGTACCTGCTTTTGATGGCTGTGCAAACTTCAGGCTGAAGGATTATTTCCTTCTTCCGAAGTTGCGTGGTGGTGAGATTGCCCAGTACTCGACCGCTGTCATAATTTTCACTATATCCAAATTCAAATTGAAGCATGGGATGCGCATCGGATTTAATGTTCAGAGTGTTGTTGCTCTCGTGGACTGGGTTTCTGCTGACTGGACGAAGGATCTAGATCCAAAGTGGCACGAGAGCATGATGGATGAGAGTGCGTTGGGAGTCACGCATGTGGTGGATTACGACTTCACTCAGGATGATGAGGACGAGGGACAGCCGTCGGATGAAGATGACAGTGATGTTGGTGTATTGTAGATACTTCTCATCGTGTTGTTAATCTTGGTATATTGTTCTAACAGTGATCGTTGCCTGTGTTCACGTTACTCTTCCTTCCATGAGGTAAACTTGTATCGGAATTGGCAGGAAAGTTCTGTGGTATGTTCGGGGCCGATTGCACTAATTCCGAGTGCTGGTCAATTTTAAAAACCAAGAGCTCATTGTTGCCTGTTCTTTAACTTAAACATATCATGGGAAGAACTCGCATAGTGTAAACGAGCACATACCATTGTTCAATGAAGCCTTGTTGTCGGTATTAAGAAACTCCGATAAACTTGTGCGCATGTTTAACAATGATATATTTATTTGGTTACACACGTTAATATGGGTAAATCTGTAACTATGCTACCGGAATAATGTCCACCCTATTTGCCTTGACGATAAATGCCTACGAACGTCAGCTTATTGTTGATAAGTAATGAACAGAAACTTTTTTACACACCTCTATACCTGACAAGAAGTCGGGGATATGCTGCAACATCGCCGTGATTTGGACTGGATGGTGTGTGGCTTGGCGAAGCAGTTTATCTTGCATGTTGACGCTGTCAGAAGGAAGTAAACCAATACCGCTGGCCTCCTCCCATGGGGCATAGACATTCTGTCATAAAGTATCTGAGTATTTGAAAGTAATGATAGTACAAGTATGACGCACGACTCTCTCCAAATCGATGTACATCAGTACATCTTTCTCCGTCTCTCCTGCAATCCAGCTTAAGGTTTTCTGGGTATCCTGTGAGATCTGGTGTGAGAGGGCGATATCTTGTGTCGGATATTCCGATACGTACCTTTGCATCTCGGGCGACAAATTCTTTCAAAACTTGTATTTGGGTGTCATACAAAATACGGGCTGCACCAAATCCACATTCCATAGGCCACGTCAGACGGAACCAGCCGTGGGCCTTGTAGTCGGGGCGCTGAGGTGAAATGAGTTTGATGCAGTGGGTGTGGCTTATAAAACGTAAAAGGCACTCACCAATAAATGTAGAGCGACAGACGTGTTAGGTTCCATGCGTCCGAAAATAACAACGCTGTTCTTGTTGATATAGGCATCTCGGAATGTAAACTCGTTGTCTTGAATGGGCCGTACAATGTGCAGAGATGAGACGACATGGGTGAGGACACGCTCGCCATCAAGATCATAGAGGTTGCATGCAAACTGTTGCATGATGGTAATGCTTCTACAGCGAGGCCAGGCATCTTATAAGGTTTTGGGGGAGGGGAGGAAGGCAACCGGTTGACGTCGCTTATTATTCGTGAGGCTTCTTCTTATGAAATGTTCGGAGGAAGGATGCCCTGTCGAGGAATATCGACGTCCCGATCCTGACTTTACGTTGGATAGAATCGGTCTAGTTTCTCGCTCTGTCTTGTACACTGACTCTTTGGTTCGCAGTAACTGCTAGACACAAATGGTGTGCGCAAGCCTGTTGTGAGTATCTGGCGAATGTTATTGTATCAGTTGAAGTCAACGCTGTATTCAGATTAGGTCCTACCAGTGATCATCTACTGAGCTGTCTATCTCCAGGAGATCTGTATAGACTATCCATTTCCTGTCATGAAGGTCGCGATGCTGTTGCAAGCTTTACCAGGTGCTCTTATAGAATAGAGTTATTCTTGTCTCCATTCTTTACGCAGAGCGAGTACTTTCAGTTTCGTAGTTTACAGGCTGCAACTGGAATGCTCATATCGGGGTCGACCGCCCTACAGTTCTTCGCTCGTTCTCGCTACGAAAATTCCAACTTGGATCTCTACGTTAATCATCATTATCTATTCGAGATCAACCAATTCCTGACAGGAATTGGATACATCTACAAAGAGATCGATGGGGAATCATACGCCTCCATTAAGGACTGCTTAGACAAGGATTTCAACAGTAGGAACCCGCTTAACAGGTGAAAGGGGTGGACCTACTCTGGTCCAGCGATATTCGCGGTGTTGTCGTACAAAAGAGCTGGTGGTTTGAAGATAGACGTGGTTACAACAGTGTACACTGCTTTTCAGGGCATTCTCGGCTTTCACAGCAGTGTGTGATCTTCTGTTATTGTTAATAACATTAACTTATTCTGTGTTAGCATGTGTTATGAACGTGATCACTTACGTGCATGCGATTTCATTATACCTGCATGCGACCTTCATTGACGGAGTTGCGTATCACAATACTCCCACTAAACCCACAGACAGCGCTGCCCTGCAAAAATATTCCGACAGAGGCTTTTCGTTCATTGGCCGGGATGAAGCGCTGAATAGGCCAGAGTTTAGGTTCCAGCGTCGGGTTGGGGATAGATTTTGTTGGATTCTGCCATTGCATACATTGCAGCCACTGCCTCGCTCCCCAAAAATTGACCTGGTGTTTGCCAACTCGTGGGGACTCGCTGAACCCGAAACAGCATTCATGTTCAGGTATCAGATCCTACGACATCTTCGTTGCCCCGAGACTTCAGTTTGTTTTGTGGAAGGAAAAACGAACTCAATGATGCGTCATCTGGGATCATCATCGCTAAGAAATTTGTGAGTGATAGAATTTCGGTTTCGGAATTGTCCTGTTGACGGAATTTCCAGAACTCCGGAGCAACTCCTTGGTCTACTTAGAAAGGTGGTTCGTGGGTGTCAGTTGGAAAGAACGTTACAGCCCAGTGACTACATATCTTAGAATCTTGTTTGTGAATTCACGGCAGAGTTTTATTTTATTTTTGGTGAAATTTGGGAGAAGTGGCTATCTTTGAGCGATGTTGAACTGGTTACAAAACTGGAGGAATGGACGGTACTACGATAGATCTAGCCATGTCACACAAGACATTATCACACCATTCTCCCAGCTGCCATGCAACGTGCAAGGTGTTGGATGGTAGAAGGGATGTTTCCGATCGCTTGGAGTCCATATACCCCCCCCACTGAATTACTCCGACGCCCCTCCATCCGTGAAGAGTACGCTCTATATCGGCACATGCAAGGCCACATTTTTGTCCTGTACCAGCACTGGATTCATAGTATGTCAGGGCTTGCTTTTTGAGTTGGTCGTGATGGTTGGTAAGGAGGGCAGTCAGAAAATATTTGTCGGAAGGATGGGGGTAGTAACCGCGTAACGCGATCTTTTGAGCGGTTAGAGATGGGTAGAGACAGTAGACATGGCTGCTAGTGATAGCATTCATCTGGCTTGTAGTCTGTGCTCTGATAATGGGGGTCATGCATGTGTCGCTATTGCTGACAATGATAACGATATCTTGCTGTAAAGGTAGTCTTGTCAGTGTATATCACGATACGTTAGCCTAGAATTCGCACCTTCAGCATTGGGTGCGTAAAGAGAAACACTGTCTTTGCTACAACAGTATGTAGGATGGGATATCTGGGATGCTCGCGTGTGCCATACTCGTGCAGGCAGATTTCTCCGCCGTCATACCCGTGATAACCGAAAAAATCTGTCCAGCGGTCGGCAGCATGCTGGGGCACCACGATGTTCAAATCCCTTGGCTCCCAGTTGCATTTGGGTGTCAGGACTGCCAGAGCAACCGAACCTCCGACTGCACTATCCGTTTTGTCGAGCAGGACAAAGAAGGCGAGGAGGTCGGAATGAGGGATAAATTTATCAATTTGTTTCTTCATGCGTGTCTGAAGAATCCCTTTCACAATGGAGCAGATACGAGTGCTGACTGACGCCCAGCGTGCTAATTCGGTGATATTGGCAATGGACATGGCTGCATGGACGAGTTCCTCAGTCATCAGCCATTGCTTGGTAGCGGATGGTTGTTCCATGGTGGGTTGTGGAGTTTCGGGAAGTTGTAGAACAAATGTACGTCTTCAATATCACGTCAGGATTGGGTTTCTGTACCAGCAAAACTTAATCCGACAATACGCAGGGATTAACATGTCCAAATCTCGCCGGCAGCAAATCGTTCCACTCACCTTCTGGACCCAACTTACGTAGGGCGTTTCCTGCAGCAGCTTTGTCAATCAGACATGTGTACATATGACGCAGCATCATTGGTTGAGGTATGCGGTAAGTCGGAGGCAGGTTTCTACGAAGGCTCAACCATTGTGTCCAGTGATGGTAACGCCACACGTACTGAGGTATGTCATTCATTCCTCCTCTAGAGGCATCTGTGCTCAACTTCATGTGAGGAATACATGCAGCGACTACCTAAAGAAAATTGACAGTGTGCAGTGGCATCTGATTCGTGCTTCATAATGTATTGAATCCCTTTCGAGGATGAAAAGCATAGATGAAATCAGCACCATCAAAGCGACGAAACTTCTAAAACCTGGTACCTTAATAAATACCTGTACTACGGACGGCTAACCGATGCACTCCAATCAAAATGGGTCGAAGTGTCATTTTGCCACTGTTAATTAACATTGAGATAGATGTTAGAATGGTCTTCGAGGATAGTGATGGCCATCTAATCTTGGCAGTTACAATCTCACAGTAAATTCAGGCTGGAACGTTGTTTTGATTTATGCATGTTCTCTGTGTTCAATACATTTATGTATATCCTACTCGTGTCTGTGCCGAGGATCACTCTGCAAATAAAACATGATAAAATAATTTGTAGGGGACTGTCATTAGTCACAGACCTCGCGGTGGCTATAAACGTAATTCAACCAGATGATATTCTGGTGGCTTCTGAGAATTCCGACTTTCTTGTTTTATCCATGTATCATTTCTTATGAATCCTACTGCATGCCTTGTCACCTTTTCTTGAGTTGCTATGGTCCACAATCATTTACGTGTGTAAGTTGTTCCTATATTCTGGGGTGCATGTCGAGCTACGGGTCAATTTATCCGAAGAATAATGTTGGTTTGGTCACCGCTCTACACTGTTGATACATAAGACGCCAAAACCTCTCTTCAGGATCAGACTGAATCAAGAGTTCTGATGCACCACTTCTTCGCACGGAACATGAACAAAAATCAAAAGACATGGTATATTGGTCTACATATTCAATTTTTCTGAGTGCTTATCTGGTTTCAGAATAGTGTCATCACGTTATTTCTTCCGGTGGATTACCTCGGAAATCTCACTATGAAAGTTTCAAAAGTCAACTATGTCCCCAATATTCGCACTATCGACGACTTAGACATCCCATTCCTTGGCTGGGAAATTATGGAAAGGCATCCTCTTTTCCTCCCGGATTTCCGACACACCTTTTATCTCAGTGACGACATATCTTTGAGCTTCTATCGTCTCATTACCAGAATCGATACGTATGCTCACAACAACACCATTGCAAAACTCTGGCCCAGAGTTTCTTGGCAAGGAAGTCTAATGGTGGTAGCACATACCACATTGGCGGAGCGTCTGATTGATATCAATGAAGGTATTTTATCGTTTGTACAGGCTGGAGTTCATAGGTAACAATGGCATATTCCACCCTTGTCCAACAAAGCTGACTTCAGTAACAGATATATCACCACTATGATTCAAGTACTCGAAAACACCGGCTCAGCCTTCAAGCCTATACTCGCACCACCCTCACCGCTAACTCATGAGGGGACAAGCCTTAACGAAGAAACCTGTTTCTGTCAATCGTTGGCTGGCCATAGTTCGGAAACCGTCAGCAACGCTGTTCCTGCTGCTCAGAGAGGTGCTGAATGGTCATCGGGATACTGCATCGCATACATATGACCGGTAATGGTGATCATCTTCCATTATTGTGATTTTCCATCCCTTGTCACTCTCAGGGAAAGCGCACGTTGCTTTCAACAATACGTCCATGAAGCGATCAGGATTCGCATTCGGTCAGGTCTTTCTCGGTATATCTCGCGATCAGAAATCAGAAACTTTATTCTTGCTTTGAACACCTTCAAATCCATTCTTTTTGGGGGGTTTATCACCTCCGTTCTTCGGTATAATCAAGATTGGCCTATGCCTCCTCGACTTTGCATATCAGTCCCACATGAAAAATGGTCAGCTTTCTTCTCGTCTATTTCTCTTGCTAAATAATTGATTTGTTTTTACTTTATTATATTTTATTTTTTTCAGTACCGCTTGGACGGAATACTTAAAAGACAATAACTGTCGACCCCGAGGGGGTTTGGAGTCCCATCAATTAAGTTTCAGTACCACGGAAACTGTCACGTATGAAGACTGGGCTATGGGAAATCTTGTGAGTAGGTTTCGATTATGATGTGATGCTATAGCTAATACTTTAACACAATAAGTTGCCCCTACGCTTGTTCTTCTGTGAACGCCCATCACCTTTGGGTGTAGTCTTTTCTGAAATGTCGACGTTGGATATGAATTGTTTTACAGGCTCCTCAATTGTTTGTTTCTATCCCACCTTCATGTCAGAATCTCAGGCCATAGCTCGTAGCCCGTGGGAGGTGAACCCTCACTACATCATGGCGTTGGAGCGTTACGGTATTACATTTCATTACAGCAATGGGCACTTTCAAGGAAGCCCTTGTGGCAACCGGTGCCCTGCACTCCATCGGAATGTGTGTGGATTTCAACATATTTTAAAATGGGATCTATACCAAAACTGATGAGTTTCCGGTGAGGAAGCGAGCTGGGAGGATGGGGAAGACCAGGCATGGGCGTATTCATGGCAACTGAGTCCGCAGTGTAGTAATCCTGACTGCATACGATTCCATTCTTTTTCTTTAGAGTTCATGTATACATAGACACACGTTTTATAGAATCAGTTTTTTGGTATCTCCATGTACGTCTGACTTTCAGATGTTGAGGGTAGGGGCTGAGTCTCGAATGTATCGCACTTTCAGGTGCCTGTCGGGAAAAAAAAAAAAAAAAAAAAGAAGTAAAGTAGGCCTGTGACGTAGAGGAAGAGACGTGTCAATTGCTGTTACACGATGGTTATTAAGTCAGATATTTCAGTCATTGTGGGCACATTTACTTTAATCCTTCTCATCATCATCACCTTTCCCGTCGACCTGTTCCTAGAATGCTCAGATTTCTCCCTGGTATTCTGATCGGCAGCTTGAAGTTTCCTAGGATCCTTGACCTGTAAAACCCCAAGAGTGTCACGCTGTTTTATATCGTTGTTATGGCTATCTTATCATGTGGATATGCTCTGTTTGAGTTCAGTTTGACATGCCACAGTCACAATGCCAAAGAGGGAAGAACGTACTCATGATCACGAGATACGAGTGAATAAATGAACTTCAACTGCTGAATTAACCATAAACTGTCCGTCATCACTATGAACACCAGCGAAGCACAAGTGTCAGTAAAATCATTGCAAGTGATTGCTAATGTAAGTTTCGAGTGTATATGTTGTTCACATATTTACAGCGGGGATAGGGTTGGGCTTTGCATCGAGCTGTCTTGTACGGCATGGATTGCAGTACACCCCAGCTAGTACCTTTACCGCTACTCCGATCGGTGAGGGATGGGATACCTAGATCCGTGCAAGATTGTGATATTCCGTTTTGGATCCCGGAGTACCTTCGCATTGGCAGTGTCCGATCTTCCCAGACTACATATTTTGTTGTTGAAATAGATGACGTGTTGGAAGACTCGTATACTGTATTCCACCTCCCATTCATGTTTCCCGGCAACAGTCAACCGAACAACCTTCTATGACAGATGTCTCGAGGGATTATCAAGCTACGCGGAAACGTGCTCGTTGTCAAAAATGATGATGATGAGGTAGTCAGTGATGTTAATCCGATGATTATGAATGATGTGTTTCATAAACTAATCATGAAGTAAGTCTTTGTATGGTTCATATTAAAATGTTTTCTCATTGCATTTAGGGAGATCGTCTTCAAATTCTTTACGCCTAGTCATCAAATTTTTATCTTATCCTCTGTGGCTGATCTGGTAGAAGATATGTAGAATATTATAACGAGCATCTACTGTTACTGCATGAATTCCCTAACCTCCACACAAATTCACATATGCTGCTTGGTAATAATTCCTTCTCTGAAGCCTGTGATTTAAGATACCCTCCCCACTGAAAAATCCCCACTCCCCTATATCCCACCAATGACCGCTCTTTTTCTACACACGCTCCTCCGCATGGATATGGGTAGCCTTCCCCATTATAATAAAGAGTGAGGCCTTGTTCTTGAAGTCGCGTTTTACGGGATGGTAGTAGATCCGCGACGGCAGTCAGTGATCTGCATGTAGGATCTCCGACGTATGCCTTGAATGAAGCCTTGTTGACAGTGAGGGAGGGGTATAAACAGTATATATGACTGCTTGATAATGCATTCATCTGTGATGTCGCTTGAGAATGTAAGAGTGGCCTGAATGGTGAATGATCGACGCTCTCAAGGACGATGACTTCGTGCTGCAGGAATAAAGACTGAGCTAACACAAATAATACATACAGCTGTACTCACATTACTTGATGATGAGAAGATCATGACAGAAGACACCACACCCTTCTGCTTCACTGGGTAACATTTGTGGACGATGGAATCTTTTCTTCCGATGACATGAATGCTGTAGCGGAGAAGGGAGAAAAAATTTTTCCACCTCCCAATTTGTTCACGGGAGATGATAATATTCACATCTGCCAGTTTCCAGTAACAATGGGGAGTCAAAACGGAGAGTGCAGATGAGCCAGCAATCAAGCTTTCCGTTTTATCCAGCATGCAGAAGAAACCGAGGAGATGTTCTGAGGGAATAACGTCGGTCAAGAGACAGGTAATGTGGGTATGTATGACGCCTTGCACGATACGGTGAAAGGATGTGGCAATATGAGACCAGGAAACAAGCATAATGATGTCGCAGTGATGCATAGTCAAAAGAACCAGTTCTTCTGCTTGAAGAAACTGCTGAGCTGCGATTGATCCCATTCTATGGTGTCGGTGGTATGGGAGATCTTGAAATCAAAACTTGTTCGAGGGGGGTTAGTGTGTTATAGTTCAAAGGAAGAGGAAAAACGACTATCCGCTATTTTGGTTCACCATAGGAAGTCTTTAGATTGACGTATATTCAGTCAGGTTCAATGCGGACATTCGGAATAGATACATGTTTACTCGGCAGAATACCAAGACCATCTGGTGGAAGCGTGTACTGGAGCTTCCTGACAGTTGCGATATACTTCAATGTCAGGATACCATACCAACACAAGTCCTGCTGTACTACAGATAGCTAGCGACGTCCCACTCCAATCAAGCTTCCTGTAGCGTTGGAAGGGTGCCCATAGTTGTACTCTGATGTGCCTTGTTTCCCATGCTCTAGTAGTATTCTCGACATCAAAGAGATACACTCGAGCTTCTGATTGTGAAGAGCTAGCTGCCACCCAACGACCACATGGAGATGAGGATAGACCGATATCAAACGAATTCGCTGTCATGTTAGGGTGCCGATACAGATTACCCAAAGGCTCTAACCCTGTTCGAGAATAAAGCTGAATCTCGGAATTCATGGCGAGAGCGAAGAATACCGGTGCTGTAGCCATATTCCCTTGAGAGATAGAGACAATACCACGAGGCCTAGTACTCTTTCCTGCAATGGTAGGATCGTGGCAAGATCTAAAGAGAGGCTGAACTCTGACGTTGGCATTTTTTAAGTTCATCGCGGATAGGAATCTAAGATCCCAGCTATGTAGAATACTTAAGAAGAGGCTCGTGAGAATTGGTGTATGGTAATGAATGGTGGACTGACCCATTGAAAGAACCGCTGCTAATGAGGTGATAGGGTGAAAATGTTACGATTTATTCTTTTCTTTTCTTTTCTTTTTCTTTTCTTACATGTTCACGCTTATCCTATGATGCGATTCCTATCGGACACTCTCACAGTACTATTTTTAGCTCACAGAACGTGTATTTAAGTAGAGCCTCAGCTGGCCTAAACCCCAGCTTCGGCTAAGGTTTAATCTACCTAACTCACAGCTCCTTGTTTCGTGACTATCTAAGTTCGCGACTGGCTCTCTTCCATCTACTTTGACCCCTCTTGTATCGTCCACCGAAGTGCGAGTGGCGATCTGGAGTTGATCTAAGTCGATAAGAGTTAGTGGCTAACATTTAGCCGAAGCTTGACCTACGTTGCTCAGCGCTACGTCCGAGAACGAACGCTGCCCAACCTTTTGAAGAAATAACTCCCCACTTGAACCAACGGTTATACTGTTGTTCTGCCTATTCCTTTTTGCGATACCAAGTGGTAATACTGCTGGCCGTAACAAGCGAACCCTCACCAACGATTTATCAAGATTCACCCGATACACTTCCTTGTCGCAGTGGCCCTCTGGGTAATACCCTTCGACCTACTGCTCCAAGCTGCCGTCATCACCTGGATCGTCCCCTACATCATCAACGACCCCATCTTCGCAGTTTTAGTAACTGTGTTCCTTACCTTGGCCCTCATATGAGTCTGTATCGCCGCACCCCTCCTAGCTGGACTGCTAGCAGCTTTGTACGGCGGATACTTCCCCCTTGTTTGAGGCACCACGAACCTTTTTAATCTATCCCTAAAGTTAGCTTCATTGCTAGCGGTCACACTGCTAGCGTTGACTGACCCATCCTTCGACGACGATAACATATTGATGACCGGTCCCGACTACGAGACCGACCTCAACCTGATTATTGTGACCCTCACAGCTCTTACACTCCTTGCATTGACCGTCGTATGGTCAATCCTTACTGCCGGCTATCAACGAAAATAAGCCTGCGGACGGATGCCCTTATCCGACGCCATTCCCATAATCTCCACGCTTTTCATCACCTTTTTATTGTTCACCTCCTTGTATTACCTCCAACGGTGCTGCTGCCAGCAGAGGCGAGTACGAGCGCAGTTACCCTTCCATTACGTTCCAGCGACTCCAGCATACCCGCCGCCGGTGATCTTCATTCCCGCAGCGTCTCAACAAACTCTTCACGATGGCCGACCCATCACACCCAGGGGACCTGGAGGATCCCTTTACAGATCGTCGCGATCCAGCTCACGAACCTCAGAGTCGAGCACAGACTCCTACAGAAGCGCCACCGCCGAGTCCGACGAATCAGTCGACATCACAGATACCCGGGGGGTACTCCTCGACAGAGGAGACTCGCCCGTACCAGGCCTCTTCGACCAGTCTCCAGTCGAGGGCAAGTCAAGTGCTGACAGAGGCCGAAGACAAGGCACCAGGCATCTGGAGCCGGGCGAAGAAGGCTCTGACACCGAGTTCGAAGGCGACGAGCTCACCGACTTCGAAAGAGTCCGACTCGAAGCCCTCCTCGGTGACCTCTATCCGAACGAGGAGGAAGATGCAACCTATACCGGAGATAACTGGAGCGGACGCTCCCAAAACCGGTGGACAGATGCAGAGTGGGGATCAGAAAAAAGACGATACGAGAAGGGAAAAGCCCGAGACGATTTCGACGAGGACTCTGGGGAGCTTAGCCTCGGAGCCTCCGCAGCTACCACCAGTACAGCTAGCCCACACCTTGTTTCAGGCCCCTGGCCAACCGATAGAGGGGAGCCAGTCGCCTGGTACCCCCACACCAGTTGGGTCTACGCCGACGACCGGCAAGAGACTCCTTTGGCCAGAGACGCGGAAGGATCAGAGCCCGACCCAGTCCCTGAGAGGGCCGAGGCCTCAACGGTCGCTCCCCCTGTCCCCTCGCACGAGCCAACAAATGGGGAGCTTTGGGGCGAGTTCCCAGAGTACGACTCCGAAGAACTTGGAACAGTTACCGTTTCCGAGCGTCTCGCTGGAGTCTCCAATTGGGAGCCGTCGGTCCCGTCAAGAGCCTTCGCCACACCCGTCCCCCGCCTCTCAGCGTCCGTGGCCTCTCCTCTATCACACGTACGTCGAGTCCCTCGGACTCTCTAGAGCTGCCCGGGAGCGCCCAGAAGTCCAGGCCAGAATGGACAGAGGCCGAGCGCATGACGCACGCATCCGTCGAGCAGAAGAGGACGCCCTCCAAGGACCCAGAGGCTGGTGGGACCTACCCCTCGAGCCCGACGCCACCGATGCCGAGGTTGAAAACCGAATACGAGCCGCTGCCGTCCGATACACAGGAGCAGCAAGAAGAGCTGGCACAGATCTGGAGGCCCGAACCAGGGCCTGGAATGCCTACCAGAGCGAGATCACCGACGAGGACTCAGATATCGGAAGGTGGAGAAGGAACCGAGAGATCGACCGCCTCGCCAGAGAGAGGGAGGAGGGTAAGGATGCTGAGTCGTCCGCCCAACCGCACCCTTGAACCGACGGTGATGGCGGCGGTAAAGCAGGTCCTTCTTAACGGACCTAACCCGAGGCCCGCTATCTTCGACCTCCTACCATGGCACGGCCTATATGAAATAATGATGGAGAACATGGAGAAGGACCCGCAGTGGTTGTTCACGGAGGCGGGGGAAGACTATCGACACGCTCGCAGAATGGGCGATGTATATCTCATGAAGAACATCCTAGAGGTGGAGACCTGGCATCGAGCAGCCGATGTGTGGAGTCAGGTCCACCCCGAAGATCCGCGGCAAGGGTGCGAACCGTATCGACAACCACAACCCATGCCGAACCCGTTGGAGACGGAGGATTTCTTCGGTCCGGGCTTCTTTGCAGGCGCCGGGGAAGACGACGGCGACATGGACGACCCTGGGGCAGGCCCCTCGCACCCTGATAAAGGGAAGGGCTCTACGGTACCCCCAATGCCGCCGGTAATACCGCCTGGACGGGACTTTGGGGGGTACCCTCCGCCTGGAGAAAACCGACACTTATGGTCACTCTCGCGACCTCCGAAGCCGCCTGCTCCCCCACATGTACCATCGCCACCGGACCCAATCCCGCCGTGGCAACTCGCGCCCGGGGCGGTCAATAACCCGTGGAACGACGTAAAGCCCAAGTTGATCACCCAGCCAGAGTACTTCACGGGGGTGTCCTCGGACATTACCAGGTTTTTACACCACTGCGAGGTGTACTTCCAGGTGTTCCCAATGTACTACACCATGAACGACCAGGGACAAAATCCCTATCGCATTACATTCGCGCAAGGCTACCTTCGCGGAGAGGCCCAGCAGTGGTGGGTCGACCAATACTATCGCTACCGAGACCCACAGGGGCATTGGAGATTCCCCACATGGGCGGAGTTCTCCCATGACATCACGGTACAGTTCCGCGAAGTAGCAGAATTGACCATATGGAAAGCCGAGTGGAAGAAGGTCCGTCAATCGGACTTCAAGTCAGCTGTCGAGTTCTTCGCGAAGTTCGAACGGCTGGCTCACAAGTGCGAAGAATTTGGTGACGAAAAGCAGATGTTCGAGGCCGTGGAGGTGGCGATACGACCTATGGTACACAACACGGTTATGCATGGGGACAATGAGCGCCCCACAACCTATGCCGAGTGGAAGGCACAAGTGTTGCGCATCGACGCAAATTATCGATACGGAGTCGCCCAAGGTTTGGGCAATAAGTCCTCCTCGAACCAAGGAAGTTCGGGTCGAGGCAATCAATCATCGCAGAAGAGCGGCGGCCAAGGGTCCAGTGGTGATAAGAAGGATGCCATGGGGACTACATATGGTGGTGCCGGACAGCCGATGGAAATCAACAAGCTTCGAAGCGACAAGCAGTGCTTCAAGTGTGGGAATACGGGGTGGAGCCGAGAACATAAATGCCCCACCGACAAAGCGAAGTGGCTACCTGTCAAACTCCCACCTCACAAGAAGATCCCCGCACAACGACTCCGCCAACTACTTGCTGAAGCAGAGAAAGAAGAGAACGGAAAGGAGACAAAGATCGAGGAGGTCAAGGACAATAAGTCGTCAAAAGACGAGCCGGCGTCAAAATAAGCGATTCGACGACGTCGGCAAAGGACTTAGTTTCTACTGGTACACACTCATGTATTTCTAGCCAGACTTATACTACGTATGTAGGTACTCCGTATGAACAATATACCAACTTTTTCACTGCATTACCGGTCGAAGAAACTAAGGATGAAGAATCGCACAACGCCAACGGCGTAGGAGGGGATTTCCACCACTCCGCGCAGCCTGCGCTCAGTACTGAACCCCTAGGGGCCGTCCGAGCTCAGGAACCCCCAGCTCACCGTACAGGGAAAGCCCCTCGAGGGCGGAGCCCCCTAGGTCGAGTCTCGACTGCACCCCAGACGTGGGGAGGTCACCCCGGAGAGGGAGAAAGGCTGACAACCCAGCCCGTTGGGCCTGCGTCCTCGTGTGTGGGGGCGTCTGTTCCAGTGGGAGGCGTCGGAAAAGCAGCTGAGGCGATGAACTCGGATGACCACCCTCACCCAGTAGCCTTTACGCCGGCAAACAGTGAGGACCTTTCGAGGGAGCCAACATGTGTGCCTCCGCGAAGGGTTACCCGAAGTACCGCCGGGTCCAGGAAGAGCAGTAAGTACGGATCCACGGTGGAGGTTACAACGCCGCGCACAAGCGCCTGTGGCCAGGGCCAAACACAGGGCAGCGAGCCCTCCTCCACCGCCTCGATTACCAAAGGTGCCCAAGTGCCGCCTCGGGACCTTTCTCGTCCTGGTGACCAAATGCCACTTCGAGGAAAGAACCCCCAGGTAACGTTGGAAGAAGTGGAAGATGAAGAAGCCCACTTACGGTCCGACATACCGGTCGTGACCCCCAGGAGCGTGACAACTCCCGCGGTGTCACTCACAGCGACCCCCACCGACAAGAAGGTTATCGCGGAGATGTATTACGAACCGCATGGCATCTTATGGACTCGTCGGGCGTTGCGTATCGCCCAAGGGGACGCGGCCGCCCGCGCCGTTCTTAACGGATGGGTACACCCCCAACGACATGGAGAGGTGACGGACAAGCTATGCTATCAGCTGGAGGAGCAGACAGAGACAGCGGCACAAGCAAGGGAAAAGTGGCAATGGATGGAAGATTTGCAGAAGCCCCCGATGTATATACGAGGTAGGAAGGGACAAAACGTATCAATAAAAGTACAGTTAGAAACTCTGGACATGAGGGAAACCCACGCCGTGAGCGCACTAGTAGATAGTGGCGCTACGGGAAGCTCCATAGACAGCGCCTGGGCTCGAACCCATAACCTCAATCTGAAGAAAGCGGCGCGACCCGTTCCAGTGTACAATGCCGACGGCACCCGGAATAAAGGCGGAGATATCACGGAGTATGCCGAGGTACGGCTGCACATTGGAGACCACGTGGAGTGGATCGAACTAGCCGTAGTCGATCTAGGCTCTACACCTCTATTTCTAGGACATGATTGGCTCCAACGCCACAACCCCCTGATAGATTGGGACACCGGGGCCGTTACCTTGGCCCGATGCACGTGTCAGAAGATCCCGTTCTCCCTTCCCGACACCGACCCGACGTCACGATGGGAGGAATACGAGGAAGGAGATACCATTTTGGTCATTGATTTCGAAGAAGCCTTTCATGTACGGGCTATGGGGACTAAAGCCAATGAATTAGCGGCCCAGGCTAATGCCAAGAAAGCCACCAAGTCCTTTGAAGAAATCGTGCCGGAGGAGTATCGCGAGTTTAAAGACGTCTTCGATAAGGAGAGTTTCGATGAGCTGCCCCCGCGTAAACCCTGGGACCACGCCATCGAACTCACCCCTAACGCCAATGCTAACTTAGACTGTAAAGTCTACCCGCTCAACCCTACCGAACAAGAGGAACTAGACAAGTTCCTTGACGAGAACCTGTCCACCGGACGTATTCAGGTGTCGAAATCCCCTATGGCCTCCCCCTTCTTCTTCGTAAAGAAGAAAGATGGGAAACTTCGCCCAGTACAAGACTACCGCAAGCTAAACGAAATGACTATCAAGAATCGTTATCCGTTGCCGCTTATAGGGGAACTGATGGACCGACTGAAAAGAGCCAAGTACTTCACTAAGTTGGACGTTCGGTGGGGGTACAACAACGTACGGATCAAACAAGGGGATGAATGGAAGGCCGCATTCAGAACCAATCAGGGCCTCTACGAACCATTGGTGATGTTCTTCGGGCTCACCAACTCTCCCGCAACGTTCCAATGGATGATGAACGACATCTTTAAGGACCTCATAGCAGCGGGAGAAGTATCTGTATACTTAGACGACATTCTCATTGCCTCCAAGACCAAAACGGAGCATCGACGTATTGTGTGAAAGGTACTCCAGATCCTTCGCGAGAACCGACTCTTCCTCAAGGTGGAGAAGTGTGAGTTTGAAGTGGAAGAGACGGAGTACCTAGGGGTGATCATCAGTGAAGGAAAAATTCGCATGGACCCGGTGAAGATTGCAGGACTCCTAGACTGGCCGATTCCCCGTAGGAAGCAAGAACTACAGTCTTTTCTAGGGTTCTGCAACTTTTACCGATGCTTCATCTGGGATTACAGCAAGCACATTAAACCACTGACCGCCCTCACTGGAAAGCAGGAGTGGCAGTGGGGAGAGGCCCAACAGAAGGCATTCGACAAGCTAAAAGAATTATTCCGCGAAGATGTAGTGCTCGCTATTCCCCTGGATGAGGGGCGATTCCGCATAGAAGCCGATTCCAGCGAGGGAGCGATAGGAGCCGTATTATCCCAATGGCAAGACGACAAGTGGCGACCGGTCGCGTTTCTTTCCAAAGCCCTATCGGTAACGGAGCGCAACTATGAAATTTACGATAAGGAACTCCTGGCGATCATGATTGCCCTTGACAAATGGCGACAATACCTAATGGGAGCAAGGGAGAACTTCGAGATTTGGACTGATCACTCCAATCTCCAGTACTTCCGGAAGCCCCAGAAGCTTAATCGGCGGCAGGCGCGGTGGGTAACTGAACTGGCAGAATACCAGTTCACTCTGCACCATAAGCCCGGCGCTCAAAACCGCAAGGCAGACCTCTTGTCGCGGAGGGCGGACCACAATCAGGGAAAGGAGGATAATCGGGACGTCGTAATTCTAAAAGCCGAGCATTTCAGAGCACTAATCATGCCTACTGCAGAGGAGCTACATGAAAGGATCAAAGTCGCAATGCACGATCCTAGACATTGGGATAGAGGGATTTCCGATTCCCTGAATCACGAGAAAGGAATCTCCCGTGACCAAGGAATGCTCTGGTACGACGGACGCATTTATGTACCCCTACACCGCGAACTGCGGGGGCAGATTATTGCCTTCAAGCACGATCATATCACAGCTGGCCACCCGGGTATCGAGAAGACCAAAGAACTGGTACTTCGAGATTACTGGTGGCCCAGAATGCGCCAAGACATAGAGGCCTATATCAAAGGATGCGACACTTGCCAACGAACCAAGGTCGATCATCGTCCAAAAAGAGCTCCCCTCCACCCCAATGAGGTTCCAGATCGCCTGTGGACTCACATCTCGGTGGATATGATCACCAAACTGCCGAACTCTAAAGGATTCAATTCCATCCTAGTTATTGTCGACTGATTTTCCAAGACAATTATCCCTCTTGCATGTACTGAAGAGCTCACCTCCTTGGGATTCGCTAAAATCTTAAGGGATTATATCTACGTGCCCTACGGGGTAATGCCCGAGAAGGTCATTTCGGATCACGGCTCGGTGTTCATCTCCAAGTTTATGAAGGAGTTTTATACTCTCATTCACGTCGAAGGGAATCCCTCAACCACGTACCACCCACAGACGGATGGACAGACAGAGAGGGTCAATCAGGAAATTGAAAAGTACCTGAAAATGTTCGTCAACGACCGACAGGACGATTGGAGCGAGTGGTTACCTTTGGCAGCCTTCACCCACAACAATTGCCAGCACTCGTCCACTGGATACTCCCCGTATAAAGTGGTGTTTGGAAGAGATGGGCAGGTTATCACCGCCTCGCGAAAACCAACGGTAGTTCCAGCAGCGGCAAAACTAGTAGCAGAGATGGAGAAAGCGCAGAAGGAGACGAAGGCCTCCTTGGAAAAGGCGGCAGAGTCAATGAAGAAGGCTTACGACAAACACAAGGGCCAGGCAGCGGAGTATCAGCCGGGGGACAAGGTTTGGTTAGACACAACCAACCTAAACCTCCCTCGTCCTACCAAGAAGCTTGGGGACCGTCGTGTTGGCCCCTTCATCATCATCGCTAAGAAGGGGGCCTCGGCTTATGAACTAAAACTACCCGTCAGATGGAGGATTCATAACCGTTTCAATGAATCACTCCTGACGCCTTACGTGGCTCCTGCTTTCCCAAATCAACCATGCCCCGAATGGCCACCTCCAGAATTAATAGACGATGAAGAAGAGTACGAGATTGAGGAAATCATGGAGCAACAAGATAAAGTTATAGGGCACGGACGAACCCGTCGCACCATAACAGAATACCTCGTAAAATGGAAGGGATACCCAAGAGAGGAGAACTCCTGGGTCAAACGTTCCGACATGGCTAACGCTGAAGAATTGGTAGATGAGTACGAGGCTCGCCTTCAGAGGATTCAATGGGAAGTTAATAAATACGGGCAAACGGTCGGAATAGACAGTAAGATACCCCGAAACGCTGGGACCACATACCATGAACCAGAAACCCCTTGCGTCACGGATATCGAAACCGTATACTCCTCCGAATGCACCAATCCCAGACACTCGGACGGCCAACAAAGGTCCTACTCCTCTTCGCAACACTCAGAAATTGATCGCTTGAAGAGCATGTCCAACGACGCGATAGAGTCAGAAGGGTCGGAAGACAAGTCGGAAAGCGAGTCAGACCTCAGCAACCTAAAACGCGTATATGAAGACTGGGACTTTGACAGTGAGGACGAAGAAGACGATAGCGCACTCTCCTTCTACAGCACCTCCGCATCCGATTCCGATGGGGAGGGCGATAGCTCATTCAGGACGAACGAGTCTTAGAGAGGGGGTAATGTTACGATTTATTCTTTTCTTTTCTTTTCTTTTTCTTTTCTTACATGTTCACGCTTATCCTATGATGCGATTCCTATCGGACACTCTCACAGTACTATTTTTAGCTCACAGAACGTGTATTTAAGTAGAGCCTCAGCTGGCCTAAACCCCAGCTTCGGCTAAGGTTTAATCTACCTAACTCACAGCTCCTTGTTTCGTGACTATCTAAGTTCGCGACTGGCTCTCTTCCATCTACTTTGACCCCTCTTGTATCGTCCACCGAAGTGCGAGTGGCGATCTGGAGTTGATCTAAGTCGATAAGAGTTAGTGGCTAACAGAAAAGGAGTCGAAAATCACCGTAGTGACAGTCTTTCGACAGGGTCCGAGCGAATGATGTGCCTTGGACCTGTTGGATGAGTTGTCACTCATAAGATGGTAAGGTGAAAAGTTATTGTAAACCCTCATAGAAACATTCCTCCTGGATGGTTTGGATAAATGTTGTGTACAACCAGTCTGTACAGGTTCCAAGTCCTCGTGAGCAGCAACAACATTCAACACGGAACATAGAGAGTCATTTTGCCACCTATATTCCCTTGAACGCAAGTCCCACAAACGGATAGTACCATCGCGTCCTCCACTGGCTAACAAGGACGAATTTTGAGGATCCCATGCCACGGATTTCGCTGGACACGAATGTCCCAGCAAAACGTCTCAGGTTGCACAGACTTCTGGATCGAGGATTTGAATGGAACATTGGTAGTCACCAGAGGCAACAGCAAGCAACGTGTCCATGGTGTTCCATTTCATGTCGAAAATGATACCAGGGTCCATTTCAATGGTCCCTAAATAAGACTCTGAAGTTTACATGTGATTGAGTGCAAACAAGATGCCTACATAATTAACTAACCTTCATACCCCCGACCGAGCTTGCGAGATGTATCAAAGAACATCAGTGAACTTTCCCATGTTCCCACAGCCAGAATCGATGATCGACCCTCTTTTGCGGCTATTACTATCGATGAGAATGTATTGAGTTCTATAGGTAGGAGTAGCGGTACCTTTTTGATGGGCGCAGCACCTCGGGACCACTCGCGATCCAGTGATAGAAGAGTAAGGCGGACAGAAATGGGTATCACCTTCGATTGAAGATACGAAGGACTCAAGTATCATTTGTGATGCTCCTACAATCGACTGTGAATGTCTATCCTTAGCTAAAAGGATATCTTACCTGGAACATCTAGAAAACCATTTCGATATTGAATATGTGGGACTGTGCATAAGTGCTGCGCAACCGGGGTTACAGAGCAGCAGTGGCAGTTTGGCATTAAGAGGCAAGCTTGTGGCATATGCGAGGTCTTTATTTATTCTGACGAATCATAAAATCTGAAAGTCACCCTGCAGATGTGGGTGAGAGTTATTCCGCTTATAACAGTATAAAAAGGATGGCTTTACGATGAAAAGATGGCAACATCTCAAAGTATGCCTCTTCCCATGCGTGGATATACCGATGAGAAAGTTCTTGACCAGAAAATGATCATCAACCTTGCTGTCAGTAAAATTGCTGCAAGTCTGCTTTATTCTATTGACCTGTTGTATGTGTAGGCTCTGCACTGGATAGGTTATTTTTATGGGGCAAAATGCTCCAAGATGATGCTCGTACCCATACTGCTTCTCGGATCTGTCAGGGACAGGATTACATGATCCGTTAACAATTTGGATGTTCACCTTTGGATGGATAATACGCCGTTCCTTGGGGGTATCCGCAAATGCGAAGATGGTCGACACATTATCCCACTGCCTCCCTTCATGCAAAATCTCAAGGGTGCCTACGCGTATGTCCTGTACTACATGAAATTCCAACGGAGTCATATGTGGGCGGAGAATCAATTGCTGCAATCATTGTATCGAGAAAGGGCAATTAAAGGCAACGTGCTGGTGATGAAACTTGTCAGTCCCACTGTTGTCAGTGACATGACTTCGATTGATATGGAGGACGTCGAAGAGATTCTTACCAGGTATGCCAGGTTGTCATAATTCAGGATTCCTTGTTGAAGTATTGAAACAGGGCTATCTCACTCCGCTGGATTAGATGAGGATGGTATAGGAGATGTCTGTGGGATATAGAGTAGTATATCTTGAGGGGATACTGTTATAGGACATGTTCCATGTGCTCTAACGTCTTTCCCTGCAAGGAAGTTATACTGTCCATCAATTCACTAATCACCTTCTCGCCGTGCTGCAGCATCTGCAGGTTTGTGATAACATATGCCAGATCGTCTTTGATTGCCACGAGATTACATGACGCTGGGACGCACGTACAGCCAAGGATAGCACAGCGTCGACAAATGTGTCGTTGATGGTCCCTGGTCACCAAACAGTCTTCGCGCGTGTCATAGCAGCATTGGCACTTAAACTGTATCAGTCGGCTTTATGTGATGGTGGAAAAGAATCACTCACAAGTATCGTCCGAACTTCAGCGAACATCAACCAATGGCTCATGGTAGCCCGCCTGATCTTTTTTTCTGTAAAGAGGGAGAGTTCTCCCATGCTTGCTGCCACCATAGACTCCCATATATTTCCTGCATTGTCTTCCTGCATCTGATTGAGTTCAGCTTTGGTTGCACGCGAGACGATGGGGAGGAGGTAGTTAGACCAGAAATCCACAAAATCCGGCGGGGTCTTATTGTTGTAAACAGCGCATAGATGATAATACTAGGACTATCATTCGCAAAGACATACGTCAACAAAACAAAAAAAGGCAAGCCGCACCAAGAACATGATGTCCTCTGACCTCTCGTCATCCTGCTCTTCCACGTACTTCGACCCTTTAAGTATAATATAGCCTCCTTGCATGGTACATAGACATGAACAAAGATCCTCCTGGGATGTTTTGTAGTGTCATGAGTATCGTTCGATGTATATCACTTTGTTCACATCACCTTCAAAGCCGTATATTCGGTATTTTCCTGCAGAGCTTTGAGAAAGCTGCGAGCCTTCTTGTTGATTGATGTCGCATGGGTTCGAGATGTCATGGGTGTGAAAAGGTGTATCTGCAGCTCTGGTGGCCTGACAACGTACCCTGGAGGGTACTCTTTCATTTGCATGATAGACTGAAGGGACAAGCGAGTCGGAGAAAGAACGGTCAGGCATGGAACCAATGATCACGTGCAATCAAAGTTCCGAGGACTCCGGCAAAGACGACTTTCCACCATGCTAGCATGATATCTCAGACCAAGCCCATGTCCAATGAAAGCACCGTGTCAGCCAACACCTCAATGCGTCTAGAAGAAACTCAAGAACAGTCGAACAAAGTTCAAGAGGAAGTGCGGGGCGGTCTGGTTATGATCGTGAGTCTTCCTTTTTTCCCTGTTTTCAAGACCCGTCGGAATTAGACTGATTGGCCTCTCTTGGGTAAGGCACCCAAAAAAACTCTGCTCCTCAACAGCCATAAAGATGAAGCACCGACGATGGTGCCAAATCATGTAGACGTGTCTCCTGTGGACATGGCAAACTGGCAAAAGGTGCGAACTTTACCACGGCATTTGACGGTCCCTCACGCAGCACATCAATAGTTCTCCATCCTGATGTCGGAGCCCAAATATACCGACGAAACCTGGCTGGTGGAACTGAGGGATTCAATCATGACCTTAGGAGACGACGTGAAGCAAAAGGCCAAGGATACTATGGGCAGTCTCTCGTGGGCTCGACTCGTATTTTTGAATGTACAGCATCATGAAAATCGATTTCTGGTCGGGACCAGGGTGATGGATATCGATATATCTACATGGGATCTCTTTCCCATGAGATTAACGAATGCTGTGAGTCATTATTTGTCGTTCATCAAGTCTCTAATAAGTTGTAGTGCAATAATTGTGGCGACAGTGTATGTTGTCAATATCCTGTCTCAGGAGAACATACATCCTGTAGAGAGTGCCTTCTTACCATGAAAGCCTGTTCATTTGTAGAATGGAACCGTAAACGAAAACGGTCACATACACCCATCCAGCAAGACTCTCCGCTGCCTCCCAAGTCACCGCTCATCAACGATGTTCCAGGACAAACATCGACGTCGCCTGGCATCACTCAACAGAGCAATCCTGCTCTTGACGAACCTCTGTCATCAGTGTTACGAACACAGGTTTCGGACTTAGACCCTGCTATGAACACTGCTGCGGACAATCCTGCCAAGGACGACTTTCTCCAAGCCGAACAGGCGGCGTTGCAGTATTATGAGCTTGAACAATGCAAAGAGGAGACTGGTGTATTGAGAGAGCTTGTAGACAAGGCGATAAGTAATCAGTTGGATCACATTGCACATCTACATAATGTCTTATTACAGCACAAGATACAGCTGACTAGTCTACAGGACTTACAACTTCGATACCTACAGCGTCTCAACACGATATTACACAAGTAAATACATTTTATATATAAAAACATCTCGCAGGCCTGCTTCAGCATTTAATATCGTTAGATATTGTAGCACATCCCTCATCTTGGGCCTTAAAGCAGGCGCCTCATTCCAACACCTATTCAACAGCACCCTTAAAGCTCTGCAATCAAGCATACTCGAGCCTTTTGATGGCTTTACCCCTGCCATTATATCAAACATCTATGTTCCCACGCTTGAAGCGAACAATCGCCTTGCCAGTCTGGGTCGCATCTCGTCAGCTGTATCCGCTTCCTGTCACCCAATCTCCTCTACGCCAAGTATTAAGCTGCTCAATCTGTTCACCAACTCCACCAACGGACCGTCCCTACCCTGTAACTCCGGCTAATACGGTTCCATCCATGTGGAGGAAGCAACCACATTCATTTTACCATGTCTAATCAGAAAGTGTGGTTCTTTCCGCCCTCCCTGGCACCCCAGAATGAAGTGTGCAAGCTCAGCGTGCATGTGTCTTCCACACCATCACCACTTTTGAGACGCTGCATGGTCCTTGCCTCGGTCATATCATGGTACCATTGTTATCGCCTCCATGTTCCCACTACAAAGCCTATATAAATATTCAACAACAAGACCTCGCAGCTGACAGCTAGGGATGTATCCTTTCGCGGTGACATGGAACAGTAGTTATTGCCTCGGAGTTCCCACCGCAAAGCCTATCCACCAGAAGCCCATGTCCACCCAAGTCAGTGTTATCACTCCCGCAGCCAGCAGACTCCCTCACTCTCTTGTCATGCAGCCATTTGGTTCCATTGACCTAACGACGCCACCAGCACATTGCGAGGCGCTGCCTCGTCATCGCGTATGTCATATCTTGGCATGATTATTATAAAGCTCAAGACTAGAAACCAAAGAACTCGCCGAGTTACCATATGATATCACCAAACCATCCTTGATATTAGTGTTTATATCACTATCAACAATCTCTAGGCTGACCATTAATGATCGGGCGAACCGGTATTCTTGTCAGTATAAGAATCCTTCCAGATTCTATAAAAGTTGGTATCTGACAGCTGGTTGACCATGATATCCTCTACGAAAAGCTTCGCGACCTGCGGCAATACAATAAAATCAAACTGATAATATAAACAAAAATGTCACATTCAATAAAACAGAGTCCAGAGTTTACATGTGCTAATCGCGAAACCTCCGAGCAGCCAGCTCGTCTTGGATGACTGCCATCTGCATTAAAATGTCCTTTACACCACGGTTAAGCTTGGACAACGTTTCAATTCCCACGAGCGCATATATGACAGTCAGTGGTCCAAAGTCTGTAAATGCAGACATGTGGGACTTGCATGCCAATCCATCGATACAACACTTGCGACATTTTTCTTCCCCTTCAGCACCCATGCTCATACAATCCAAATCTCGTTCTTGACAAAGTTCGCACTATGGAACATTGGCACACGAGGAGATATCATGATTATCGAATCACGCACCTTCATGTATCGATAACTTGGCAGAAGTGACCAACCTTGTACATCAGCCATCCTGACCTTCGTGCCTTCCAGTCACAAAGTGACACCCATAGCCTCGGCGATCATCGCTGCCCATAAAAATGGCAGGCATTCTATCTTCATGGTCTGTAACTCAGATGGTGATGCTGCCTTTGCCAGCGGACGTAAATAGTCGGTCCAGAATTGGTTGAAGTTGGGAGGTACGTCGTCGTAGATTTTCAGAGAAAGCTGATAGAACTGAGCTATAGTGAGTGACTGCATTTTGGGGGAATCGAAGTAGAATACTGACTGTATTTAAAACGCTGACATGGAACGTATTTCCAAGATATTCCGTGCCGCATAAAACCATGTAATTGCCATTTACTAGATTCAAGATTGATTGAAAATATTTCTGAGGGCCATGAGTATGCACTCACTGCCTTGAAAACAAAACCGGTACTCACTTGTGCCTGTTCAACATCCTCTCCTGACCGCTTCACAGCAGCAACCAGTTCTCGAGCCTTCCGATCTATAAAAAGAGCTCTAGACTCGCTGACATCCGGCCTGAACACATGGATCTGAAGTTCTGGTGGTCCGACGACCCAGCCCAGTGGATGATCTTGCTCTCGCATCGTGGATAGGATTAATAGGAAATGATGATGAGATCAAGTTCTCGGCCGAGCTATTACCTGCAAAGCACGTGATTGCATGAAATTTTTGGCCCGAATCTTAGTTGAACTTGGGCATCGACGTCTACCTCAAAGTCCGCATTATGCTGATACCACTCCCTCGCTTACCACTAACCTGGGCATGTTCTCGGCAAGAGTTATGCAAAACGATCTCGGTTTTCAAGTCGTACCATTCAGGCATATACATGCAGGAGAAATCAGTGAAGGGAATCCTACTCACTGGCAAAATTGCGCTGTGAGCTCAATATCCTTTTGCATACAACACATCCTGATGCTCTTTGACCATGCAGAAGAGACAATTTTTTTTTTGGTGGGAGGTTAATTGTAACTCACGGGTAACCTGTGTTGTGATTTTTTGAGAGGAGGTTGACTGGACTTCATTCCCAGAAATTCAACCACGTCAAAACGGAACTATCAAGAACCTCTAAAAATGGCAATTCTAGACCAAACGCTGATCTCCATGTTCATCAAAAATGACTACCCTTTTTTCCCTTACAATCTCAAATCTGATGGAATAGGATTCTGTCTTCTAGCATCATATACTGTTTGTTGTCTATGGCGTAAGCTGAGGATTGCATAACGTATTCACTTTGTTGCGAGCTGACAGCTTAAATGCATGTAGATGAGATGGACAATGGCCAGATTAGAATCAAGATCATGTTAAAATTGGTGGTCGGTAGAATAACTTTTCTATGCCTGCAGTTAATATAACTGACTGTAACCCAGGACAATGTTCCTTGGTGGATAAAAGATACTGTCCCGAACATGAAATGGCCTGCTCCGTCGTGTTATACGTGCGCCACATGTAAAACTGAAAGCATGCTCATGTATTCTAAGGGACCCATCTGCCTAAATTCCGATTGCCCTTGCTTCTGGAAGTTCACGTTACCAACTATCCTATCATACGACGACTCCTTCTTGATGAGTTGCTTGTATGGTCCATGCAAATCTCCGACAAACAATTCAGTCCTTACATCGTCAAAAAAGCCTGCTGGGTTTCATTGTGCAAAGTGTGGCAGGATAACTTGTTGGTAGGCTAATCCTATATAATCTGTATCATAACACGACTAATGTGCATCCAGCTACTTATGGTCAAGGTTAATCTGCGATAGTTGTGGTAACAGTGTAACTATCAAACCTTCGTTAAATATCGAGATACGCCCTGGTGGACAAGTAGGATACGAGGTACGTGATGATAAAGGTAAATTGTTATATACTCGTATCTACAGAGTTCTGACGAAAATTGACTAGTGATCAACATGTATGAACACACCTTTAATCTGAACCGTCGTTTACGTGGATTGAACATTTTCCATTTGGAAAGCTACGAGTTAAGCCTTGATGTGCATGTCAGTGTTGTACCCACATTAACCTTCCTCTTTCTTAGTGCGTGTATTTTCTGGCTGTGACCATCTCAGGATGCCATGGAGGAGGCAAGTAGATTGCTCGATGAATACATATCTTCCGAAACAAATCAATCCTTGACATTCAAGCGAACGCCCTTACGATCTGTAAGTATTCCAGTAAGGGGGATATGTGAACAAATACTGACGTCTTCATCAGCATAGGTGTCAGTATCTCCAGTGGAAGTTAAACGTATAGTTTACGTGTTTCTTTAGGCCATGGCACCATGTTCACCAACTATTTCTCCTATAACGGTGAGCATTACGAGATGACTTAAATACATGATACTTGAACGCTTAACGGTCTTCATCAGTGGGAGCGAGCTACCGCGTAAGTATAAAAATCAATGAAGATCGAGTGATAGTGAATGCTTGCCGAGAGTACTTATTTTCAGTACACAGGGAGTGATGGCTCAACAGTTCTGTGGGAAGAAACTCCGATGGTTATACACGATGCAAAGAAGCATATGCTGGAGTCTTTGAACGCCATCTTTGATAATGTCCTGGATTTCAACGAGATAATGAGGTGGGATAAACTTGGGCATGTTGCATTTCTGGGCTGATATGTAAGAATAGCATGGCTTATTTGAAGGGCCAATCTATGGCGGTGATATTTCCGTGGCCATTTATTCTCGTGACGCTTATGGTTTATTATAGTGCTCAGTTTCACAGTGACGACGAAAAGGGGGTGTATCCATTTGTAGCCGGGTTATCTCTAGGATCAGATGCCCTCATGAAATTCCAAAAAAGGCCTTCTCCCAGAAAACCTCTAACACGTCCCATTCTAACCGTAAATCTGCAGCATGTGAGCGTTGTGATATTCCTGACGAATACTGAGCTTGAGTTTATACAAGGGCGACATTCTCTTAATGGATGGCATTGATTTTCAGTCATTTTTCCAGTAAGCAGATCTGGCTTCGAGTATCTCATATCTGATCACAATCATTAGACATTCAGTAATTCCTTTTGGATTCAGGGTAGCAGCGACAGCGTGGGTCGTCGATTCTAAGTCATAGCAATACTATTATTTACCTTTGATGATGTAATCGATGTAATCATGCAGTGGCAGAAGTTTTTGAATTTTACTTGTTCATTACCAACCACCATGACTACTCTTGCTGATCCCGCTGAAGATACGATGATACTCCAACCCTTTGTTATAGTGGGGCAGAATGAACTCAGGATATGAGGTTTGCACAAGGATAACACGAAGCCCGACGATATTAACAAGATCAACAACGCCATCAAAGACTACGTTAAGAAAAGGATGGAATTGGAATCAGATGGATCGTCGGCACAGTGGGATCTGGTTAATGCTGCTCAGGTAAGTCTTTAATGCTTTGATATGACCATTGACCTAGATGTCGTATCAAGAACATGGTCATAGAGGCTTTACAGGCTTTACAAGCAGCCCGAGTGATAAAAGGACGTGCTCTTTGGGATGGGTTACCCTCCGAACCAGCGCAAATTCAAGCCGTCGGTGCCGACACAGTCACGCAAACTGTTCAGAGTACTAAACCCAATGCAGAAAAGAAATTGTCAGCAGCAGACACACCGACAGGAAGCGCGAAGGATGTACGAAGTACCAAACCCAGACCCAGGGCAGTAAAAGGACATGCAACAACGTCTGCGATTCCTTCTACATTAGTGCGGGAATACCATTTTAGCCCCATGTTATGGCTAAATCTTTTATTTTATTTTATTTTCAGGGCATTCATACTCACGCTTCAATGCCGAAACTATTACCAAAGCCACGAGAGCTGCAGGGAACGCCATCGAGCACTGTAAGTTCCACGCCATCATCTTTTCCTTGAAATTAAATTGTTTGTCCATTTTGTAGGGATCGCTATGTTTTGGCCCTCCTAAAATGAAAAGAAGATGCAGATAGATGATTTATGGAAGAAAGTGAGTCGACAAGTGATCAAAAACAACCGAGCTGATAAAACACCCGCAGTTTTTGTCTTATACTACCCCGCCAGAGGAGCCGTCTGTTGAATGGCTTACCCAATTATGGGACTTAGCCATCGACTTGGGCCCAGCTAACAAGGACGAGGTTATATCAAAACTCGGACTTGAACTCTGGTGCCAACTGATTTTCTTGAACATACACCACAGCAACTCTCGCACGTTATCAAAGACCAAAGTATCAAAGGTTGACATTTCCACCTGGGACTTGATTCCTACAGAAGCAGACACGCCTGTGAGTGTTAGACGTTCGAATGAAACATTAAATAACTAATGTCCACTTTTCTCAGTGCAAAACTTGCGGTCATAAACTCCCCTGTCAATGGCCAAACTCAGAGGACCGTTCAAAATGTTGGGAGTGCCATCTGCAAGCCAAACACTGCATGTTTAGTGGCAGTGGTATGAAAAGGGGACGAAAACGAAAACGCAACTCCGAGTCCCCCTCGACCGCACGAAGGCACGTCAAAATGGATTTAGATGTGGATGAAGACGACGAGGTCGACTCACAACAGGATGAAACGCTGGAACAGCCTGCTGAAAATTTAAGCATGCCGCCGCAGCCTAGACCCACGCTAAACCTGCAGAAGATGGACTTACTGAAATCCCCGGCAACGAGATCGAGTACATCGAAGTTGTCGCATCCTACCAAAGTCACCCCTTTTTGGAACTCGAGCGTGGCTAAGCGGATAGCACAGTTGACACCCATAGTCACAGTTGCTCCTCACCCATCATCATCATCTTCGTTAAACCCCGAAACACCAACGCCGTCCTCAGAAATCCTACAAACGAGGCCAGATGAATCGCCCCCTGCAACCATGCCCCCCATCCTTCTGAACGAAAGATATGACAATGAGATGATAGAAAACGAATCCATAATCACTCGTCCTATGCTCTCTATACCTGCCAACAGACCCTTGACCATACACGATTCAAGATCACCAACCCCATCCACAGATGACCCCTCAAAAAATACATTTCCGACATTCATGAACAGCTTTTTTGACTGCGAAAAGACCAATATAAGCCCTGCGGGACCTCATGGTCATCCAGATCACAACAAATATGACAAGCTGGTGGAGAAAATCAAAGATTGGGACATTGATACGTGCAAGAGACACTTAGCAAGGGTGATGGCTGATCTTCATTGTGCCATCGGCAACATGCGGGAACTGCATAAGCAGTTAAATGAGCTGTTGAAGAAAGACAAGGCGTTGTTGGTATTTGTGCTAGAGATTGATGCTGCACACCAAAAGGCAGTAAAGGAACTAACACAGCTAAGATCCGGTAGATAATCATATTATACATGTGAGAATGCAGATGTAAATTGGAAGCGCGCTAACCATACATACTATTAAAGGTGGCATCGTTAGATGATCAAAGAGCCGTACTCAAATATAACTCGTCTAGCACAAAATCAAATTTTTAAATTTTTAAAAAAGGAAAAAGAAAAAGAGAGTAGGATTCGTGTGTCCAACAAATCCAATCGGAATAATCATCCGATGTCAAGGTAGCGGGTCTTGCCGCTAGCCGACCTTATTAAAATACAATCAGACGTAGCAGGCTTTGCCCCTGCATGGGCCCTACAGGAGTTATTGGAAGAGAATGTGTTCTATAGTTGCTGACAATGAACAGCTGCATCTACAGGGTCATCACAGTAGGGAGTCAAGGAGGACCCATGCCCTTTGTACAGTTGTGGACAATCAAAGACAACAAAAAATCTGACCTATTTTTAGAAGGACCCTGGTCAGGTAAACGGCCGGTTTTTTGCATAAAAGTGAAGATATAGACTTAATAAAGATATTTGCACAAGCCGATTTTGCAGAACGTGAGTTTTGACCAAAAATTATCCCAAAAATTTGGCGTACCCCCAAAAAGTCATGGGAAAAACTTCGGAGATAGCACAATCGACTCCTTTTCAAAATCCATGTCCGATGGCGTCAAGATCACTGGATTTTATCGAGCCATTCATCCACAAACCAGCCATCATGAAAGGCAGGGGCAAGCCTTCAAGGCTTCAAAATAGGTGGATCATAATATAACTGGGCTCGGAAATCATGCTGCCGAGTTGATGCCTGAGAATTGAAGGACCAGACATCTGTCTGGCCCAGATCTGAGGGACTGAAAGCGAGGAAGAACTTAGCAACCAGAAGTCACAAACTCTTAATAACATTTATCTAGAGATGTACTCCAAAGCAATCCAGATCTTCTGTTATCCATCAATATAAGTGCTACCTGAGCGACCTGTGACACTCAGCAGTGTTCAAGTGAAGGGCCCGGGCACAGGACTGATGTAATTAATATTGCTGCCTCACGGAAGATGCTTGCCGAGTAAATGTGATCTTCGGAGATTCAATTTGTCATTGGCTGAGTGTACAGGGTTGTTTGAAAGGCAGCAGAATCAGCGCCAGGTGGTTTCCAGCCGTGAATGTTGCCGATAGAGTTGAATGACTGAATTACGTCTGCCGGCGAGGCCAAAAGAGGTACACACAATTCGATTTTTTTGGTCCAAAATTTTGGCGCCGCAAAAATGTCATGGGAAAAACTTCGGATGGTGTTTTTTGGACGTTTTCAGCCTCTGGCTTTCTGAATCCGAACTTATTTTTGCCTCAGAAAATCTGGTTTAGCCGGAAATGAAATTGTCGTCTTTGATTGTCCACAACTGTAGTTGCGTAATATAGACATCAGGCACCCCTGTTCGACTCCACGGAAAAAGTGAGGGATGGTAAACCTCATGTACTCTGCACAGGCTATACTGACTACGGAACTACGATAGAATGACGGTATTTCTTTGATCCCTCACTTAAACTTCTGAAGGCAAGTAAGAAGACTTCGCAACAGTACCGAGGACAGGAAGTTAGATAATACAGATATAGGCGCAATGTACAAACAACAAAAATAAACATAGGTAGCATCATGACACATCCATCTCCTCGTCGTCAGTATCTGAAAGCATCTCCTTACTCTTACTATAAGAGAAGTATAAGTCTTTCGAATTGATAGGGAAAAAAAGGAGAAACATACAACTGTTTTTTCCGAGGACCACCGGCCGTCTCCTCATCGTCGTCATCTCTCACGACTCGTTTCTTCACTGGCCGCTTCTTGGGTTTCTCTACATCCTCATCGTCACTGAACGTAGCCATGGGTTCATCTCCGTCTCCATCTCCATTAGCCTGGTCGTTGGTTTTCTTTAGTTTTCCTCTCCGCTTTTTCTTAGGCTCTGCTTCATCGCCACTACCTGCAGCCCCCTCGCCCCTCGCCTTTCTGGATTTCTTTGGCCGCTTCTCCTTTTCGTCATCGCTGTCCATACGTACCAAGTCCCTGGACCAGGCTTGAGCTTGCTCACGTGCGATTCGCCTTTTGTTCGCCAGCTCTTCTGCTGCTAAACGTTCTCGCTCGGCCCTCTCGCGCTACTCGCAGTCAGTAATAAGTATGATGAAAAACGAGGAAACAACCTGTTGGGCTTCCATCCGATCTCTTTCCTCCTGCCGTCTCTGCCGTGCATCAAACAATTTAGCTTGTGCACGATCTTCATATTGCTTCTGGCTGGCTAGATGATCATCACCTTTCCGAAGCATGCTGTCACCGTACTTCCGTCTTTGATCAGCAATATCGCGACTGTATGGGACATTTTCTGATTTGTCCGAAGCAAGAGAGGCAAAGATCCTGTGAACAAGTGTAAGAATGACAATGTATGGCCAACATATAAATTCACTTCTGAGCATGTGCTGCCTGGTTAATTACGTGGCGCAAGTCTTTCAATGTCCGTTTTGAGGGATCAATGGTGAAGAGCATCTCAGCTGACTTCTGTTGAATCATAGCGATGTTGTAAAGAATGGCTTTGTCATTAGGTTGTATGTGCAAGGCCTATATGAGCATCTTAGCAAGCGATAAAGAGATACGACGGTAGAATACTTACCTTTTGAGCATAATGTAGTGCTGTGGTCATCGCCTTATACGATTGATCTTTTGTTGCCTTGGCATACCACGAACGACAGAGACACAGAAGCACCGATACGTTTTGATCGTGGTAGAAGCGTGTAGAAGCTGTTTCATACTAGATCCGATAATATAAGCTCGTTGCCCCGTAGATAACAACAAAACTTACACTTTCAATCGCTCGGTCATATTCATCACGAGAATAATAGCAATGCCCCATGTTGAAGTACACGCTACCATCGTTCAGTGACTCTCGAACCTTTCCAAACACGTCTAGAGCTTCACGGGAGTTGTGCAGTCGTTTCAGAGCTTCATCCGTATTCGACGAAGGTTGTCCGCCGCTCAAAGTGCCGAGAGCATCTTCTGCCGTGACGATAGCCAGACCCTGAGCTGCAAATGCGCAAAGCGGATCCAGCGACAAAGCTTTTTCATAGAATTCGGCAGAACGCTGGAATCCACGGCGCCTATCCTCAGTACCTTTGGATGTAGCATCTCGACTTTCCCGAGATTGCTGATACATAATCCAGCCAGCCGCACAAAGGGAGTAGACATCGTGTTTGTCGTGATCCTTCAGAGTTGTGAACACGAAATCTTTCGCGAGCTTAGGCAAACCGCTTTGAATCAGGAAATAGGTATAGAATGCGCGGACATTGAGGTCTTTGTTCTGCGAGGCTAGCGCCTGTTTCAGAAGGTCATGTGCGTCAGTGTTGCGACGCAAATTAGTGAGCATTTGAGCGCGCCGTATTTTGGCTGAGGAAGCATGTCAAGCTGATAACTGAAACAGAAGCTAAAGAGGAAATTTACCGTCAACATACTCCGGATGTCGTGAAAGCAACTTTTCATAGGCATCCTTTGCCAATTCATCTTCTCCCTGGTCCTCGTAGACCCGGGCAAGGTTATACAAGATCGATGTTGACATACCCTCGCCAACATCAGGACCGAGGCCGGCCGCTTTGATAAGGGCATTCTCGTATAATGTCCTCGCATCTGGTAATTGTCCCGTAAGGTGACGCAGGACACCGAGGTTGTTCAACAGCTGAACATCGACTTGGCCTACGCTGGCCGACGAGCTGCTGATCTTCAACGCCTCTCCCAACGCGACGACAGTTTTATCCAAGTTCTCGTCTTGCCATAGCTTTGCAATCTCAACGTACATGTCCATGTCTTCGCTGATGATGGGAGAGACCTTGGGTCGAACCTGTCCATTTGCTTTTGTTCCGTCGATTTCGAGTCGTTTGCTGACGCGTTCGAACAGTTCCCGAGCGCGCGCTTTCTCCTGAGCAAGATCTGAGCTCGAGACACCTGGTCGAGGATAAGCGCGCAAAGACGCCAATATGAGTGTGGCCTCCAGAGAATCCTGAGGGTTGGGACGTTGGATAAGAGTATCGAGAGTGTGGATAGCCGCCGCCAGTTCATCTACGTGAAATTCAATATGTAAAACAAAAAGGGATGATGCCCACGAACCGTTACTGATCTGTATCTGTGCCAATCCTATACTTGCCAGTATATTTTTGGGCTGTCCTTCAAGGGCGACTGAATAATGCTTGTGAGCTTGGGTAAGAGATCCCTGGGCATGAGCAACACGACCAGCCCGTATGTAACCCTCTGTCAGAACTGTTAACGTGTCGGCGAACTGAATTGTACGTTCAGCAAGCTTCAGGCTCTGTCATGTTATGTGAGATAGGCATGGCGTTGGCCGTTTTGTGGACGTACCCTCGTAACGTCGCCTTTCTGAAGGAAGAACTCGCATAGGGCATTGGCCGCTGCTGCACTGTTTCGACTAGACTGCTGAAAGGCTTTCTCGATGTATTTTGTCCCCGTAGTGAACAAATGAACGCGTGTTGATTCAGAGGGATGATCGCTCTTGCTCGCATTAATCGACTCTAAACCTAGAAGAAGTTGGGCCGCCCATTCCGAAGGATTCTTCTGAAGGTTAGTTAAACGGTAGCAAATACAAAAGGAAACTACCCACCACTTCCAAACTTCTTTGCCACGCAGTTTTCGCCTTCGCCTTGTCGTCTAAGGCCCAAAAACATAGACCTATACCAATGCGAGGATCCGGTTGGCAACGGGGATTCATTCGTAGGACTTGTTGGAATGTTTGCAACGCCAGAGGATAATTTCTACGAGCATACAAAATTCGGGCCTGTTGACGTCAGTTATTGTAAACATAAGATAGCAGTAATCTCACCTTTCCGAGCAGGGCAACGACATTCGTCGGTTTCTCCATTAAAACGCCTTCGAACGAACGCATGGCATCATCCATAGAGCGGGTAGCTAACTGCTGGATACCTAGAGGACGTAAGTTACAGGCATGCACTGCACAAGCAGAATTCATACCTCGAGTCAAGAATGCAAGTGTTCCGCTGATCATAGACCCTCCTTCTGCATGACTTGCCCGGTCACCCTTGTTCAACAGGTGAGCTGCTTCACGGTGAAAATCATCCTTCGTTTTCGCACTGGCTAATATATCCTGTTCTGACAGCCACGCTATGGGTCTGTGGAAAACGATAACAAGATGCACACACTCACCGGCATTGTGCAGCACAATTTTTGGTGCTGTTCGAGCGTTGGCCACCTGAATATTGGCAAGCAGGGCATATATGGGCGGAAGGGAAGCGGGAAATCCATCAGATGTCACGACTATACAAGGGTTAACAAGTTCTCTCAAGCCCTCAGCACCAAAGGCGTACCTTGTATTGCTGTGGTCGCAATCAACTCGGCCGCCTCCAGATACCCTTTTCTCCAATATTCCGCGGCGAGTTTCGTCCAAACCCATACACCTGGATGTCCCTCATTCAATAAATCCAGTACATCCTTGGGATTCGGGTCCAAGTCCTCCAAATCAATAGTGATGACCTCTTGACCGCTCCCGAGTTCGATGTCGACAGTACGTCCTGTAGGGCCTGCCTCCTCGAGGTTATCCATGCCTGCTTATGAGAGAGCGTGGGGAGATGGTATCGTTCTACTTGAACTGAATCACAGAACGACGGTGGTAGTTGTAAAATTAGAGAACTTAGCGTGTAATGGCACTTGTGTGCTCATGTTGACCAACATCCCCGACACGTGCCGTGGTGCCTTTTCGCGCGTGCGTCGTTCAAGGATCCGAAAGCAATCCGAAAGGTAAGGAATGGTTTCCTATCGTCCTGCTTCAAAGCATAGTGCCTGGATGAAGCGCCTACCGTTTGATCGCCACTCTGTGCTCTGAAGTCTACATGCGCTCTGTTGCTTCAAAATTTCACAGCTAACAATCTCCTCTGATTTCTACGACTGATTTCTCCTAAGTTTTGTCATCGCTACTGACGGTCCATGGTTCAGCTCTTTTGAGCCATTGCTGAGCGTTGATTTTTGTGTCATTCATCCAGGATATAAAGAGTAAGTTGTTATGATGGCATGACACTAGAAGAAAGCCAGAGATATACATGTACAACGCGTCCATTCGAATTGTCCAAATTCTACTTTTTAAGACACTATACAAGTCAACTGTGTGCATGAGAGCACGCAACAGAGCCTACGAGTCCGGACGTCTCTGTGAGCAGCCGAAGAAGTCAAAAAGTGATGCAAGGGAGGGATACTATGTGACATACCTTAACTAGCATTTACGAATACTTGCGAATTCTGCAAACATCGATACTAAGGAGGCCGTCACCACCGAACTTGGCGTGAACCGTTGACATGTCAATGTCAAGTGGTGGGAAAGTAATCAACCACTCGTAGGGACCTTGTAATTTGAATCGTAAGATGAGCCTGAGACGACTGTGAAACGAACTTACAGTTGCTTTCCATATGCCATGCATCAGCGACTACTTTCAGCTTATCACCTTTTTGGGCAGATATAGTCACCATCTCTGGCTGGATGTCAGGTGGAAGGTGTACGTCAAGTGTGTGCTTGGTGGATGAAGATGTGATAGTCATGGGTGGGGAGCTGGAAGGGGATGGTGCGCGTCTATTGCGCGACAACGTGGACAATTGCTGTGGAGGAGTTTCTGAAAACTGAAACTCAGCAAGTGGAGTCGACGTGTAGGATACCGTGATATGGCGAAGCCGCTGTGAGGAGTCAGCTGGAGAGCCAGAGCCAGAAACGAGCCTCTCATTTGAGTACGAATGCAAAACAGTAGAGGTGGAGTGCGATGGAATATTGGAGGACTCATTTTCATCCTCTAAGGAGACACAGTTAATGGTATCCCGCACCACCAGATCGTAAGGTGACAGTTGTTCGACCATTTCGACCGTTTGGGAGTGAGGTGCGATCAAGAAAGGCCGATTTTATAGACTACGAAGTGAACACATGGCGCAAATCGAGCTTGCTGAAACAGCATGTTAAAGGGTGCGTTTCGTTTCCGTATACCTGACGGAAGACGCATGCTAGGCGAAATATGTATTCCAGAAGCGACGAAGGACACTCTTCATGGGGTTCACCGAGACCAGAAGCCGCCCCAAGAAGAATTGAGTAGAGTACGGCAGCTAGTTAGATACGAGCTGTATAGCCTATTAATCGCGTGCACGGCGAATGTAAGAGTAACTGTCGACCGTTGGTTAATTAACAAACAAGTGAGTAACGGACCGACTTGATACCACCCTTTTTTGGTGCCGTTCGTAGCCTTTTGGAATTACAAGGAATCAACTTTCACATTTGAGCCATTATTCGCGATTCCTTAGCAGTATGTCCTGTTTCAGGGTTGTGAAGACTAGAGATCCAGGGTGGCATGGGAGTCAATGTGCAAAAACGCGCAGGTGGCGACAGGCAGCAAGTTGGTACAAACGCGACGCCACAGTGACGGTCGATCGGGCTTGATCTTCAGGCTCTCTGTATGTGGCTGTCTCGTTCCGAATTGCGAGCAAAAACCAGAGGCGGCAAGAGAGTCGAACTGCATTCTCCGCGGTCCGAGAAGCTTCAAATCTAATTTCATCAAACTATGGTTCGCACTACGGAAGTTTCTGACCTCTCCTCTGGGACGCTTTTGAGAAGTATCCAAGCTAAATAGCATTGCGAGGGAGGGTTCTTCTGCTGCATAGATCGACATTTTAATTTGTTCGTGGATCTGCGCAAGCTTGAAAACTGGAAGGCTTTGCTCGGGTCACCAGCTTTTCGTCGAGTTTCATACTTTGTAGCCCCAGGGGAAATATCTTCAGTTCAAGCCCGCCGAACATCATGTTGTCCGGGACTGACCATGTTCGTTCGACAGCTGGAGACTCTGAGATATCAGGTATTCCTTGGTTCGGTTGACGACGTAGTAGCAAATACCCGCCTGGTTGGGACGAGATCATCGCTTTCGAGAAGGGTGGCTGGACAGCATTGGATTGAGTGTTTGGAATAAGGTCGTCGTGTTTTAAGGTCCATGTGGCTGTGTATATAGAGCCTTTTTGTCTTCAACTATTTCGCGTCTGCTCGCGTCGCGTCGCACCGGTCTCCAGCATGAATTTTTAGCATATTCCAAGCTGTAGGGACCGAATGTCGCATCCGACCTATCGAATAGTATCGACGTGCCATGGCATGTAGGTTCGTTCCAAGCCCCGTCTCTGATTGTCCGAACCTATAACATGGCATGCCAACAGCAACAGTTGTTTTGACGTGTTACTGCAAAGTTCTCTTCTTCCAACATACATATACTGCCTACGCAATACATGCTCTCCTTTAGCGAATTCTCTGCCTGGGTATCTATCGATGGTGTTGAAGCAGAGGAATATGGAGTGACCGTCGACGGCGCCAGGGTGACTTGCTGGATCGCGTCGGAAGCCAATAAGGTGCATATACACCATTTCTCTACAGCTTCCAATGCTGCATTGTTGTAGACTTTTCGCCTTCACTGGAAAGACTCTGTCGTTTCGTCGCCTACGCGGGGCAACCCGTCTATCGATGGCACTACTTACCCACCCAGGTACATTGACTCTCCGCGGAGAAACGAAGTCTTCCTTGGCGGTGTCAGGGATTCAGACAGCTCCAAGAGGCCATTCATGTTCACAAAACTCAATCTTACGGGCGAGTACATTGCTTCGGCAACTCGCCCTTGGCTGACTTCTATCCAGACGACGATGCGTATCTCGATGTCGCCGCTCCCCCTAGTCTTGGCGAAATCGAGGTAACACTCTATCGCGTTGAGCGGCGCCGGAACCGCAATCACCGCCCTCCTTTGAACAATATAAGTCAAGGGGTTGATTTGACTCGCCGTGTGTATCACGAGCATAATAAGAAGGGAATTGACCATGAGGCTAGGTGCGACGCCTCCTTGCAACTTCTACGCTTCGCATGACAGATCAGTCCAGTCTCGGGTCTCCAAGACGTGTTGAAAGCATCAGTCGGAGCCAGCGCAAACCATTTAGTTTCACAAAGCCCAAAGGTAATCCCATCGTTACCTTCTGCTTCAAGTATCGACCCCTTGGTACGTTGGTACAGTGCATATACCTCGAACTGGACCAGACTGTGCCAATTAGATGTGTTGCAAGCAGAGGACATCGCCCCGCGGCCTCAACCTGTCCAACCAGCTCAAGACACGAGCAAACCGGAAGTCAAAGACGTCATCGTCGTGGATGATGCAGAAATTGAATTTCTCTATGTTCGTTATCTCCCATTTTCAGACCATCAAGTCACTAAGATCTTCATAGATGCGAGCGAATAAGGTGGTGAAGCATGACGACGGTATCATCGACCTGACAGGTCCAGATGATGTATACGCATCGAGGGATGTCATAAAGCTTGACGAGGAGGATGTTGTGCTCCCCAAGACTCCACAGGTGTGCTCTATCAACTCATCGCCCGCGCACACATATATACCATGGTTAACAAAGCAGAACGATAACGACAGGGCGTCTGGTTCGCAAGAAGACGCTTCACCCGAGATCAAAGACGAGTACAACAAACCTTTCGGGCTCTCAAACGTATACTTCGACTTGACTGTTTAGGCGGTTTAGCCTTGATTATCGAATACCTATCAGCACATCGTTTCTCCGTATTTTATTCTATTAATCCTTATTTCCACATCGCTATCGATCGCTTTCACTTGTTTTCTATCACCGGATACCTGCCGCTCATGTAAAACCCTGCCGCATAACTATTCATTGTTCCGTAGTCTGTGACATAAATACAGAGCCAACTACTAGGTTCATCTTCTCAGAACATAACGGCAAACAATATTGCATGAACACGCTGAAGTATACTTAACTACATATAGGAAGCCCGTTAGTCAGGTCGAGGGGTTTAGAAGCACTCTGGAAATCGGATGCGTAAGATGCTAAGCAGCTTGACCAGTTCAGGCAGGAAGCTCACTGCGATGGACAATGCTAGGTCCACTTTCGTCGTACTCCTGTTTGGAGATCCACATGTTCTGAAACGTACTAAGCGACCCCAAGATAGAGCCGCCAATCCAGACGGAGTATTTCCTCTCAGGAGAGGCAACAACTTTAACCTGGAATAGAGAGACAGGTTAACAGCAGGTAAAGAGGAACACAGCGGGCGGCGGCATGCCTTGACACTAGTCGGAGCCAAAGCAGTCATCTCCTTCTGCATGCGATCAGGCAAACCAGGAAACATGGTAGTGCCTCCAGAGAGGACCATATTATTGTACAGCTCACGGCGGATGTCCAAATCGCACTTGTAGATGGAATTGTACCTAGAGCAGATCATTAGTATATATTCCAAATCTGGTGCTCTGATCAATCCGCTCACATAGTCTCGTGGATACCAGCAGCCTCCATTCCAAGCATGGAAGGGTTGAATAACGCCTCAGGTGCACGGAATCTTTTTTTGAATGGATTAAGCACAAAAGTCTGCAACCAATAGGAGACGAACCTTTCATTACCGATGGTAATAACCTGGCCGTCCGGCAATTCATAGTCCTTCTCGAGCGCCGAAGACCTCATTGACGTATCCAGCTCCTGGTCAAAATCGAGAGCAACGTAACAGAGCTTCTCCTTAATGTCGCGAACGATTTCGCGTTCGGCAGAGCTGTTACCTAGGCTGTACCCTCGCTCTCCCAAATTCTTGACCAGCTGATCAGTAATGTCCCGACCGGCCAGATCCAAACGAAGGATAGCGTGGGGAAGAGAGAAGCCCTCGTAGATCGGGACAGTATGGGAGACGCCGTCGCCCGAGTCCATGACGATGCCGGTGGTACGGCCCGTAGCGTAAAGGGAGAGGACCGCCTGGATAGAGACGTAGAACGCTGGTACGTTGAAAGTCTCAAACATGAGCTGGGTCATCTTCTCCCTGTTGGCTTTAGGATTCCTGGGCGCCTCTGTCAGAAGCACAGGGTGTTCCTCGGGGGCGACGCGGAGCTCGTTGAAGAACGTGTGGTGCCAGATCTTTTCCATATCGTCCCAGTTGGTGACAATGCCATGCTCGATGGGATACTTCAAGGTCAAGATACCTCGCTTGGCTTGGGCTTCATCGCTAGTAAATTTGTTCCAGTTACATTCATCAGCAACTGATGAGGACACTTACCCTACGTACGCATCCTTGTTGCCCATCCCAACCATGACATTCTGCAGACGGGGACGACCGACGATAGATCTAGAAAGGACGTTCGTTAAGAATTCGTAGCAGGAGCGTGTTCAACTGACGCGAAAACGGCACGAGGCGCGTCGTCGCCTAGAATGACATCAGGAAGCGTCGGCACGAAGAAACTTAGATCTGAAAGTAGATCATACCTGCGACTGAAAGAGCGAGTTCAAAGTTGAGAACATAATGATGATACAAAAAACTCACACCCAGCCTTGCACATGCCGGAACCATTGTCGATAACCTAATGATATGACCTTTATCACCAATGAACAGGAAGAAAAGTATGATGAAAGACCAACAAGAGCAGCGATATCATCATCCATTTTGACGAAGCAGCGAAGAAATTGGTGGTACTTCAAGGCGTAGACATCTTTGGTTTTATACACATTGAGAACACTTTGAAACGCACCAAAATGGTTACTCACCACTCCGGCTGCGCTAAAGAGCTACAAAGATCATTGAAAGGTGCTGCGGAACGGCCCGGAGAAAGACGCGCTGGCGCCTTCAGTCAGACGAGTTGCGCCGTAGCCATGTCGCTGCGGTTAGACAGGCGGCTCCGTTTATCAGTATCGCACGACATGGCGTGTTATTGAATTCTGTCCAGCCAAGTCAAGAACGAGCTGCGCAGCATGAAACAAAAAAATGGGTAGGTATGATACCAACCGGGGTTTTAGTGGGTAGTGTGAGACTCGATGACGTCCTCGTGGACGTGGCCTGACGCGATAGTCATGCACAAATGCAACTCCCCGGGCGTCTCCTTCATTTTCGGTCCTTGTTTGAACTTAACTCCATGAACGCAAAACACAACACATACATTCTATCCCCCCTCTAACGAGTTGACGGGGCCGACGTAGTCGGTTGCCCGAAACCAGTGAAGCCTCATGCACATTCCACAAAAAAATGGGTGGGTAGTTTAGATGACTCGAATTGTAGAACTGTTTCAAGTCTCGCAGTATGAGTCAGTGCGGCTGCCAGATATGCGCAGAAAAACACGATAGTTGGTGTTGGATTTCCCAAAATGGCAACTATATACTGGCAGCCGAACTGACTGACTCTAAAGCGCCAAGAGTATCCTCACAAAAGCGCAGGAATCCGCCGACCGAGCAAATGTCGAAGCCTTGAATTTAACATGCCATATACCGAAAACTATGTCACATTGCCATTCTGTGCAAATTGTTTTATCAGTCCTCTTTATTATTCAGTGAGCATGAGAAATGAAGCAAGGAAGGACTAGTAATACCAGTCAAATCAATAACCTCCCCATTCAAATAGGAACCTTCCTGTTTGAATTCTCTTTTGACTTCGACTTTAGCTTTGCTTTTCTTGCGTTCCCTGATTTGACGAATTTGCTCCTACGTGGTTGTTGATATAAACAAAGGAACAAAAATATGAACGACTGTCGAACCTTCAAAGCAGCGATCTTCTCGTCGTCGTCTTCTGACTGTTCGGGCTCAGGTTTGGGAGGCGGCGATGGTGATATAGGGCATTTAATCGTAGCTGGTGCCATCCCATTTGCTTGTAGTATGTCTGGAAACAGGCGTTTAAGATTAAAACATGCTATTGTAAAGATCGCAAGCTCACCTAGGGGTCTATAATAGAATATGAAAGTGACTTGTTCACAAACTTTGGCCGTCTGCATTGTCTCTACAGGCTTGATCGCGGCACCTCTGCACCCAATCTACTATATTCTACATGCGTTTCAAAGAGAAAATGGGTCAGGCTTACTGTACAGAGTGAGGAACAACTTTCTTGGACCGTTCGTGGATTTTGTTGACGGGGTTGAAGGCCTGGATTGGCTTTGGTCTTCTGATTGCATACAAACAGCTAACTTGCCATATCTTAAGCTTGATTTCGCCCAAGTCCTGTACAGACTCTGCTGCTCGCATCTCGTCGTCGTCTCGGTAAGATTTCATGAGAATTCACGGAATCAAGAAACGACGGCTAGTCATCATACCGGTCAGTTCTATAGAAGAAAATAAGAGTGGTCGAACTGTTGTCGCTGAAGTCCGTGTGGAGTTCATTGAAACCACATCGGAAGGCCGGTATAAAGGACGACCAGGTGCCTCCAGCAGTCGACTACCAGCGAAAGATCCATCAATGTGGACTCTACCAGAAGTAACAAATCTGCGATTCCTATGTCGCCAATGGACAGAAAAAGCCTGAGACAGACGGTGAACAATATCGTTGGTACCGGTCAGAGATGAACCTTGTTTAAACGTCTGTGAAGGTATCCAGCACTTCACCTGCTTTTTCTCCCGGGAATATTCAACAGCATATTAAGGCAAGTGGTCGCCGTCGACTTCAATCCAGGCAAAGAAATCGTCGAATTGCAACATTGTAATCGCCGTGCAAGTGCAAGTGATGCACAAATCAAGTCAGCGCAATCGGAGAGCGCCGAAAGCTCACTTGGCTTCTTCATCCACCCTTGTCGTCAGCAGCGGCCTCGACTCTCTTCCACGATGCCACCGAAAAATGCAAAGGCAAGCGGATCTTCCAACAAGGTCAAGGAGGACAAGGTGAATCGACCGTCGATACCCTGATGTACCGTGCTAATCGTCTAAGACGTCCAGACCTTTGGAATGAAAAACGTTCGCTTTCTCCGTCTCTTTGTGCACTCTTTTGGCTTACCCAGCCCGTCAGAAAAATAAATCAGCCAAGGTCAAACAACAGGTAGCCCAAATCCAAGCCCAAGCAGCCGTTACCGGCAAATCTCGTGCTACGCTCGAGAAGGAAAAGGAAAAGGCTTTACGGGAGAAGGCAAAGTTGGAAGAAGAGAAACGCAAAAAGGAGGAGGCGGCACTCTTTAAGCCGGTGCAGACCCAGAAAGTGCCGCTTGGTGTCGACCCCAAGACGGTGCTGTGTGCGTTCTTCAAGTCTGGGACTTGTGAGAAGGGGAGCAAGTGCAAGTTTAGCCACGACGTCAATGTGGGCCGGAAGGTGGAGAAGAAGAATTTGTACGAGGATTCGAGGGAGGAGAAACTCAAAGGTAAGCTCTACGCACAGCAGGTAATTATGACTGACTCGTGCTACAGATACGATGGATACGTGGGACGAAGAAAAACTCCGTAGTGTCGTGCTCTCGAAATCAGGAAAGCCTCGCACAACTACAGATGTATGTAGCGTATCATCCCATGCTGCAGCACTAATATTCTGCAGATTGTCTGCAAACATTTTATTCAAGCCATTGAAACGGAAAAGTATGTACGAGAATCACACTGTCATTCGGCGTCTTTTAATCATTCACAGATTTGGCTGGTTCTGGGAATGTCCAAATGGTGAAAACTGCATGTATCGACACGCCCTACCGCCAGGCTTCGTCCTTAAATCTCAAAGGAAGGCTCTGGAAGCCGCCGCGAAAGCCAATACCATCAGTATCGAAGAATTCCTTGAAGTTGAGGTATGTTTTATTAATGTGAGAGGGGGATTTGATAATTCACGACAATCAAGCGTCACAAACTGGGCCCTAATCTTACGCCAGTAACGCCTGAAACGTTTGCCCACTGGAAAAAGACCCGTATGGACAAAAAAGAGGCAGAAGAAGAAGCTTTGCGCAAAGCGAAAGATGCTCAACATGCCGCAGGAAAGAACATCGGCATGAGTGGTAGAGACCTGGTAAGATTCAGTCACCTTGACATTGTAATGCTATGCTCACTGTACATCTAGTTCCAATACAACCCTGAATGGTTCGAAGATGAAGATGAAGATGGCTCTGAAGATTGGGAGTTTGAAAAGTATTTGAAAGAGAAAGCAGAGGTAGACGCTGCAGAGGAGGGCCATGAATACGCACTTCAAGGCATTCGAGAGGGCGGCGCTGAGGGTAGCGGGGGAGGTCAAGACTGAAGTTACACATGCTATTAACGTAGATAAGGATATACAATGCATCTAGTCCTCGTCATCGCTCCCGTAGCCGGCAAGGTTTAATCCAATTGGCGCTGTTGGGGCACTGCTAGATTTCACAAAAGATGCGCCATTCTGCTGCCGAATCTCTGCGAAATATTTAAGACCTTCCATAACATCGGCGCTCAGTAGCCCAACTGGTTTTGACGGCGCCTCCGGCGGAGGAGGTGACGGTGAAGGGGCTTCAACATCTAGCCGCCGACGCTTGCTTTCAGGTTCTTCACTGTCCTCTCCATCTTCCTGCACTACATTTCCCTCTTCGTCAAGCGCATCACCATCTTCCAATGCTCTGATTGTCCTCATAGCATCGACAATACGGGGGTCCATTTTGGAGCGTATGACCTCTTGACCCATCGTCTCCAGGCGTCTCTTCTCCAAAACCTTGGAGGTTGGATTAGGATCCTCGGTAGCCCATCGAACATTGAGAATCTCGTCGTTGTCTAGAGATTGGCACGCCATTGCTTCTTTGGCAAACTGCGCGTGCAGCTCAGACACGTAGGTGACGAAGGCGACACTTCGGTACTGCAGTACCTTGACTGCCCACCCTGTCTCAGAATCATCTGTAGAATAGTTAAATATGAGACGAAGCTGGTGAAAAAAGGCTACTGACCATGCTCTATCTGACCAAACTCCTTGAAGTGCCTCCGAACGACTTCCTCCGTCTCAAGGCCATTGCCTGTCTCCTTGATCCGTCCAACGTAGAGAGTACGATTCATCCTGTTGAAGCTACCAACACCACCCATGTCATCACGGTAGTCTGCGAACTTGTCGCGCGCGAAACAGTCTTTTGAGCTGTCAGGCAGCGCGTCCTCTGGATCGGGGAGACAGTGCAAGTATTCGCATTCCCAACCATAAGGACAACAGCCACGGGCGAAGAAGAGACAGCAGTACTTCATTCCAGTTAGGTTGGCACGAGTCAGGCCCGAGTCTTTCTTGATGTTGCATCTTGTTTGGGATTTTACTTTGCTACAGGAAAAAGGGTAAGTAGCTGACGAAACTGCAGTAAGATATTGCGCACTTGGAGTAGCTATCCTCACGGTCGCCTCCAGCCCATTTATTGTACCAGATGTCTTTGAGAAGACAGTGAGCACGAAGGCAGAGAAATAAGAACAACTCAACGAACTGTATTCTTTCCCCGTCTGAGGCGTCTCTTTCTTCTCCACTTCGCCCGGCTTGACCTGCTTACGCGCTGGTTTCGTCAACTTTTTCGCCTTTTTCTGAGTCTTTGGCGCGACGACGGTGACTGTCTGCGTTTCTGTTTCGTTGCTGTTGGAAGCCATGATGATGGTACAAGACTGAGTTGGTAATTGAAATACCACGTGCCACTTCCTTTCTGCTACTAAATATCCTTTCAGTTTACTAGGCTTCGCAGGAGTATTCTTCAATGCTGGATGTCCCCCCTCTTGCAATGATGAAGGGGTACAATATACTCATTCCGTTTCTGTCTGGCACTGAGTCTGGAAATTCTCCATTTTCGTCGGTTGCCCTGGATTGGGGCCTACCCGCCGTCTGAACCAGATTCAATGCGTAATACTTGGGGTCATGTGGGGGGCGCTGCAGCAGTAATAAATATATACACTCCATATAAATACTGGAGCTCGCTTTCCTCCTCACCATTTCCTGCCCATGCTTCCACCAGAGCTCACTGATTTTATCATCGACCTTCTGCACGACGAGCCTGCCTCGTTGAGCACGTGTGCACTCGTCTGTTCCCGGTGGCTTGCTCGCAGTCGGATCAACGGCTTTGCCACTGTCCAGCTCTGGCCTTGGCGGGCTGCAGAGTTTTTTCGCCTGCTCGAAGCGCCAGATTGCACTTTCGCGCCGTATATCTCACGGATCGAATTTGACAGCAATGCTACACGTCCCTCAATGGTGAACATACCATTCGACCGGGTGCTAAAATTTAATAGTCTCACTCGTGTCTCAAATGTGCGCGTCATCAGACTGGCCAACGTCGACTGGACAACATACCCAATTCCAGATCAGAACCACATTATTTCACTGCTTGGACAGTTTGCTCATCTCGAGCAGCTTGAGCTCGATTCTCTCATCACTCACGACCTGCACACAGTCGTACAGATATTATCCAGTTTCCCTATCCTCAGGCATTTTTCTGCGCATCTTCGGTTCTCCAAGTACATAGAGCACGCCGTGCAGTCAGCGGAACAGCTCCACATACCCCCCGGACTGAAGACCGTGGAGCTTAACTCAGATGAAGGTATACCGGTGTTCCTAGCATGTCTTGGCGCCGCACGTTCGCTGGACATTCACACAATTCGGTTGCGGAACATCACGTTCGATGACCTGCCTTACGTCCGTCGCGCCCTTGATACCTTGGGTTCAAACCTTCGCCACTTTCTGCTGTCATTCTCACGGCACCAGAATAAACCGATCCCAGCTGGTATGTACAGGTGCTAAATTGTTGTTATGCCAAGCTAATACGTACATATAAATAGCAGATATCTCCACGGCGCTTCATTTGTCCTGTCAAACCGACCTCCGCACTCTTCACCTCGAGAATATCGACCTCACGTGTAATGGAGATTGTATCATGAGACCGGTTCTGCCTTGTCTTCTTTCAACTATCACGTCGAACGTGCTTGAAGACGTGTCTTTAAGTTTTCGTATTCATTCAGCGGATGATCTCGTGGCTATGCCATGGTCTGATTTGGAGAAGGTTTTTCTCACTCATTCCAGTCTACGGAAGGTAGATGTGGATGTATCTTTTGATATAGGAGATAGATCAGCAATCGAGGCAGACGTATTGAAACGGATGCGCAGCGTTGGGATCTTACGAGTGCACGCCACGTCGTGAGTTATTTATCCTTTTTGTATGTTGCGTGTGCTCAAAGGTCAGTAGTCGCAGGAGAAGCATGACATCAACCACGAGACCGTTTTGTGACGATGTCCATTAGCTCCATCACTTGGCGCTAGGGCGGTGCGGAGTATTACAGTCTTAAAAAGTACCAGAGGTGTTGTGATTTCTATCAGGCGAAAAGAATAATGACAGCAGTTATAACAACTCGAAGGCCAGATAAATAGATACCAGGGCTCGGCTTATTCATTCATCGTGAATACGTATTGACGCGGTTCAAAGTCGCACAAGCGAACGTCAATCCGGGATCACTACGAAGCACTTAACACGATTCTTGATACATTAGCTGAAATCTGACCACTCAACCGGGGAATGTCCTCACAGAGGCTTTCTAGCTACCGAGGTGGGTTGGTCGAAATATCATCCTCACCACCGCTGAACAGGCCCTAGCAAATAAATTACTTCCGTTACTGGCATGCTCACTTCATGGCATTACATGCTATGAAAACACACCAAGGCCCCTGAATGTGGTTATTGCAAGTAATATACTCTCATGCAGTCTAACGGCCTCGGGGCAACCATTCAGTATAGCTAATGACAAGACAGTATACCAAGATCGAAGGCTTGTGCCACGATTGTTGACCCTTCCTCGGTTAGGTCTCTCCTTCCATTCATGACATCCGCCCCAACTCAACAGAATTCATCAAGGATCGATCGCGGCCCGATTCTTCAAAGCACCGTATTCACTGAACCCAGCGGATGGCTTGTATATTATTCAATTTAACCGGAATCCGACTCGTAATCGGAAGCTCAAGAAGCTTGCTCACGAGTGGAGGTGGATGCCCTAGACCCCAGAGCCTTTCAATTACGTGATAGCATTCCTCAGCGTATTCACTAGTTTCTTAATTATGGAGCCAGTAAAGGACTCGATATATTGTGCACGCCGTCACGATTCATCCATTCTGACTGTCTGTTCCACGTGGACGCACTTAGCCCGACCAGGATCCGAGGAAACCCCCGATCCTCACACTCACGACTTTTGCGTACGCCGTGAACTTGTGCTTGCTTATCATCCTCGGTATATAATCTGAAATATCTTCTAACTGGTGGACGTTCCGGACTTTTCACGACCCGTTGCTCCCTATAAGATGGGCTACCGACTTGTCTACGCATCTTATTCTCTTGATGTATATGGTTCCTCTGTTGGTCTCTCGTGTTCGTGGTGATCTTGTACCGTCGCTGGCGCACCCCTGCTAGATCTCTCCCTTTTCCTCCTGGTCCTAAGGGTCTTCCCTTCATAGGAAATCTTTGTGATATTCCAGCCGAATACCCATGGATCACCTACGCTCAATGGACCGCGACATATGGAGACGTCTTGTATTTGAATACTCCTGGCAATCCGACCATTATCCTCAACTCAGCCCAAGTAGCCACTGAGTTGCTTGAAAAGCGTTCCGCACTCTACTCTGATAGACCAGGTTCGAGAGGATCATACTGGTTATCCTAGGTTCTGACGTTTCTTTCATAGATATGCAGATGCTGCGGTTGTCGGGATGGGACTTTGCTTTATCTATCATGCGGTATTCTGATAGGTGGAGGTCAGTTGCCGTGTTCTGAAGGCTGCTGCAAAAGAATGAATGTCATCGTTACGGAGAGTGCATCGACGAATGTTCCATCAATATTTTCAAGCCCGCACACTCCCGTCCTTCTATCCAGTGCAGATGAAAGCTACTTTTGTATTATTACGCCAGCTACTGGACTCTGAAGATGGCGTATCTCATCATATCCGTCAGTAAGTTTCCTCATTGTATTACAACCTGCATCATCTCAATACAAGTTACTCCTCAGCTACGCTGGTTCAATTATTATGAAGACTGTTTACGATTACGACGTTGAACCAGATGAAGATCGGTTTGTGCAGTTGGCAGATCAGGGTGTGATCAGTGCTCATATCAGCGGCACCGAAGGGACCTTTCTTGTTGATTACTTTCCCGTTCTGAAAGTTCTCCCCAGTAAGTGAACTTGCGCTATCAGACGACATATTTAGACAGCGAATTCATCAAGAGTGGTTTCCTGGAGCTAGATTTAAGAATCTTGCGCCATGTGGAGGAAAGATGTTCAAGCCATGATAGAGGAGCCTTTCAGATATGTATCAGAATCACCTGTAAGTGATGACTCTGTCCCTCGAAGATTGATCCTCATACCCTACTCCGTATCACTGTAAAGGTCAGAAACAGTACTCTAGCTCTTTCATTTGTTTCTCAGAATCTCGAGAAGGTGAAACAGAACGGGGCCGACGTCGAAGTTATCAAAAACGTTGCCGCGATGGCCTTTGCTGGTTCGTTTGACGTTTTCATCGGTAACTATATAAAGTGACTTTCTCTCCTGGAACACTAGAGGGGGCCGACACTGTAGGTCTTCATAATAATCCTTCAGTTTCTATCGTCTAACGGATTGAGCCTATAGACAGTTTCTACTATCCTTTCCGTGATTCTGGCGATTCTGCTTTACCCAGAAGTTCAAGTTAAGGCGCAAGCGGAACTGGATGCCATTGTGGGCCAATCCCGACTACCACACTTTGATGATCGTCATAAGCTTCCCTACATTAACGCCACTCTATCTGAAGCGCTAAGATGGAACCCTGTTTTTCCTCTGGGTAACTGCTCCCGATAACGTTATTGGTTATATTGACCCACCGAAACCTTAGGTTTGGCTCATCGTAGCGTGAAAGACGACGTGTACAAAGGCTATTACATTCCAGGAGGTGAGCTCTGCCTTCTTCACAACTTGAACTACCTTGAGCTTGAGTTGTTTCTCAGGCGCAACCGTTATTGCGAATGTTTGGTAAATGTCAGAACATCCACCACTAAAAACTGACTTGATTGCAGGGCGATCCTTCACGATGAGAAAGACTATCCAAACCCTCTGGTGTTTGACCCTGAACGTTTTATTAAAAGGGAAGGCAAAAAGCTTCCTCCTGATCCTACGGCTGCATTTGGCTTCGGAAGACGGTTCGCTTCATGTTAATTGTATATCTTTCGTGGCGATGACTTGCGTAGGATCTGTGCCGGTCGATACTTTGCCTCCAATACCTCCTGGATTGCTATCGCGTCTATTCTATCTACGCTATCCATTTCAAAGGCTGTGGGTGACAACGGTCGCATCGTCGAACCTATCAACACCTTCACCAGTGACTTCCTGAGGTATTTCCTGTTTTTTTTTGTTTTTGTTTTGTTCAATGATGTCTGATACGACCGGACAAATTTAGCCATCCATTACCTTTCAAATGTGTTTTCAAGGCGCGTTCTGCCCAGGCACATGCATTAATTGTTTCGGAAGTCGGGTCTGCGGACATAAGGGATGATGCCATAGGTATCAGTACCGTAGCATAGTATTGTATCTGGAAGTCATAGATTGCGGCATCAACATTCTTTATTGCCAGTCGTGAGGTCGTCAAGTGAGGAGAAAAGATCCAGGCGGGCTGCAACCGAGATGGTCAACCGGCTCGGACTGGTTGCCATGGGCGGCCGAAGTTGGTTGCCTTCTTCGTGTGAGGTTCGAACGGTTTTTTTAAAATTCGAGACCGTTTACCTTGTTTCTGTTCAGGAGCACCGACGACTAATAAAATCTACTTCCTTCCTTATTTCTACTGCTTTGAAGCACTTTGACACCTATCGATGGGCCAACGATCGCAAACCTTCGCGATCGCCAAGGTCGTCCCATACGGCGAAACCAAGGCCTACTACCGTTGCGTCGCTGCATGGCACCACCAATGGTGCTATGGTATCCTTCCTCTCCTTGCTGCGCGTCGATTCTTGACCCTCTTGGAGCAGAGGGACAATGCCGAAATTGTAGTTGACGAACTCCGACGACTCCAGGGCCAATGTGGGAGGTGGGAGTCCCAGGATGCACCCCGTATACCAAGAGTCCCCTGCAGTTATATTTCATTCTTGATAGGGTCAGCGTGGAATGTGGACATCAATGACCCATTTGATTCCTATTTCCATCGGTCATCGTTTCAAGGATCGTTGCTACCAGCTAACATGCTCAGCGGAGATGGAGGTAGGTCATACTATTTTGTACGAATTGAAACGTGTTGGCGAATTCTGGATTCATAGACAATAACGAAGGCATCACTGTTATCGATGTCACAAATCCATCAAAGCCTGCGTATTGTTTCGTGAAACTTAGAGTCACGAATACTTTCCGCCGCTCAGTATGCTCGAGAATATTATGCGAGAACAGAGGACAATGAAGATGAGGTACTTATCTGTGTCGAGAAATACTGTTGACTCGAGTGACTGAGCTATATCTCTTCCAGAAACTCATCAGGGGCGCCATTAATGCACTTGACGGAGTAGACATGGTTACCCTCGATATGCTCACTGAGGCATGGCCCACTGTATACAAAACTCCTGGCACATTCGAGCCACCAATTATCGAGAACTGCCCGTCCTGCAGCACCTCAGAGAGTTCGGTTCCCTCACTTTTCGATCTCGCTCTAGGAACCACTGTCGAGCAAGGCTTAGCCACAGGAGACACCTCCAGTCTAGACAGCATCGTATGGATGGCTGAGAAAAGTTCAATGATCAAGGCGGCCTTGCTCAGGCAGAATCCCTTCCCTGATACAGGCCTGTCTCTTTTGGCGCAGGTCATAGCGCAAGAGTCTCGGAGCGAGCACGAAGTTGATCTCAAGAATTTCTCTGTGAACACAGATCAGCTTCTATCAATTCTATCTGATGCAAGTATCACCATCCGAACCTTGAACCTGTCTGGGAACGCTAACATCACGGGAGACACCATCCGAAAAGTATTGACAGCGCGTCCAACCTTGGTTCGTCTCGTACTGCTGAATACCTCCGTCCGCAACGAAGAGCTAAAGGAACTGATCGTCACCGAACCTAAGTTGTTCTATCATATGCAGGATCTCATCCACCCGTTCCTCTTGAACCAGGCAGAAAGCAATGCCGACGAGGCATCATCCTATCCTAATGCATTCTCATCCATCAGTTATACATCGTGGAGTGACGGTATACCCGTAGCATCTCTTCCGTTTCTCAATCCTCCCAAAATTGTTCAGGGTCTGACTGACGCCCTGATCTCATATGCAGCAATGCCAAAGTTCACCATCTCCAATCCTTCGTTGTGTTACTTCTTCCTCCGAGTAGCTTTCAGTTCCGCCGTCCGTCCGGTAACTCGACAGTGGAGCGAACGTTACGTTTCCACTTTCCCTCAAGAATCGTTGAGTGCACTTGAAGGAGAAGGCTGGTGCTTCGTGTTGAAAATGTGCGAGTCTCGATACTCGCAATATGAAGAATTCTATGGTTTCCTGAAAATACGCAATCTGCATGATGCCGCCGCTGGCGAAGATTATGCCGATGACCCTGCCTCCCAGAGGGTAGCCAGGACGGTGTTGGAGAGTGCGAGCGAAGAGAAAAATGCTGCTCATGCTAGCGAGGATTTTCATACGAACGCTTCTCGGCTGGCCTCTCCATTCGACGATTTACGATTTGGACGATTTCCTGGAGGCCATGATTTCTGAGGGTCGACCTGCCCCTATGGCAGCTGCGGTTGGCAGCTTCGACGGGTTTTGGGGCTTATGAAGTCAAGACGTGGAGTGCGCCTTATGGAAGAAAAGGATATTAAACCATTCATTGATGAGACACAAAGGACAGCGTCAAGTGTGGCAGACTTCAAGAATATGGTTCGCATAAGACAGGCATATGTAGGGTGAAGGTGGAACATAACCTGTGTACTGCATTACAGACATTTCGCCAGGGTGTATTCATATTCAATATTGAAGATCAACACAATTATTTGCCAAATTGTTGATGACTTCGCGGGATGTCTTGCAGAAGTTGCATAGCTGAAGGAGATTAGGACTGGAAGCTTCGACAATTACAGCATGATATTCAATACCGATTTACTGGTGTTCCTGGATAGAATAAGAAGCTCCATATCATATTTAACGAGTTCATTGCCCTGCCATTAACCGAAATACTAGATAGATGGTTTCAGCAATGGTTTCCGCCATAGCAAGGGGTTGACTTACCAATAAGATGAAAGCGTATAAATAGGCATAGCCATCATGTCAAATCGATAGATTGTCCAGCAAAGTCCTCCGTCTTCACAGGCTCGAGTTTGATCTTCTTCCTGTTCCCTGAAGCGCAGTCTCGCCGTTTCCGTTTCCGTTCAATAACCTGTATCCTTGCCTAGGGATCCCGTTGTAATGAGTACTAGCAATGAGTTCAAGTGAAAAAATTGACCTTCAGAGCTTCTAGTTCTTTGCTGTCCGTCTCTGATTCATCCCCATCGAAGGTGAGGTCGATGACGGTAGTTTCTGTCGTATTCTGAGCAGGTCCTGGAGGCAAAGGTGCGATGTCAAGAGCGCGAAGCACACCTAGTTGTGGAGACGTTAACTAGACTGTGATGAGGACATGTTGTAGAGAACGCACTCAAAGGTCGATACTTGAAGCAGAATACGACTAATGGATCCCCAATGCATACACTGCGATGACTGTGGGTCCCGGTGGCCCGGTGAGTGATAATTGGGTCCCCGAAACTATGCGTACATTAGTATATGTAGTGAAGTGATAGGGTCGCATGTACTCAATCTGGTGATCTATTCCCTTCTTGGTCTTTTCATTATATTCCACAGCCTCTGGTACGTCCTTATATCGGTGACGTCTGTGTGTATGCTGCATACGATGCAGTTCAACTCGGCTAATTTCCACCTCGATGTCGCCCACATTCTGCATAGACTGATTGAGGGCGTCATCGTTATCTAAGAACCACGGTTAATGGATAACATCACGGAACAAGCAAAGCAAGTCCACCTGTAAGCGAGATAGGCGAGAATTTATAGGGTCGCCTTGTTGTCTCTGAGACCCTCACGCCTGAGAACTTGTCCTTCACATGCGGGTCTCTACGAACGTCCTTGAAGGAATACGTCGCACCATCAATGCGAGGGGTTACTCTGAGAGGAATTGCGGCGTCATGAAGTTTGTAATGTATCTCGAAGGTCTGGAAGGCGAAGCTGAGAAACAAGAAAGAGGCAGTGGCAATTGACACACCTTGTTTTCTTCAGATGCAATCCAACAGGTAACCTTGTTTCCATCTTACTCTACCTGGTATTCTTCTATCTCGACGCCTTCAATAGTTATCCACACCGAAAAGTTGTCATGGCGGGGCATTGCCAATGCGAGGTACGTACAGGAAAAAGAAAGAACACCATCACGTGAAGTTGCAGTCTGGTAAACAAGACCGGGGCTGTGGACCCGGCCGTTCCTTATTGGGACCTGGCACCGGTAACACCACCACCACCCTATTTCTACAGAGTTTGATATTATTACTTCCAGAGGCTTCGTGGAATGTTTATACTGTTAAGTCAAAACTTGGCCTGGATCTTCCACTATTTCGATGTCCTTCCTACTACTTCCAGCCAAGGCATGACGGTGCAATCTTTTATCTTCAAGATAGTCTATTCCGTTGGAAACGATTGATATATAACCTGTTCAAACGTGGTATATGGGGGTGCTAAGCTTAATAGCATCGATCTCCTTATCTTCTGCATCCGCACCATCGTCGATGATAATATCGGGTACGATAGTGACCGCGACATTGGTCTAGGGGGTGGCACGATATCGATGTCGTTCGCTTGCAATACACCTAGTCATGGGTCTGTTCTTGAAAGAGAAAATGACAACAAGAGGACCGTAGAAGTACACCGACACCGTGAACGTTTCCTGGTCGGGTTAACTACCGTCGCCGCAAAGCTAGACACCGTTAGTAATAACCTCTGATTCAGCTTCGCTGTCAGCCCCTTCAATTCCATAATATTTTCGGTCAACGCGTGCAATGATTCTAGCAGGAAAGCAAAATTGTTGTCCTTTCAGTAAATTGCAAACGTCTAGTACGACACCGGGACCTGAGACGCATGGAAGGGCTCAAATCAAGGGACCCTAGTACAGTTTGTTTGCTTCCGGATCCAACAGGTGACCAGTGTCGTAACCTCACGCTGGTATTCCTCTGCATGAACACCTTCAACGGTGGTCCAAGCAGAGAAATGCAGTCGTAGATGAGTATGGTCGGATGACACGAGTAACAAAATTAAAGTGGACTTGGTCGTAATCAAGCTTGGTGACAATGCTTGGCTGCGCCTTCCCACTCTATTTTCAAATTCCGCCAACATCATGTCCTCTATCCACGATACACTCCGGCTCATTGATTGTTGCCAACTTGTACTGCAACCTAGATGTGGTGAGCTACTGCTGCTGCCTCCCACTGTTCTACTGTGAGTAATTGCTTTCGCTGCGCCTCTGTCTTCCTTCTCTCAGACGACTGTATTAGCTTTTATCTTCCAGGGGGCACTCGGACGTGAAATGGAAGGAAGCAACAACGATAAGGTTTTATTTTACGCTCATGGTCCTCAAGGGCATTCGCTGACTCGTCCTGTAGGCATCATCGTCGCACGTCTGGTCACTGCCATTCTTCGCGGCGACCATCTATTCGTGGTTTACGCACAGGGTCATTCCCACTGTCAAGTTCACCTTTTACTACCTTTTTACGACCGAGCGTTCCAATGACTCTCACAGAGTTCGCCTCTTTCGTTTTGGTATTCCCATTGTCATGAAAGAGACGCCACGGACGGTCAGCACCGAGGCGGACGCCCTACGATTCTTGAATACAACCTGCTCTGACTTGCCAATACCCCGGCTCCTCGATTCCTTCGTGTTGGGAGATTCCACATACACCATCATGACCAAGCTGCCGGGGCATAATTTGTTGGACCGTTCCTTACCATCTGACCAATTAGAAGTGGTGGCCAAGGAAGTCCTAGATTTCTTGCATCGACTATGGCAGATTGAGCAACCAGACAACTGCAAAGGGCAAGTCATGCGTAGCGCTAGTGGTCATGGGCTTCCCAACCCCATGACTCTCCATTCCAACCTCAGCAACACATTTCCTTCGACGCTTCATTGTTATGCTCTCATGAACTTCAAAGATCTGAACCATTTTATCGCGGATACGGCACCTTCCACTCTCGAGCATCTCGCAAATGACCCGGTGTGTTGGGTACATACTGATTTGCGGCTCCAAAACATATTGGTGCTGGACGGCCGACTAAGTGGCATCGTTGATTGGGAGGATTCGGGATGGCTACCCCGCCATTGGCAATTGCATATGTTCCGCAACGTATACATGCACGGCATTACATTCGAATGGTGGGCCTTATGGAAAAAGGAACGGATGCGTTTTGATGAAGCGGTGGAAGCAGTGTACGAACTGTCTACCGGTCTGATCACATATCCATTGTGATGCAAATTTATTTCCTAATAGATGGTAAATCGAGAATCGGCGTAACGTACTCGTTATAATGACAGAACGGGAGGGTGGTATTGATGGACAAGAGACTGATAGAAAAGGGTTAGGAAGTTATTATCGGCCTGGGTGCTCATGGTCTTGATCTTCGTTTCCACCAAACTAATAAACTCGGATCGATTCTCTTTGCGCCCAGGAAAGCTTCCTTTGTCGTACAGACCCATCAGCACCTGCAGGATCCAAGTCCGACAAGTCATGTTATGCGCGCGATTCTCATCAACTGTGGCGTAGCTCGTGAAGACACTACGGCAAATGTCGATAAAGTCACGACACGGCACGTATCCCTCCAACTTGTAGTAGCCCAATACTGCGCTGTTCCCTGTGCGCGTGGCTGGCGTTACTGTCTGAGAGCCGTACGTTTCCGCGTACGGCCGACCGGAGACTTGGTACCAGTGATGACGAACTGCTCTGGAATTGGCATCAGTGATGATGATGGCCCAATGAAAGGCGCCTGTAGCGAGTTGCACGGTGCAGACGTAGAGTGAATCTGGGTCGAGGGGGACGTGCTGGTGCATCCTACCAGCGGATAGCGAATTAGGCGCCATGCAGCGAAACGAGTGATGAGATATAAGGAATCGCAAGGGTAGATACGTCTGTAGACCACCATTGGATAAGTAATAGAGCTCATCGTTCGCGAGTACTTACTCACAGCACTGTTCACAGCAAATCCTCTCAATCTGAAGTGTTCATCAGCGCTCGTCACTAGAGCCCCTTATCGGCAGAATCAGCGAGAAGGAAGGAAGGAAGGAAGGAAAGAAAGGCGTACGTGGGAGTCGATAGTGGGTATGGGAGGCCAAGATGCAATCATCATGGAGCAAGAAGCGTGGCTTGAGCGTGGCGTTGTTTGACAATAGCCCCTAATCACTTTATTTTGTACATTTCAAATTTGCATGTCACTTTCTCATTTGTATTGTTGCTGGAAAATATTTTATTGTCTGCTTATTTCTGTTCAGAAAACTACGAGCTTGTATCGAAGGGCGATACGACACCTTTCTGGCGCTAAATCAGGTTTCCCCATCAGATCCTCAGGTCATGCAAGGACAATACATGCTTTCCTGCAGTTTCCTGCATGCCCTTAATCACCGGCACCGACTGACCCTAGCGTTCGTTCTGGATCCATCTGTAGCGCATGACATGCATGAAGGAAGGAAAGAAAGAAAGAATTCTGTATATATTTGGGTGTCGTCTCTGTTTTAACGCCTTCGACCTGATCTAGCCTGTGGTCCCGGTCCGTCTCTATGCTGCTTCGCGAAGAGCCAGCAGAAGAGCATCTGTTCTTCTCCAAGTCCATCATCTTGCATGTGCATTTCTGCTGATAAGAACCACCCTGTCCTCGTGTCCGAGTTCCGCTTGAACGTCCTCCCAATTTCTACCCTATCAGTGTTTGAAATCGTCAACTCGGCTTACCTCTTCAATTGCAAGAATGATTCTTAGAAGCAGCGGCGGCCGTCATACTAGTTGTCGAGGCCCGACCCGTGTCTGCCAATCACAACGCCACCTTTTGTCAGATAGCTGGACCTAGTCTGCATTTGCTTGGTCGCATCTACTTAGCTTTACCGTAATTTCTGACAGCATAGGCTGACTATTATTCCTTCTAAATTGCTGCCTACTCTCGGCCTATGAGCTAACCCTAACTCTGTCAATATTCTGACGTCTTATCTGTAACCTTTCGAACTTGTGGTAGCCATGCTTGAATAACGCCTCGCGAATGTCACTTAGATTGCTGATTTAAAATACAAGGGCATCCAGTACAGGTTGTATATAGTACATAGTCCCTTTTCAATGTCTTCCAAATAATGTCCTTACACCTTTTTCAATCCTATCTTGACGAAAAGCGTCGAAAACAAAAACTGCGACAACTGCTCGTCGTGTAACGGTAGATGCCTCCATCCTCGCCCAAGTCCCTTCAGCGGAACACAATACCTCGCAACCGCCTTCTCGTCTTCCCCATCATCGCGCACAGCGAGGTGCACAAATATCAAATCGAGCATGCCTTCGCCCCCGATGCAGTCGAATGACAAGGATAGGTCATGATTCCATACCGGATTAAAACCGTTGTTCTTTACCACGCCCGTCCGAGCCGAGATTTTCTTATCCTGAGTTTTGCCTGCCTCGGGTGCCTCGCTCGTTTCGTCAAAGGGCGAATGCGTCCAATCAGGCACGTGCAACGAGACCTCTACATATGGATCAATTACTGATTTTTCGACGACCTCTTGTCCAGAACTGTTTTTTGGAAGCGGGAGTTGTTGGGCCGATACGATCTAGGATATCAACTCGGTGAGCAGGCGACTTGATGAGGGGGAGAGTGTCATGCCTTGACTTCAAATAAGTACTTCGTCTTTTTCTCCAACAACGATTCACCTCCAGGTCTCAAAGCCTCTGGCTTGAGTACGTAGCCGCACCGCCCATTTCGTTGGAACATGGCTTGATTGATCATGTACCCTGAATCTGATCGACACGAATGAATATCACTGTATCAAAAGAATGAAGGACAGTAAGTAGGCCTACCGAAGGTCTGCCAGTTTATAGCCACCAGCTGCGCACCTACAGCCCAGTACCTTACTGGTTCATAGTTTGTCGAGTTCACCCTCGTTCCTTTCGGGTATATTCTTACCATATGCCCTTGCGTATGGCGCACTAGGGCTCTGGGATCAGTTTTATTTGCCCGTGACTCAGAGAGAGAAAATATGTGCTCAGGCGCATATGTCTCCGTTGCCGACAGGCCCCTGCATTTGACACCGACGGTGTACACAAGCAAAGAAACGAGTTTAAGGGACATTAATGGCTTATTCTTTGGCTGGGACTTTTTGACGCGCCGCCAGCGAGATTTAAGGCTGCTAAGCACACTAGAGTCCGTGCCGGACGATGAGGATGAGGATGACCAGGATTCCTCGGCTTCAGCTGCAGCACGAGCTTCCTCTGTTTTTCGGGCTTGTTCGGCGGCTATTTCCGCAGCAAGATAAAGATTCTTGGCCTAGAAATGGTTAATTGGTGAACTGTTGCATAAGAGCGATATCTTACCTTTAACAAAATCTTCCCTTTCAAATCTTCCGGGCTTGGTAGTTGATCCACGGGTGGCCTTCCCTCTACTGGCGCCTGTATTATTGAATCACCAAAAATAGCTGTCATAATTTCCACGATCTTGTTCTGTTGCTGAATTCCACAGTGAACTTCGGCAGATATAATGATGGCGTAGGGTGATGAGACGAAGGCATACTTCGCAATAGCCTCGCATACAGCCCGTACAGTCACTTCAGAGGTGAAGGTTTTGCCATGATAAACCACTGGCTCGCCATCTTCACCATCGTAAATGTCCACTAGGAGGGCGTTAAGGCCTCATATACGAAGTAGAAGAAGCGACACGCACACTCAACGCTGCGACAGCTGTGCAGAAGTGCGCGGATGTATCCTTCAATTGTGCTGACTCCGACAAGCTGATGTCCGACGAGGTAAGTATTGTGGGAGGAAGATATGAAATATTCCGGCATCGGATGCGTCATATCTTGCCAAACGGGATTATTGAGCTCGGAGAACGGACTATTGTCATTAGAAAAGAGGAAAGATATGAAGGCGTCCAAGCTCATGACTTCAGAGTTGGGTGAATATCTGGAAAATATAACTGAAGCGTCGGCTGCAGACTGGACAAGGAAGACGTCAACGAGGGTCAAGTTGAAAGGATGTTATTTACCTTTTGGAATTCCTGAAGAAACGTTGTGAATCTGGGTAAATCTAGTTTTCCTAAGTCATTGTAGATCGTTTCGATGTCGGGCCGTCTCTTGAGCAATTTGATGAATCGCTTGAAAGCATCAAAATCTAGATAACCATTCTTCAGAATGTCGGCCTCCTGTGGATGGCTGTAAATCAAATGGCCAGCTCGCAGTGGATAGACACATACATCGAATAGCTTTCTCAGTTCCGCCTGAGGTGAGTTTGCATTCAACCTCTTGCACAAGCCCTCGATTTCTGCAAATTCGAGTCGCTGATCGCCCTGGTGATCTGCTCCTTTCCAATACTGTTTCTCCCACACTGTATCTCGCACGTCGATGTTTCCCAAGCCGGTCATCAAACCCTGCCTGATCGTATGGAGCTTCTTGAGAGTTGTAAGCCAATCGTTGAAAATCTCAGTGGTGTCGGCAACGATGTGGACGGTCTTATAGCTGCCATCAAGAATGTAGATAATAGTTATCCATCGATCTTCCATCGCTTGAGATAACTTGAACTGCGAGCGGTAGTATCGAGACTCTGAACCTGAACGAATCTCCTTGATCGATTCAATGGGAACTGAACGCAACGATGACAAGGTCGTAGCAGGAGTCCAAAGGACAAGACGTACTGACACCACTTTTCCTCGATTCATAGCAGATTTGACCTTCATCCGGATCTATACGAAACAGTGCTCTTTTCTCTTTCTTTACCGATACCTTCAGCATTGTGGTGCCTTGCTGTAATACCAGAGGCACGCTCGTATCCGGCACAACTGGTACGTGGCTTAGAGACTGGCTTGATGATTGCTGAGACATCGTGAACTCGGTTTTCTTTGAGTGTCGAAGATGTAGATGAAAACGCGGGAGATGGTGATGAGTGGAGGGCATCGCCAAGCATTTCCGAATCAGTTTGGTCAGCTTGAGCCTGAGGCACCCCCGGCCATAAAGCACGTGGTTGCTGACGCGTGACGTCATGGTCCAATATTCTCCCATTTTTCGTGGAGCTAGACATAAGTACTGATCATCACCGTCGACTACAACGAGGAAATTTATCCTCTCCAAGGCCCAGGACCCTTCACTCTGGGTGAATCCCCGTAAAATGTGCCGAGCGCCGCTATGTGTTACTTGCAGCTCTAGCTGAGAACACCTTCAACTTGCCTTCAACGACACGCAGTTTCCTGTCGCTATGTTCCCCTGAATCCGAAGCCTTGTGCCTCGATTCCAATTCAAGGTCCTGCTTGTAATTCTTGCAAGGTGCCTTATATCTTGTCACGCGGTCGCAAATCAGGGGTCCTTCGATGTATTGGAGGATCACAACTAAACCGACGTTGACTCGGCGCGATCCTTCCATTTTAAACAAAGGCTTATTTCGCCAATTTCGAAGATGTAAGATGCCAAGTCAAGGAGACGCTAGAAAAACACAAACACGGGTAATAGGATTATTACGTGCATGGTGAACTACTATACCTCGGAATTATCATCGGAAAGCTTTTCGTTTCCTCATGACAATGGTGGCGATGATGACGATATTGGCAACGTGCTGCGGAATAGCACCGCGACAGGTACTGTGGGTACTGAATGCAATCGATGATACAGCGAGCCGGATGGGTTCTCTCGTCTTTGATAGAAATGGGCCATTTGAGAGCGTGTACCGTAGCTTCGCTGCTCACAGAGAGAAGAGTCACTGTCCGAGAGATGGGAAACATTTTGCATATGAAGTCTACCGCGCGTGTGTGCACCCTGGGCCCCTTCGCTGAAAAGCCTCAGCCAGATCCGTGTCAGAACGGACCTTTTCATTTGTGCGAGATGGCGTGGCATTTTGATTGCTTTTTCTGGCCGTGCCTGTCTGGGGCAGGAATCTTCCGCCTGCAAAGCAACCGGTTGCCCACTTTCGCCACTCCTTACGCGGAAAGGCAAAGGCCGAAACTTGGTGAGTGAGGAAACTTTTGCTCAGTTGTCAACGGTAAACAGTCTATTCCCAGCGTGCATGAGTTGATGAACAGAGCATTGTCCTTGAAACCGAATAACCTTTACTTGGAGTAAGCTCTTGAGATAATATTTAATGGGTTGTTGGTATAAAAAATCATATAACTCGGAGCTGATACATACAGATCATGTGGGATGGAGGGGTGACAAAATTTAGGCGCAGTACTTAGCTCTCTCGGGGTATGGAAGGGGGGCAGGTTGTCAGGTGTCGACGCCGAGCAAGTGGTCCGGGCGGTGAACGAATAGAAAAGCCCTATAAACGACATGCTTGGTGTCAGGGCTAATTGGCCAGCCACGAGCTCTTCGGATATTGAGTACAGCTGATCGACAGGACCTTGTGGCAATGCCCGCATTATTATTCTTTGCATCCGCTGCTTTCCGGGCCCGAAGAGATGTAACTACGATAATTCTTCATGATATTCCAAGAAAAGTCCTCCAGGGTGCGGGTATCTTGGGACAGAAAATTAGGGCGTGCTTATGCGCAAGATATAAAGGAAGTACCGAGATTCCTCACTGTAACCGTTAATTCGTACAATGATATACTCGAGCTTCGCCCTTCTACTTTCGGCTTCTCTTGTGGCCAGCGTCGAACTGGTCATTTCACCTTCTTGTGGAACTCTGTATGGCACAGTGGGCGACCTCAATTCCGGGCTTGGCTCGCTGAGTTCATATTCTACGATCGTTGCTTTTGGGGTAGGTCACGACCATCTTCCTGTTCAATGGTTCCACGCTTACCATGGCTATTGTACATCCCAGGACGGATACACCGACGGCGGCAAGCAAGATGGCACAACGCTCGACGAAGCCGTACAAGAAGACTCTCTGGACCCCAAGGCTGGTGGAAGAATGTCCAATGGTCCTGTCTGGGTAGAGTATCTGGCCTCGGACATCAATGCAACAATCAAGGATTACGCGGTAGGCCTTGCATTCCGTATTTGTATACGCGACTTATGTTCACGGACCCCAGGTTACAAAATCAGTAGTCGATGATACGCAATATCCCAGTTTTAAGTCAGCTCTGGATGAGAGAGACTTCCTGTATCAAGGTCGGGGGTTTGTCTTGTCCTCGGATATGAGTACTCACTTGGCAATGTTCTAACAGGAAACCTAGTTATCTCCTCTACAGGCAAGCCCGATAGCGATACCACACTGTTCATCATCTTCCACGGTATGGAGTGAGTCAATTAACGCATAACAACGAATGAACCGTACCTTACCAACCAACATTTTTCAGGGACTTCCTTCTTGCTGATGGTATGTCCGCATATTCGCGGCTGTTCAATGACATCTTCTAACAAGTGCCTTAGCCTCAAGCTTCCCGACCACGGCCGGCAATATCCTCTATGAGTTGATTAAGCTTGCCGACTCCCCATTGTATGCCAAAAATATCTTGGTCGTCGACAATTATGGCCGGGGCAACGTGACAGATGAAGGCGAGATCTTTAAACAAGACCTCTTCGACGGCCTCGGTAGTTTGACCAAGTTATTCACGGATGTGAATGTTGGCTTTATCAACTTCGAGAATCTCTGGACTGCGATCCTCGGTTCGGATCCAGGGTACGAGGCATTTGGGTACCAGAGCTCAGGCGCCTGTACCGTCAACGAGACCACAACTGTAGGCCAATGCAGCGATCCCGACACCACTTTCTATTACATCCCACAGTAAGAAGGATTTCATTTATGAACAGAACTTAGCTCACATGTTCCGCCATAGGTATCCATCTACCGTTACCCATCGTCTGATGGCTGACTACGTGAAGGCGGTCTTTGAGACATGCGTCTGAGGCGGAAATATTGATACAGACGATGTAACCATGGCACTTTCTGGGATTGGCGTTTAAGCGATTCTTGAATGATATATGATATTATTACTCACCGTTCTTATTGCCGAAAATTAAACGAACTACGCGAACTCCCCAAAACACCGGTTGCCCATGTGTCCTGTATGTAACCGGAGCTGAAGCGGGCCAAGAAGCTTAAGACTCACGAGACGCTCACGAGCTGTCCACGTCCGGGCTTCAAAGACTGAAAAGAAGGTTTCAAGCAAAGTTGAAATTGTGCATCAATCGCGGCCCGCACCGGTCCGTTACCATGTTCCGTATTCCCATTTGCAATTCGAAGGCTTCCCAAGGTTCCGAATCCCTGTCTGGCCTGTATCACTACTGTCTTTGCTTCTGAAAGGCATTCACCCGCCACAGTTGTGAAATCTGATCTTTAATTGCTCAGTCACGATCATCTGTTGTAAGATCGTTCTTGTCAGGTCGAAGCCTGAGACATGTCATCCAGTGGTCACGAGTCTTAAAGGAACCTGAATGAACGGAGCCTTTTCCACCGTGCGGAAGCTGTATTCTAAACCAGTATATAGGGCCCTCCTCATACGTATGGCCAATCAGGACTTCACCGTTCGCAATTTCCTCGGGTACTCCAGGCAAGTCTTCGCGGGTCACGCTAGTCTTGTGTGGCACCGTTCACCAGTACGTAGTATCTATGTGATCATGTATATGGCCTGTTTGTTTCTGATATTTTCCTAGACAATCACTCTTCATGTCTTATTGATCATGGCCAACATTTGTATCCATACGCTCAGCACGCCGCTCAAACATTTCGCTACGATCGATTTGTCCGACCTTCGGTAGGTGAGGATTTGGATCATAGAAGGGATCATCGTACGTCTATCAACTTCTGTGAGTAATGAAGATATCTCATTATGATTCTGAGATTCTGTAGTCTGCAACAACGCCGACCAGCAAAGGTCGTTGATGAATTGCACTAGAATGTTCCATTTTGCAAGCTCGACCGTCAAACAGTGCCATATTTCACTGCGTTGGTCAACGTTACATCGTCCGCCTCTCTGTTCTTGTCGTCTTCTGATTTTCTCATCTTTTTCAAGAGATTTTTCGTTAAATTGCAATGAGTTGGCCTGGCGAATTCGGGTATGTATTCTGACTCCACGATCGGCGCTACCGAGGCACGCTAATAGCTGTTCTAGTAGACCCTTCTCGTCGCTTGACTATTCATCGATCATCTTTGCATGGTTTTTATTACCCACTAATGGATGCAGATTGCAAGGAATTCGCAAATACAGACGAACTCGATGATTCCCGACCAGTCTTCGTACTTTTTTCTTTCTTCTTACACTATGGTCACTTTCTGACTAGGACCACTAATTACGTTTGCTGTAACCAACACCAGGCCAGATCTTCACAAACTCATTGAACACGTCGAGGAGTAGTTCTGGCTCCTAAGCTACTCAGCGGCTGGTTGCTCAATCCTCCGTTCTGGTCCCGTATCATCACATATACAGGACAGCTATCCACATACAGTCCCACCGACGTCACCGAGTCCTCCAACCGCTATCACTCTTGACTCCTTCCTCCCTGATGAGGAGCTCTTGGGGTCCTATACTTCACTTCAAGAAATTGACCATTCCGAAGGTGTTGATTATGAGCCTTGGTCTTTGCTATCATTTTCGTCTGGCTCGTTATATGTAACGAGGGATCGTTCGAAATCTCCTGTTTGTGCGTCGAATTCATGTCTCCACTGCCGCCAACCCCAGAATACGACTTCATAGCGCCCATGTCGTCATTCACGCACATGTTCGTCAACGATTCGGCCAACGTAAGAAACAGGCCCCAGGTGTTGTCGGTCCGGTGCGTAGGAGTCGGCCATTACCTTTGCAGGGTCGTGAAACAAAAGTCAAGGCCGATTTACTATTTGATGCTTCGACGAGTCAATTGCGCCATTTAGGCACCACTGGAGTCGAACTGAAGACCTCGAAATTCGAAGAGAGAGCGGCGTATAGACGTTCGGTAGGTTCTGTGTTTCTTCGCCTCGTTAAATTCCTAATTAAAGCCACGTGAAACTAAAAGAAAACTACGGAGTGAAGGTACGGATGCACCTATACCTCCGAGACGAGATCTAAAAATGCAGATGCAGTCATGCTTGAATCCATGGCAATGCAAGTTGGCTCCAGAAAGCGAATTGCAGGAGACAGGATGTAGTGAAGGTGTCAATGGCTCCCCGGTTCCGACTCATTTTGTCATCTGCTAAGTCGGACAAGGACGAATACGGGCCGACGATGAGAGCAGTGTAAAGCGTGGCGCGGCTGGCGGCAGGTGTATGATCAAGGATAAACAGGATGAGCCGTACGGCCAAAATTTGGTTCCGCGATGGTATTTGTATTTTGCGAGGCATTTTTTTAGATGTATCAGGACGAAGTTCTGATTAATATGGGGTTAATAGGTTGCATGGGGGTGGAGATAGAGCAGCATGGTTCTATCGATCTATTAAATAATTGCCGTAGTTTGCATCCCTATAAATTTATCATGGCAAGATAGGGAAAAATGCTGGGATAATACGATTTTGGACCGACCAGTCGTGGCGAGCATCTGCCTTGACGACGCAATTCACCGCTCGAGAACATAGAGCACGTTAGGAGACAGTTTTTCCTTGTGTTATATATTAGGGTGATTCATAACTGCGCTCTGCTATACACGCTTATACACGCCTATACGGTTGCTGCCGGGTACCTATCAGCCGTAAAATCATGCCGGCTTGACAGAACGAAGTAACGTGTGGTGTGATTTGCTTGGTGATTGCCTGAGGTTACGGCGAGAGCGCTGATATACGGTGATACAGGTCCAGCTTGGGATCGGAATCCTAGGTAATTGTCCACTCGGAATGTCGACCTGTCTGTCGATTCATGTCGGTTTCATATGGTCTTGAGATTATCACGAACAATGAAGCTAACGGAAGAAGGTGAGTTATTATGTATGAAATATCGCACCATCCGGTATCTATTGGGTACCGTCACCGAGGAACCGCGGATGGCGGCAGAGCCCTAGCAAGGAAGGGGTAAAAGCTCGGTTTTCATTGATCTGCGGCATTGACCTCAAGGCTCAATTTAAACACCCGGGCGGTCCTTGTCCTATTCAGTAATGGTAGCAATAAGTAGGCTTTTATAAGAACAGCAGGCATAATCGTATGACCCGTTGTTGGCCCTCTTAGTGCGACGTGCATATAACATGGTCGGCTGACTGGCCGGTGCGATATTAATCATTCATGTTGTCGGTCAAATGACCAGCTCTCACGGGTGGGTGGCGGCAATGAGTCGTGAAGAAAAAAAAGTGGGCCAACGATGGATATCCTATCCTTAGCTTGGGACCATTGGTTGCCTTTATAGTATTTCTCCAGAAAAAATGTCGAATAGGCTTATTTACCCCGCATCGTTTCCCCGGGCTACAGCATGTAGGGCACAAGTGAGCGCTTCCCCGCATTGCCTCGGTGCTGAGAAGAGATCCGATCAGCGAGCGGTTCTACGACATGTAACAGCCTGTAACAGGTGCGTAAGACGGTGTAATGGGGGAATCATGGGACGCCACAGAGAACAACATCAAAGGTAATCATATATGGAACAAGACGGGCGTCTCACAGAAACGATCCATTCAGAGACATGCAACCATAGAAGAATAATTGTAGACTTGAATCTGGAACAATACATCCAGGACAGTTCCAAGATAATTCAGGAAGAATATTCGGGTCTGTCGAGCCTTGTTGAGAATTTGTCTTGAATATTCCTGCTACGTTAGTAGTAGGTCTTATAGAGGGATGGTGGTAGCCGAGTTTTGAGTTTAACCCGAAGTCCGATGTCATAAAAATTTCTATTTGTAGAAGAAATTCACGGCCCAACGCTTCAAAATTTCCGTTTAAGTCAGAGTTTCGGGGTGGCACAGTCACCGCTTGTCACTGTTTACATGTGACCCTCTGTTACTATCACGCTTTCTGCGGCGTTGTTCGGCCGATCTTGCCAAGGATTCTGACTCTGAGAGAAAATGCGAGCTGGTGGCGGCAGAATGCCGCCACCGAGCGAGTCTTTTTCTCTCAGCAGCAGAAGCCACCACCGCTGAGTGAATCATTTCAAGGGGTAGTACTCTCTCATTCATACTACTATTTTTTGAATGCTAACTATTATTGATTATGACCTCGTTTTTTTTCCGCAAGCCAAGATTTGAATAACCCTTGGGCCTTGATTCAATCTCTCCTGCAGGAATTATAGCCAGCAAACCTCACAGGATCAATCAATTATACATAAGTTTGGTTTATTATAAACTATCATAATTATATAAAAAACGAGGTTTCAAGGGGGGTCAACGTAGCAGGCTTTGCCCCTGATGTGGGCCTTGCAGGCGTTATCCCGAATTATAGTGCACCTGTTGCTGTAATTGCCTTGTGACCCTCCAATGACCGTCTGTCGAAACGGAGGGACCCGTGCGGCGCGCCTGCGGAAGATACCGATCAGTCCAAGCCCAGTCACGGGTGCAACGGACACTTCGGAAATATATGGCACGTGATCGGAACCAATGCTGGCATTGCTGGGAGATCTCCGGCCCGTGAATCTCTTTTTTGGCGGCCTCAAACCCAAGTTGCTCGCTGTCGACCACCATCTCCAGGGCAGAGCGAGCCGTCCCCTACCCTATGCTTCTCGCGCTCCCTAACCCAGTTCTCGCCGTCACTACCGACGTGCTCAGAGATCTCGACGGCGATGAAGCCCTAACAAGTCTTTGGTTCCGTGAGTTTTCGTGTTATCGTCAGGGCTCGTTGATGGGCTGACTTGTCTCAACGCCCCAGTGTTTACAAAGTGCAAAAGCTCTCTGCATGACGGCAGGCGTCTTGAAAACATATCTTGGCGACTATGGCACCGGGAAATGGCTGAGATGCAGACTTACCGCCCACTCACGCCCGCATCGCCAACCACAGATGCCACCAGATGTTCACCGTTTAATTCCCACCCGCAGGGTGAGTTCTAACTCCATGTATGCTAGTAGTTTTGCTAACTGGACCTTCATCTCTTAGCGGGTGAGAGAGTCGTCAAGACGCCCAATGACCGAATGCGCATCGGCAAGCTGATTGAAGACATTGGGATGAGCCAGCCCATTACCAGCTGCGAAATTAACGGAAACCAATGCAAGCCCAGTAGCAACAAGGAAGGGCTCGAAGCCAATACTGTACGGTCGTCATTACCTACGCCGTCGGCGGACACGGTGATAATATCCATCATCCCGGTGTGCGATGCCCTTCAAGCCGAAGGATCGGTCGCGCCAACTTCACCCGCTTCCCGCCGTCCGGCAATTTCTTCTCTTCAGACCCCCTCTCCCAGTGCTACATCGTTCCCACGTGTTGTCGTGGTTAACCCGACTCCCAACCCTACACCTCATCCTACGCCACCAGCAACTCCAGTATTGCCGTCTACCATATCAAATTTGCCATTACCTAATAGTCCTCCCCAGGCGCCCCCTGCTCTCTCTTCTTCGTCAAGACCTCCTGTCTCCTCTCGTCTACCTCCAGCCTCCTCTACATCTCGCCAGACTCAATCCATGTCTCTGTACCCACCTGCACCCACCGCTTCTGCCGCGTCCCTCAAACCGTCTGAGCGCATGTTCTATGTTGGCACCGGTTCTCCGTCTTCTGCATCTGGCACTTCAGATTCTCCGCCGGCATCTGGGTCAGGCTCATCCAGCTCGCCATCAGCATCCGCGACGTCAGAGCTGCCGACAGAATCTGCCCATCGTCCACGGTCCTTATCAAGTGATGGCCGCTCCAGCAGTGAGAGCAGCAGCAGTCATACCGATTTCAGCGACGAGCCCGAACCAGGTGATGTCCAATCAAGATCATCGTCAGGCGTCAGGCGTCGAATCCAACCCAAGAAGAACTCAAAGTTTTTCGTACACGGGGCCCGTCATCATCACGGCATCGGTCACTGGCCGAATGGACGAGTTAGTTCCCTGAGTCAGAGTAAGGAGAAGGAGCGCGTGGACAGAGAAGAGAGGGAACGTTTGGCTCGCGAGAAAGCCGAGTTGGAAGGTCAGAGAAAACTGAGGTTGGAGCAGGAGGAGCGGACGAAACTGCAAGCGAGAGAAAGGGAACGAGAGGCCGAGCGGAGACGACAGGAAGAAGAGGCGAAAGAGCTGCAACGAGAGAAAGAAGCAGCGCGAGAGCTGGAGAGAATGAAGGCTCGCGAACTAGCCAAAGAGAGGGAGCGTGTTAGGCAAGCTGAGCGAGAACGTGAGCTTCGTCGCCGAGCTTCCATGGAAACCTTACCTCGACAGCCTGCCGTCGACACCGAGATCTTCGACTTCAATGAGGATGCGTCGTCCGACCCTTTCCTTCCAGCTAGCGGTTCACAGCCGGAACTTACACGGACATACTTTGGACTCAGTCGTGCTCTCAGTCCTCCGAAACCAAGTACCTCAAAGGGCAAAAGGAAAGATCACGGTCGACGACAGCTTACAAAGTCGGGGACTGATCTCCAGGCCATGGTCAAGGAGAAAGCGACTGCTCGTATGCAGATGCAACGATTGAAGGGCGCCTTTACGCCTCTGAGGAACAGTCCATCGACGAGCCTCAAGGAAGACACCGGAGTACAACGTCCGTCACGCAAGGCTTCACGCGAAACTTTACCTCAAGCGCCTGTTAAGAAACAAAGTCCTCCCAAGCCACCAAGTGCGAAGGGTAAGGAGAAGGCAAACTCTCAGCAGCAGCAGATTGGAGGAGGGCGTCCCATCGTCATCGTCGACGAATCTGACGAAGAAACCGACTCTGGCGAGGATGGATGGACGTCTTGTGATGACGATAGCGCTGAAGTTGAGGCCGTTATTGTGAGCGATCTCATTTGTGATACTTTGATCTATTTTCAACGTCGCTCAGAGTGAACCCGAGCGTATATCGCCTCGTCGTAATGTACAACCCCCCCAAAATACCCGACATCCACCTTCCAATACCACTACGAAGCCCCGAAACCCTCGTCGACAACAACCGCCGCCTCCGGACGCTGCTAAGCTGCAAGATGCAGTATTAGAAGCGGCACGGCAGCGCGATATGTTCGTCAAGGTCCCCAAGGGCAGCTATACCAATCTTAATCGGACCAATTCTGGCCTCCTTAGTCAACTTATGAATCCGGATCCTGCACGTTTACCTCACAGTCAATACCGCCGTGTGGAATCTAGTGCCGAACTTGGCTCTGGGAACAGACACATAGGAAAAGATGCAGGACTACAGCCGAGCCATAGTGCAGTGGCGTTACCCGTATCTGCACAGATCACTGTCGGAAGCGTGCGGGAGAAAGGAGAGGTCAAGACAAACCCTGTGGGCACAGATCGAACTTCTCCATCGGGGAATAGTGGATACCGGCGCAAAGGACGGCCGGAGGACGAGGAGATGGAGGATGATTCCGATGGGGAGGACGGCAATCCACTGATCGTTTCGAACAGTGTTGCCGAAGAGCGCCTGAGAGCCATTTTTGGAAGTAGTCGAGGAGGATCTGCACTTCCAGGAGTCAAAGGGAACAGGAGCGAGCCATCTATCCAACCTGTGCCTTCGCCACCGCCTATACCAACACCCGCGAAAGACCTTCCCACTGTTGCTGAATACGCTGAATACGCACCGCTGGGATTCCCATACAATTTACCCGTCGCTGCTATACCTTCGACGCCACGGACGACGAGACAGAACATGCTCAGGACGGAGATGTCTGAGAGCGTTCGGCAGAACCTTTTGTGGTCGCGATATATCCATAAGCAAAGTGTACTGGGTCCCCGGAGAAAGAGTAGTCCGTCACTGCCTGATCGTGAACCTATCGCAACGATTAATCCCGTCGTCCATCTGACGAAGCGGACCGACGGACGGCGGTCTGGTGGCGCTGATGCTGAGCGGGAAGCGGTGCGGAGGGAACTTCAACGGGTGCATCTGACACGGAACAAGAGTTGGGCTGCAGAATATCATCCTACGCAATGGGATTAATATCTTTAGCCCGTGATGATGGATATGTCGCATTGTTCGTTGTTGATTGTATCTTTGCTGAAAGTGTGGTCCTGGGTTTATACTTTATATCCCTATTTTCCCTGTCATTTGTTTTCTCTTCTCTCAGGGTGGACACCTTCCTCATTAATGATAATCCTAGCATTCGTCGGCTATATTGGCGACTAGTATTCTACTTTTCTCGTCCTACTGCTTTGTACCTTTTTCATTGTGTCTGTATAATAGTGTTGAAATGCTTTCGGTAACATTTGATGTACTGTACAATTACTCAATCGGCGTAGTACATAGTAATGGAACATAACAGTTAACTTCGCTTACTCATGTGCTTGGAGATGCATCGACAACTTGGGTATAGTAAGTCTATTGCTAGCCATTGGTTCCCTCTTAAGTCAATTTCTTGGTGATGCGATTTCAACGTAGGTTTGTAGTTTCCGTATGTCGCGCGAGTGATGGAAACCATTGAAACTGCTTGTCTTTAACTATCATTGGCTCCTTGGCAAGAGCTTCTAAGGTTCTGTTTCACAGAGATTGTCGAGTTCGTAATGCATATGATGTTTTCCGCACTGACCGGGATGAGTACCGTGGGCTGTTCAGTCATGATACTATTATGCATCGTGCTAGCTGATACTTGAATGTCAAAATAATGAATGAGTGGATTTGCTGTGGTTGAGCTGCGAGAAAGCCGCACCTTGTCGCCAAGACACGGCTACGGGGTATGTCCGTCGTCGGAACAACTGCCGTATGATCTCTCGAAGCAACATTCCATCTTTTTCTTGACGATTCTACAGCCTTCTATTGCCGAAAATGAAGAAATGAAAGACGTGGAATACTTAGTGGCCCGCAGCACCGGCGGAGTGCGGGGGCTGTGGTCAGAGCTGCTGATTGTCAGTCCGAGTCCGAATCTTGTATTACTATTAGCACCCCTAGCTGTCCTAGTAAGCCGCTCGATGATGTGGTTCCACGGCACCGAGTCAGGCAGCTGAAAATCGTTTCTATTCTAGATCTTCTCTTCAATTCGGTTTCTATCCATACCACCATGTCGTCCAACGAAGACGAATATAACGACCATGACCAGAATCCCAGTTCCAAGAAACGGCGCGTCCAGCGGGCCTGTGACATCTGCAGACGGAAGAAGAGTGCGTTATCAGCCTTTATAGGGCCGCCGGCTTCCTGCTGACTGTGTCTTCTTTACAGTTCGATGTAAGGGAATACATTCAACGGGGATCGACTGTCAGCTAACTTTATCCTAGGTGATGGCGTGCAAATGCCCGACAACCGATGCTCCAACTGTATCGCGTACAATTTCGATTGCACCTATGTAGAGGCAGCCAAGGCAGGTTCACATGCAATGCCACTGCTCTTCATGTTGGCTGACGACGGCTGCAGAAACGAGGTCCTCCCAAAGGGTCCGTCATCACTTGCTCGTCATTTCAGTGGACTCATAGTTTGGCAGTTATGTCGAGAGCCTGGAGAACCGGCTGGAGAAGATGGACAAGCTGCTGCATAGAGTGCGTGTCGTGAGAATCGCGTCCACATCATTTTATTTACTGTTATCTAGCTCATGCCTGAGGCGGATTTCACAAAAGAACTTGGAGGTGGGTTTGACCGCGAAACCTGGTCCATCGAAAAGTTACCGACTTCGCTCGACTCTGGTAACATTCCAGAGCTTATGCGGCCCAAAGGAGGTGCCTGCCATCCTCGTGATATTGCCACTTCTGCTATCCGAGCGTACAACGAAATCGAGGACAAGTTGCTCGAGGACGATTTTGACCATCTTACGCTGGCGGACAATTTGCAGCAAAAACTTGAAGCGGATTCTGGAGGTTACCGATTTTTTGGCAAGTCTAGCGGTGCTCAGTTGATCAAGACGGCGATGGATTTAAAACATGGCTATACTGGTCATATACAGAGGGACCCTCTTGGCTCAAGGAGATCAGAATTCTGGACAACTCGTCCTTGGGAAAGCGCCGGCAATATTCTCGACGGGAGGTTTCCATCGTATTCGTTCCCAGAAGATGACTTGCTTTCGTCTTTGGTGGAATTATATTTCGCAAATGTCAACATATTCCTGCCTCTGCTTCATCGGCCTACCTTCGAACGCTCAATCAGGGAGAATCTGCACAGGAAGGATGAGATGTTTGGTGCCGTCTTACTACTTGTATGCGCAGTGGCTTCGCGATATTCGAACGACATGCGCGTCCTGCTCGATGGAGAAGAATCAAGGCATTCCAGTGGATGGAAATGGTTTGACCAAGTGCAGCTTGTGCGCAAGTCGCTCCTATCTCCGCCCTCCCTGTATGATCTTCAGTTCTACTGTGTGAGTATCTACACACGAGTAATACAATGCCGTAAAGTGCTCACATTGTCTCGTAGCTCTTTACGGAGTTCCTGCAAGGCTCATCAGCACCTCAGGCGTCCTGGACAATGGTAGGTATCGGTATCCGGCTAGCGCAAGACGTTGGAGCACACCGACGAAGACGGAACTTTAGTCCTAACTCCGTGGAGGACGAATTGTGGAAACGAGCCTTCTGGTAAAAGCACTTGTTTGACATGATTCTGACCGTTCCTGACGTCGGTGTAAAGGGGTCTCGTATGTATGGACCGAATTAGCAGCTCAGCTCTCGGCCGTCCATGTGCAATACAAGATGAAGAGTGCGTTTGTGGGGTATCATTTTTTGATCGAGTCTAATTGTTTTATCTAGTATCGACATTGATTTTCCTGCCGAGTGCGATGATGAGTACTGGGAACACCCAGATCCCGAGCAAGCCTTCAAACAGCCTCCCGGAAAACCATCATCTGTCGCGTTCTTTAATTCGTTCTTGAAACTCAACCAGCTACTCTCGTTTTGCCTCCGCACTATCGTGAGTTAAACTCCATGGAGCCTGTTCACGGTCTATCAAGCTAATCGCTTGGTGCAGTATTCGATCAATAAATCTAAAATTCTACTCGGCTTTGTTGGCCAACAGTGGGAGCAACACATTGTTGCAGAGCTAGATTCTGCACTCAACAAATGGGTTGACTCGATACCAGACCATTGTGCGAGCTGCATTTACTTGTTAGGATTCCTCTTCTTACCTTCGTTGATAGTGCGATGGGATCCCAATCGTGACAATCCTGTGTTCTTTAACCAATCCGCTTACCTGTATATCGCCTACTATCACTTGCAAATACTCATACATAGACCCTTTATTCCTACCCCTCGCAATCCGTCACCTCTGTTATTCCCTTCTCTTGCTATTTGCACAAATGCTGCACGTTCGTGCTCACACGTTGTTGACATTCAAAGTCGTAAAGGTGGCAAGATCCCTGGCGTCGGCGTGAGCAGAACTCTGGTCTCTGCTTCTGGCTCACCTGATATTTGTTTTTTGTTTAGATTCCAGTCTTCACGGCCGGCATTGTTCTCCTCTTCAACATATGGGGCGGGAAACGATCCGGCCTTTCTATTGACCCTAACCGGGAGATGGGTGACGTACACAAGTGCATGAAAGTCCTTCGGAGTATGGAATCGTCGTACGTATCGTTCCTCCATTCGATCTTTCAGTAATGCTGAAGCTGCCGCGGCAACAGATGGCATTTCGCAGGCCGCTTATGGTGAGCTAAGCAGTTTCACGAGTATCCGCAGCGCTCATCTGTCTTCTAAAGGGATATCCTATACGAGCTGGCTTCTGTCGGGGATTTACCCTTACCCAAAGCAAGCCCCACTCCAACGAACAAACGGGAACGTGACTCTGATAGCCCCCGTTCTCAGTCTGTGACCCCAGCCGATGGAAGCCCCTCAAGCGGCATTACAGATGTCCCAGCGACTCGTGCTATTGTCGGAAGTCGACGGATTTCGAATAAGGAGTCTACGCCTCGAAAATCCTCGAAATCCCATTCTTCAGAGTCCTCCACCGCACTATCTTCGCCGCTACTGGGTCCAGCAGCGTCTTCTTCGTCGCAACAACTCTTTGCCCTGCCAATATACAGTGACGAGCTTGGACGAATTCCTCTCCATGGCCAAGTCAGTTTTTCGAACCAAGTGCAGGCACCCGATTCCCATGGGTGGTATGCAGGATCATCGCATGGACAAGTATCATCAGATGGTAGTGGTGTGCAGAGCGATTTCTCGTTCATGAGCCAGCCTTTTTACGAGCAGGTGCCGCCTCCCGGATACACATCCACACATTACGAGTACGGAAGGAACAGTGACATGAATGAAATGATGCCTATTGCAGATAGCTCGCATATACGGCAGCCACCGCCGCAGATTATGGATAGTCGACCGCACGAGTTGTTGGATAATGATACCATTACGATGTGGTCCAACGCGCCTAGCGGGTTTGAGTATGTTCAGTTTATTCATTTCTTGTTTCTTCTGTTTCTGATGCATTTTCTTCCATTTCTTAGATTGGATGATTGGGGTACTTATCTGACTAATGTTAGTGAGATGCACAATCCGCACGGGAACACAAATGTACCAGGTCCAAGATAGTGGTTGGACGAAGGGCGTATTTTCTCGGTTGGAATGGAAGTAAATATAAAAATGAACATAACTGTAGCGACTACTATTCTTAGATTCTGTATAGTGATATGTGATTAATATTTACTCTCTGTTGTTCTCCTGATCGTGGGATGCGTCGTGGTACTTGAAACGGGTCTCCCCCCTGTGAGCGTTTCAGGTAAGCAGTCACCGGGAAGCTTCGGGAACCTCGGGACGAAAATGGGGCACCTATGGCAAGTTCCGGAACTGCGTAAGTATTCCTGTTCTTTCTATTACGCCACTGTTTACTGCGTTCAGTACATGTACGACTCCCGGCTGGTCTGTTGACTTCGGATTTCTGGCCCTTCCTGGACTGAAAAGTATTGATCTTCGCCCCCCTTTTGCCCTTCTATGAATCTGGTGACCCTGCGTTTTCAATGTGCCTGTCGGCTTCTGCATCCCGCATTTAAACCACTTTGTGTGTTTCACTCTAGCCCTTGATGGTACAACAATATCTTGGCAAGCCCCTTTGAAATAGAGCGCTGTGTCCACTATGAGTGAGGAATCAACGCGACTTTCGACCACAAGCATGCAGTCTTGATGCAAGCCTGATGGATCGTGCATCTTGATGGACAACTCGCAAGATCAACGGGTATTTTTGTCTGAAGATCTTTTGTTCCTTGCGGGGCTAGCCAGGAAGTGGTCTATTTTCATTGATTGTCAGCTGGGATGTCATCAAAATATTATCGTCAAACCCGGTAAAACACACCCGCCCATCTTGACCTCTTTCCGTCATCTGGTTCCATCCGATACTCGCTTGTACGGTTTATAAAGTCGCTCTTTTACCCTCACTCCTTTGCTTTTTTGCCCCACTTCCCTTTGTCACCGTCCTTCCTGTATTCACCATGTTGGCCTCTGTCTTCATCACCCTTAGCTTGACAGCGTTCGCGACTGCTGCTCCTCAGTCGAAGCGCCAGCTTGCACAGGTGGTCTCCAGCTGCACTCAACCGAACACGGTTGCACTTACCTTTGTAGGTATTATACTACGTGTTCCATTCGCCCTATTAACTTTTTTCAGGACGATGGTCCTTGGATTTACGCGTATGAACGTTTTATTCGCGGTCTCTCAATGATGCTCAAACACTCCTTTGTAGACAGGTCGTTAGTGACGCCCTCACCTCGAAAGGCGTCAAAGGCACATTCTTTTACAGTGCGTATCTCTCACGTTGACCTCTTTCATGTTGCTCATGGCCTTATTTGTAGACGGAAATAATTGCGGGTATTTCTTTTATCCCCAGCGCTCACAGCTGACGAGTCTGATAGACGAATGCATTTACGACCAAGCTGAGATGGACCGCGTCAAATACGTGTATAACGCCGGCCACCAAGTTGCCTCACACACTTGGAGTCACTCCGACTTAACTACGCTGACCTGGGATCAAAGTTTGTCGCCTGGTTTATTCTTGCACGCCTGTCGTCTAATTGAAGTTGATATCAAGTCCATGATGAGATGTGGCGCGTCGAACGTCAGTCTATTTTCGTTTCGGTGTTCAGGAAGTTGATGTCGTCCTCGCGTGTGCAGAAGCTCTCCAGAGAATCGTCGGCGTTGTTCCCGCTTTCATGAGGCCCCGTTCGTGTCTCTTGCAAATTTCAAAACAGGACACTGATATTTTCTGCAGCGTACGGTAATTATAACGATCTGGTTTTGCAGGCCTCCTACATAAGAGGGCAAAAGGTTGTCCTCTGGGATTTCGAGTACGTATGTCTTGTAGTCACGTAATTTTGTGGCTCACAAGCTCTCCTAGTTCTGGGGATTCTGTTGGCGCTTCTGTCCAGGAAAGTGAAAGTACTTATGACAGTACTATCAGTCAGCACCCCAGCACGCTTCTGGCTTTGAATCATGAGACGTATGGTAAGTCTCATGCCTAACTTTTTCTACGATTGGGATCTGATGAGAACATCACGCAAACCATAGAAACAACCGCGTAAGTTGATCCCATCCCGACATGAAAAATGGGGAGTACTCATCGATGCCCGAATAACAGTTATGATGTGCTTCCATATGCCATCGACAGACTGCAAGCTGCCGGATACTCCCTCGTAACACTCGCTGAGTGCCTGGGCGAAGCGCCGTACCAGAGTGTCGGCAATGCAGGAGTGGATGATGTAAGTTCTCATTCATTCGACCCCTACACATGTCCCCCCCCTGAAACAACCGCTGAATATATTTCTCCCATCCAGGGATCCTGGGGCTGTTAAACAGCTTCGTTATTTCCATTGAATCACGGACCATGTCATAATTCTGACTATTCTGTTTCTGGACTCTTTCTTACGCTGTCGGCACCGTTCGCCGCGGCATTTTAGTTACAATGACCTTATTCGTTACACTTTTGTTCATTGCTGTGGTCATATTATTGTCCAACCCCGAAATAAACCAGGATTAAGTAAATCTGTCGACGCGTGACGGTGAAGTTAACAGTTGATCCGTGATGTACCCCTGTCTTGCTACTTGCAGTTGCGCACACCTCTCATGATATTCCGAATCCTTACACGAAGATCTCCTTGGTTCGCTCCAGCTTAGTCCGGAGGTTAGTACCTGGGCCAAGGTCCGGACCAGGATCGTCATTTGCTTTACATCGCTGGGATTTGAAGACCAGGAGTTGTTTTGATCCGTGACATACCTTCCTCTTGGCAGCCCACGTGCTCCTGTCGCGACTTTGCTCGGAGGCGCAGGCTCGCAACCGCTCCTCGATTTGCTTCTGCTAATTTGCTTCTGCTGAGTCCATCCGGGAGATGAAGCAAGGTTATCAGTCGCTTCCACGTATTGCTATGAACAACTTGCGATGTGTCAAAACTAGGCAAACAACGAGCATTGACGCTTGTCAAGAACCGACTGATGGCTATCACTGGGCCCCGAGAACGTGCTAGACGCGGTGTGTTAGGGCGCCCAAAAGCCACAGCTGACTCTGGGTTCATTACTTTTCCCTCCAAAAGTCTTTCTTACAGGCACGTAGCGGCCAAAACTTCCCTCAAGATCTGCACCTGCACGTCATGTGCTCTCTGAGGGTACAGAGTTCGCGCTGGATGACGTCTGGTGGGGCTCAGACTGCCAGAACGGTCATTCATGCCCTTGGGTTCTCATCTTGCTGCGAAACCTGCAGCAGGTAGGTAATTTGAGGTATTCAATCAATCTTCCGTTCTACCAATCCAAGTCTTTAGGACACGGGATGGATTCAATTCAATTAGTGCCTTTCAGTTGAGAGTAGACTCCCCCATTTTCCGAGAGAAGAGAATGCGGCGTTCACGCAGGATCTCAAAGCCATATGTCCGGGCGGCACAAGATGTTGCCTGAAAAACGCCTATATAAAATACGCTAGGTCTGGTCTTTCCTACTCTAACAGGACCCCCCCTTCCAACATGTTAGCTTCTGTACTCTTTTCTGCATTCACTGTCGCGCTTGCGGCTGCCGCTCCTGGACCTCAGTCCAAACGACAAGAGGCTCAGGTGGTCTACAGCTGTACGGTGCCCAACACCGTAGCATTGACTTTTGTGCGTTTGTGTCCTCGGTACCACTCCTTCGTGGTGGCTAACCGTTTGGCAGGATGACGGCCCTTGGGTCTACCTGTAAAGACTTCCCGTGACGAATAACGCGGACAGGAAATTAATTCTACTCTAGATACGATGTCAGCAAGGCACTCGTAGCCAAGGGCGCCAAAGGGACCTTCTTCTTCAGTACGCAATGATCAACCATTTTTGTACTTATACTAATGATTGCATGTAGACGGGAACAATTGTGAGTCGGTGATTCAGGGATTTTCCGCAGTCAACCTACGTGATCTACAGATGCTTGCATCTATGACGCGGACGAACAAAAGCGGGTCAAATACGCGTATGATAACGGGCACCAGGTCGCTTCCCACACTTGGAGCCACAGTGACCTGACGACGTTGTCTTGGGACCAAAGTACGCGCTTTCTTTGTATAACTAAAGTATTTCTCACGCACATTTTCTTGTAGTTCACGATGAAATGTGGCGCGTAGAACGTGAGGTTTTCATTATTCTTTGAAATTATTTTGGCTTAGTATCCCCTTTTTGCAGAGGCATTACAAAGGATACTTGGCGTCGTCCCGGCGTTCATGCGTCCACGTGTGTTGATACATCTTCATCTCGGAGTACTTTTTAGTCACATGCGGTCTTTTGATTTTCAAAGCGTACGGCAACTATAATGATCTAGTCAGGAGTGCTTCCTATATCCGAGGCCAGAAACTGGTCATCTGGGACTTCGAGTGAGTCCATGTATCCTGTCCAAACATTTGGTGGTGCTGAGAACCATTGATTTCAGCTCGGGTGACTCTGTAGGTGCTTCCGTCGCCGAGAGCAAGGCTCGATACGATCAGACAATCGCTCAGCACCCGAGTACCTTGTTACCGCTGAACCATGAGACCATCGGTACATCATATTATCTCCTAGTATATGTAACCCTGCTGATTTTACTATTACTTCCAGAAACTACTGTGTAAGTAATACTTGCAGCGTGATATATTGACATCGAGTTCACGCCACATTAGCCATCAAGTTCTACCCTACGTCATTGACCGACTCCAGGCCGCTGGGTATAGACTCGTAACGCTTGCGGAATGCCTGGGTGAGCAGCCGTACCAGAGCGTAGGCTCCCCCGGAACCCCCGACGTAAGCCTCGCAGCGATTGCCGTCTTGAAAACAGCTAATAATATAATTCCAGGCTTCGTGGACATGCTGAGATACGCAATATAACGACACTAACGCTTTGATTAAGGACATTACTTCTTTTCTTCGTATTCGTTTCTTACTTTACTGTAAAATTTTTTCCGAGCCTGCACATTTTGTTTGTGGCTTCCGTTGGTTATTCTATTCCGGCTGTATGTAGCACCGGCTTGTTCGTAAATGATGACCTTTGACCAGCTTTCGTGGACTGTGAACAATGATGCCGGCAAAGCGGGCCGTTATGTTATTTGGCAATGGCCTGCAAACACATTGAATTTCCGAATTACGACTTGCTCTTGACCATTTCGAAAACGATGTCTCGCGTGCCGATACCCTCTTCTCGTATTCCCAAGCCGCAGCCTTCTACTCCTACGAAATCCCGTATCAGCACCCCCGTCAAAAATAGCACACCGCCAATTAGAACCCGTCCAAAGTCCACAACGCGCTCGACGACACCTTCCAAACCCAAGGCACAAGAAGATGTACCGCAGCCGCAGCAACCGCCGCCGCCGCCACTGAGCATCAGAGAGGCGATTGCGCTGAAACGAGCAGAAGCTAAGAAGGCGAAGGGCATCGCTGGCTCGAGTAATCTAGGCTCTCTTGAAGATGCAAACCCCATAGCGTCGAATGTCGCTCCAGAAGAGGATTTGCTAGGTCGGCTGTCTGTCAAGGAGACCATAGAACGTGCAAGGAGTACAGGTAACAAGATTGTATTCATTCCTATGTCTTCCTGAACTCTCAAGGCGATTATTGCAAGGTTCTCTAAATCTTGCAACGCGCTCGTTGCCGTGCATTCCTTCCATTCTATTCGAGATACACCTTCGCGTCACGCCCGAACCTCTCAAGTCGGTCCCCAATGAGCCGCCGTTTGCATCCGAGTCGTCCTCGGTTCCAAGACGCGGTGGAAAATATGATTCTCCTGCGTGGTTCGAAGGTCAGGACTTGAGGGTTCTCAAAGCCGGCAACAACGCAATTGAAGAAATACAACATGAAATATCTATGTTCGGGTCTCTGAAAGTCGTCGATGTGCGTTGATTGCCTCTTGTACGATGGTCTCTAATGACGCACCTTGTAGTTGCACAAGAACAAGCTCCTCTCTTTGCCAGACACACTCGGAGACCTGTCTTCCCTGACGACTCTAGACTTGTCCCACAATGCTCTCTCAACTTTGCCACCCACTATCTTCTCGCTCCCGGAACTGACCACGTTAAATCTCGCTCACAACCAGCTGACATCTCTTCATTTCAATGCTCCCTTCTCCGATGGAAACTCTCGAATCGAATACACAAGCACTGATCCCTTCGCACCTGCTGTGAATCGGTCCGTAACACCCTTACCCCGCCTCATCGTCCTTGATGTGTCCCACAACAAACTTGCCTCAGACTCCATGGATATTCCTAATATACCCATAGCATTGACCAAACTTGATATCTCATCAAACCCACTTGGCATTAATAGCTCCGCGACTCGCCAGCTTCTTCAAAAGCTGGGGACATTATCCGGCTTGAAAGAACTCAGACTTGAGCACGCAGAAATTAACGATGATGCATTTCCTTCTGATTTCTCCAGTGGACCAATATTTCCCCGGCTTCACCTCCTAGATGTTGGAGAAACAGCGGTGACAAAGGATGCCATTAAAGTGGCTCTGAAAGGCCTCAAACAGGATATCTCGTACGATTTAACGACGGAAGAGCCCTGCGAAGGGACAATTCGCGTACTAGTCGGCAAGAAGATCATCCGAGAACAATGGGAGCTAGAAGCGGAGAGAAGGGCGAAATCCAGGTTCGTCAGAAATGCTGAGCCAAGCGAGGAAACGGAGTTCAAAACTTCAACAACTGAGAAGGCGGAGATTGTGAAGGAGGGTTGGGAAATAGAAGCAGAGCAAGGTTTGCTTACAGAAGGTGGCAAACGTCGCGCTCGAGCGCAGGCAGCTGCAGCAGTTCTAGTATCAGAGCCCGCACCTCTATCTGCGTCTAAGCGGCTAGCACCAGTGGTAAAAGAGGCATGGGAAATTGAGGCCGAGCAGGGTCTTCTGACGGAAGGAGGAAAGCGTCGGGCTCGGGCTGCCGCTGCTCAGAGAGATCGAGGATCTAGCCTAGGACATGGTATCCCTTCAAGCAAACCGTCTTCGGGACAATCTACCTTTTCCCTGGCGACTTCACAATGTTATTCCGAACCCACCCAGACTCTCACTCTGCCTCCATCCGCGCCACCTCCAAAGTCTGCGCATTCGCGAGCTTTTTCCCTTGCATTCCATCCGTCATCCTCTTCATCGCTTTCAGCGGCCGAAATCGCTATACCAACACCGACCCTTCCCCTAGCCTCCATTATGACAGAAGCCTTCGCCGAGAACCTGAGAGTACTCGTCCTAGTGAATCGTCGAATGGACCGTTCCTTTAGCTTACCCATTCAGGACGGGCCTTTCTTACCACATCTTGAAGAACTGAACCTGGAAGGATGCAGTCTCGCTGATCAAGTACCTGTGTCTCTATCGGACTCTTCGTCCTCTGGCACTACCACTCCCAAGTACACAAACGAGTCGCTTTTACCGCTTCTCACGAGACTATTTCCGAGTCTACAAACGCTCAATCTTTCATATAATGCCATCTCGAGCTCTTGTCTGACAACGGACGCATTATCTTCCCTCATTCTATGTACATCACAACGGAAGGGACTGAAACGTCTTAACTTACGGGGCAACAAGATTACTACGCTTGATGGCTTGCAGGGTATTGCAGAGCTATTCAAGGGCCATCGAGACGTTCCGGGATGGAAGTTGGATGAGCTGGATTTGAGAGATAATGAAATTGGGAAGCTTCCACCTGAGCTGGGATTGTTGCCGTTGGATGTGTTCTTGGTTGACGGTAACCTGTCAGTCTACACACCCTAGCTTTGGCTTCCTGTCTGAACTGATCCTTCCTAGGTTCCGTGTCCCTGCAAGGAGGGTTTGGGAACGTGAAGGTACTAAGGGTCTTCTGAGCTGGTTGAGGGGACGTATCGAATAGGTGCGTAAAGCAGAGGGATAGCTTCTTGCGGTGGGAAGACTTTCAAGATGAAATCATATCTCTTTCAATTGAATAGTGACTTCTTTTCGTCGTAAACCCAGTGAGTGAACACGAGTCAAGCACTTCACCTCGGACGTCCTATTCTAGCATCCCTCTGGAAAGTCACACTCTTGATACCGAAAAAAATCGTGTACCAGTAATGGCGGTCTTAACGTCTGTATTGGTGGAGGGACGGAGCACCAATCTACGTCTAGTAGCATCCACATAGAATACGTGATTAGGTATCCGGCACGCCCTGATTTCAACGTTGAGTAGGGAGTAGCAAGGAGGTACGACAACATCCCTCCCTCAGAGTCAGACCCCACCTATTTGAATAGCCTGAACTTCTCCTAGTTTCTCCTAGTTCCTGAGGTGGCGATGTATATCTAGACGCTGAGAGGATCACGAGCACTGATGACTACATATGCTCGTTGCCAAGGTACGTCCTCCGTCTTTTGCAGCTTGTTTAAATTCTATTCTGATTTATATGCCCCAAGCTTTCAGCATGCGATACCTTGTTTTCTGGTCTGTTTTAAGTAATGTGACTGTCTACTGCTTTTAAATCTGACGACTGCGCACAAGGATCCTAGTCGCGCAGTTGGCAACGGAATCATTAGAAACTGGACCTTTCATTGAGGTCAGCAGCCATTTGGACCCTTATCGCAATGTGCATTTTGCTCCCAGAATAGAAGCTTCCCACGTAATTCATACTTGCGGTCGAAGTCCAACGAGCGCTTATTGCTCCTGTGACCTACCACGATGGCACCTAAGACCAAGAAAGCGCAGGTGCCTCCTCTGACTTGTACAACACTGCTGGAAGATGAGGAGACTAAGTGCCCTAAGCCGCGAACCCATGGAAACCCGGTCGAACGCTGCCAGATGCACCATAAACAATACATAAAGCTGACGAAGAAATACAAGCAAGCCGCCCAGTTTGTAGACAAGACGCTTGGTGAGGCATTGATCCCCACCAAGGAAGAGATCTTGTCATACGACAGCATCCACGACACATTAGAGAAGGCGCGCTTGATGAAAAAGTACGTCAGCGCTATCAGGCAGGAAAAACTTGGTCGAGAAGTTCACCACCGAAGACTCTTTTTGAAAAGTATGTGATTTTCTGTCTCAGAGTGCATGCGATAAAGATCCGTCAATGTAGTCGACAGTGGCCATAAGATACGACTCAATTTACTTGCAAAGAAGATGTCCGAGGCCGTTGAAATTCGCGATGCCTTAGAAGCTCGTGCGCTGACTCTTCATATGAAGAACGATACAGGACGGGAAGAGATGGAGGAGTTTCAAGCCCTTCCCTTGGACGGTCTCGAATCAGAATCAGCGATTGATGTCTCCCCCAAGGCGATCGCAGAGTATTACGATCGCTCTATCGGCGAAAAGGCAGGCGGGGAGCAAGGCAATGATACTCTTCAAGAGGATGATTTGATCGATTTGAAACTACGAAGGCATGGCGTCTACTTAACTACTGGTATTTCCTGACACGTAATAATTCTCGCAGGGTCAGAGACAAAATCCTCTACTGCCTGGAAATATTACTGGAGCCTGAAGCCTTCATGAAATCGTTTTACCACAAAACGACAGGGGAGGTATTGAAGGAAACTGCTCATGAACTGCGGTCTATGGAAATATTCAAATATGCCACGCAGCAGTACGCTCGTCGAATCCTTTTCCACGAACCTACTTTGTACCTAAAGACCCTCGACAAAGTCTCTTTCAAAGACCTTTTCATGGATGATGATTTCGACCTCGACGATTTGATTAGATTCATGATTGTCTTTAGCAAACGGTTGGAGTTTGGTCTACTGTGGTGGAAGGACTCGGTGATAGAGGCCCTCGCATTAGCAGTAAGGCCGGGAAGCAATACTGCTAATTTAGGAGATCTCGGTACGTTTGTAACTACCAGCTGTGGTTTCAGTGCATGGAGTATCTCACTATGTTCATTGTCAGGCAACCGTTTCAAAATAGTTGGCGGATGGATATACAACCGCTCTCACAAAGGGACAACAACTGACGAAGCTTGGTGGGTACGTGCGGCCTCTACATACCTTATGAGAGCCCGGTATTGAACCCAGATTGGCAGGTCATCTTGAACTCCTTCAAGGGCGAACCGACGAAAAATATTGAAAACCGTTTTGTTCGTCTATGCAATAGTTTTGACGATCTCCATGCATTCCTTTCCTTCGCTGCTCTTGGATTACTTGAATCTCCATCTTTCTGCACGAAACATTCGTATGATCTGCGAGGTATCAGAAATCATATGAGTTTCTGCGGCGTCCTCATCACTGACATGGTCAGTACGGGAATGGGGAACCTTCCTCCTGGACCACTTCCGAGTACAAAACCAGCTTCGCGACCTGGCTACAGGACGTGGGTCTGTGTGGAATCTCGGTCGTACATGTTTGGAGCGGTTCGCAATGAGCCCGATGACTTCGTCGATGCCTTTCTGAAAGAGCTCCGCTGTAGACCGGACATGTTTTATGTGGTAACGCGCTCAGAGACTGCTCCGGGCAGGGAGGTTGAGACATTTGGGACTGTATCTGCCCAAATGAGAAGTAGGATGTTCGAAGCACGGATAGGTGATTCCGCTCCAAGGGTCCAAGGAGAGTGGTCCGTTACGCGAAGCGCGACTGACGTCCTATACGGTACGGGAGAGAGAAAGGTTGTCAAAGGATTCGAAGGGCTTGGAAGTGTGCCCCCAGGAATTGTTGGTTACTTGACGGCATTGGATCGTCCCAAAAGTGCAGGATGGTTCTTCCACTTCAAAAAGTTTCCAGTCAAGTATTTTGTTATAATGGACGCGGAACCCAACCGCCAGGTTTCGCATTTGGCGAGGAATGTAGCTTGGGCTGCTTTTCGTGCGCAGGGCAGAGTGACAGGGAGCTACGGCGCAGAGTTGTACGCAAGGGCTTCAGACAAGTTGGTCCAAGAACATGCTAAAAAGCGTCTGTCAGAGTTCCTCCCTTCAGATAGCTGGTATGTTGGGAACTTGCATGGTAGTTATTGAATCCGTATCGTCGCGATGAGGTGGTCAATTATTTGTTAGGATATCTTTTTTGGTCTTGATTATCCTCCGTTTCACCATGGTACGATACCTTACGACATCTTTTAACTTTTCGACATTTTCGGCAGCAGCCAGGGACTTCCCCTCGTCTGTCTTTATTATAATCCTGCTGTCGACAGATTGCATACGTTCTCTTTTCTCCCGGTAATATCGTCATACCCATAGCGAAGGGACAACTGACAGTTAATCCCGGAGGTCGTTGCAGAGGCAGACTCAAATGACCAAATGAAATCGGCATTATTTGAAAGTATGACGGAGGTGAGGGTGAGCGAGAAAGTTGCAGATCTATTAGAAAAACCATGATACAAAAGTGTGGTGCCGATGTTTTACAAGTAAGGTTACAGATGCGAAAAGGTATCACGCGTTCATAAAAAGAATCAAGATCATACACTTAGTACATTCTTCCATCTCGAACCTCCAACTTCACTAAGTACCCTCTCCACTTCGCTCTGTTCCAGATTCAGGATGACTTTCCTGTCTCCCTCCGCCTTCCTCGACGCAGCAACACCATCTTCTATAAGCATGGCCCGAGACGCTATCAGTGATTCCAGCACAATATTGAGTTCGCGTGTTGTAGGCTTTCGCGTCGAGTCGGACTCAGAAGTGAGCACGTTCATGTAGATCAGGTGTTGGTGTTGAACCTGCTACTACATCAGATTCGATTACACTGAACACAAACATACATTACTCACTTCACCCCATTTGATTTCTTCCACCCCCTCCCGTTTGACACATTTCACCAGCGCCGCAAGCATCAAACGTTCGTGGAAACTGCATTCCCGTAGGTATGCAGCCGTTGGGCTGTTCTGCATAACACTGATCACCTCCTTGACCGTAGGTAAAGACGCCACTTTCTTTTCCGGACGAACGACTTCTACCGAACGCCTAAGGCATATTGTCAGAGGCGCCTTTTCTTTAGACAATTAAATCACGTACCGACAAATATCCAGTACCCTCCGAGCATCGCCACTAATTGCGCTCACTTTCATGGCTGCGAATTTGATGCCATCCTTATTGATGACATCTTGGGATTCATCCCCAAGACTTTTCTTCGCACTTTCTAACCTTGCATTGACAATCTCGGTCAACTGTGTGACCTTGTACGGGGTGAAGTTGATACGGACCATCCCTTCGTTCTAATGAATAACTGTCGAACTGAGAAAAAGCATAGGTACTCACCCAATCGACTCCTGACTCTCCCAGTCATTACTCGTTCTGGAAGATCCATAGTATTTGCAACAGCGATGACGACAAGCTGGCTTCCAGCGATGGTAGGCCAGTTGAAGAAGTTGTAAACGACATCCTGCCTTGCTGTGACGAGTTGATCTAGTTCGTCCATCAAAACGACGCTGCAAGATGCCCCATGCCGTTAGACTTGGATGTGGTCAGATGAAGTGATAACTTACCATGCATGTCCTCCAGGCCCTTTGGTACGCCCACTACCAAAGTAATTTGTCAACGCTTTGAGACTTTCTTTAGCACTGATTTGCAGATGTCCGTCTTTCTTAACATCATGTCCAGAAATGCCTTCCCATAGCACGTTATAAGCAGCGTTTGGTTCGGGAATCCGAAGTCCATTGATCTCGACATAAGTAAATGGATTCGTCTCCTGTTAGATTGTCAAATACACCGTCGATAATGGTAAATGAGAACGTACACTAGCTTCTGCTAACCTTTTCAGCTCGCGAATAACGGCATGTACTGTGGCTGTCTTTCCTGTACCAGGGACGCCCGATATATCTGAATGACTGTTATGAACGAGGATCGCCTCGTAAAAAGATAACTCACAAATACATCCACCGCTACCTTCCTCCAAGAGGTCCCTAACGCTGCGAAGGACGTGTTGGTATTCATCGTCCCTGCACGGCAATGCATCTGGACGACTGCCTACATGTAGAGCATGCATCGCGCGCAACCATGGGTCCTTTGGTAGGGTGTTGATGAAGTTGTCGGCAACGTAGGAGGCCTGCGGAAGTCTCGTGAACTTTTGACGTTTCTTGGGCGACGATTGTGCTCTTCGAGCTAGAGCGACTTTCGAATGAGGCGTAGGTTGAGCAATGGCTCGTGTTGAGCGTTTTCGAGGTGTCGCTGCTGCAGTAACCCGTTTCCGTTTCCTACTTGGTGTCTTGGGTTCGTCATATTCCTCTTCGTCTAATATTTCCTCTTCGCTTTCTGCTGCCTCTGCCACTGGAAGTTCATCGTCATCGTCAGCATTGTCCGACGATTCTATGTAGGCATCGTCAGAATGACTGTCGCTAGACTCGTCCGCTCCTAAATCTATGTCTTCTCGTTTTTTTCCACGCGGCTTCGGCTTCGGCTTACTTGGAAATGCATCCACCAAGACTCTCCAAAATTCGCCGGACGCCCGCTGGTCTCTTGTTCCGCGGTTCATAGAAGCCATTGCCATTTCATGGTGATTTTTCCAAGGAAAGGTATAATATAGCCCTAGGCGAGAATGCACTGCGAATCGACAGACAAACTCTTGCTGTGCAGGGCCTGAGCCTTCCTCGTCACTATCGTCTGTGACACAGTCAGCAGGTACGGAGACACAGGGCAAATAGAACTGACCGCTGTCTTCCCTCTTCGTAAAAATGTCGTGAACAACGCAATGCCGTATTATAGCTTCAGGTGTATCAAGGATCACATTTTCCGAGAGTGTGTAATATATCTCATTCTGCAAGTAGAACGTCAGTTAAACAGCAGCAGTGCAACGATGAATGCGCACCTCGAAAGCTTCCCGTTTGGCGCGTACACTAGGCAGCTCTTTGGGCCTCAAAAACCAATGTACCCGGACGTACATGGTCTTTGACGGTGGCTCATCACCTGCCTCTTTCAGATCGGTTTCCCATAATGCAATTATGACCGCAACACTAGGATATCGACTGTTCCCATTGGAAACGAGAACCGTGTCCCCCACCCGGAACGTCTCAGTGTTCTCGACAGCCTGCTTCGCTGATGACTTTTTCCTTCCGTATGTCTTCTTGGCAACCGTTGGTTTCTTTCGTTGAAAAGCATCGTAAAACATCGTCGTCTTCTCTTGCCTTTCCACTTCGTCGAGTTTCTCCCATTCTTCGCGATCTTCGAGTCTGAGATCCAATTCGGGGTTGAGTGGGTGAACGTGGGCTGGGCTACCACACCAAGAAAGGTCGAAGAGCCCCGGAGTCGCAATGGTAGCGAGAGGCTGTCCTCGCTTTGAGCGACGTGTGGGTGTCTTTGGCTCAATAACGTCTGATTTTCGTGGAGGCATGAGGTTAAGACAATACAAGGCGTTTCTGTCACACAGCGTGAACATACACGTGATCTGTGACTAGCGCGGCAAAATAGGGGCGATTACTAAAATATTGCGAGAAGCACTAGTAGGGACTGGCAGGGTAAGACTTGAGCTTGAGGAGCTACAAGCCTGTTAGCAAAAACCTAAGATACCTTTATCAATCTGAGGAAACCAGCTTAATCAGACTCAAGTTCCTCTCCCCGTTTACCAAGTAGAAGGCCAAGGTACATACTCCATGTCGATTCGTCTCTGCGTCTCTCTGGTACCACCAAACCCGACTACTCTGTTCATACCGACTTTGCAGTGACCAAACCATCCCAATCTGCCAACTTCAATTACCTTCTTGTACACCCATGGCCGCACTTTTTACAACACAAGTGACCTAAGTGCCATTGATGTCGGACAAGACGGTAAAGCAAGGACCTGGAAGGACCCTCACGAGGATGATGAGACTACTACATTGTGAATTGTAGTCTACCAGGCAGCTGCCTCGTGTCTGGGCTACTGGGAGGATATTTGAATGTCTGAACCTACGTTACTGCTTTCACATTGACATCTATTCAAATGATACGGAGCAATTCGGAACACAGTGCACATACCTCGCTAGTTATAGTCTAGAGTGTCGCACTTACGAGCGTTGCGGTACACTTTGCTGGTCAAAAGACTAGAACATATTGAAAAAGGGGGATGCGATGACTAGCTAGGTCAGTTTTGGTAGGCACAAAGAATCCGGCCTTACAAAAAAAGCGGCGGAGACAAGAGAAGTGAAGGGACCCACTCAGCATCACTAAGGCGACTTGATTTGGTTCAATCTAGCTCGACGGGATTTTTATTCGTAAGAAATGCAGTGAATTTACTTATCAGTTGCTTTGGTGACTCAAAGTCCAGACTGAGCTGGATAAAGGATGCGATGAATGGAGAGGAAATTGGGGGGCTTTTGAGAAACAGGCGAATCAGACGTAGGAGGTACCGGTAAGCGCTGGCGCTGTGTTAAGGCCAAAGGTCATAAGTAGAGGACCAAGTCGCAGTCGGACTTATAGGGCCGGCCTAAAGGCCGGAGTCAGCCGGCGGCCCGTGACAACTAGGGTTGGCTTGGGTCCTCCATCGTCATCGCTGTCGACCCTATCGATTCCATAGTCTGCCGTGTTATGCTTCCATGTTACCAACATCCCTGGCGAGCTTCCTCGTCTCGTTTCTCAACGTTCTCACCAATAGCAAGGTTCCACTAGCCCCACCGCAGCCCCTACAGTTCCAGCTTCGCCACGTCCATGCAGTCTCGTCTTCAGCTCGAGTCGTTTTTGCCGACATATCATCAAATACTGATACCGAGTCTCTGCACTCTTATAGTGACAACTCATATAATCTAACAACACGAAAGGTCAAGGCCTTCAGGCCTCCCAGCTTTGATGCATTTTCTCAAGCTCGCGTGCGTTCAATGAAGTTTGGACAGAGTGAAAGCCTAGAATGGGAAGAAGATCAGGTCCTCGCGCCGGATATCGAAGACCGAGAAACCCTGCTTGTGTTGGCTAAAATGGCCAACAACGCTTACGTCGTACCCGACGAGGGCTCATGGTACGATCTAGGCGCAAACTGGACAGTCGTAGGTATCCTCGCAATCTCCCTTAGATAAGAACTAACACCCTCCGCAGTCTTATCCATTTGGTTGGGAACCCGATGACGACGGGTTCAGAGGTCATGTCTTTGCGACGCCTGATAACGAGACCGTTGTACTATCCATCAAGGGAACCTCTGCGGGTGTTTTTGATGGAGGAGGTCCGACTGTAAAGAAGGATAAACTAAATGACAACCTACTCTTCAGCTGTTGCTGCGCTAGGATCGACTGGACGTGGACTACCGTTTGCGGATGCTATCGTGGGGGATGGAAGTGTGATCAAGACTGCGTCGAGGAGGCACTCATAGAAGAAAGCCTCTTCTACCCCGTTGGGATAGTACGTCTCAAATACACAGCATAAACTCACCTCATCCCGTCGCCTAGAATCTGTACAATAACCTGTCGTACATGTACCCCGATTCCAACATATGGATCATCGGACATTCTTTGGGTGGGGCTCTAGCGAGTCTGGTCGGTGCCACTTTCGGCGCCCCAGTTATCACATTTGAAGCACCAGGAGAGAAAATGGCCGCGTCTCGACTTCATCTCCCATCACCGGTACGTCGCTTTGCTACCCTCTCCACCAGAATAAGACCAAGTTGCTTTATTCGTGCCTAGCCTTCCACGCAGCACATTACCCACGTTTACCACACAGCCGATCCTATTGCAATGGGGACATGCAACGGCATTCTTTCATCTTGTGCCCTGGGTGGATACGCCATGGAGTCTCGGTTAGTCGTTTTCTTCGAAGGTGCCCTTCTGAGTCCGACCATCATCTAGATGCCATCTGGGCGAATCTATTGTCTATGATACAGTCTCGAACCTTTCATGGGCCGTCGATATACGAACACATGGTATTGTCACCGTGATTGAGAAGGTTCTTACAGATCCATGGCCTCCCAGCGTTGATGTAGGACGACAAGTTCCTGAAGCTGTTCCAGAAGAGGACTGCGTGGTAAGCATGTGCAATAGCATGCTTCGTAACTCTACTGAATTCACATGTGTGTCAGGAATGTTATAGCTGGGAATATGGAAACTTTGGCTAGTAGAGGCAAGTTGTCGAGCCCTAGAACCTGCCATGATGGAGATGAGATATAGATCAGCATGTTGTACTTTATATACGCCTGGAACCTTGATTAATACCTTATTGTAGTTACTTATCTCCTTGCGCCACAGTACTTGGTGAAATCGTTGTGGCGGTGTTGAGTTATTTGCCATCATGGGCCAAACAACGCGTCACCAACGCGTCCGGACTGCAAAGATCTCTCCACCACGATGCTGATACCGATTGACATTTCTATTCCCTCTGCGTCTAATCAGAAATTGCCACCTGCCTTTGCGAAGGTGTCTCATGACGAAATTGTCTTGATTGAGTTGCAGGGCGCGCTGGATGTTGAGAGCAATCATGAAAGCGAGCGCAATGGAAAGTTGGTCGGGAAATTATCAATTGACGAGGCTATGGTACGCGCTACCTAAGTGAATAACGTCCTTCTCTCACAATTTCAGCAGAAAAAGTCTACTTTGCGCATTGGACACCACCACCTCGAAGGGAAGATCGTTACTCTTCCCAAAGCCATTGCCGTAATACAAAAGTCATCGTCTGCTCAGAACAGTGAGGATGATGCTATGGTGTGTGATGAAGACAACAACGGAGGTACTATCAGTTGGCGTGCAATTGCTATCGTCAAAAGGAAAATTATATTCTCGAAACGGCCGATGCCAATTGTGGGGCGACCAAGTTGAAGTCTAGTACATGCAACGTTCTCTATAGTTCATCTAATTTGACCTGCTTTTTTTCTGATTTGCGAGAACAGAGAAAGGAACAAAAAGATTGGAAGGGAGACAAACTAGTATTACAAAAATGGATTGGGATTATGAACTGGTTTGAATTTTACAGACTGACGGTCAAAGTTCCAAGATATGGCTGCAGGTGGAAAGTGAGCCATGCAGAAAAGGCCAGATAGACGATTTCACTGACATATTACACAGAAATACAACCACTTAAAAAGCAAAGCGCGACACAAAATCGACGAAGAGAGATGCGAAAAGGGATGTGGCAAAATGGCCCAGATTATGGTCTTTTACCGTCGGGTGCATTTCGTGGATTATGGAAATGGAAATAGGGGAGAGAGGGAGGGACCAAGACGACGACGACGAAAGGGATGACCGGGGATATTATACACTGATGATTACTATGGTGCTTACAACGCATTTAAGCCCATGCATACAGAATGTTCCAGTTGTCAATGGACTGTCGATGCTTTAGAGTAGTACAACCCACAGCGATTGCGGGTATCATGCTGTGGAGAGAATGCCAACATAAGCGACGGTGGTGAAAGAGCGTGGTGAAATCCAGCGACGAAAGCAGCGAAGGGAGCGTTGGAGGGATAGATTAGTTGAAGCCATCGAAATGACCTTTCAGGATACGTTCGCCCATAGGTGACGGAGCCCTGCGTGGCTTGGCATCCACACTAATGGTGGCGGAGCGTCGAGGCCGACTGTCTCGAACGAATGGAAGCTGTTTGCCCTCAGTGGGGCTAACAGCGGAGTTGGGCGGTGCATTGGGCGGTGACCGAGACCTCATGTCTGAGGGCTACATTATCAAATGGTTAGCTAATGATTATATTCTAACGGAGAGAACCGACCTTGGCGAAAGTGCTACTCATCGAGAGCCTTCGTAAGAGACCTGTTCCACGCTCTGCGTGAGGTTCAGGCATGCCAAGCTGCGGCGGCTGCGCAAAACGACCTGCTACAGCTGTGCTTGCCCGTCGAGCATGTTCTGCGACGGGTATCTCCTTTTCTTCGTCTTCTGCAGTCACAAGATTAGTGGATACAAGGACCGGCAAATGCCTGAACAGACCTTCGAAAACCGGGGGAGGTCCGAACTTTCTGAATGGGTACGTGGAAGCCGAACCGGGCGGCGCTTTAGTAGGGGATTGAGAGAAGAAATACGAGAGTATTGGGGAGCTTCCAGGTGACACTGGCCCAATACGGACTGGGCTCGTAGAAGTGGAAATTGGAGTCGGTAATTCGGTAGGCGAGATGGACGAGCCAGACGACGAGGAAGACACCGAAGCTGAACGGCCCCGACGGGACATGATTGGGATTGGGTCTGAGTGCATTGTGGAATCAGTAGGACGAGAGTTTGAGGACATTGCTGAGCAGTAAAGGTAAGAGACAGGAGAGAGAAGGTGGTGGTGGGAAGTAAGTAAGACGCGATGGAGTCAGACGACCTTTTGTATTCATTTAGGCAGATCCCCGATTTCATTCATCACGTGCTTGGCGCTTCCTATTTTTACAAGCACCACTCCTTTGGCTCATCGCTCAGTTCTCGACCCTGGCCCCTCAGCGGGATTTCTGCTTTCCTGGCTATGGAGTCGAGGCCCCCTGCGAGGTCCGGCAGATCAATCACCATCTAGCTTCCCAGGAAACCCTCGAAAGCTGAGGATTTTCTTACGACAGCCGTGCGACGGCTTCGTAATGGACATTACCCGGTTCTAGATCAGTGGACTTGGCCGACAGTAGGGAGCAACTGAATAAAGCTTAAATGCGGGGTAAAGTTCATGTGATGCGGGGTAACACGAATTCAGAAACTTCGGCGCCCAAACCGGATATCTTGGTCATTCGCCGCTGTATAACTCAGCGGCTCTTCTTATAATGTCTTACTTTTGTAGTTCACCAACTTTTTTTCTTTTCTTCTCCTTTGCCGCTGTCTGCATCGAACAATCCGAATCGGTAGACTGGTCTGGACAGAGAGTTTCAGCTGCTGACTTCTTACTTCTTCTTGAACTTGGCACTCGCACAGTGCATCTCTGCAAGCTCTTCCTTATCTGCCATCTGAGATCTGTAGTATCCACAGCATGCTCTTACCGTGAAACAGGACTCAGGTTATCGCACTGAAGGCCGCATTTCAGCCCATCATACGTGTATAAACTCATCACAGGACGATTCGTTGGGGTCGCCTCATCGAATGAAAAGCTAGCTTCCCACCAGTGTCAATCACGTGTACTAGTGTATTCAGTTGCTTACGCTTCCATTTGTTCGCCATCGTGGAACCGGTGCCATGAAGCGATTCGTTTTAACAAGAAAGACCCAAATGCAGTAGTAGAACACCATTACCAGTCAGCGCAGTGATGAACCGTGGGTGCACGCAGGTCGAACAATCATGTACAAGATTTCTCGCCGATTGAATGATTCTTTCTGCTCAAAACATGAGGAGAACGTATGGAAACGCCATGGAAAAGTGCGAGCTAAATCTATAGATCTAGCCAATGGGAGCTCACGGAGAAAGCAGCCAAGGAAAGCACTCGAATTGGTATGCATAGCCATTCCAAAAGCCATTACGAGTATGTCCGGAGACTAGAATAGACCCAAACATCCAGTTAGCGATCCGACGTAGCTACGTACTGCAGAGCCCTGATCAATGGGAGATAACTCCGATGGAACTGTCCCGGTGTGTTCTCCAGATCACCTCGGCTGAGGTTTGAATTGGAGAGAGGTCCGTCATTAAACCCAGGTAAGTTGCAATAGTTTCCATCTTATATTGTCGAGGGTATTTTTGGAGAGTTCAATTGACTCTAATTACGGCTGATAAGAGTCGTGATCAAGTCTGACATACCGTCGTCATCATTACAGCACTTCGCTTAGTAGCAACGCGAAGCAAGATAGGCAAAACATTGGGGATAGCATTTTGCTTGAAGCAAACCGAGATGTATCGTTGGACGAGTCTCCGGTCCGTATGAGAAGTTTCAGCGCTTAGGCCAAGTCTCATCATCAAAGTGTTAATAAACTCAGGTCCAAGGCAGGTTGGCCCTGAGATCGGAAAGAAAAAGCCAGGGCCAGCACGTCCAGAAGTCGTCACGGAAGCATCGGTGAATATACGTAGCGCACAAATTGGGCCTAGGAAACAGGACGGGATCCGAGTTTAAATCGGCGACGCGCGTCGTATCAACAGATTGGAAGCCACGTGGAATCGTCCCTTTTGGTCTTCAACTGCGGCAAATAACGGCATCTAGTAACCTTGCGCTATCACTGACTACTTCGCTTGTGAGCTTTACCACAACTCTTGGACTAGGGCAAACAAAAAATCAGGAAATTTTTGCTTTCAACCATCTCTGTTCTTTACGTCACTAGTCTGTGCTTGACAAGGCCACAAACGTATAGTGGGGTTGCGAAAGGAAGGCGCCGTTGGCGCGATATCACAAATGTTACTATGGCACCATCTCGTTGCGTGGTCAAAGACGGGAATTAAATTTCCAAAGAACACTCAAGAATGAATGCGTCTCCCAAATTTCTCCGGCGCCCTATGGCTCCCGCACAGCGAGCGTACCTTGACGATGACTTTGTGGACCTAGGGAGTACAAAATGACTCGCAACTCCAGGATTCATCCTACAGTTTCTCCCTATTCCCTCTCCACGTTCTCTCCAACCTTCCTTTTGTTCACTCTTTTCGAATCACTGCACGTCTGTGACTTGTCATTCAAATCCATCTTCGTACTTCCTCCGAGTTCTAGCCATGCTTTCCGCAACCTGGATCTCCATTTCTGTTGCCCTCCTCTTCGCAGGCCAGGCCCTTGGACATGGCAAACTTACCAGTCCATCACCCCGTAGTGACACCATTGGCTCTGCATTCTCAGCGGCTTGCGGTTCGCAACTACTTTCCACAGAAACATCTGATCCGTATGGAAACATCCAACAGGAGTTGCAAACCAGCTCAGTCGATTCATCGACTTGCAATCTTTGGTTATGCAAAGGATATCAGTTCGCCGATAATGAGGCGAACGTCCAGAGCTATACCGCTGGCCAGACCGTCTCGATGACCGCAGAAATTAGGGCGCCACACACAGGCGTAAGTGCATCGTCTCAATCGTTAGCCACGCCTCTCATCCCTTCCCTTCTGATCCGGCTCTAGATTGCCAATGTCTCCATAGGTAGATAACTTGCTTCTTATTGCCTACAGGAATTGATGTCCGGCTAACGCACAGTTGCAACCGCAACCAATACCATCATTGGTGATGCCCTCTACTCTTGGGACGATTATGCCAGCAATCAAAGCGGCGTGACGGCGGACGACGAGGCCTGGGACATCATGATTCCTAGTGATCTTGGCGATCAGTGTGCGACGGCTGGAGATTGTGTCATCCAGTGGTAGTAAGTATAAAACTTTATTTTTCAAAATCGCCGCTGATCAAGTAATCAACAAAACTTCATCCAGCTGGTACTCCGAGAGCGTTGATCAGACGTACGAAGATTGTGTTGATTTTACTGTAGGAGGATCTAGCGATTCGTCGGGCTCGACTTCAGCAGCGTCCGTATCCGAGAGTGCTACGGCAACCTCAGCGGACGCTACTGTCAGTACCACCTCCATCATTGCCGTTCCTGTTAACAGCTCCGCGAGCTCGGAGGATGAAGCATCAACATCTACCACCTCTGTGGAAGCTTCCGCCACCACCGTGAACAGCGTAGTCGTATCTACCAGCGTATCGTCAATTGTCGTGGCCTCTTCCACCTCCGGCGCTACCACCGCCACCGCCACTTCCGCTGCCGAACCATCCACCGTTGCAACATCTACCTCTGTCACCCCTTCCACCGTTAAAACGTCCGGCGTTGCTACGTCCACCTCGGCGTCTGCCGCAAGCGCCACCACGTCTACTAGCACCACCAACGCTAACGAATGCATGAATAGTACGCTGCTCCGCTCTCATATTGATACCCTCTAATGATAATATCCCAGCTTACAACAAATGTATCGCGGCGTCGCAACCTAACCCTGACTGGGACGGGTGTGGGTCGACTAAAGATACCTGCTTGGAAACTGCCACTTACTTCCGCCGAGTGAGGCGCTCAGGTACTTTAGGCCGCAGGATGATATGAGGGTTTCCCGGCTGCTTTTTGATACAGCCTTTTTTCTCTACTGCTTACTTACCTTCATATGTTACTATTGAATGGTAGCGTGAGTCCTTCCCGCGCATGTTGCTCGCCATTCTCTGGGAGTCTAGGAGAGACATGATGCAGGGCAGGCAGGATCCCTTCTAACGACATTTTCTTGTAACCCAATTTTTCCTATAGAAGAATTCAGTTCTAGCCATTGAGTTGTAGATATCTCCTCGCTTTGCACAATGATATCTAAGCTGCCTTTTATAGAGGCAGTCTCTTTTGGTTTGTAAAACTCACGCTGTTCAACGGTCAATGTCGGAAACTATATCATGATCATGAATACGTACATATATATACAAGAAAAGCACAAAACGCGTGCATGTACACTAAACTACTAGACAAAATGTTATTATACAATTATAGATTGATGAACAACCTTTTTTTGGTGTATGCCTCGTTCTAGAGTTCCTGAGGACTAACGCAATCATCCAATGATACCTCTCCTTTAGCAACCATATCTCGGAGGCTCGTCTCCGTCTTTATCATGCTTTCGCAAAGCTCAATGGTCCCGCCCTTACTCATCTGAGAGCATGACCAGATTTTTTTCATCTCAGGGAGCGATTTCCGCAGCTTCTCCATCGCTTCCAGTTGAACACAAACGGGAGTACCGCATCCCCACATAGCCTGAATGGCGCAATGCAAGAACCCTGTCATAAAAGCAAGATTAGCGGTTATGGTGCTCTTCGAAATTAGTTAGCCTTACAGCTGTAGCACTCGTCGTCAGGTGGGAAGCATTCCGCCGCGGCAAGATAGGCGTGCCCAGCGGCGCTATACGCTTGAATTCCTTTGCTCCTATCCTTGGAAGCGAGGGAGTTTCCGACTTTATTGTAATAGAATCCTTTCATCCTGTAGAGACGTTAGGGAACGGGGCAAACAAACAAACGAAAGTGTTACGCGAGGGCATGTCCTTTACAATAATCATAGTATGCAAGCTTGAATCCTGGATTGGTAGTTCGCAGTGATTCAGGAGGCGGATTTTCATCAACTTCGCGTATGAGATCATTGGCTCGTTTCAACAGTTCTTCCAGGTATTGTTCGTTACCAGAAGGGTTTGTAGCGTACGTCTAACGGTGCAACAGTGGAATAAGCGAACATGAATACTAGGTATACTTTAGTAGACGCACCTCCATTAGTGCGTGAAGATGCATGTTCCGAACCCCGCGCACAAAGGTCAGATCAAACACTGTGCCGCGTTCCTCCCTAAACCAATTCGAAACCCAGTGCTCCATTGATGACGGCAAGAAGCATACCTGGGAACATCACGGAAGACCTCACGACCCCATTCTAAGATCTCAAGAACGGTGGTTAGGAATTCTAGCTCGAGATTATGAAGACCTCTAAGGCTGCCTTCCAAGAATGCTCTCATAATCAGGCAGCTACGTGAAAAGTAGTTAGCGTGAACTCAGGTTCCATCTAAAAGTCGTTTACCGGATTGAGACGCTGATTGCAGGACGGACACTGTTCCATCCACCTGTCTGCAACCGCGCATGCACTTCTTTTTTAATCTGAGCGGGTCCTGCATCAGTCCATGCTCCGTGATTTGTCGCTTCATGTTGTACTACAAAGGAAGATGAAGCAATTGAACTAGCGATCAGAGAGAAGGTGGCGTTTACCTTGCAGGTTATACATGGATACAAACCGGGGGTCTGAAATATGAAATGCTCTATTATCTGCGAGGACGGCATTACTGATAGAAGCAATGACCTGAAATATGAGTTATGTTAGTATGCACGACTTGAAGAAGAAACACGCACACCCAAGTGTCCCACTAAGGCTGCGCCAACTTTCGTCGTGGTCTTCATCTTGTTAACACCATCGATAAATTCCTGCACTATACATGGGGAGGCCATTCATATCGAAGGGGTTGCTTACAAACCTTTGCAGCAGTACAAATGATCCAAGCCTGGATGAGTCAGGTACAGTTTTTTAAGATAAAGACGAACTGACACTGCTATTATAGTTTCCTTCTACAGCCAACCGTGGGAGGAGTGCCTCCGCGGCGACCCAAGGAAGTTGAGAGGTTTCACGCGCTGGCAACGCAAAGTGTCGATCCGGTTGAGCCATTAACTTTTCCAAAGCAGCCTGGGAAGTTTTGAGACCAGCCTGGTACTGCTCACGCTGCTTGATTTCAGCGTCGGTTGGATTCTCTGTGGGAAGGGCGTCTAGCGCTTTTTGCCAATCTTCAACGCTTTGCCAATACTCCGAAAGCATCTGTCTCAGGACGTCAGTGAAGAAGAAAAGACTGAACAAGACCTGCGCACGTCATGAGCAGTCGCAAGCCGAGCATAGGCTTTTGCATATTTTGGGTCGATGGTGATGGCCTAGAGGGGAAAAGATGGATCCTACATCATGAACGCGTCGCGACAATGAACTCAAGTGCTCACTTGTTTGGCATCGCTGACCGCGTTGAGATATCTGAACAACGTTATTCAGTTTCCCCTTGGTTTCACTCTACGCGTCGAAAGAGTCACCCACTCTTTTGTATTCAAATAGCACGCCGCTCGATTCGCGTACAAGACAGCATTATTTTCATCTGCCACGATTGCTTCAGCGTACTTTAGGATAGCACCTGAAAAGTTCCTTTGGGAAAACAGTTTGTTTCCCTCGTCTTTGAGTTGGGTAGCAGTTGGGGACATTGTATGTAAGTAAGAGAGATGTTGGGATGTTGGTACGTATTTATTTTAATCGGCAAATAGCCGGTTTGTTTTGGACACTTTGAGACGTTTCAGAAGACAGAGTCATGACTATCTTGACGTGTTCGGTTAGTATCCTATACATTGAACTGCAGCTGGCTCACTCGAATCGTAGTCGAGTTGGTGAAACCTTGGACGGAGGGGGGTGAGGATACCCTGTGCCCAGTTCCAAGTATCGCCTGTTTTTGCTTGAAATATTTCGGTCCTTCATCGGTTCAGATCTGAATGTCGACTCGGATATGACGGTCATGCCATTTGACCTGCCCTAAACTGGAGATTCCGTTTTGGGCGGCGTCTTCCTCCCTTCTCTTCCACCATCTCTAGCCCTTCTCTAGTGCTGGACTTGTCGCGAGGACGCCTCTTAGTGGCGCTCTGTCTAGACATCAATTGGAAACCTCTGTCTGGATTCGTATAATTCACTTTGCCACAATGGGCGTAGAACGGCCAACGGACATGACAATACCGATGAAAAGCTCTTATCTCAGACGGGAAGCATGGCAGCAGTGAGTATACACGTTAAATTAACCCATCGTGTGACGGAATTTACTTCATAGTTCTGTCATTTGAATGCCCATTTACGACTCTGAATATGAATATCTCTTGCCGGGTATCAAATTCTTAACGGGCAATAACAAGGGCCCTCATGAGTTTTCTCGCGGTCAGATAGCAATGTATTTCTGACAACAGGCAATACAAGAGATTCGGGGGCGACGTCCGTCGTAATCATTGACTTGTCTACGGATTTGTGGACATATTTCGTATAGCAAGATCTACACCGTGCCTGTATTGAAGCGAGCACAAAGGTCTTGCTTCTATAGTCTTTTCAGCAACGTAAGATGGGCTATGAACTTTTCAGAACCGAGCCTGGTTCCCAGGGCGCTTGGCAAGAATTCGAACGTCACTATGACATGGCCAGGAGCTACAGCGGCGGCTATGCCAATTTACCTGCCCATCCGATTTTCAGGGCTGATAGTGAGTGATTTATTTGTTAAACGCTGTACTCCTAAAGTTTTAATTGGTATATATAGCGCTGCCGTAGATCATAACGCGAAGAAAGTGCCAATCAATTTCCAACTCTGCCGCTGCCCTTGCTGCTTCTAGCCAGATTGCCGGAGGCCGTCTAATGCGGAACGCATTACATTCCGTAGTATGTTGCGCCCCATATCCGTTTTGGATCTACGCTGCTCCCGAGTCGGCGTCATATCTCTCTTTTTGAGGCCGTTCTGCAAAGGGTTCTGCAAGCCCCTTCCTTCACTCGACTACCACCTCACCATGTCTTCGTCTCCCTTACAAGGATTGACTCCTTCATTTGATATTGCTGGTGTCTCCAGTGCTGCTGCAGCAATCGGAGCAGTACGTTCTGGCCAGGTATTCGTGTGTTTTGTATCTAACTGTACTCTCACCGCCAGGCAACCACCTTGTATCTCAATCGTCATGAGTACCGCGGAGACACCGCAGTTGTTGTTTGTGCTTTAGCCTGGGCATCGGTTTTTGGCACAGGTATCTTCAAAGGACTTAGTGCCAGCCAATCCTTAGGGATAGCAACTAGTGGACTCGCGTCGTTCTTGGGGACCATGATCGTCATTGCCGTTGCTTACCGTCTGTCGCCCCTACATCCGCTTTGGCGCTTCCCTGGCCCCTTCCTCAACAAGATCACGTCGTTGAAGGCCATGCATATGGTGTCCACCGGTCATCGTTACACGCTTATCAAGGGGCTTCATGAGATGTATGGCAAATTTGTTCGAACTGGTGTGTTTCATTGTATTTCCTCCATCCGCGGAGAGTAATAGTGGTCAGGTCCCAACACGCTTTCTATCGCGTCCGTCGAAGCCGTACACCCCATCTACACGACTGCCCAGAGCATGGATAAGAGTATGGCGTACCGTCCTGGACGTGCTCCAGTCGGAGGTCTATTCTTCACCCCCGAAAGAGATATTCACAACATCCGCCGGAAAGCTTGGGCCGGTGCCTTTAGCGCCAAGTCGTATGTTCTCTTCTTGCCTTTATTTTTTTTCTCCATAGTGATTCGAACTTTTTTAGACTTGTCAAGCTTCTTGCCGTCGTTGATAAGCGCACAAAGCAAATGATTAAGGTCATGGACAAACGTCGTGGTGCTGATGGTGTGATTGACATGTCTGAGATCATCCGTCATTGGGCATATGATTTGATGGTAAGGAAATAACTCTGCTAGTGCAGTTTCTTTTACTAACAATATCCTAGGCTGAGATGACCTTTGGTGCAACCAGTGACGTCGTAAGTGCTATTGGTCTGATATACCTAAATAGTATGGCTACAAAACGGTCCAGGAGCTGATGGCTAATGGTGACCCGGAGAATGTCTCTGAGAACGCCCAGAACGCCACAGTCGTTTTCGAAGTGTGAGCCCACTCCACGTGTTTTTTTTTTCGAATATACCCTAATCGTTCCCATACAGACTTGGTGAAGCACCTTCCATCTTCGACATTGCATGGAACTTGCCCGCTTCGGAGGAATTCCATGTCCTGGAGAAGACCGCCACAAAGCTTATGGACGTTAGGAAGCACGTGACTGGCGACGATATTGCGTCGTACCTGGTACGATATGTTATTGGGCTTATGACACTGATTCTCATACACTGTATTCCAGCTAGGTGAGAAGGGTGGTGAGCGCCTTGGTGATGAAGACCTCAACATCGATTCTGCGTTCGCTATTGCCGCCGGTACGTACATAGAATGTCGTAAGAATCCATATCCTGATGCTTCCTTCTGCTAGGGTCTGACACCACAGGTGGAACACTTACGATCCTTCTCTTCTACCTTCTCCGCGACCGTGCTGTCTATAAGAAACTTCGTGATGAACTCGATGCTCACTTCCACAGCATCGATGAAATCGATGATCCAAAAGGCCTCCAAGAACTCCCCTACCTCAACGGTGTCGTCTGGGAGGGTCTTCGCCTTGGTACTCCATTTGGCGGCCTCCCCCGTATTGTCGGAGAGGGTGGGTCTATGATTGACGGTGAATTTATACCCGAAGACATCATTGTAGTAGGTTCCTCCCTTTATTTATGTCACTCTGCATCTGAAGATGTCTGCAGTCTGTTCCGCCTTATACCCAACAAACCAGCCCAGAGAATTTCTACCCCTTACCTATGGAATTCTTGCCAGAAAGGTGGCAACCTGAGGGTCTTGGTCCGGAGACAATCACGAAGAAAAACGCGATGCTGTGCTTCTCCTACGGTCTGTCGCGTTCTACTTTGAGGAAATAGCATTCTCATACGTAGCTTCCACAGGTGCGTTCAGCTGCCTTGGCAAGATCTTCGCCACACAAGAACTTCATCTCACGGTGGCTAAACTCGTGCTGGCATATGACATGGAACTTCCGAAATCATTTGACCAACAGAAGTTTCTGGACGGTGTACTGAATATGCGTACAACTCTCTTCGACTACCCCCTTGCTATTACGGCTACAGCTCGTGATTAATTCAAGCACCAAGACTCCTCATCTAGATGTATCTAATACGATAATTGCTACGCATAGCATCACCAAACTGGAACCTAATACAGCATGTCATATATAATAGCTATTAACTATCATTTACAATCTTGCATACTGGCAATACCATAAAACCGAATCCCTATACTGTGATAGTAGTATCATGCTCTGGTCAGACAAGCCTGAATTGGGGGCACCACAACAACGGTAGATTGTACTTTTGCTTTTGAAATATACGACGTAAGTGGTTTTCGCATGCGCCACCTAGACCTTCTGCAATAACTTCGCTTCAAGTTCTAAGTCCTTTGCATAAAGTGATGCGCGCTCTGGATTCCGAGCAGGATTACGACCCCATATTCTCTGCATCTTAGGAAGGGATTCACGAATGCGCAAAAGGATGTCCAACGAGTCCGGAGTAGGTGCTCCGACTGCTTCCATATACATCAGTGCGCAATGCAAGTACCCTAGATCATGGAATGAGTGGAGCAACTATTGACAGTCAAGTCAGACGTACACGTGTGTTTTTCATCGTCGGTTGCATATCCGTCTGCGGCTTTGACACAGAATTCACCAGCGAGTTGAAAATGCTGTTTTTCATCGTCTGGTTCAATACGCGCCAGAGCGCTATGATAGAATCCCTTTGATCTAGTAAAATGATTATCGAATTGAAACAGAACGACGAATGATGACACCAAATAACGTACGCATTGGCGTTGCCCGAGCAGTTCCTAAAGAACGACCACATGACGGGTGGTGGATGCGAGAAAGTGGTGGTGTCGTTATCAACATTCTTGATTAGCAGTTCTGCTTCTTCATATAACTTTTCGAGAATCTCATTAGATGGGCTTTGCTGAAAACGCTAGGGTATTCGGATCAACAAAAAGGCGTGTAGCGTTACCAAGAGTCGACGTACCTCCATAAGTGCGGAGAGATACATATTTCGAACCCCATGAATAAAAGTCTCCTCGAAAATGGCACCACGGTTTGCCTTGGGAACTCGACTCCAAGTTTTGCGGCCCCATTCCAATATTTCCAGAGTACGGCTGAGGTACTCTACCTTCATGGCGCAATCGTGCTTGAGTTTTTCCCCCAGAGACCCACGCATAATCCATAGTCTAATAGAACAGGTCAATCACTGAAGACTCGGCCCATACGGATGAAGTCTAACCTAATGGTAATAGCAAGACTTGGTCTGAGTCTGTTCCAACTCCCTCCATTCTGTAGACGCAAAGGTGCTTCTCTCATAATGACATCGGGTCCAACATTTACCCAAGGCTGATGAAATGACACTTCCAACTTCACTAAACGTCGCAAAGTGAGTTTGTTGATCATTTAGTATGCATAAATCTTACCTTGGTCTTCAAATTTTTGCAGCCAGTTGGAACTGTCCATATGAAAAACTCTCTCATCCTGAATGATAGCGTTTGTGAGGCATTTCAACGCCTTTGAGAGACGTCAATTCTAGTCGCAATGGATAATCGACTGTACCGGCGACTTACTCCGCTATCAACCATGACCATCATCTTTCCATCGCGTTGGACGGCGCGTCTGGTATTCTTCATGGTATCGACTCCTTCTTTGTATTCCTGCCCGTACAAAATTCCAATAAGGATGCAACTTTCTCATGCGAAAATAAAATCTTACCGAGTACGCAGAATGGATGCCCCAAGCCTACATGAGTCGAAGCCCGTCATTTCTCGCTACTGTTCGAAAATACCAATGGACATACACTGCTATCAGATAGATTCTGTGCCGCTAGCTCTGGAACAATGTCATTGGCTGCGTCCCACGGCATGACCTTCAGTGTTGCATCCACTTTAAGAGCCAAAGGATTGCTCTCCATCGGTCGGCGAGGCGTATTTAAAAGCTCCTGAGCCTTCTTCAGTCCATCCTCGTACTGCGATTTCTGCTTGATTTCTGCTGGTGTAAGATTGTCCTTCGGTAAGGTATCTAGGGCCCTCTGATACGCATTCACACTGTCTTGTTGCTGCCCGACAATCTGGCAATTAGCTGATAAGCGTACAAGGACACATGATTCCTGTTGGCAAGGCTCATGCTGTAGGCGCTTGCCAACCTTCCCCATGCCTTCGAATACGCTGGGTCTAACTCTGTTGCCTATATCAACAAAAGTGAAGTCAGTCTTTGTCAACGCTTGGATGGAACCTGACGCACGATCCGGGCATCTCCAAGAGAATCCAAGTGCCTAGTGTTCAATATTTCATGGATCGTATGGTACATTTTCTATCCATGTCGCCTCACCTTTTCAATGAATGGTGGCAAGCAGAGCGATTTGCGTAGAGAACTGCGTTTTTGTCGTCGAGTGCGATGGCTTTAGTGTACTTGACAATGGCAGAAGCGTAGTTTTTCTTGACAAATAACGCATTCCCTTCTTCCTTGAGCTTAGCTGCTTGACTGAGTTGAGACATCCAATGAAAATTTGGTGAAGAAGAGGGTTATTATGTACTACATATAATCAACATACTTGTCAGGCGCGGGAGAAGTGTTTGTAGGAAAAATCAAAAACCGTGACCTAACGACGAAATGAACATTACAGCAGAAAAAAGAAATATTATTATCATGGATGGCGCTGCTAACGTTCAGAATTGGCAACATTGGATCCCTCCACCTCCTCAATAAAACGCTTCCAGATGCCATCCACCTCATACAACGCAGCTATATGTCCACCTTGAACCCATTCGAGTTTGGCGTTAGCGTAATTTCTGGCAAGCCACTCCGCCATCTCGGGACCCAGTTCATCAGTCGTCGACGCGACAATCAGCAAAGGCCGCTTCGAGTGCTCTTCATCCAGCTGATTAGGACAGAAACCCCAGTCGCAATGAAGGTCATCCGACGTCTCCAAGAAACCTTCTCGGGTTGTTGCTATACTACACATCGCATTCTCTGCAGACTCCCTTTCGAGTTGACCCTCGGCAAGACCATTCTGTTCCCTCCACTTCGCAAAGGCCGCGCGCTCCGTTTCATCCGCTTTGTCAAACAGGACTTTCCTGATGAGAACTTCAGTTTTCTCGACCGTGCTCATCTGAGACGATATCGCCGCCGCTAGCATTCGGGGAACGATTCTGAAAGGTAACAGCTGTGAAGGGGGTCCGACTGAGAAGTAATTCTGCCACGTCATTCCTTTCGTATACGTCTTGTCCCATTTGAAAGGAGAAAATGGTGCCAGGAGCAGACACCCGGCTATCTTTCGCCCAAGTGGAAAGGTGTCGAAGGATGCCCCGTAAAGAATCTGTGCAGGGACAGTCCCGAACGAGCCTCCACTGATGTATATCCTGAGATTCTCATCGTTAGGGTGAAGGTGATTGATTAAAGCGGTGAAGTCGGATGTTAAACAGACAGGATATGGTAGGTCCTTAGGGCGGATGTCAGAGGTACCCCACCCAGGAAGAGTGGGCGAAACAAAATGAATGCCTAGTTCTCGCAAGGCCGGGGAAAGGCGAGTCGCTCTTCCAACACCAAATATCCCGTGGTACATGACAATAACAAGGGAGCTCGTTGGATCTCCAATGTCTGCGTAAGCTAATCTCCTTCCATCTGAGAGCGTCAAATATTTTTCGAGGGCTTCTGTCATGATAGTGTGTTGCAGCGGTTCGTAAGCGTAGTAGAAAGGCGTTTAGGGGTATGACGACGTCGATGTCGAGACTTTATATAGTCCAGTAATGATAAAAATCAGCGCCAAGGCTGTTATCGTGCACAGTCAGCCCTGAACCCTTTGTATGTCGAGGCGCATGAATGTTGCGCAGCTCGTTGATAACACAGCATCTCCGGGCCAGGCTATAGGTATAGGAGCCCGAAGTCTCTGGGTATGATTCAGTGACTGAGCACAAAGAATTTTTAAGAGGAGGGAGAGTACATACCAAGTAGAGTATAGTTCCCTGAGGTAAAAATAGGCGAGTTTCATGCTCAATATTAATAGCATAGCGATCGTATGTGATCGTAGATACAATGCGACCCTGCTTCACTTAAATGACCGGAGAAGGTGATGGACTGTACTAAAGGGTCTTACTTTATTCGACGCGACTGGACGCGACATCGACCTCGATGCTGGTCTGAGAGTCTGTTCAAGTTGTGACAGTAAATATGTAGAAGCGCCGTCCCTTGCTGGGCGAGATAAGGTCCGGAACCTTGGGCCTTGCGTCCTGAGTCCCTGACATTATTGACGAGACAGGAAACACGGATGCCCCTCGAAGCTGTATCCCGGAGCGTTGCCCTATCAGCGATTAAGGCACTTGAAAGTTGATCTACAATTCAGAATCGCGTCGGCCGGAAACATCGCTGATCGCCTCGGCATGGGAAAGAATTAAGGTGAGGGTCGCGTTCGACGTCTTGCTCAGAGAAAATTTCACTCGACGTGATCGTGATAGTCCCTTGCATATGGGAACGGATGATAGCCCTACAGTTGGACAAGTACATTGCGGACGCCCGCTGGAATCGTCAGGTTCGAGTTGCGGTAGCAGAGCGTCCTAGAACAAATCAGCAAGGTAAAAGTAATGATCACTCAGGGCGAGAATCGCACCTGTATTTTCCACGTACCGTGTTGGACTTGATGTAGTGTCATAGTCAAAAATATCAAGTGAAATAAAGAGGTGGGATTAGTCGCCAAAAAGGTCTCTGATTAAAGTAAAAACACATGAGATACTAACAAAGTATGTCGACGACAGACAGAACGACATGAACCCAATGACAATAAATGCGAAAAAGCAAACGAGAACGAAGAGTAGCTGTACAAACGATGCAAATGATGGTATAAATGAATGGTCATTAGTGTCATGATGCTGAAGAAGGTAGCGCGAAGATGAGTAAAACGATAAATGAATGTTGATAATTATCCAAGAAAAGCGAGTTCTGTCACCCGTCTGCTCTCTTCGTCCTCGATTTCACACGTTCCGAGGAGTATGCTACCAGGGTTATGTATCGTTGGACTCAGAGGTTGCCGAGGGCTTAAAGTAGGAGCTTCTGCACCAGTCACTATCGAAAGTTGTCGGTTGAAACCCAAAGACCGCACTGCACGTAGGCCACGACGTTCAACAGGAGGCGGCGAAGGGAGAGGCGAGGGAATGGTAGGTGACGGAGGAAGGTCGGTTTTTTCCTTCCTTCCCAGAGTTCCTACTACCGACCGGCGAATCGTCGTTAAAGATCGAGAACCCGGAGCCTTGTCGAGTTTCTTGAAAAGGTTGAGCGACCGTCGACGTTGTCCCTTAATTCGAGACTCTGTCGGAGAAGGGGCAGTCTGTCCCCGCCGGAGCGAAGAACTTTCCGGTTCCACAGGAGAATCGGAGGATTTCCCGTTATTTGAAAAGGAAGGGGAGACTTCCTCCTTCGGGCTTTCTACGATCACGGGAATGTCGTGCGACGGAAAATCATTGGCCCAACCTTTCCCTGCAGACCTCCGCTTACTCGCATGAGATTCTGAGCTCGTTGTAACGATAGTAAGCACCTGTGAAGTGGCATCGATGGAAGGAGTTGCAATGGAAGATTCATCCGAGGATTCATGGGAAAGAACAGTATGTGAACGCTTGCGCGACGGCGGTGCAAGCGATCCTTCTTCTGTACTATGCCCGGCGGACATAGTAGGAGACGCAGGAGGCGTGGCCGCACTCAAAAAGGTTGGCGAGGGAGGACAAAGCTGCTTCTGGGATTCGATCTTGTCGGTTGGTATTGAACTTGAAGCGGCCGGTTCTGATGCCGGTCCAATAGACAAAGCAGGTAACACTACGCCTTTCGAAATAGGAGAGGGGGGTATAGGTATGAGAGCCGGATCAACGTCAGCTGCTTCTGGTACGGACGTAAGAGGCGAAGGGGGTAGCGGGACGAACGCTGGATCCGGTTCCGGTTCCGAGGGGATATCATGTGAGTGAACGCAGGGAGTAGAGGGGTGAAGATGCAACGCAGGCGGTTTTAAGCTCTTCTCGTGTGATGACGTCGCAGTAGTAGGGGAAGGAGCAGGAGAATCCATCTCAATGACAACCTCCAAGATCTGAGGCTGAGTCAAGTCTGGTGCGCTTGGCGACGTTAAACCACCAAACTTGAAGTGAGCGAAGCGTTCGCGCTGCTCTGCTTCATTCGCGCGATTCTTGGCCTCCCACTCTTCTTTGATCCGATGCGCAGCACTGGGCTGATCATCATCGGTAGCGCCTTTCAGTTCAAGACTAGGGATGCGTCGATCCTGTTCCTGCTCTTGCAAGCTCAAAGGAAGGGGAGGTAGAAGTCCACGTTCACGCAGCGCTGCATCCCTGTTGTATTGGGAGAATGGAGGATTTGGTGAGCTGGGAATTGTCGGCGAAACCTTGCGAAACGTGGTCGATATAGTTCGTAATAAGGTTTTCGATTTAGACGCTTGTAGCTGTGGCGTCGGGGAGCTGTGGAAACGGTCAGAAAAAAAAAGGAAAAAAACACCATATGGATCTTGACCAACTTACTTCGTCTTGTGGCGTTCAGCGCCAGTAGTCCGCCTTGCAGGTAGCTTTTCTGACAGACTGAAGCGAGAGGAGCATTAAAATAAGGCGGGTATTACACATATTTGCAGAAAAACTTACCTCGCGACGACGGGTGAGTCAATTTCTCCGGACACTTTCTCACACGGAGCAGGCTCCTTCTGCCTCGTATTAAAAGCGGGGCTCTGCGTACTGTCTGCACTCTTCGGTCCACTACCCCTTCTTCCCAGAAAGCTAATGACAGGTAAGATGAACGTCTTTCGTGCCTTCAAGGACATGCCTCGCAGCGATGTCGTCCTCGGTCGCGTGCTGCGCTCCGGCACTGAGGCACTAGACGGTAGGACATCAACGAAGGGTAATTTTGGTGGAAGGAGAGTCGACATGAAGGAAGCAAAAGGAAGAAAAACAAGATGGATATATGCCGCCTAGAAAAGGCGAGTGGTTCCACGGGGGTGTCAGAATGTTTGGACTGATCAGGTGGTAGTGTCGCTGCCAAGTCCAAGTCGTGACGTGGTCGCTGTCGTTGATGTCGAGGACGATCTGCTGGTTACCGTTAGCGACAACGAGCTCGACGAGGGAGAGGAAGAAAAGAGAATGATGCAGGGGAAGGAGTACATCTTATATGTTTGGACATTTTGAAGGAATTTGGTTCCAGGAGACGAGCGAATCTCCGGGTTGGATCTCGCGTGATCCTTTAGTCCCGATCCTGGGGTAATTTCACGGCATCCCGATCGGCTTCCATATCTGGAAATCCTCGGCTAATCCTCCTAATTTCAATACGGATTTCATACTGAATTGTGACTCACATGATTTCGTACCAGCATTGCAATAATGCTCAGCCTCGCATCAGAAGCCGGACCTTTGGTTTCACACATCTCACAGCTGTTTGACCCGTACCACATGATCTGAGTTAGCTGAACTCTTGACCTTTCCATCTGCTGAAACACCGGTTCTGCCAGCCGCTTCGAAGCTCGCCACTGAAACCTGTGGGAGTCGAAGCACAAGGTCACAATGCAATCAATCTAGTGAATCCGATTAAGCTACAATATATCTTTGACAGAGAGGTCCGAACCTCGAGGGGCTGGGAAGTACCTTCTCCAAGCAATCCTCTATGGATTACCATCCCGGAAGGTAAACAACATTCGTCTGAATAGCCCCTTCGCGAGACGCAAGAGTCCATACCCAGATCCCTGGTTTTCCCATACGAAGCAAGCCTGGCCAGTGCAAAGCTCATGGGAACATTTACGCGGTACAAGAGTCATTCTGTTTAATCGAAAACTTGACGTGATGTGCAAACGATCCTCGCTGAGATGCTCACAGCCTAGCCCTTGTGAAAAGATCGCAACCCAGGTTGGGAGGAATCCGAAACCACGGACAATAAAATTTATAAGAGGAACCATCACACAGACTCGAGCATTTGTTTTCGTGCCTTCTGGACTCTATTCAAAGTCCTATGGAAAGATCACAACTGCGATGTTCACACAATACAGCGAAGCCAAGGAATTTAGGAACACGGCCATTGAACGGGGCGTTCCTCCGTCAAACTGTTGGACAGATCAGTCAAAGCCTCACACGGCAATCGACCTTCAATAATGCTTATAGCGCGTTAAGCAGGAACAGGAACTCCGACTGGCGCATTCAATAGCCCACAGAGCGAAAAGCGCCGGAAGGAGATACAAAGCTGGTCATTCCGAATGTCAGATACAAACCAGGTGCCCTGACAGTGAGCGCCTGGCGTGTCCAGACAGACGCAGCGTAGGATTGATGGAATACCGATAGCCTATAGATCGTTTACCGTCGACGCCACCACACAAGAACTGAAAAGCACCCGTTTTTCATTTCGGTTTTTGAGGGTAGTTTCGTTTTCGACAAGCTTAGCCTCGGACAGCAACAAAGTCCCCGAATTACCGATTCACTTGTGTATCCCGTTCATCTGAGCGCTTGCATTCGAAGGGCGCTCAGATATAACGCATCTTCAATCAACGACGAAGCCATCCACAAAGTGACATGCAATGAGTCATAGCAGCTTCATTTCCGCAACACGAGGCGAAGAAGAGCATTACTCATAAAAATACTACCATGTCAGGGTACATGCACTGATTCATTGTATGAGAAAAAAGGTAAGCAAATGTAGCCAAAGTTGACCTAGAACACCGTGACGCACCGGGACGGTTTCCATGCTGTCCCCATGCCGGAGTAACTTGGAAAATAAGCGAGAGAATCGATCACAATGGAGCCTCCCTCGCAACCGTCCTTCGTCATGATGACCAGAAAAAAAGATGGATATACCTAATAGTAATACGTTAACGTTAACACACGCACGCCATGACCGAGGTATTTATCAAATCTCGACGCCGATGGCAACTTTTCGGTCCAAGCAATGTAAGGGTATACATTAGAACGAGAGAACTTGGAGACGGCCGTCGACAAATGCGCCATAGTCCATACGAATCGGTGTACCCACAAAATGGCGGCGATTCGGGTGACGTGCACCATGCGGAGCTATTTTTCAAGCTCCGCTGCACTCCGACTCCCGAATTTGGCGCGCTTCTCCCGAGCATCCAATATCATTTTCAAAGCTTTGAATGCGTTGAATATCCACAAAGTGACCTGCTGTTCTGTCGTTGCATAGCCCTTCTTTGCGACATTTAGGTGGCGCACGCTCTTCGGGAACGCTAGGTCGAATCTACTGATATGCTACACGTCTCGTGCCCCGGAATCCCAATAATTCAATGTTGAAACGCCGTTCACAAATATCATGCCTCCGCCTATGAATCTAGTCTCGGGACCGCTTTTTTCGTCGAGTTGCGCATCTGATAGCCATGAGAGAAGATGATCAATGGCCGATTCAATTTTAAAAACAAACTCGTGTCGCTCCATTTTACGCAGTCCGGTATTCGATTTGGGCGTCGTTAACAATGTTGGTCGGCGATACGAGGGCACTGACTGTGATAATGTGGACGACGGTGATTTTACTGGCTCAGCATAATTGTGCATGTGATGGTCGGCAATCATCTACTAGATCCCTTCATTATGGCGAAACCTGTGAGCGAATCACGCGGTACCGGTATGCCTATCTGGTTTCACTGGGCCCATAGAGCATGACGGTCTACGCGCCGCAGGCGCGGAGCAACAATTATACGTATTTGTGCGGAGCCGACGCTCACAGTACGTCTAGAGTCGGGCGGTCAACAGAATGCAAGTACTTTGTCTTGATGTTTTGACATGGATGCGCCCAGTCTTCCGACAATAAATTCCCCCGGGGGTGTATTTAGACCGGCAAGTCCTGCCTATCTGCTTGCCTGGATTCGCTCTCTCGGATATCCTGAAGTAGGCTGAAGTTCTGGAAGAACAAAATGTTTATGCGCCCCTCTCTATGTCAGCTTCTGGTAGAGCGCCCAACGAGGCTGCTGCGACCCGGACCCGTAATTCAAGGAGTTTGTGCATCAGCCCAGATCTTTGAGCCAGTATATCCTGATCCCCGTCGTATTCTCGGATACTTTGGCTCCGAGTTCCCATTCTCTTCATGCTAGTAAGCAGCGGAGAAACGTCGCTTCTTGCTCGATATTCCCATTGCCTTCATGGCTATTCTAGTTGCAATAATTGCCACCGTGTATAATGTTTGGATGTGCCCCAAATGTTCTCATCATGCAATCCTGTTACACGGTCGAGAAGCTCGACTACCAGATTTCTATCCTCCACTGCTCTTCTCACGGATACATATTCTGACACTGTGCTGCCAGGTCTCTGACGACGTCTTGGGACCGATGATTAGGCACTGACCACCGTAGGGTTCTATCGTTGGAAAGATCAAGCCCTTGTTTTGGATCGTCCATCGCGGGTGGGTCTTCTGTTGAGGAACTCGCATCAATAGATCAAACTTTCCGGGCGTCTTCGGTCTATCTAGAATAATATCTATTCACACTAGGATGGCACCTCCCTTGTCTTTCATCTCTGCCATTTGATGTGTGATTCAAACCTTAGAGGGGCAAGTCTTATCTCCCGTGAACTCCAACACCATCGTTCACAAGGTGAGTCAGGGTCTGACGCATCGATCTTCTGCTCGTCTCAGAGCCTTGATTCATTCTTACTGAAACAACTTCCCGGATCGCCAACCTCTACGACTAGCACATACCCATGACCTGGCCCCTAACTATGGTCGTACGACGCTTGAGGAAGCAGACTCATTCTGGACGGACTGTAGTTCTCTACGTCTGATAACCTGATGATACCCAATAGTGCGAACTCCCTTGATACTATTGGCACTTAAAAAGCTTTTGATTACCGGATCATAGAGCGCGACGTTCTCGGTCACACAGTGTTATTTTAAAGAAACGAACGTCCGGGGGGTCTTGCGGAGGGCCCAGGTAGGATATAGTTAGGTCTCTTTTCGTTCTTGGCAGACGGAACCATTATAGCTATCGAACTTCATCAGAAGCATTTCTATTGTTTTTTGGCGTCGTTCTTCGGCCCTTGTACCTGCAAAGGACGCCATCATAGAATCAGACTCACGTGTGACGAAACTATAAACTGTAGGAATCATACCGTTTATCGGAAGGCGTTGGATGAATTTGCGTCGGCGAAGTAAATACCGTACGAAGGTGCCAGCTGTAGCTAAGCTACACCTCTTACAGCTGTCAGACTCGAGTCAGACTGGGGGGGCGATCTTGAGACTTGAAGGTGCCTCGGCATTTTCCGGTGATTCGTGTGAAGGGTCAGGGGGTCACCGCCGGGTGTGAGTCAACCACCTGTCAGTGTTCATTCTCTTGTATCATGGCATTGGGGCACTACGGAGGACCTTCGAAGACATTGACGCCAACGCAAGGGCCAACAGAGTTCGAGATTCTCAAGGCGTCGCACAAGTATATTTGCCCATCTGCGGGTGTTTCAAGTCATTCATTTTTGTTCACAGATTTCTTCGCGAAGATGAGGATGATGAGAAGGATTCATCATGGGAGGACAAGCTGGCATCGAAATACTACTCAAGTCTATATCGAGAGTTTGCTGTATGCGATCTGAAGCATTACAAGTCTGGAAATGTACGTCCTCTTTCTGTGAAGTATCTGCAGAAGTTGAGAATTACGATAAACAGTTTGCCTTGCGATGGAGAACTGAAGAAGAGGTGCTATCTGGTGCAGGGGAGACAACATGTGGCAACACACGATGTGTGCACCATAGCCCTGGTAGCGGCCACAAGCCTTCCCTGACGACATTAGAGCTCCCATTCACGTACTCGGAGCACGGAGAGACAAAATCTGCATTGGTAAAGGCCGTTCTGTGTAAGAAGTGTTTGGACAAGATGATGTGGAAACGGAGGAAGGAGAGAACAGAGAAAATAGAGAATTCAGAGGACAAGTCGCAACGGCGAAGCGACGACGTAGCAGAAGACAGACAACCTAGGCGAAAGCGCCACCGCGACTGTGATGTAAACGAAGGCAGCCAGCGACAGCGCCGACGTAGTTCGCGCTCCTTATCCCCTACGAGGCGCAATTCGACATGACCACATCTATTGAACAAACGGCCATACATCATGCTCACTACGCGAACTACTGATACCCAGCACCTTGTATTCCTTTCCCATTCCCGCCTCATCTACAAGACGCTGTGCAGCTTTCTTGATATCCTCCGCTCGCTCTTCTGTCTTGGCAGAGCGGATCAACATATTGACGCGCGCTTCTAACCCCATCGATATCAGAAATTGCGACTGAGGCAGGGGGCCGTAGGTGGGAACTGAGGGCTCGATGAGTTCGAGGATCGTCGCAAATGGAGAGAGAGAATACTTACCAAGATCGCCTATCGCTTCCTTGATGTAACCAAAATCCACGTTGGCGGTTAGATCACATTCGCCTGGCCGGTCAAATACATCTACTATTTGGTGACCTTTGAACGCCTACAAGTGGTATGAGGATCCCTGTACAGAAACTAGCATGCAAAACGTACGCGGAAGGAATCCCCAAACGGTGAATCGCCGCCATAATCAACTACCAAAGCGCAACCGCCAGAAGAGAGAAGCTCCCCTACTTCCCTGGCAATTCTAAATGACGCTGCTGAGACCTCTAAGCGAGAACCTTCGGGCAATTGGTCGAAGCGTAGCGATGATCTTCCGAGAAGAGTGGAAGCAGCCGTGGGGCTTGGGGATAGGACGCGACGCAATCGTGGATAAGCGGGCTCTTCTGTAGAGTCAGGCTTTGGATGTATAGAATCGACCATTATTTCATGCCACCCTTGCTTTCCTCGCTGTAAAAACTTTCTTAGAATTGATCTTATGGCGTAAGGAATTACTCACTTCAAGCATACTGACTGGCAATGCATCAAAAAACTCGTGAGCTACGAGCATAGTATAGTCACCGGATGAAGGTTTGATTTCGTCTACCGATTCGTTCCAAGCTAGGTCCCAGCCACCATTTTGCGAGAACGGGAGAAGATTGTCGTTTTGAAGTGCCCGCATGGAAGGACTTGTCTCGACAAGATGAACCCGTTTCAACGCGTTTTTTGCAAACTGCTGGACCACCTAAAAACCCGTCAATTGGTCGCGGTTGTGCAAAAGGTATGCAAAATACCCGGAGAATATCAGCCATCAGGGTTCCCCTTCCCGGTCCAAGCTCAACCAGGCGTATTGAAGGTGGGGCACCTGCATTCTGCCACTGCGACAAGAGCCAGATGGCCACGAGCTTCATGTTCGGTGCTGCTGGCTCGTCACCCACGAGCATTCTAGAGAGTAAATCAGGCCTCGCACCTCTCCGAAAACCTGACTGATTTCAGGACTAGTAATAAAGTCTCCTCGTTTCCCGAACACAGCATTGGCGGGATTCATGTAGTATCCTTCCGTTGGATGGGACAGACACAAATTCATATAACTTCCAAAAGGCATCGGCCCAACCGCCTTGTGTCTGTGAGTATTGGAAACTCTATGAAAAGCATATTTCAACACACTTTAATGTGGTCGAGGACTATCTTTTCGATTTTTGTGACCGGTGGACCCGTTGATACACAGCGGAAGAAATGTGTATTTGCATGGGTGAAAACGGGAAAGCGACGGGAAAAACTGGTCCCAAATATTCTTCGAGATTGGCATAGCATAATTGTGGCAATAGACCCTCAGTTAACAAGGCATCAGTGAACACTCCGGATGTGTTGGGAAAAAAGCTAGGCAAGGCACTTCGGCACCTCCGGTCCGACACAAGAACATAAATATCACATTGCAAGTCAAAAATCACAAATCTATGGATACGGAGAACCAATCTAGTTTTAAATTCTCCAACAATCATTCACCCACTCCACGACTGATGCCGCCATTTTCTTTCCTTGCGCAGCGCGCGTATTAATACCTACTCCAGCCGCCATTTCCTCCCGTTTCTTGATCTTGGCAGCTTGACCTTTAAGAAATGCATCTTGAACAGCATGAGCCCATTCACCAGCTTCATAAGAGTCTCTAGAGAGTTCTACACCGACCCCTTCATTGTCAAGTAGCAGGCGAAGTCCGTGCTCTTCAATAAACAGAGGCCTCGACACTTGAGATTCTTTGAGAGAATCTGCCATATCGAGTTAAAGGGAACATACCATAGACGAACGGTGTGGCCGAGTCGACGCATTCCGAGACAGTTCCATAACCCTGTAGTGACTCAATTATTTTGACTGCGCAACTTAAAATTGGAGGACTTACGAGTTTGCCGAGGAGAACGTCTGCTACTGCTGTAAGATCCGGCATGTATACGTCCCGTGGCGCCACATAGAAACCCTCAGGGAGTTCCGAATCGCCTTGTGACTCCCACTGATCTTTGGTGACGCCACACACAATAGCAATCCAAGAGGAGTCAGGGAGCAACCAAGATTCAATTTCATCCTCGGCAACAAACTCCGCAAATTCTTGAGCGGGTGTTGGTGGTATAGTGTTGAAGGATGGAAAACCAGTAGAGGGAGTTCGAGACAAACATGGAGAGCCAGATATTTTTGAAGCAGGTGGTGCACCAGGAATCCAGATATGGGAAGAGGTAGCTAGGCGAGGGGAAGCGATGGACCCAAATTCTCTAATAGATCCATCGTGTGATGGAGAATCGATAGAAACGGTATTCAACTGCAGAGGATCGTTGCCCCCAGGGTAAGATGGTGGCAGATTGACTGAGGAAATGCCAAGTCCTTGAATTGGTTTAGGCAGGTCAGCGGCGCTTGGCTTTCGGCTGTGAAGTCTGCTGGGGGATCTGCTGCCAGATCTACTAGGGGTTCGGAAAACCTGACCGCCAAAAGACACAATCAATACCTTAGTAGCTTCCGGATCATGCAATTCGGATGGTACTCCGATGGAGGACAGTAGATGCGATCGTCCTTCACGTGTATACACATACGGTGATGGCGGCCGCACAAGAAGAGGGGCGGATTTGACCATACGAGGTATACGCTTTCCGGCGAGCCGCGTTGAAGGAGGGAAGGGAACGCTCGGGTAAAGGTCCTGTGAGATATATGACTGAGATAGCTTCTTCACAATGTTTGTATAGAATCTATTGTCTTGAGCGTTGACCCAAGAAGAGGCAGGTAGAGATGGCTCTAGAGAAAATGATGGTATGGGTATATTCCCAGGAAGTTCTAGAAGAAGGTCTGCACAGCGATAGCCGGAGTGAATCTGCTCGACCAACGGCATGAGATCGGCCTCTGGGACAGGTATATCGGGGATAAAGGCATCAAGGTGGAATTGATTGGGCTGTAGCGTAGGGATCTGGTCAGTGAATGTCGTAGCGAGATAGCTGTACACCGAGTCGAAAGAAAAGTTTGTAATGAGAATGGAAGGCACGCCAGCTGTTTTCGCGGCCAAACTATGTGGAGCATTAGCAAAGAACACGAGGCAACGCAACTCTTACCATCCGAGAAAAGCGGCGTCGCTTAGGACACATCGCGCATTGACACGGATCAACCAACGGACTTCGTCATCCAATAGAGCCTTTTTGTTGCTGAGAAATTGCTTCAATACTTGCACGCTTTTTTGACGGTCGACGCGATATCTGGAGGCATCATGACAACCACTGCCAAGGCTGGAAGGATAACTACACTCACGCCAAGGGTTGAACGATGACAGGATCAATTTCGGCATAGCGGTAATGTGCCCCGACTGCGATGCTCTCGGAGAAGACGTGCTTTGGTGCTGAGGAAACGATGTATATTGTTGGTTTGGCTTCCTCCGGAAGGCTTAGTAAATGACAAGCAAACGCCGATACTCGGGTTGCATGGCCGTATCCTACACAGAATAAGCACTAAAAGGACATAGAAAGTGTAAAACGCGTACCGTGGCCTGAGCAGTAGTAAACAAACGTCCCGGACGCCATAAGGATGAACAGAATGAACAGAGAGGATGACGTCACGATTTTCGTGACATACATGTGGCGGTGGCTGTGCATACGCGGTGGTGACAGAACGTGAGGTGGCTGATCAGCAACTCTTTCTTTCGGACTTTGCTGTCTGCTCTGTTTTTAGTTTTCTTCCCTTACGCGTATCAAGGGCAACTCTAATTCCACCATGGGCAGCAGGCGGGTGCCTCTATTAAAGGCACCGCTCGACGACTTTCGCCACCAACGCCCTTCTTCGGCACCTCCAATACCCCAAAGGTCGGAGCCCTTGCAGATGCGGCCTTCTTCTGTCCTTGGTCATCAGAGAAACAACAGCGGTAACACGCGTACTCAGCAAGATAACAGCACTTCTCTGGATCTAATGGGCAGTCTGTACCAGTCGGAACCATCTGTAGTCAAGACAAGAAACGGAAGCGTATTGTCTCGGGGCTTCATCCTAAAGACAGATCATTATCCGTCAGGTATGCTTTGCATTTCTGCTACCTGACAAGTCCTTGACACAAGTAGGTCGCGCTCTCGACTTGGATTTGAATGTCCACGGTGCACCCAACTTTCGTGCGCCTCGTATTGGCAATCTCAACGTCTTCGGAGTCGCCCAGCCACGAACCCAGGGTCTTAGGGCTATTCTTTCTGTTCTTAGATGCACGCCAAACACCTCAGATCCTTCTCATGTCGTCTGGTTTTCCACCAGAGAAGAGCCCATTGGTAACATTAACTTGCTTTGACTCCTCAGCGGCTTATCAGTTTCTCTAGTATACATATCTGGAAGACCTTTTGTTTTGCGAGATGCATCTGAGCCCAAAAGGACACTCTCCCTCTCTGATCGTGCTGAAAATCTCGAGGCCATCGAGCTCAGATTGAAGAATGACATATTACATGAAGCCAGCAGGTTTGGTGGCCTCCTACTAACTCACAATGAAATGGCTACCGATAGCGGAGAAGGCGCTATATTGCCGACGTGGACAGCTGTTGACACCAATAATGTCAAGACCTCGCGCGAACTCTGGAATTTTATGAAAGAGAGTGGTTGGAATGTTGATGTTAGTCCGTACTTCTCTATGTTTGCTACAAAGCTCACGCACAGTAGTATCACCGAATACCCATTTCCCCCGATCGTCCTATAGAGGCAAGTCCCAAAGGCTTATTTGTCCGAAGGCAGAACACTAATCGCGGAACACGCAGGATAATTATCTGGACGCCTATCTACGCGTCATTAAGCAAACTGATCCTTTGCGCACATCTTTAGTGTTCTCTTGTGGTATGGGCGCAGTACGAACGACGTTCGCTATGGTTGCAGCGTCCATCGTCCGACGTAAACAACTCATATCTAAGGGCTTGCCGGATCCATATCCTGCGAAAGGTTTCCAAAGCACCAGCGGCACAAATTCAGTGGGTCTCCAGCTTCTTCGAAAAAACTGCAACTAAACTCTTTTTAGCCCCCTCATCTGGTTCGTCGACGTTGATGCTCCTTCCATCTAGATTGTCATTCATGTTCAAACTTATCAGGACACCGAGAGCCGACTTCTACAGTCTATGGAACAGGCCAACACCCAACAGGAACTCAGTAAATCTCTTTTAAGGCTCACATACCTCCTTCAGCACAGTAGGTGCTTTGCAAAATCGCCTTCCGATCAGGGTCACTGATCGAACTCCGTTCAACTTAGTCTTGCAGGACAAGAACTCTCAGTCTGCTATTGAACTTCTTATCACTCAGCCAACTCTCCTGGAAAACCTACGGAGGGCTCACATGGGTAACTACGGCATCATCCTCAGCCTATTGGGTTGTTTAGACCAGGGCCTTCAGGCAAAGAAATTGGTCGACCGCATCATCGATGCTGGTACGTGCCCGCAGGAATACTATGTCTCCTTGTGGCTGATTGGTAACTAGCGGATCATGTTACAAACTTACGTGAAGACATCCTTATACATCGTATCAAGTACTCTCTTATCAGCATGGAAGGTGAGAAGGGAGAAGTGTTGATTGAGAAGTCCAGGCGCGCGCTGGAGAAATAGTATGTTTTTTTCTCGTCCAAATTTCGGTACATCTCATCGAAACATACTATCTTTCCAGCTTCTTTATTATAGCGTTTGCGAGTTACGTTGATAGTTCGGAAGATTTTAGTGAGAGTTTCTCGGACTGGCTGAAGGTATGCTCAGAGAAATCCCTTCCCGTGATTCTAATTGTTCACCTATATCTACAGGCTCGAATAGAGATTTGGAAGTAAGTTGTGCTAGTATAAGGCTAATAGGCTCATGCTGACAGCAAGAAGTCAAGTCATGTTCTTGCGCAAGTCATTTGGGACAAGATTGAATGTGTTTGCACCTGTGAACGATTTGTCTTCGCTATCCAAGTCTGGCTCTGAGGGCAGAGCTCTGGTCCCCGGAAGGAATAACGACGTGGCCATAGCAGGAGGCCAAATTCTAGGAGATGAATTCTCGACACACGTCATAAAGGTAGTTCTAAAACCACATCGAAAATTCTCTCTGTTGAAGTGTGCAATCACAGCATCGTAGCGGTATCATTCTACGCGAAAGGTAACTCATTTCCCCCTCAGCCGATTTGCTGTACTAAATCTCAAGCCAGCACATTGTTAAAGTCCGACCAGTGGTTCAGTCAGGGGCATAGCGTTGATGATGGTGTCCGTGGGGCCATCAACTTCAGGCGAGTGCCGGGAACAAATGTCTATGCTTTGGGGCAACCAACTATCGAGGCGATTGACGAAGTTGTGGGCCGAATCAAGGATGCTCATCCGTCTGCACAAAGAGTTATCTGGATCACACTGAGGGAAGAGCCTATTATCTATATCAACGGAGCACCCTACTGTCTTCGCAGGGAAGGGTTCTCGTTACGAAACATGAAAGGTAAGACACTCATATTATTACACTTAATGAGAATCCTTGAACGGGACTGTTAGACTACGGCGGCATTTCCGCTTCTCGGCTGGAGGTCCTTGAGCAGCGCCTACGAGATGATGTCGTCTCAGAAGGACAAGCATTTGGGGGACGGTAACCTACTGACAACGTCCTGCTCTGATGCCGATCACTGACAATTTCAACAGTGTGCTCCTCCACTCTGAGACGGCTGATGGTACCGTCGTGCCGATTTGGGAAGAGGTCGAAGGTGATAATGTAGTTGTTCTCAAAGATGTCATGACCAGCCGAAAGTCGACGCAAGGGATTGAACTCGTTTACGATCGCATCCCCATCACCGCAGAGCGGCCGCCTGATTTTTCTGACCTTAGCGAGATGATCGATGTCGTGTTGCGTTCATCGAGGGACACGCCCATTGTCGTTAACTGCCAACTAGGCCGGGGACGGAGCACATTGGCCTCGATTATCCTCTTGCTCATCCGACAGTGGCTGGATTCGTGTCGTACCCCTCAAACACCTCACTTTAGACTCCAACGTACCATCTCAATGTCTACCATGTCACCGATAGAACATACTTTGTCGTCATCCAAGCGACGCCAGTCCTACCAGGTCATCAATAGTAGGTCCCTGTCATTTCATTCCTATTCCGATTTAACTTTGTTTTGTTAGACCTTCTGCGAGTGTTCAGAAAAGGTTTAGATGTCAAGAACATCGTAGACGACGCCATAGACCAATGCGATGTATTCTACAACCTTAGAGAGTCTATTGAAGAGAATCGCATCAGAGCCGAACAAGCGACGGACGAGAAACAGAAAAAGTTGCATACTCAGAAGGGTGAGTTTCAGTAGGAGAATTGCTGAGCGTATATGCTGATATCTATATTTCTCTAGCTTTGCATAACTTGAGGCGGTATTTCGATCTGATTGTGTTCCAGGCCTATCTGCAATCTACAGAGCCGGACACCATGGACAACTTTGAAAGTGTGGAGACTTTTGTGAAAAACCGACCAGGTGCGTGTTTTGCTTCAATGGCGGGATATCATGGAATTTCGTACCCCTTACAGTCATCAAGACGTTCGAGAAGGAGCTGCTTGCTGACGGTATAAATGCCCTCAAGCCTCTGGAGCAGTCAAACCTCACTCAGGGTGTCGCACATCCTGATGAGGTCCATCAAGTCGTCACCAATCGCTCCGGTAGCATTCTTTCAGCATCAACCATATTGAAGAGTGATTTCTTCTCAAATTTACAGAAGATGACGCTCCCAGAGTAAGCCCTTTTCTCATAAAGAATTTGTGCTGCGATTTAAAAGGGTATCAAAGACGCATCGAAGGATCACCCAATTTCCGTAGAATTCCACTGACGCTCTTACTCTCCTCTTCTGGCGAATCCACTCCGACGGTAGAACAAGACCAAGCATCCATTGCCCCTGACGGGAAAATGGTGTGTGGGAGGTAAGCAGTGGTTCAATTGTCACGATAAACATTAAAGTACTAACTGATTACAGCGGTATGCCGACAGTAGATGGTTTAAGGCGAGCACTCAAACGTGTAGACGCTGGGTTCGGTGGGCAGAATATGGTTTATTGGACATCTCTGCGAGAGGTTCGTGACCTCTGATATCCACTCCTTGGCGCTCACATTTTTTGTAGGAACCTGTAATTTATGTTGCGGGGAGGCCCCATGTTCTCCGTCTTGTAGACAAACCTCTCGAGAACGTAGAGTGAGTCAATTATGTACTCTCATGCAGTCCCATTCTCATTCGGTGCTCAGAGCGACAGGTGTAACCACAGCTATGGTCGAAGCTATGGAACAGAGCTTCAAGAAAGACGTCTTGCGCGAGCTGAGGATAGGTAAGGGACGTATATTGTTGCACGATGAAGTGGAAGAGAGACCTGGTGTCTTCTCCATTATACCATTATGGGAGGAGGTGGAGGAGAAAGATATTTTGACCCCTCGCGATGTATTCGACCTTATGACAGCAGAAGGCTTCAAGGTGAACCATATTATTTGTGCAAGAATTACACTCTGACTCTATCCTGTTAGCTTGACTACGGTCGAATAGCAATCGTAAGGATATAATTTGTGTGTTCGATGCTTTGTTGAGGTTTCTCTAGACCGACGAACAAGCTCCCCTACCGGATGCGCTGTCGTTGCTCTTGGAACGCGTCAAATCGGGGCTGTCAAAGGCCGGTGATTTCATCTTCAATTGCCAGATGGGGCGAGGACGAACGACTACGGGGATGGTGACTGCGTGCTTGATATCTACGATAATGAACTGGAACAGCCAAGCGAACGATATCTTATCCCATGACGAGGCTGCTGGGGTTTTCGATTCAATGGATGGCTATTCGGAGGAAGAGGTCTACAGGCGAGGTAGGAAGACCTTAGCTATCAGTGCGTTGCCCTGACAGTGAATACCGCTTCACAGGAGAGTACAAGACAATTCTTCAGCTCGTCGGTGTCTTATCACACGGCAAGGTGGCTAAACGTTTAGCGGATAGAGCGATCGACCAGATGCAAGATGTTCAAAATCTACGAAAGACGATCTACGAGTACGTACACTTTTCCTCTGGCAAAGCCTACAACTGACCATTTGCATAGCTATAAGCTGAAGGTTGACGCATGCGAGAAAGGCAGTTTGAAGGAGCGCAAATTGCGCAATGTGACCGTTAACTACCTGTAAGTTTCCCTTCCCAGTGCGATCATTGCGATCTGATGCTTAATCTGTTTGAAGGTACCGGTACGGGATGTTAATCGTGTTCGCCAACTACCTCATCGAAGTTCGGGAGAGCAAGGTCGAGATTATCTTCGCAGAATGGCTCTCTGGGCATAGGGAAATCACGAACCTGTTGAGTCGGCGTTCGCTGGACTGATTTTTTGACGTCGGATGGATAGACTGGTCTAGGGATACAGATTGACATGACTAGGGTAAATTTTGCTCGACAAGATATTAGCTCTACAGATGATGACTGCTTCCAACCATTTTGCTTTCCTGTTCATGCCCAATTGTCAATAAGAGAATCGCGCATCTCTCCTATAACGGCGGCGGAGTCCTGTCCTTGTAGCTCTGCGACCAGATCGTGAGCAGGGGTAAGAGAAAAAGAGGGCACTCCGACGTACTGAAAGCGGCTTCTATGACACTGATCTCCGTCGCGGTCGTCTCTAGACCTGTGAATGCACACCAATCGTTCACGACGAGACCTGCACCGATAACATCGGAACCGCGATTTACTGTTCCAGCCTAGTAGAGGGTTCTATAGTGTACCAAATCGACATCGATGGACGTACCACCAACGGAACTTGCAATAGACTACTCAGTTCGTCTTGGTCTTGTATACTCGTTTTGGGGTGTACCAGACCGCCCTGGTTCGTAATCGCACAGTAGCTCCCCACCAAAACGTTGTCGGCGACCGTCTGCCTGAACACCTCGACCTTGAGGACATCTGCTATGATCTCTTCTGTTTCCCGATCGACATCTGGATGAACGAGGGCGACATAATCGTTACATGCGATGACATTTCCAAGGGCAGAAAGTCGTTCTTCAACCCGCTGGACGGCGACGGCGTCTGGGAGGGAGTTGCGCAGATGTTGGAGCTCCTGGTCAGTGGTGGAGGATGGAACCAGAAGACCGTGACGATTTCCTGCAGAGAAGGCCTGTGAGAGCTGTACCAGCGACATATGTGAGTACAACACACCGGCCGTCAACCGTCCTATTATGCGCGTCCCGCCAATACTCGTGTGCACGATAGGAATGACATCTCCGAGTTCGCTTTCAAACGCTGAGTAGAAGTTTGTGCTACCTTGGATGGCGGCAAGGCAGTAGCTGTTTGTCAACTTGGAGAAGACACCAATGTCGCTGTTATTTTCGAACTGGATACCTGGACGAAGCGGCGAGAGATTATGTCAGATGCAACGATTTGAGCAAAAGGTTTGCCGTACGGGTAGCCATGGAAGAAGAGACTTGGAAATGTGGTGAGAGTTGTCGAAATTTGTAGGAAGAGGGCAAAGGGAGATCTTGCTGATCTTGGAGGAGGGTAAAGAATTTTTATCCTTTTATTTGTCAGATAATGATCGAAAGCGCGGAGTCAGATATAAATTCGGAGCCTGACCTCTTCTGACTCTACTGTTGATGTTGATGCTATAGTCACCGATACAAACCAGTTGGTTGGCATTCTGTCAAATTGTCTGCGGCTCTAATTGCTGTGCGAAGGAAATACCAGGGCTAAGGCACTCTAGCGGCAATGTCCGGAATAATCATGATTCACTGTCTCTGAGTCTTTGGGTACTGATATTTCGGTGCAAATGACAAGCACCATGACTCGCATATTGCTCCGCATTATTCGCACTAGTATAACGCTCGTGTAACACACGCCGTCATTCTGATATGCATTCAGCCGGATATCTTCGACCTAGTTGTGCCGGATTACACGGTATATTCGTTGTTCTCTCTCACACGCATTCACGACATCCCTGGGTCTCGTTGCATAGCCATAATGCATGATGCGCCGACCTTTACCGCTGGTTAGCTAGTTGTCGCCTCGAAACAGTCTTTGGTAACGAACACTAGTATCATCATCTATAACGTATCAAAAGTATCCACGTCCAAACTGATCTTGACACACTAATCGTTCTTTAATTATGCGATTTCTCGCCTTTCATCTGCTTGATGTTTTACGGCGGACTTCCACTCGTGCAGGTAAAGACGGTTGGGAAAGGACCTTGAAGATTCTCAGAATGGTACATCAAATTTCTTTTATTTAAGCTGCCTAAGCGAGATATTTTCAATTCTTTCCAGCTTCAGGCAGCACCGACAAATTAAGTCGTGAGTGTCAAGAACAAAATACAAACAAGCGCCTACAACGCGATCCTGTGATAAAATTCCAACCACGTGAATCTCTCCTTTGTACGCAAACATCCACCTCTTCGTTCGTGAAACCTTCCTCCGTCCCTCTAGTCGAGATGCTAGGTGCCCGCCTTCAGTTTCTGTATTCCTTGATCTTACCCAGACCTGTATGACACCCTTTCGTCCGAGATCGATGTGTTCAAGGCTAAACCCGTCAAATAGCCATTCGAGATACCACCTTCACACCACGACCCGATACGGCATATTAGAAATTCTCGAAGACACACTCTCAGTACACGTACTTGCTCGTGTTACGATGAGCGTTGCTCTGGGCTGAATGATTTGTAGATCCTAGCAAGATTTCATGGGATTCCGCACAAGACTATGATGCTGGTCAAACACTCACTCGCCCAACTTCACCGTATACCCCAGCGAAAATAGCGAGACACCGACGGAACTCTGCTACAGATACGCCAAGGTCAACAGTATCAAAGAAATCGAGGCGAGCAACGACATGCTGCTGTAGCTGCCATTGTCCTTACACTACTCCGGTGCACTCTGTCGCACTCTATTCTGTTTCTACGCGGTTTAACCTGGCTCACAGAAGTGCTCCGTTGATTCTGAGCTTAATATGATTCAGGCGGCTCCCACTTTGGTATTGCGCGCGTTGGGTATCAACATCTTGCCAGCACTGACATGCTTTAGGACCTACCTTATGTCGAAGATAATGACATATTTGTGCGTGTGCTTTGTCTTCGGGGATAACCTTCTCACCCGATTCGCAGGGACCCACGCTAGAGGTTCGAGACATATTAATACTTCGTGCACATTCATCTAACAGTCACAGATGCCTCCGCATATCCTCCGCAAGCGCAAAAGTGTGCGTGAAAAGTTTCATATCCGTATCACGACGTTGTCGCCTGATCATTGGCGCAGAAACTTCCTTCCCGTCCCGCATCCGAGGTAGGTGACCTGCCAGGACATGGGATGAATGAGTTTATACTCTACAAGTACTCTTTCCCCAGAATATACTCAAAAGATCACTTTTATCAACATTCCAGGAGGCATTCTGGAGACTCATTTGGAAGTGTAAAGGTACACCGTCCGCTCACTAAGTGCTTAAATGCTCAGACGAAGGCATATTCCAGCGCAAACTGAAGCGGCATCTCAGTCGCCGGGGATTATCTCAGGTTAGCATTCCATTATTCTTTATGGCCTTCTCTTCACTGTGTATGCCGTGGACTTCTGTTCAGGTAAACATTCAATATTCCTCCAAGCTAGACCTAACGCTGTTTAGGTCCCGGATGATAGAGATCTACCAATTATCCCATCGAAAATCGCATCGAGTGAATCGAGACATCTTCGGAGAAGCACCAGAAGGATCATGTCAATGAAAGAGTCAACGCCAGTGAATCTCCTTGAACTATCTCCGTCATTGGACCATCGAAAACCAGCTCCGACTCAATTGCCGCAAGTGCATCGTTCCCACTCGCAAAGCCGCATATCCGAATCTTTTGAAATCGATTTGTCGCCTATCTTAGAAGACACACCAGTATTTGAGAACGTAATATCCGTCCTTGCTGACGACGAGAAGGTTCGAACTCTGCCCACAGCACCCGGTCTGGTTTCATTCACCTTGCATGATAGGAAGAAGAGATCGGATCAGTACTTCAACCGTCATTTACCCTCAAGTCTATCTCATGCCAAGCCCTTGGTACGAATTCTCTACAAGTCAAACTGTTATCGCTGAACCACTGTCTAGACGATCAATCCGACTTGCCAAGTGGTTATCCGCCAATCCCATCGCTCATGCTGACGTTCCCTACTCCAGTAATGCCAAACTCACCCGTCTTCTCCCCACCACCTCTTCCCTTGTGTGATAATGCCGCTCTTTCAGTTAATTCGATCCCTGTGGGCCATGCTGAACCTACCTTCTTTTGTGATGGCTGTGAGCTCACACTTGATCTGTGCGAGTGCCAACCGATCGTCGACGAGCTAGGAGTCTTACAAATCCGGATTTCAAGTCGATTTTCTCATGAAGAAGTGAAGACTTGGCGGCGTTGGACTAAAAAAGTTCGCAGGAAGTTTGTCACGACTCGCCTTTGGAAGTCATTGGCTGGCTTCAAGCGGTCTACTCGTACTAAAAAACAACCTCAACCTTATCCAGAAGATATCGAGCCGCCTCACCGCGAACGAAGACATGGTATGGATCTCGAAGACATCGAAGGAAGACGGTATTCTTGCTTTGGCACTGCCGAACGTCGGAGTCACTCTTCTAGTGTTCTTGCGTCTAACGTGCAATCCTTATCTCTGTCCCGCCAAGACTGAGGAGTTAGAGTTAGTTTCACTATTTTTTCGTCCTGTTTTCGCCATTTGTATCTGCGATGGAACGTTCCTTTATTCAGTCGTGTAGAGCGATACCTTACTGTCATACTTGTATCTTCATTCCATAATCCAATGGGGCACGGTCAATGGCGCCCGCTCCATTTCCTGTGCTTATCAGTCGCTGTTCATCAGCCTTGCGGACCAAGAAAGGCCGAGTAGTACGGACCGGGGTACAGACGTTCCGAAAAACCTTGTCCACGTTGCCAAACAAGGCAAGTAAAATTAAAAAAATATAAAAATGCAAGAAAATCGTGAAAACTGTATAGTGCCTTCATTCGTGAGCATAATGTATCATAAATAAATTCGTCGAGGATGTACGAGATGTATAGAGACAAGGTAACAGGTATGAGGCCAATAGATCAATGATAGGACATTATGAGCGGGGTCTGTGCTAGCGGTAACAGTGGGAGGCAGCAGCGGAGCATTAAGATGGTGTGGGGGGCTGTGGAGATGTTTCTTCCCTTGTAAACAGTAATAAGTTATTCCGAAATGAAAGTGGATAACTTCCCTCGAAGATGTGTATTTAGCATACCAGCTACCGTGCCCTCTCCGAAGTTTCCTAGTCTAAAACACCCGAACCCCTACTAGCCTATTCCTAACCACGGAAACCGACGAAATAAAGGCAGGATACCCAGCTGCAGGTGTCTTGGTCGCAGTGAAATGGCGCGCGCGGACTATGGCGTTATGTTCCAGGAGGCCGGGAGCTGTCGACGTCCAAACTTGTAGCAAAATTACGGCGGCGGCCTGCTTGACTGAATGCAGAATCGTTCTTCAAGCTTCAAAGCTGTCTCCTGTCTCTTGAACGACGATGATGGCAAGAACGAAGGTGTGACCGGCTGTTCGGTGCGAGACAGCCTGAACATGTAAACCTGGCGGCGCTCGCTAGTCCTGCATCAGCCAGATGCTCTTATTTCAAGTATTATTTTTACGACACACTGCGGCACTCATGAATCATTAAATTCGCATCTTCCCACTGAATGACACCCATAAATGAGGTCTGCATGCTATTTCTACGATTTTCTTGTATTTATCTGATTTTTTGATTTTACCTGCCTTGTTTGGCAGTGTGGACAACGTTTTTCGGAACGTCTGTAGCCGAAAATGCCGACAACTGAATAGCGATCGGTTCGAGCGCATTTTACATACAATTTCTTGCTCGACCACCATGTCGACTCCTACAAAACCACTCAGCATACGTGGCCGGCCCATTCAGCCCCAGGATGGCCAAAGTGGTGCCTCTGGCTCCTTGACTGGTACCTCGACACCCCTGGGAACCCCCGATATGCGAGCTCTGCGTGCTCAGTACACCGGAACCCCTCCGCCAAATTCTCTTGCTATTCCACCACGAAACATTCCAGTGAGAACCGCATCTCCGACTCCCACTAGCAACGCTTCTCTACCGAGCGTCGCTGGCAGCGGTCCAGGACCTCAGGCTGGTATAGCCGGTATTGCTGCCTTACGAGGACGTACAGGGACACCATCGCCGTCAGAAGGAAACGCCACGCCTTTGCCACCGGATGTGGATGATCTTCCAGAGGAAGAGAAAATCAAGGTACTTCGGCGACATTTGGTCTCAAAAGAGGAGCGGCAACGAAACAACGAGGACCCTCAGGCCTCGTCATCCTCGTCAACACACCATCCCCACGAAACTACCGAACCGTTCCCAGTCCACTATGACGTTCCGGGTGCTGATGTAACGTGAGTGGTCTTCTATCTCGTCCTGCCATATGCTGCCTGACTAAACCGTGTCTACTCTAGCCACGATATTTACAAATGGCAGTCCAACCAGAAAAAGAGATTACGAGCTGCATCAGTCGCAGTAGCCTCCAGTTCCATGCCTGATCCTGCGTTTGAGCACATCCATGAACCTGGAGGTTTTAGGAGGAACTATGTTCTACTGCGGGCCAACGAGGAAGGTGCAGAGGAACCTCAAGTTCTCAACAACTTTATAGATTTCCTGTTCTTGTTCGGGCATTTCGTAAGTGGCGTTGGATATTCGTAGGCGTTTCCTGATGTTAACTGTTACCCAGGCTGGAGAAGACCTAGAGGAGGATGAGGAAGAACAGGAATCCGACCTCGAGAGCGCAGCTCAAATGGCAATTGAAGGTGTCATCGATGAGACAGCACCCCTCTTGAGTGGGAAGACGAGCCTAGTGAGGTCGAGGTCCCGTTCACGACGCGCGGCGTCGTCTATAGGCCCGCATGGAAATGCAACAGTCAGCCAAGCTGTTCTTATGCTTCTCAAAGCCTTCATTGGAACGGGCGTTCTATTCCTGGGGCGTGCGTTCTACAATGGAGGCATACTGTTCTCGGCATTTCTGTTTCTCTTCATTGCGGCGATATCGTTATACTCGTTCATTCTTCTGGTACATACTAAATTTGTGGTCTCGGGTAGTTTCGGAGGTGCGTTCTTCTGTGTTATCGCAGGTAATCTTCTAATGACCGTGGTAACGATAGATATTGGTGGGGCCCTGTATGGAAACTGGATGCGGCAGCTCATCCTTGGGTCTATCGTCGTGTCACAAATGGGTTTTTGCGGCGCATACATGATCTTCGTCGCAGAGAACATGCAGTCATTTGTCATGGGCGTTACGCACTGTGCCAAGTTGGTTGGAGTGCAATACTTTCTTCTTATGCAGCTTGTGTTCTTCCTACCCTTGGTTCTTATCAGAGATCTTGCCAAGCTGAGCACGACCGCACTCATCGCTGATGTTTTCATCCTTGCCGGCTTGATCTATATCTTTGGAAGCGAGTTTAAAATAATAGCCAACAGAGGCGTTGCCGATGTTGCGTTGTTCAATCCGAAGGACTTTCCGTTGTTTGTGGGAACAGCAGTGTTTTCGTTTGAGGGTATTGGACTTGTACGTCTTCAATATCGCTTCTTGAATAATTGCTTACCCTGTTACAGGTGATACCCATTACCGATGCTATGAGGGAGCCGCACAAGTTTCCTGCTGTCATATCTGGTGTGATGGTTGGTCTAGTTGGTAAGCGCTTATTTGAGCGATGTGCGTCGTATGTCTAACAAAATAAATAGTTCTCTTCGGTGGAGCTGGTGTGCTAGCGTATTTGACATTCGGCTCTGATATCAAAACTGTCGTTCTGGTGAATTTGGACACTTCGAGCCCAATGGTTCAAGCTGTATGTACCCTTTTCTATGACCGTGTGTTCCGTCTTCTAAAGATGTGCCAATTCAGGTTCAATTTCTTTACTCGGTCGCCATCATGCTCTCAGTGCCTCTGCAGCTGTTCCCTGCGGTCCGAATTATGGAGAACGGCTTGTTTGTCCGCAGTGGAAAGATCGATGTGAAAGTCAAGTGGCTGAAGAACTTTTTCCGTTTTCTGGTGGTCATTGTCACGACACTTATAAGTTATATCGGTGCGGCGGACTTGGACAAATTTGTTGCGTTCGTTGGATGTTTTGCCTGGTACGGATTTCTCTATCGTCTTGTGGGTGTCTTGCTGATTGAGGATCTTAGTGTGCCGTTGTGTTACGTGTATCCTGCCATGCTTCACTACAAAGCGTGTGCACATACACGTAGTGCGAAGCTTAAAGATATCGCAATGATGGTGTTTGGTATGCTTGCTGCCATATACACGACGATACAGACTCTTCGGGTACGTGAATCTCATTCAATCGGCAAAAAGCGAAGGACTAACTGCATGGTGTCCTACAGTTGATATTTGAACCTGGGGTTGGAGAACCGTCATCTGGAAGCTGCGATCCCCCGACATAGATGATATAGACGGTTAGACTATGAATACCTAGGGCATAATTTGTTATAGGATCTTACCGTACTTGTAATATCGCGATAATCTTGTAATTCAAGCCATCATGTGGCGGTCTAAACTTGCACAAATGAAGGCCAAGGGGGATCAAGCACGTGGGAATGGTGCTGCGTTGTACTTTTACTTCTTTTTCACCGATTTCACTCGTTTCATTCGTTTGCCTCACGTTTGCCACGCGTTCTGGATCGCGTCCCGGCTGCCTTTGAAGGTCTTTGATACCGTTCTGATAGCTGGTACCCTTTATTTCCACTCGTCTTCAAATTATAAAAGTCTTTGACATTTCTATCCCAGCATTCCAGCCGCCGTGCTGCTCGACGTTGTCATGGCTCTTGTTCTTCCCTCCACCATCTCGACAGTGCCCCCAAAGGCGCCCAGGATCAAGAGGAAGCCGGTGCCCAGCATCGACATGATGGAGCGATACCCACCGCCTGATCCAGCAGACCCGTTTGCCTCGCTCACCGTGCTCCGTTCTCGGTCCAGCACTCTTTTTGGACCCAAGGAGAACGTCACCAGGGAGCAGGCCTCGTATTCCTATCGTGTTTCCCGTCCGTCGTCCAGCCCAGGGCCCACCACCAACAAAGACGATGTGCAGCCAGCCTTCAAACCCGTAGCGCGAAGCGGCAGCAGCCACTACCGACGGCGGTCGCTATCTACACCTCAAGTTCCACCCATGAGCCCCTCACCCAGCCTTGTTCACGAATCGTTCCATATGACGGACGCCGGCCACGACGGAACTGTTTCAGGCTGCCCCAGTGCCGCCTCTTCGCGGAGTAAAATCGCCAAACTGTTTATGCCCAAAAAGACTAGCTTGACGAGCCTCGTTAGGCACCGACTCACGTCGGCGTAAAGTCTCCATCGCGTCGATATCATCGCCCATGCCTGTGTCCAGCGATGCCAAACGACCTTTTCCCTCGATTTCCAAGCGCGCGTCCCTGGATTCAAACAAGCTGCTCAAGCCTCGACCGCGACAAGGCTATGTTTCCCAGCCAGAGTCACGGCAGAATGAAGTACGAAAGGCTATAGTATCGTCACCCAGTGCCTATTACCCACCGCCACCATCGAGTACTCAATCGCACTCGTCGTCGTACACAAACATTCCCACGCCATCGTCCGAGTCTCCTGTGGCGTCGCCATGCATTCGCGGCATTTCGACGCCTTCTCTCCGATCGCTCGTCGATACCCCGGCTCCGTCTGCAGCACAGCACTCGTCCTGCCACAGCCATACTTCTTCTTTGCCACTCAATTTTGCCTTCCCTGCTTCCACTGAATGGCTCCCACCAACCCCCACTCAGCTCGCTCGAGCCGCAGAAAAGCCACTCGTTGCCTCTTCAGGTTTGCGCGTCCCTTTCGGCACCGTCTTCGCGCGCAAACGCGTCATAGTGATCTTCATTAGACACTTTTGGTGTCCACTCTGCCAGGATTACATGCATTCTCTCGCCTCACTTGCACCCCGCAACGCCGATATAGTAATCATCAGTAACGGCTCCCATGCCTTGATTGACAAGTATCGGCAAATATTCGGCCTGCGATTCCAGATGTACGTTGATCCTGAACTGGAGGTGTATCGCGCTCTGGGTATGGGCACAATTGCCAATACAAGTTCACTATCAAAGACCAGAGCTCGCAGGGAAAAGGTTGACAGCTATGTGAAGAGAGGCGCTTTGGGAGGAATGGCCATGGTTGTGTTCAGGGCCTTGAAGGTCGGCATGCCCATGTGGGAAAAGGGCGGTCAGAGTGCTCAGCTTGGAGGTGAATTTGTGCTTGGTCCTGGGTAAGTTCTCTTCACTTTCAATCCACTTTACTCAAATTCAAATTGGATTTTTCAGGATGACCTGCACCTGGGCACATCGGATGCAAACGAGGGAAGGGCACGCTCCTGTAGCCGATGTCCTAGAGGCCGCCGGGCTTCCTGTCACTCGTAGTCTGTCCCTAGTTGCCCCCCCGGTAGCTGTAAAAGCAAAGGATCGCACACGCCGTGAAACCATGGGGGAGCTTCGAGCGAGTGTTCGTTGGTCAGTCGAACGTAAGCGGCAGTCTGTTGACGGAATGCCGTCAAACGAGGAGAAACGGTTGGAGAGGTACAAAAGCTTGGAAAGCATCAAGGAAGCCAACACGGCTCGCAGAGGCGTAAAGTCGCCGATCATTGACGACGAAGACATCGATGAGGTGGTATTTTTCAAACACTAACTGCATTATTCTTTTTTTGTATGCATATATCATCATTGGACCATTAGAGCACTGTAATTACAACTATCTGCTGTATTCTACCTAACGACACGTCTATCTTACTCGTTTTGCAATGCTATGTAATGCCTTATTTACGAAATATATCTCGCACGATGTTACATACTGACGTTTGCTTAGGCCAAGTATCGCCGTTCTTATCTGTAGATCGACTAGAAGTCAATAAGGTTGTGCTAAGTTCCCTTCTCGTCGGTTTGGATAATTCCCGTCATCAATAGAACTGCTGATTCGAGGTCAGCATCCTGCCTCAGGCGGACGCATTACATAGAAAACTTTAGCACCCAGATTGCGCTAACAAGGGTTTCTTTTCATTTGCTGCGCATGATCACTCCAAAGCCTGGTGCATAAAGACAGGCGTCTTTTTCACAACTCCCCAGGTTTGAAAATTAATACTTCATGCGCATGAATGACGCTGTTGCAGTAGAAGGGCACTGCCGACATTCTCTAGCTCTCGCAACAGGTCAAAATCCAATTGAATAAGGTGTGGCCTGTTAGATCATGCGCTGAGGACCAGGAGTCCTGAATCTACCGCCGGCTAAGTCGTGACAGCACGCTGACAACAACAACGTCTACAGATGGGTGTAATGCGTAGCTGGATGATGAAGCATGTCCAGAGGAATCCAGGAAATCCTTCCGCAGTGTACGAAGTTCCGCATGAGTGAAAACAACAAATGAAGTTCCTCTCTCTCAATAACTTCGCCATTTTCCGTGGGAAAATTGAACATTCTTAATGATAAATAGAATACTCTGGGTAAAAGTTCACGATTAGACTTCGGACCAACCAAAACGCGACAAGTCCAGAGATGTCTCCAAACCGGAGCGGTAACGAACTTCAGAAATCTGTACGTACAGGATTTCAAAAACTTTCTAGCATTAGATGACAAGAAATGGCGACCTACCAACATAAAAACGTGTTCAGAAAGACGAGGGGTGTTCAAACAACGGCGATCAAACGTCTTCAAAACGCGCAACGAATATTGACATATGCCAGCCAACATTAGTCTCTTTTGAATATCAAAAATCAGAGTCGTAGATATCTGCCATTATGGGGTAATACATTGGCGAGCATTACGTACAACTCGATTCGCCACTTTAGCTACGCTCATGGACAACGATGTCGGTGACAGACCTGCAGGGAAAAGTTAGTGTAATGACAAGTATAACGTCGTTAAGAAAGGAACGTGCTTTAGGTCTGTCGAAAATCCGGATTCTGTATCCGTCAAGGTCAAAATCTCGATTGTATGTACGCCTGGGGCTAACGCCAAAAACTTCATTCGTACAGACTGACAAGCTGTCGGAAGAAGAGGGCTGATAATCGAAGAAATCAAATCCCCATCGTTACACAAGAATGAAAGCTCCTCACCCAATACGAACTCTATTTTCCAATGGCAAGACTCCCGATATAGAGGTCGAGTTGCCTTTGTCGCCCTTGCGTCGCCTGTTCCTGCGATCTGGACAACTAACTTCAAACCTCCTAGTCCATCGCGACCTGTTATACACGAATATATCCAGTGTGAATTTTCCCATAGGATAAATCCTCCGATCCTCCTCATCCTCTCCTTCATCGTCACTGACCGATAGCAAGCCGACAGAGACAACAATTGACTCCTGACTGTGCTGCAGTTCTCCCCCTCCCTGATCCTCACCTGGGTAGACTATGGGACCAGGCGTGGGAGGTACAATACCTGCCCCTCTCTCCCTCGGAATATCCACACTGGGTCCTATATGTGCCTGAGACGCTAACGGCGCCTGAGATACAGGCGTCAGTGGGAGAGCGGGGCTCTGAGGGAAAGCAGGATACGCCGGAGTTGTCGGCGGTCGCGGCTTGGTGTCTGGTGGGGGAGGTGGGGGAGGTTCATATGTCGTAGGAGAGCGAGGAATCTGCAGCATAGATGGCGGGAGAGGCGAGTACGAAGATGATCGAGGCGGTACAAGGTTGGGAGTGGAGGAACGGCTGGACTGCGATGGGGTAGGCGAAGGCGAGGATAACCTGGTTGCTAGACGGCTACTAGTCAGGCCACCGTATGGTAAAGTATGTCGCTTAGATGTAACATCGGCCAGAGCGAGCGGAGGTGTAGATGGTCTATACGGTGTGCCTAACGATCCTCTTCGCGGCGTGGTACTTGACATCGTCACAGGGAACGGCGAAGGTGGCTCAGGTAGCACTTCAGTATTCTTCAAGCCAGGCTCTGCTACAGCTCGATTCTTTTGCGTGGAAAGATCCAAAACACAATTCCACCTTGATACAAATGTGTTGGTCGGGTGGTGTTTACCTTGTGAATCGCGCATGTAAGGCGTTCCGAAGATATTGATTGTCACCGATCTCTGCAGTTGAGCGTCACTGTGCTCGCCCTTACCATATGCATCCACCGAAAGAGAGGTGAGTGCTAGAACTTCTTCTGGGGAACGTAGGAAAGACACGGCATACAGCAGGTTATACTGCTCTCGTGAAGCGATTGAAAGGGGAAAGACGGCATCTCCTTTGTTTTGTCCGTCATCCCATCCAATCAAAACAGCTTTAGCACCTTCACCACCAACCTTAACGTCGACCTTTTCAATGCTGAATCCGACGTCAAGATCTGTTTCTCCCGTGTTCTCCACCTCGAGACACAGCACAACTGTTCGCTCCTCATTCCCTGCTTCACGACGCTCTCGCTCTTCATCCTGATCAACGTCCACTTCGGGGAGTAAGACTGCAGGCACGAATACGGTCCTCATACGTACACGAAACCCAGACACTGTGTTCAGGGTCTTACGGAAGGACTTGCGCAGTGTCGGATGGGCAGTACGAGTAGCCGTCAGCGGTGAGGGTGTAGGGACAGTAGGCGTTACGGGAGAAATTGGTGGCAAGCAAAACAATTTTTGACGAGAATCAGAGCCAAGGCGAGATGTTGGTAGGGATACACCTAATACAGAGAAAGTGGGGCCTTACAGATGTTCAGGTGGTGGCAGAAAGCTATGAAACGCTACTACGAACCGGCTGTAAGACCCTCTAGCATATTAACCTCCTCGAAACCTCCTAGCCTATGCCCTCGATCTGTTACTGGCGTTGTTGCAGTGGTAGGGGTAGTGGGATCCACGATGAAGTTGTCAAGAGAAGAGAGATACAGAGTGAGAGGATTCTTGGGCTGGCTTAGCGCCAATGGCTTTTCTCGAAGCGTTGTCGAGACCGTAAGACATAACAGAGGATCTGCGTATGTAAGACGTATGAAGGCTATGGAAAAATGAGATATATGCGGCCTCATTTGGTCGGGCACGCACCAATAGTGAAGGACAGACGATACACGGCCATCCAAGCCCTCTCAGCCTCAGACCACAGCAGTGAAAATGCATCCAAGGAATCATCAGCGGCGCCCTGTCCCCATATGCTCGTTAGCAAGGTTGTCTTTTCCGAGTTGAGGTATCTGCGGTCATTCTCTGCAACAGCTGGTGTTGGATTCGGGGTACTTGGAGGAAATATCGAAGGATGGTGCCTCGGACCCATCTTTGATAGTCGAGGAGGAGCTGATAGTCTGACTGAGTTCGAAGGGTCGGGAATTGGTACTGAGGAGATGTATGCGGCCTCTAATGATATCTGCAGATGTGCGAGGAACATAAGTAGCTCTTGCGGTGGGTTCTGGGTATCGAGAGCTGGAAAACTAGTGAGATGGGACAGCCTGACCGTCAAGTAGGAATTCATCTGTTCATCTGTTGCGTTGGTTGGAGAAGGACGGAGGAATAATGAGAGACAAGCGCACCAAAGAATGCCAGTTTTCTCTCAGAACTTGGGGATTTCAACCGAGAGAGCCAGTCATCCGGCGACGCTGAGGGTGGGTATTCGACTGAGGTATCAGGAACGACGACATTGAGCACAGCGGATCCGAAGAGCTGCTCAAATGACGACGACATGGACGCGACAAAGATCGTAAATAGTGGCAGTGCAGTCACCTCAATTATTATGTACTTTGATTACATAAATTTCTACTCGGTAACCAAGTTAACGACAGTAGAGTAGAGTACTTCATCATCGACAACGCAACACGAAGGACCACTTGTCGCAGCCCTAAATCCCGACCAAAGCCAACGGAGAACAATATCAACCATGTCCATCTTCATCTTGCGCCGCTGGTTCAGTGTCCTAATTAGACGATATGCAACGTCACAATCAGTAAAAGATGACACGGGCGCTGCGAATGAGGAAGAGTCGAAAAGGAAGTTCAGGACGCCGTCCGGATCGTCGACCATCTGGGCAAATCTGCAAGGAATAGGTCGAGACGGTGACATTGATGTTGCAGGAAGAGTGAAGTTAAATGCATTCGAAGGACTTGGATCAGACTCAAGACCAACAATATCGTTCAGAAGGTTGAGCGACAAATTGAAGGGATCAGATGGAGAACGAAGGTTCACAGACGATGGCACAATGTCTGTTACAGAAGTGGAAGCATTTGACGCTGCCGCCGCTGCGGACCACTCCGAGCGCTTGGAATTCGTAGAAGGTGTACAGACGCAGCTGCATGGAGAGCAAGCAGGCGGAGATGGTGAAGCCTCAGTATTGCTCACCGAGCCTTCGCGGAGATACTGCTGAATGTCGGCCTCAGACAAGCCGCTCCGTTCATTCAATAGCTTTCGCAACATTCGATTCTCTGCTGAGACGGCCCTTGCCACCTTCTGAAGTCCGACATTTGCCTGTAAAGAGAAATTCAATCAAACAAAAAAGAACAAAAAGATTCTTTACTTACCTTGACTCCTTCTTTTTCAAATATTTCCAACCGCCTTTCAAGTGAGGCAACATAGTCGCGCTTGCGCTGTCGTGATCTTCTTTGGTTCTCCCTGACTCGTGCAGCTCGAGATGAGGTCGCATCACCGGTCATGGTGTTGGGAGAACCCTGTGATGGGTGGCGGTGCTGCTGACGAGGATCCGACGTCTCACTTGGCTCTCACTGATTAACGATCGGACCAATCAAAAGACTTGACTGACCTCTCAGAATGACTATCACGCCCTATAAATTTCGAAGACGTTCCGAGGCAATCTGCATCATAAGATGGACTCAAATACTTCCCATCAAGACAATATTACATCCTGCCCGTCGAACCAAGCTGTTGGCGACGGGAAGGAAACTTACAGCTTTTCTCGTATGTCACTTTTCCTCATATACTCGACAGTTTGACTCATTACAGTAACGGTAGACCTTTGGAAGTCTTTGAGCTGGATAGACAGGCTCTTGGCACCGCTCGTTCTCCTCGCCATCATTCTTGGAGTCATAATCGGTGTTTATGCAGTACATCTACTCGCTTCCTCCACGTATGGGAATCAACTCTTATTGTTCCACAGGAAGAAGGCGTAAAGAAAACATTCAAGCAAGGAGCTACGTGGGATGGCGTTTCTATTCGTACGTCTGTTTTTATATAATCCTCTTGGTCGCATGCTAAGATAGGTCCTTCATCTAGCTATTCTCATTGGACTACTCATCATGATCTGGCCTGCTCTTGCCAAAGTCCAATGGGAGCGGCTTCCAGATTTATTCCGAAAACGTGCGGTCAAATTTTTTTTCCTGACAAGATCTTTTAAACATCTGTTCCTAGGAAATATTTGGCTTCATCTTGCCATATCTTTTGTTCTGAATTGGATCATCGCCCCCTTCATCATGCTCGCCGTGGCGTGGATGACTCTTCCTGAGCAGAGCATGGAGCGGGAGCGCAAGGGGGTACTATTGGTTGGTGTCGGTAAGCAAACTCACCAATCGACCGGCTCTTTTTCACCAATGTTCTCCCAGCTCGTTGCATTGGTTTGTCATTTTCACACGGAGAGCGTATATCTTGACCCATATCTCGTCTTCTAGCTATGGTTTTAATCTGGAACACCATCAGCTGCGGGGACAACAACTATTGTGCCATCCTAGTTGTTTTTAACTCGCTCCTACAGGTCAGTCCCACCAAGCTCATGGCAGCGGATATTATCTGACTGGTAGCAGGTCGTACTTTTCTCTCCCTATGCAGTCCTATTCCTCAACTACTTGGGCGGGAGATCCAGTGATCATTCACTCAATCTAGATTACTCAGGTGCCTCCCGTGCCGTTGGTATTGTGAGAGTTTCTCGACCTATTACATTGCGCTTAAAATAACATATATCCTTTTCAAGTATCTTGGTATACCTCTAGCTGCGGGGTTGATAACTCGAATTATCGTCCTGTCAACGCTGAAGCCTTCGGGGATAAGCAAATTCTTCAAGTATTTCGGCCTCTTAGCTCCTCTCGGGCTATTGTACACCATCATTGTGCTCTTCGCAAATCAAGGGAAAAGAATTGTGGACAACATAGGCACAGTTTTCCGGATTTGTGTCCCGTAAGTCTTTTGCACTGCTCCTCGTTGTTTATTGATCTAATGTCATGCACAGGTTGATTCTTTACTTTTCCATCGTATGGACAGCGACGTTCTTTGCCTTCTGGGCTCTGTCTCGCCGCCGCTCGGCTTTTGGGGGCTATGAAAAAGCGGTAACCCAATCTTTCACCGCTGGCTCCAATAATGTAAGCCAGTTATTGCGTAGTTGACCAGACAGTAATCTTTTTACCAGTTTGAGCTTGCTATCGCTGTCGGGATTGCCTCGTTTGGACCCGAGTCGCCCGAAGTGCTCGCTGCCACGTAAGCCCTTGCATTTATGAACAGGATCGACGCTGATTCCTGTCTTCTTAGATTGGGACCACTGGTTGAAGTTCCAGTGCTTCTGTCACTTAGTTACCTTGCGCTGTGGCTCCGACAGCGACTAAACTGGGAAGAGATCTCGAAAGGTGACGAGTTAGATAGTGTAGACGTTGAACGAAAATAGCAGCTTGCTTCTGTAGTAGCACATAGAATTTTGATACATGCATCTTATCTCCCTTCTGCTCCGCTTGGTAGCACAGCCACCCGCCTGTTTGTTTGGTCAATATTTGCTTCTACGTGTCTCTTGCAACAGCGCTTCATCCTGAACATCTTTCTTCTCATTTTTTCGTCCCCGTGCCTGCGAAACCTCATTTTTAATCCGGGCGAGTCTCAATAAAATGCTCAACGTCGAAGACATAGAGGAGCGCGATGGTTCGCTTGTCGTCAAATCTCAAATTCGAGTTGCTGATACAGGTATAGGTGTGCGACTGTCGTGGAATGTGTGGCCATCGTCGCGTATAGAGGCTACACGAACGGTCGTTCCCATCTCTGCGCTCTATACACCCCTCAAAATTCGCGAAGATTTGCCGCCTGTGGTCTACGAGCCTGTCGCCTGTAAAGCTCCCTGTCGAGCTATTCTCAACCCATATTGGTACGTGGCTTGTCGTTGACATTCTCACCCTTTCCTTAATATCATGTCTGTAGCTCAATAGATATTCGAGGAAAACTCTGGATCTGTCCCTTTTGTCTATCGCGCAATGCTTTTCCTCCTCACTACAAAGATATCTCCAATACCAACCTCCCCCCTGAACTCCTACCAAAATACACTACCATAGAGTACACCCTCGCCAGGATGACCCAGCGCCCCATTTTCCTTTTCGTCGTCGATACCTGCCTTGATGAGGAAGACCTTAAGGCCCTCCGTGATGCCCTCGTCGTCAGTCTTAGCTTGATCCCGCCCTACGCGCTTGTCGGTCTGATAACATATGGTACCATGGTACGTTATGTCATAGTCTTAACTTGTTTGCGTTCCTTATAATGATGTCTCCTAGACGCAAGTCCACGAGATCGGTTACTCCGAATGCAGCAAATCCTTCGTCTTCCGGGGAGGCAAAGAATACCAGCCTAAGCAAATCCAGGATATGCTCGGTCTTAGCTCGCAGAACCGCGCCGCTCCTCGTCCTGGACAGCCCATGCCCCCGCAATCTTTTGGAGCTTCACGATTCTTACTTCCCGTAGAGGAGTGCGAGTTCCAGCTGACCGGTATATTGGAGTCCTTGACACGCGACCCTTGGCCCGTTGCAAATGATAAACGTGCATTGAGGTGTACCGGTGTTGCTCTGAGTGTCGCTGTCGGTCTGTTGGAGGTATGTTCCTATCTATAGTTTCAATATTGAATGAGACTTGATATTGTGCTCAGACCACATACCCTAACACGGGTGCCCGTATCATGCTGTTCGCCGGTGGACCATGCACGGAAGGACCTGGCATGGTGGTCAGCAATGAGCTGAAAGAGCCTATTCGATCGCATCATGACATTGACCGTGATAGCGTGAAGCACTTCAAGAGGGCCACCAAAGTAAGCACTAATTCGTCTAATGCAAACCGATTCTCATTCGCTGTGTAGTTCTACGAAGGCCTTGCCAAACGCGTATCCAACAACGGTCATGCCGTTGACCTCTTTGCGGGTTGTCTCGACCAAGTCGGACTTCTGGAGATGAAATCCCTACCCAATTCAACCAATGGTGTTATCGTTCTATCAGATGGCTTCGCAACCTCCATATTCAAGCAAAGTTTCCTGCGTATCTTCAACAAGGATGATCAGGGCAATCTTCAGATGGGCTTCAACGCGACTTTCGACGTTCAGGTGTGAAATAATAATGTTCATTTTCAAACAAGTCATTGATCTCATTCATCATAGACGACGAAAGAACTGAAAGTTTCTGGACTTATTGGTCATGCAATCTCTGCTGGGAAGAAGTCCGCTTGCGTCGGAGAGACTGAGATAGGCATTGGCCAAACTTCAGCGTGGAGGATCAACACCCTCAACCCCCATACGTCGACTGCGGTCTACTTTGAAGTCGTCACTCCCGCCGGCCAACCATTGCAGCCTGGATCCAGGGGCTTGATCCAGTTTGTTACTCACTACCAACATGCATCCGGCACCCAGAGATTGCGTGTTACCACTATTGCACGCAACTTTGCTGAAGCCGGATCCCCAAGCATAGCAGCAGCTTTCGATCAAGAAGCCGCCGCTGTTCTCATGGCAAGGATCGCCGTCTTCAAAGCCGAGATAGACGATTCACCCGATGTTTTGCGCTGGCTTGATCGAATGCTTATCCGTCTCTGCCAAAAATTCGCAGATTACAGGAAGGAGGACCCAACAAGCTTCCGCTTGACTGACAACTTCAGCATCTACCCCCAGTTCATGTTCCATCTGCGGAGAAGTCAGTTCCTGCAGGTGTTCAACAACAGTCCTGACGAATCAGCGTTTTACAGGTATGCTTACCATCTGATGCATATGTTTTGCTGACATCCCTTGGCAGACATATTCTAAACGAAGAGGACGTCAATAATTCTCTCATCATGATACAGCCTACCTTGATGTCTTACACCTTCGACACACCGCCGCAACCCGTTCTTCTGGACAGCGTGTCGATCAAGCACGACGTTGTCCTTCTACTAGACACCTTCTTCCATATCCTCATATTCCACGGGGAGCTTGTTGCACAATGGCGAAAACAGGGATATCAAGATCAAGAGGGTTACGAGAATTTCAGGGAGTTACTAGAACAACCGGTTCAGGATGCCCAGGTTTGTGATACTCGTTCTTGATTGACTAAAGCGTAACGAACTGTTCTTTCAAAGGAACTCCTGGTTGATCGTTTCCCTATACCGCGTTACATCGTCTGCGACCAAGGAGGCAGTCAAGCACGGTTCTTGTTATCCAAGCTTAACCCTTCTACGACACACATGTCGCAATCTATGTACGGACAAGCTTCAGGAGCAGGTGCTGGTCAAGCGATCTTCACGGACGATGTCAGTTTGCAGGTATTCATGGAGCATTTGAAACGTCTTGTAAGTTTTGTGATGATCACCCGCTGCTTTCCTATGCTGACTGGAATATGTTAGGCTGTTGGAGCCCAGACAAATTGATTTGTAACGTTTATTTTATTGTAGTGTTTTCCTTGTTCAAAACTGTTTTCTACGCTTTACATTCTGACGGCGTAATCTCGATCGGTACTTCTTTCCTGGATCAAAGATATAAGTCGTGAAGCTCGATCGTAAATTGCGTGATTTGATGTTTATGTTATGTTGAAGGGTTACTCACCGGAGCCATGATCACCAAGTAATTTATCTAGAAGCGAGTTCCTATCAGCGTCGCCTCAGTTGCATCGAACCGCGGGGTTTACCTAGAGACCTATAGTAGGGGGATATGATAGATTGTTGTAATAGTCTTCGTGAGGACATAGATTCAACCTTTCTCCTTTTGCGTACACAATCTTCTGCCTGGAAATTTCATCAGTAACAAGACTCCGTGGCTTTTCCTTACATCTTTAAAACACGATATCGGAGTCGATATTGGATGGAGTTACAAAACTTCACGAGTTTGATCTGTGGGTGATTATTGGCAGTCACTCAATGTGCAAGTAGATTGCAATGTTCCACTTGCTTTAAACCTACAAATAAATCCTGTACACTCTTAATTATACACTTTCCTTCCGTTGTCAGAAAAAAAAAGGTATCGGCACGACTATTATGTATGCTGAAATACATCTATATTAATTACCACTAAACTATAATGCATTAATGGGGTAGTGGTAACCTGGGTCGTTGCCATCGACCCGCCGGGGGTTCGATTCCCTCTTAATGCAGTTTCTCATCTCTTGACATTCATCCATGATTTTTTTTTTGCGTTCTTATTACTTCTCAACTTGTTACTTGAATCTTGATTCTTGAATTTACAACTTACAACACAAGTGACAGGATGCATTGTGCAAATTTTTGAGTTCATAGTTGCAGCCTGAACATTAGGGCATCTTCTATCGAAGCCTGTTGTGAGATGTAATATCTTCATGATTCGAGTTCAGATATTCAATACAAAAAGCAAAGCCAGACCAGCACGTAAGTAATCTACACAAGTAGGCAGAAAAAGTCAATAAATAGGTATCAAGAATCCGTAGAAGAGAACGAAAGCGAAAGAGAAGAAACAGAAAACTCCTTGTCCTGCTATACGGCTAAAGCAAGTCCAGCTCCACCATCCCAGTCCGCTTCGACTTTGAGGGTCTCCCCACCGTTGGTGTTTGCTACAGGCGGTGTGGACCCTGTCCCGCCCTCCGGTCCCCGACCTTCTAGGGCTCTAGCACACTCTGCTCCTCCTTCGCTCCTTAGATGTCGGTTGAGAGCATCCATCCTGGCAAACATCTTTCCACAGGGCTCGCATGAGAAAGGTCGATAGTTGGAATGCAGCTGCTCATGCCTCTTGCAATCATGTTGTCGTGCGAAGCCTTTACCGCATCCGGGCCATGGACAGACAAATGGTTTTTCTTCGTTATGAGAGCGTATATGGCCTAAACTGAGATGAGCGGGTGTTTCATTGATAACAATGAATAACTCACCCTTGAGATTGAAGCTTCTTGTAAATGTACTTCCGCACCCGGGAACTGGACATATAAACGTTGCATCTTGTTTCCGCCGGTTATGACTAGCCTTGGCGGTCCTACCAGTTGTTACGTTCTGCTTACTGACCACCAAGGGGAATGTTTGACCGCCGACATTCACCGTAGGTACGCTAGCCATGACACTCGGATCTTGGAGATCAGTGTATCGTCCCCGTGGTGACACATTGGGAGATGGATACGGGCTGCCACGGTTTGATGAAGCAGAGGGACCGTCGTAGATGCTGGCACCTCGCTCGCTGCGAGAGCCACTCGAGGCACGGCGTACATGTCGGCCCCGATGAGATTCCATTCCGCCCATACCCATGCCAGCCATTAGACTTCCGCTGCCCATATTCATGTTCATACCAGACCCGACGCTGAGATAATGACCAAATTCTGAGCCAGGGGGGGCTAGAAGACCTCCGCCATGCATATCTTCACTCCTGCTGCCCCTTACATGACCTCTTACAGGCTGATTGCCGATGTCGCTTTTGCTCCGTCTGAGTGACACAACGTTACCATCATCTGACGGAGACAGGAAACCGTTGAGGAACTGGGAAGTGTCTACCGCCTCGTCCGGAGGATTGGCGTAGGACGGGACGCCTGAAAGACCGAGACCCATGCCGCCAAGACCTAGAGTATCCCACGTAGGATGGACGGGGGAAGAATCGGATTTGGAGCGTGACCGACCTGGGGTAGGATGAAGAAAATGCTGAGGGGAGCCTGGGGGTCTGGGGGGGAAAGAATAGGGCTGCTGGGACGGGGCCTGGGATTGGGACTGGGGAGGGAGCAGAGACGGGGAAGGCTGGGGAGGAGGAGGAGTATATGACTGGTTTGGGCGTTGAGCATGGCCTAATAAGAATTAGCTAAGAATTAAGCCGCGGAGAGAAAGAACTAACCGTAATCGCCCATGTTTGTCTGTGCGGCATTCCCGCCACTCACCGGCGTCGCAGGCACTATCCGCAAATGCGGTCCGCCTCCCGAACCATCGCCATCTGGCGCATTTATCGTCGGTGGGGGAACACCAAATGTTTGATCCTCCGGCATGAGCAGCCTCGGTGGACTGGGAGGTTTTCCGCTACTCCCGCTTTCAGGTAGCGGCGCGTTACCCCAGCCAGGACTGTGGAAACTCATGTTCTCGAAGCTCTGCGCGACGTCGAGGTTGGCCGGGGGAAGGTGAGGCGACTGGCTATGGGAGTGCTCGGATGGCGTTGGGGCGTCGAAATAGGCTGGGTAGTCGTTGATCATGAGCAAAGAGCCTGAAGGAGAAGGGTCAAAGTCTGCAGGATTGTACTCGGTGGGCGGTTCGTCGGAGAGCTCTGAATGAAGGGAATACGGAGACCCTTGATACGATGGAGTATGAGGGAAGAGGTCGCCGCTGAAGTCGATGGCGTTAAAATCGAGGTCGGCGGGCGGTGGTGGTGACGGCGGGATAAAGTCGATGTCGTGGATGTCGAGCTCGTCGGTGGACAGACCGGTCAAGTAGGGAGACATTACACGGGGGTCCATATTGAATTTATAATAACAAAGCGTTCGAGAGAGATGGGAGTGTCTGTGTCGGGCTGTGTTTATGCTGTGTCGGAGTTTGCCCGGCATCCCGGCATCCCCCTTCCTTCCGGTTTATTTCTGCTTCACCATCACCCCGAAAGAACGTGGCTGCATTGCTTTCCTCTCCGTCCTGGCTTCCTCTCTTCTAGGTACCCGTATCCTTCGCCAGCTCATCGTCCTTTTTTTTCACTCTTATCACCAGTACTTGCTCACGTATCACATTCATCATCCATCACTCTCACACGGCTTCTTATCCCCGCAAGGAATGGGCGTTTGCCGCTCATATAAATTGCAAGTAATTAATGATTGAAATATTCTACTCAAATTCCTGTCTCAGTCACCCTTGTATCGTATATCTATTGCCCGCTATTGCTGAATTGATGCTGTAGCGCATACCAAGGATACCCCTTGCCTACCAAGCATCAGACACCCGTTCCTCTCCCAGAATCAACTCCTACAATTTCCCTGTTTGTTGCGCTCCCCCGATCATGATCGAGTCCGCCGTTTTGTTGTCAAGGAACCGAATCTCTCTTTTTCCTACTGTTCGTTACTTGAGTACATGTCGAATATACCCACATTCAGCGTAGTACCAAGTAGCCTTCCTTCACCTTCCACGTACACACTACAAGATCAACGTGTCGTTATTCCCAAATCTAACTCATCACCTTGAAAACCTTGTATCTACAATATTTGATTGTTTCACGGTCTCGACCAGCTCGCGTACAATTTCATCAGGGTCATTTCGCCTCGTACAATGTCCATGCCGCTTTGAACAATGGATCATCCATCGTTTCAATCTAACTGGAGACTCTGATTATCTCCTAAGAGCCCTTTTTTTGAGCACAAATACCGTGTCAGGTAAACACTGATCTCAAACTGATCTGGCTGCGGCGTGTCCTTGAGCCTTTGTATGTGATTACCCAACTATACGTTAAAGAGTCCATATGCATATGTCGGTATGTCCAGACGTTCCTCGCCCATTCCGTCAGGGATCTACGCCCCTACGCCTCTGCCTCGTGATGATTACGGAGGAACAGACGCGGCTCCTCTGCGTACCGAGACCTCTCCGCCCTCCCTGCGTCTCGTCTTCCCAATTCAGTTATGTAAACGGTTACTACAAAGCGTACAAATACCCGTCTCGGACTCGGATAAATCGAACAATTTTCTTCTGCGTATGTTCCTGCGGTTGTGAGGAATGGATAACACGAAAAAAAAAACTATACGACATCTTCCTTCCGATCGCGATTTCAACGGTGCCGAATCACCAGTCGATATCGAAATCATTACGACATTCTTGAGGATACAGATGCGCAATGCTCATGGATCTGAACCTTATAGCTCCCCGTAACCCGTAAAAGCCGAAATAAACATAACAGTACTTATTACTATGTTCAGAAGACCTGGACTATGACCTATGACTGGCCCTTCTGGGTCTTCATCTGCAACGTCGACATTAATGAAAAGATAGTTATTAGGAACCCTCCAGGCTTGTATTCTGCCAACCCAAGGTACCATTCTAGAGAGTATCATTGAAAAGCGCACCCGACTCCACTCGGAGTCCAGAAAAGATGTCAAAATGACAGGCACGCAGAATAAACATGCATACGGTTCCTAAATGAAATGTACGCGCCGCCATGCGCCAATTACAACGATTTGGTTATTATTAGCGTTGCTTGGATTCGATGATATTAGCTCTTCATCCGAACAATGATAGTGAGTATCCAAGTGACTTTCAAACTACGATGTAGGCAGTTCCTGAGAATGCGGGGCCGGCGCCCAATGAGGCGTCGTCAATTGAGTATGGTATCCACGGACAGACGATTCATAGAAATGAAGCTGAACCACAAGGTAGAACGTCGCAACTATAGGACGCGTGATTCGGAACAAATGAAGTGGGAAAGACGCGACGAACGCCTACGGTAACGCGAAAGGCTGACAGAGGTTAATACCCAGGGTCCCCATATCTAAATCGATGCTGTGCTCAGAGATAACATACTAACTCATTATCGAAGCGCAAATCAGGGCTTGAGACCGTCCCTGCGAAGTCATTCAGCCGATATTGAAGGAACATCTCCGAATCCGACTTACACCGCCCGATATTCATTACAGACTAGTAAGCTACGAGTACGAGCGAAACCAAGCTTGACTCCAGTTGATTCCGGTGAGACAGACACCCGAATGACGAGCCCGGTAAGGGGTGCAAACGTTGATGGGGACGGCTAATCAATTCATCACTGACAGAAGCACATCTGAGAATTTCGAAGATGGTGTGCCCGGATATACCGGTTGCTCTAAATTTTTTTTCTTCTCGGGCGACAGAACGAGTCTCGGTGCCTATGTCAACCCAGTGGATCCGGCATAGTGATATCGGACGAGAGACTCGTCCGATTCCTGAAAAGCCGGGCGATACGAGTCGACAGAGAAAATGACACTAAACTGTGGTTAAATGATCTACAAGGATGGGCCCAGACCTGAGATCTTTGAAGCTCGGGCATGTCCGAGTCTCCGAGACGAGGCAGTGGAAAACTGAAACTGGTTGATAAATCTAGTGCAGTAGGAATCCTCGTGAACGAATACATAGAAACTGAGGGAGGATTATTTTGGAAGTCAAAAACAAGTCATTTGCACAATGCCAACATTGGAGTTCTAACTTGAGTTGGTGGATTAGACAGGAATTCGGTCATTCGGGCAACAAGAATGGGAAATCAAAAGTGAGAACTTGAATGTCGCGCACAAAAACAAGAAAAAGAAACCTTTGCATTAAGGGGGAATCGAACCCCCGGCGGGTCGATGGCAACGACCCAGGTTACCACTACCCCATTAATGCATGCGAAGTATCAGCCTATAAATATATTTAATAGAATGGTCATGTTCCTTTCCGAGTTTTCAACCCTACCACCTTTCATCTAAGACGAAGTCTACGCATCTAGTACTACACTTAATGTCCGGCACGGTCAATTTCGTATTCTATGATTCGCTACCTACGAGAGGGTTTCCGAAAAGCGAAAAGCTATTCTCACAAATTTTGAGTTTGTGACATCATATTGAAGCAGTGCATGACGGTGCACGAATCTATGAGTATCAGGATGCTCAAGTGGGCATATCGTGTTTGCAAGGAGGCTGCGGAAAAGATATCATGATGTGTAGAAATAAACCGAGAAGCTGTGTGGACAAGGGCGTTATTGTTGGCTTCTTTAGGCTCCGGGCGCCCTGATAAGCGGTTTTTTTGCGGAATAGTATCTACGGATGGCCGTGGCTACTGGACGCCGACATAGAAGCAAGTTGGAATACTATTGACTGCTAATACAAGGCCATTGTATGCACTATAGATGGAATTGTCATCTGACGATATATAAAGTCCACTTGCTTGTCCGAAAGGCGTATGTACGGCTAAGAAAGCTAAAATCCGTTCAAAGTAATGAGACGTCTAACGCCAAAAAATGACAGAACATGTGGACAAATGTTGGTAAGGCGGCATTGTAAGCCGTTGGGACCTAGCGCTGAGCAAACAGAAATCCAGTGAAGAGCACCACGTAAAGACGGAAGAGAAAGTAAGGCGGCAAAAGTAGGACGTTTCTCCTGCACGAGGTGGTCGCAAGGCTTAGGATGTGGCAGTGGGCGGCCGGCGGATCATATGGTGGATCGGGCCGAAGCCGGTCACCACGCGACGGTCAACGAAAAAGACTCTCACCTTATCACCTTCATCTCGCCCGCCTCCCTCCTCAATGACCCGCTTTGGCGACTTTGCGCCTCTGTGCCACCATACCCCGTCTTACCCATGGTGCAACCTTTTCTATCGTTTCCTGCTCGACAATTCTCCGGATACCCTACAGAACCAGGGCAACGATGATGCTGTCGGGGTCAATCCAGTGTGCGGTATTCCGAGGGTAGGAACGGACGGCAGCATCAGCAACATTGCAGAAATCGTCGTCTGCGCGCTCAGCATGGTCTTCGTCGGTCTCCTCATCTTCCTCACCAACCGACGCAAAGCCGCAGTCGGCAGGGTCGAGCTCCGTTTCCTGCTCTTCCTCTATTTTCTCACTTTACCCTTCTCAATATTGACCCAAGGCTCCCTGCTGGAGCAGGGCACGACCGCGCTGGTCGTACTCACAGCCATCCATGCAGGTCTCGTTGCTGCTCTTTTCGCTGCCCTCCTTGCCAACGCCATCGTCGCGACGCAGGTCGTCGAGGACGGCACTATGGCGTCCATCATGCCCTTCAGCATTCTCACACTGGCATTTTTTGTCGCTACCCTCTATATATCCCTCGATGTCGCCCTCGGATTCTCCAACGCCCTAAAACCCTCCGACCCGGCGGCAGACTTGCATTCTATACCTCTATTTATCTTCACAACCATATGGCCCGGAGCGTGCGCTGTCATCTTCTTTGCCTTGATGGCGTACATTGTACTTGCCGTCCTCAACGAGACACGTCCCATGTGGTTCTACGTCCTTGCCGCAGTCCTTTTCGTGCTTTCCCAGCTTGCATGGTTTTTGTTGGGGAGAGTAATTTGTAGCGGGAGTAATTCCAAGGTCGACGGCAGCTTCATTGCTACGCTCCTTGAGACTGCGTGCATAGGTGTTCTCTATTTGGCGTGGAGAAGTATAACCGAAGGTGTGTTCTTTTTGTGCTGTATGTAATTCCTGTTCTCACGTTCCTACGCAGAATCGTGGGACGATGGCACTTATTATCCTTCATAATTCCTGGCCCCATCACTTTCCTTGATTGTATTACTATCCTATCGTTGCTGTCGATATCACGCTTTTGAAAAGGGCGAGTACCGTCCATGTACAATCCGTTCTGTGCTTGGAAACCGTGTACTTATTTACCTATATGCCCTAGGTGTACTTACATCTGTGCATACGTACTGCAGGACACAAATTGCCGGCTTTTGTATGCATCATGTACGCGCCTCCTTGATTCCTTCGATGTACATAAGTACCGTAATCACGACTTTCAGACTATTTATACCACGCGTACATGACTCTTCTCTCTCGACGTTTTTCTCCATTTTCTGTAGCGTTTTTTCTACCTCATCTCGGAATATGATACATATGCTACTAGAAATCATGACAGGAGCGGGAAGGACCGACCATGCCGCTAGGCGCCCTCATTATGTACGGAACCATACTGTCACTCTCTTCGCCTTTTAGCTCGATGCTCATAGTTCCCGGAATACTCGGTCATTCTATCGTCGTCATGCCCGATTATCGATCTGCGTCTAGCATATGGTTTCCCCCGGGCGTCTACTCTAGAACTTGTGCTTTCGAAACCTCCGTCGCTCAATTTCCGACCCATAGGCACAAGCGCGTTATATAGCCCTTCATTGAAGCCAACATATTGCAGGCCAATGCATTCTGCTTTGAGAATGTTGGATTTCCAAAGATCCATAACTGCCTGGAAGTGATCTTGATACAGTTTATACGATGCTCTATTGTCAGAAATCGTGGCGCGGGCGAGTGCCTCCAGATCCTTGATAAAACCAGTTTTTAGTGTTGAATATTTTTGGGTTTTATAACTCAGCAAAACGCATACCAATCCAGAGAGATCCGTGCAGCCTCCGGGAATCATCTCGTGGCTCAGAGGTAAGCACCTGTATGTCCCCTCGTAATAAGCGGTATTATGATTGAGAGCGAATAACTCTTTGGTGGTCCCGTACATCTCTTTCATTGGATGTGCAATCCATTTTGTCTCAACTTCGTTAAGTTGGAGTTTATGACATGGCGCAAATAATAAGGCATGTCCACCGGGCTTCCCAGACCACAAGAATGGGTCCGAATACTCAAGAAAGATCGACCTGTCGGCCGAAGCAACGCTAATTAATTGAAATTAGCTACTGACACACGCTATGGCCTATATCCCGGAACTGACGTTTGTAGTTTGGGTTTCTGGTGTGCGGAAAGGATGATCTAGCGTTAGTGGGACGTAAACACCTAATCAAGGGACAACACACAGAGCTTAAAAACTTGCGGAAGGTGGCGATATTGAAGCTGTGTTTCGCGACTGGACCTACTTGAACTTGTGGTCTTTCAAAGGGGCGTTGCCCTATTGCATCCATCAACATCTTGCGCTTGTTCTGAACTTGAGATGTGAAAGAAACGCATGTACATCGTAGACGTATAGGCGGCCTACACGTAAAGAAATAGCCTTAAAAGCCACTTAGTCAGTAGACAGTGGTGAAACAAAGAGGCGCACCTTTCTTGATTCGAAATCCTTTTTGAGCTTCTCCAATACTTCCTCGAGCTCGCCAATCCGTTTCTTCAATGCTGCTCCCTCACCAGTGGTCTCAGCCAACTGCGCCGTCAACGCATCACATCGCTACGACCGTAGACTTTCAGTACTACTGCCATTGCCAGAGCAAGTCGCGTACCTGGCGAACCTGACGTCGCTTTGTCTTTTCCTTCTGATATTTTTCCTTGATATCTTCGTACTGGGTCGTCAATTATTCCATCTGATTACCTTGGACATCTGCCGTTTCAACATCATTTTCGACTTCCTCACGCTTTAGGATGATTTCTTGTGTGAATTAAGTAACTGCTTTCCGGGGAAATGCTTAGCGTTACTTACCGCTTGTTCAGCCTTTACGGCAGTCTTGGAGTCTCGAGCTCCAGCAAGCTCATAAGTCAATCTACTATTCTCCTGCTTGAGTTTCTCGATGTTCTCCGTCAAGATCTTGTTGGATTTTTCTAATTCTTTCGCATTTACCTAGACTTCCAAGTCAACAACATGTTCATTCAACCAAGGTTGTATCCCACCTCAGACTGCTTTAACTGTCGCTGGGAATCTTTTAGTGTCCTTGCCAGCGAATTGGCGATTTCTGATCCAACTTCGACATCATATGAATGTTTTTCCATCGAAAGAAAGAAATGACAGGTCAGCATGGACCCACAAGTCAACATGGACCGTCAGCACGTGCCACCGCACATACGTCTATTTATTCTCTATCCTGGATGCCAAGTGGGTGCTTGTATGTTTGTTTATTAGCAGTGGATTCGACCTCAAAGAAAACCAACATTTCGTTTCTAACTTGAATTTCACCAAAAGGCGCTCCTTGGTACTTGCGACCCACGGAACCTGCTCACCTTTGTGGGTAGATGGTAGTTGAAATTGAAGCATCGTAGTAGTAATTTTCTACTAATGCGTCGACAGTAGAACATTGAATGCGCATTCTTGTAGATTGAGTCTATACACTTGTTGCGGTATCAGTAAAACTTGAAATAGCAGAATCTGTGAGACAATTTACCACATGAAATGTATGGATTTGATGACTTGTAATTGCGTTCGCTGGACCGATCCACTGCACAGGAACACAAGAGAGGCATTGCATGTCGTGAAACAGCCTGAGGCCCTGGTGACAAGGACAACTTGGGTGCGCTAATCGTAAAGTCTTGTAGGATTCTGCAAGAGGGAATATTTATAACGCGAGAGGCATACACAAACGCGACGGAGGTACTACCTACAATGCACACTTCAGCGGGGATACTCTGCCCAAAACCTGCTGAAATGACATACGGCTTAGACTCGGCACCTGACATCAATCACAAGGAGGGCAACGCACCTCGAAATCCTTTCCACCTTATGAAGATAGATTTCTGGTTTGCGTGGATAAGGCTAGAAATGTATTCATAATTGTTTACTTTCCGCCAAGTTGGCTCCAGAGGGAAGGCGGATACTTTGGTGAACTGGAAGACCAGAACTGCAAGGTCCAATGTTTAATCATTTGATGCCAGAGACCCTGCATTAGAGATCAGGAAGTAGCAGTAGCAGTCCCGCTGACCCTTCAAAAAGCTGACGGTTGCGATGTTCGGGTTTCCTCGCCGGAGCTCAAGTGCTCAGTGCTTGTCCAGAAAGAAAAGTTTACAAAAAGTCCCATGCGCAAGAAAATTCGAAGAATACTGAGATGCATAGCAAGCGTGTCGGCAAAAGGGGCGTCCGATAGATGAGTTATGATGGTTGTGTAGACAGTCAAACGCAACCCGGAGCAGCCAACTGAGACTCCGACTCGGATGTTAAGCACTGGCTGTACATCTGCAAGCAATATTCCATAGACTCGAGAACTTTATTCGGAAAAATAGCCAGTTATTGTACGCAGTCGAACTCCATGTCGATGACGGATAAGCGTCATGCGTAGTATAGAAAGCGATGATATGTTAGGCTTCTGTATCATCCGTTGCAGTGCAGAAGATCGCTGTTGCTGCGCGAAGGCTATGCAGCGTGTCAACTACGTGTGTGACATTTGTGACATTGTCGTTTCGCTATCTTCAACGTTCTCACCAGCGACCTCGTCCAGCGCCACTGTATTCCTTTTTCCCCCTCCAAATTTTCTTGTTTTACCCTATACTAGACGCCAAGTATATTCGCCTATCCTAATTCCCAATGAAGCCGTCCCGTTCGCTTCTTCTCTCGTGTCTCCTGGCCATTGCGCTGGCCCAGGCCTCTAGCGCTTGGGAGCGACCACATTTGCCTCGCCAGGCAGCCAGTAGTGGTCAGGGCACAGAAGCAGCGACAACAGCGGCAACTGGTACAACAACGACGGGAGGACAGCAGACCACGACGACCCAAGAGCAGCAAACAACTACCGCTGCTACTACCACTGCCCAACAGACCACGACGACGCAGGAACAGACAACAACGACCCAGCAGCAGCAGACCACCACGTCGACAACCAACCAACAGCAGACAGCGACCACCACATCGGGAAATACCAGCCCCACCGATAACAATAACACCCAGACCACTACGAACAACCAGCAAACCACCTCTCAAAACAACGCCCAGACTTCTCAGACTCCCCAGATACAGACAACCGAGTCTGTTTCCACCAACGATGCTGGTCAACCAGTCACAGTAACAATTACTAACACGAACACAAGAAGTAGTGAGACTGGGTCGGCCACATCCAGTAGTGCGTCCAGCAGCAGCACGAGCAGCTCTAGTTCTAGTGGCAGCTCTGGGGTTAGCACTGGCACAATTATTGGTCTGTCTGTCGCTGGTGGGGTTGCGCTCTTGGGCATCATTGGTTTCATTGTATGGAAGTTGACGAGAAAACGATTCTCCGACTTTGACGATGGTAAGCCTACCATTTCTTCCATCCATTCGTTAAATTCACAGTCTGTTCAGGCGAAGCTATCAAATGGCCAGAGCTTAATGCTCACGGTTCCGACGGTGGCGATGTCCACCCTCTCCCTGTTCACAGCACTGGTCGAGCTGGCTTCGACACTGGGTCTGAGGTTTCCTTGTCTCGTGCCCCTTCCACCTCAACCAACAACTTCTCTACACCAGACCTGGCTCATGATCCCTATGCCGTGCCTCCTCTCCCTCACTTGAATCCCAACCAGCCCATCCCATACCGTGATGATCCAAATGCCAGCAATGCATACTATGACCCATATCGTGGGCCCGTGCCAAATACATTCAATGATGCACCCTCTGGCGCTGAATGGTCACAAGGCGAGGCCATTCCCATGACGCAGATGACTGGTGCTGGCAGGATGAGTCCAGGGCCTGGGTTGGCCTATGGTGATACTGGTCGAGCATCTCCTACGCCTGCAGGTCGTGCTAGTCCAGGTCCATCAGCAGCGTTGCGTACCAAATCTCCCGCACCGATGTATGGGAGGACGTCTCCAGGGCCTCAAGCCGCCTTTGATCCGTATGCTGGCCGGTAGTGGACGAGTTGTTATGTTGCGGGAGATGAATGATACGACTATAGACGATTTATTCCCAGCATAGGATAGGCCGGAGTTGGACTAGGACAGTAACGCCGTCGCATTCAGTAGGAGGATACTGGACCAAGCTCCATTACATCACCCTGTCTTGTTTTCTCATCATTTACCATACCCAAACATCCCCCAGATTGCATTTTTCACGCTCATACACACAATCATCACCTCCCATCGTTGCATATAAAAGGTTTCCATATACCTATCATATCTTTTTCAGACCTATTCGTGCTGGTGCTGATAGTTCATCTGGATGAAGGTGGTAGAGTTAGCCCTCTGTCCTTTAATACGTTATTTCTGTGGTCGCTTTATATCATCCTACTCTCTTACCTCGTTTTCCGTGTTTTGCATCTAATATTTCTTGTCTTGATTTTATGCATGTACGTATACGGACCAGATTTGGCGCTTGGGAAACATTCAATTTTTCTACCCCACAATGGTTGCTAACACTTATCATCGAGTACCATGAGAAAGGGATGTGTATCGTACAGAATCTTCATGCCCTGGATTCGGAACCGCAAATAATTTGCCGAAGTTGATCACCGCACTACGTTGCGCTACTTCTTTCTACTTCTTTAACTTGTACAAGTACAGGGATTTGTCCTCTCACTACACCCAGCGGAACAAATGCTACGATGATATCGCCGACGTTGTATTCGGACGTCCCGGGGTTCTTAGCTCGGCCAAGGCGAACAAATAAATCAATTCAAGCATCTGTAACTTACGTTTAATGGACTACAGAGTCTGTTTACTGTGCTCAGCTTTTCAGGAAATAGTTTAAGGCATCTCAGCACTCTCAGCTTCTTGGCTCTTCTTAGGCTCCCAAATCGGCATGCGGGATGTTGCACTGGCGCCGCATCTCATCTCTACGTGTATGCCCCAACCTACCTGGCTTCATTCATCTGGTACCTGAGGCACACTAGACGCAGGGACATCAATAACTGCACTACAATATCCTATCCTCACTACCCGCTAATCTACGCCCAAGCCGAGCCCACGACCAAAAGCTCAGAACTTGTACATATATATACGGGAAGCTTGGGATTGTTGAGAATAGAATGTGCCCACTTGGCGAACGTGAAAATAGCCTTTCAAACTCGTACCAGCTTTTTCAGGAACTCGATATCGCTCAGTTGGCTCGATAACAGCCTTGGGCAAACCATGTTGAACTAGGAGCAGTGACCAGACGGACCTGTGGGTCCCTTTATATGGGCCGGTGCTGGTCATACCGTTCTAATCTTCGCCGTAAGTGTGTCTAATCACTGAAGCAATCCCATCTCCGTCACAGGGACGAGTTCTTCATCTCTCTGCCGATGTCGCCTTTCTTCTAGCGGCATATAGAGAAGGGTATACAAAAAGTACCACAAAGCTCCCGGGAGTTCAATGTGATACGCCGCAGGATCTATCGATGCACCCAGTAAGGTGGATGGATCTACTAGCTACACTCGACTCTACTATTGGAAAGAATTCTGGTAAGTCGTCACAGATGAATCGCACCAACGATTCTACTAAGTACAATTGTCAGTAATTCCCTTCTTAATGTCCCACTTGAAAGAATGTACGCCCACCGGTAAGTTTGTTCTATATTTATCTGTACAATCAGACGATTGCTACTTGTTAGACCCACTGTTGCGGAGCTCCGAAAGTTCCACCACTACAAGTACAAGCCCTTGCTCAGGGCGAACTGGACGCGTGTTGCGAGGAACAGTCCCTCGGATATTACGCCTCGGCTGTCTCACGTCGAAAGTACTCTTCTGTCCGATGTCCTGATGAATCCGTTAGCGCCATTTGGAACTGGGTATACCATGCGGAGCTTCACTGAATTTTTTGGGTCTCCGTAAGTGTCCATCCGATTGTGTTCACTGTGAATATTGACAGGAACATACGCAACTAGTTACCTTCCTGGTATAGTTCCAACTGTTTAAACGCCCTTCCTTGTCATCTTTCGTCGCGAGAACACTTGTCCGAAGAGCTCAAGGGTATCAGAACTTTTCAACCCTTCTGGTCGATTGGGTGATCTTTGATGCAGTCATGTCCTACACTTCAGAAATGGAAATAGTGACCCGCCAAGTCTTCCGTGCTTTCAGATCATTCACACTAATGGAAATATCTGCTGGTTCGTCAAATTTCCAAGACATGCTGAAGGATTGTTCTAATACCTCACAATTGATAGGCCACCTTCGAACCCCAGCCACTCCCAAGACCCACCAATTGGATCTTTCTGCGTTTGGACAGTCCCGTGCATATATCGACGGAGATCTCACCATGTCGGATGCACTTGAGCTTCCTGAGTATCTCCAGGAGTTCGCCACCCCACGTTCCTGGCTACTACGTCCCATCCGTGTTGCTATAAGAAGGGAGACATAATTCTTTTCCCTTATCGGCTACTACGTGTCCTCATCCACATGTATACGATTTCCTTGCTCGTATTTCTCGCGTTTGTAGTGATCTTGCTCCACCGTCGCTTCCGCCCCCACCACAATCGAGGTTCTCTGCCTTTGCCTCCGGGACCGAAGGGCCTTCCCCTCATAGGAAATCTTTGGGATATTCCCGCTGAGTATCCGTGGCTCACTTATGCTAAATGGTCGGCTTCCTATGGCGACGTCATATATCTGGATACTCCTGGCAGTCCAACTATTGTCCTCAACTCAGCACAAGCAACCACGGAACTCCTGGAAAAGCGCTCTGGAAACTACTCGGATAGACCTGGTCTGAATGGATTATACTTAAGATTTACCCTAGATTCTAATTTTTCATCTTTCAGATATGCATATGCTGTTCCTGGCGGGATGGAATTTCAGCTTCGCTTTTATGCGATATTCGGACTGGTGGAGGTAAGTGCTCTTCTTCGCACTGGGGCTTGATAGTAATTTCCTCCTTAGATTGCATCGGAGGGTGTTCCATCAATATTTTCAGCCTCGTGCTCTTCCATCTTATTATCCAGTACAATTGAAGGCTACGTCGGTCTTGCTACGACAATTGCTACAGTCTTCCGACAATTTCTTCCAGCATGTTCGTCAGTAGGTCGAATTCGGCATCTTTGTTAACGAAAATCTTATTCATCCCTAGTCACGCGGGCTCAATTATCATGAAAACCGTTTATGGCTACGATGTCGAACCAGATGATGATCCTTTCGTGAATCTGGTAGATCAGGCTATGACCAGCATTCGCCTCAGTTTGACTTACGGGGTATTTCTCGTCGACCTCCTTCCCATACTTAAAAATATACCTGGTAGGGCATGTCTTTCTGCTGAAACGTGGCTCGTTTCTTAATACTGCCTACCGAAGATTGGTTTCCTGGCGCCAAATTCAAGAAGCTTGCGCGAAGATGGAGGAAGAACGTTGAAGACATGAGAGAGGAGCCTTTTAGATATACGGCGGAATCAGTCGTAAGTATTCATTAAAGCTGGTCGAAACTGAACCATAAGGCTCATTGCTCCTCGTTTCGTCAAAGGCCAAGGGTACTGCGTCGCCATCATTTGTCTCTGAAAATCTCAAGAACATGAAACAAAACGGAGCCTCCGAATCAGAGACGTACCTGGAAGTCCTCAAGAATGCGTCTGGGGTGGCTTTTGGTGGTACGTTCTTTGGGTTTTAAGGGAAAACTTAGCTTATTTCGTGATGATCAGCGGGTGCCGACACTGTAAGATTTGTTAGTTATCAATTGGTTTGATCAGCTTAATACAGCTGGTCGCACAGACGGTTTCAACAGTTCTTTCTGCAATCCTTGCATTCGTGCTTTATCCAGAGGTCCTGGCCAAAGCCCAAGCAGAGCTGGATGATGTGGTGGGCCAGTGCCGATTGCCAAACTTTGATGATCGCCCACGACTGCCATATATCGACGCTATTCTAACAGAGGCGCTAAGATGGAATCCTGTTGTACCCATGGGTGATGGTTCTTCACGTTGATGGCTATGGTTTTCAGAGCTCACCATTCATTTAGGTGTTGCCCACCGTAGCATGAAAGACGACATATACAAGGGCTATTTCATTCCTGGCGGTGTGTTCTGCTTGGAAAGTCTTGAGTTTCTCTGAATTAGTTCTTAGGCGCGACGGTCATTGGAAATACTTGGTCAGTTCGTGCATGGGATGGTCGTTTATAATGTCACGACGTTGTTGTAGGGCGATCCTCCATGACGAGAAAGAGTATCCGAACCCTTTGGTGTTTAACCCTGACCGTTTCATGAAAAAGGACGGCCAACAATTGCCCCCCGACTCGACGATTGCGTTTGGTTTTGGAAGACGGTTCGTGTCATTGTTCGAGTTCGAAGCTTGCTTGGTAACAACATTCACAGCATATGTCCTGGACGACATCTAGCTTCGAATACCGCCTGGATTGCCATCGCGTCTATTGCATCCACACTGTCCCTTTCAAAGGCCGTGGACTCTGATGGGCACGTCATTGAACCTAGCGACACGTTCACTGGTGAATCTTTGAGGTATACCCGATATTTTTCAATGCTGTATAGTAGAAAGTAACACGATGGTTTCAGCTTCCCCTTGCCTTTCAAATGTGTGTTCAAGGCGCGTTCTACCCAGGCGCAGGCACTGATAGACCCGGAACGGTGTTGAACGGGAAATGGAAAGCCTGGAAATTTTCGAATAGCGACCTCACGATGATCGCCGATCGTATAACGTGGTATTATCTTACCGGCGGTTGTTAACCAGAATTGCTTCTTGTCCTTTACCACCATCATCTATGCAGTCTCCAATACAGCTCATTACTTCTGCTATTCTCCACCTCTATGCCTACATCCAACGTCTGTTCTTCTACATATCTACTGTAACACGACCGTCACGTCTAACTCGCTCAAACGACACACCGTTTCTCTATGACTCTGGCATGAGCCTCAACGACCTCGAACGGGGACTCCAAGATCTCCAGCCGACTACATGTTCGCTTATTTTAAATTTTTTTGCTAGGGCGAGCTCTTATTTTGTGCAGATTCGCAACAAGACCGTTGCCAGTCCGTCATGGACATATCCTGCGCCAACTCCAAAGTTAGCACCAATGTCTCGCGCCCATCCAGCACCACCGAATGCGAACCACACATTTCTCATTTCGTCAAACATCGTGACACTCTAGATAGCACCAAAAGTAGCGACGCGCTACGACGCAGGAGCTATTCTTTATCCTATTTCTCTCCTCCGGAACCCCGTATACATCAAAGGAAACGAAGCTCTACGGTTTGGTTCAAGAAGCCCGCCACGACTGGAGATTACAAAAGGTTTTCCGACTACGACGATGGTGATGATACGAACGTAGTGGCGCGAGTTCGCCGGGCGATCGAAGAATGCGCAGAAGAAGAAGACGTAAGAGCTATCTTTGATAGGCGGTCTGCTTGGGATACTATCAAGTCTGTTGTCATCGACGAGGACGCTATTCTGGAGGAGACAGAAGATTCATTCAGCATGTGTTCCAGCTCTGTGCCTTCGACACCAGTACCACCATCCCAAAGCGAATCTACTCAGGGTTTGGAATTCGCCAAAACCTCAGACACCTCAGAGCTCGCCTACACTAATCAAGATTCTGCCATGGTTTCTTCCGTTAGCACCTTCGTCACAGGATTCCCTACGTACAAGTCTCTCGACAACGTCTTAGCAGCGCTGGCTCTTCAATCGACTGGGGAGGTCTCATGGTCGGATCTGGTATCGTTCTCGGAAGGCAATTGTATTGAGATACTGGAAGAAGGCAAAGTAGTTTCTCACGCAAACGGCTTCGGGTCGGCTAGAAGCGACGTGCCCTGGTCAGATCTCTTGTCGTTAGAGCCGTATGATGGATAGAATTTTCCTTCCCTATTACCAAGTTTCTACTAGTCATCTTGATAGAACGTATATTGAGCTGGAGATATTCAATTATAATGCCTAGAAATACAAGTGTTGGACGACTTGACGTATACTAAAGTCCACGACGACTGCACAACAAAAAAACGATAAACAGCGAACTGATCCCAAAAGCTACAAATAATAACACCTAGCGTACGAACAGCAATAATGATACATCACGCCCAAGTTTGTCGAGCTCATACGTGAACTCTCTTGGACATGCGAGTGCGATCATCCTCAGGTGACCGTGGCCGCTTATTCCACCCCCACGCGTTGTTGTCTCCGCTCGTCGAGTACTGCGTCGGGATAAAGTACGTCTCAATATTTGGCTGCCGGTCATTAGCCGGTGCGTTTGTGCGGAATCTCGGCGGGAGTCGAAGTGGGTCCCTACTCGTCGGCGGACTGACCGGATTGGAATGCACAAGCGACTCGATTGTCATAGCCGAAGACGAGCCGTTACTTGATGCCGAGGATTTCTTCTTGTACTAACGTGTCATGATAAGTGGATCAATGCTCCGATTGACGGAATATATACTCACAGTCTCTAACTCTGGTTTGCCTCGCCATTTGGCAATAGCTTCGCAGAACCTGACCGCCGCACGTTCAACTGGTTCCGCAGGATATTGCCATGCAAGATCTTCCATGTGTGTTGACAAGTCTGGGGTCGACGCAGGGATATCATAGAACTACGGAGAAGATGGTGAGTGCAGGGTAGATTGTTGTCAATAAAGATCACTTACTCTTCGTAGCCGTTCATCCATTTCCATCTCAAATTCTTGTTCCTCCGCACCTTTCCTCAACGGCGCGCCCTGCCGAAGTCCAGGAAAGAGCACCCGCGCCGCCTCGGACAAGCTCGGCATTTCGTCCGGGTCAAATTCCTTCCATGCTTGATCAGGCTCTGCCTCTCTGCCAGGCACAGGCTCAATGATACCAAGCCCGACAGTCAACAAACACTCCACGGCATGAGAACCTCTCCAACCATCCGTCAAGTACCCCTCTAACACCGCCCTAGTCAGTAAGCCAGCGAGAAGCATGTACCATTGTCTCGACGGGCGAAGAGCTACGCCATATAACCGATTTTGGGCCTCAGCAATAGCCCGAACAGTCGACGTATGAGCAGGTGATGGTAAAGGAGATAATTCTCCATACATCCTCCCATTTTCATGGCTACGTTCCCCTGCGGATATGTAACCACCCCCATCTCCATCCTTTGATCGTGGCGATTCGAAGCCAGCCTCTTCTCTCTTCTCCCGTCCCAACTCTACTGCTGCTAAAGCGGACAGCCTCAAGAACCTGGGAATCAAAGCAGACAATTTGGTGTTCCCTGAACCTGTACCGATTCCTAACCCCATGACTTCGTCTGCCTGGTTGTTACGCCTCAAAACGCTTCCCCCTGCTGCTGTTCTCGCGAGCCCAGACCCGATACCGCTGCCGTCTTTCCATCCTGTTATTCCACCTCCGTCAGGGCTCATACCGGCTGTTGTGCCTTTCCACGTAGGCGCGAGACCCATCCTTGTCGGCCGGTCACCTACACCGGGCGCAGCAGTGGAATTTGAGCGACCACGTCCACTGGCAACTCGCACAGAGGATTTGGCTCCAACACATATTTCGCAACCTGTATGGAGATGTCTAGGACACCGGAATGCCGGCGGCGAATTGGCTGTACTGGGATCTGCGCCTTCCAGATATAAAGCGTGGACACGGCCTGCTGGTTTTATGGGGGTCTTGGGCTAGATAAATGCAGGTGAGCGAGCGCATATAAGGACATAATTCGGATGACTTACAGGATAGTTGTGCTGGTTGTACCCTGGAACGAGTGGCGAGTACGCAGAAACAGAAGATACGGCAGTCAGGGCAGGTGGCAAATGTGACGGTGTAGGAAGGTAGGTAGGGTCGACCGATGAGATATCGGAAGGTGTATGACTCACAGCTGGCGAGTTTGGTTGCTGGGAACGTTGATGACGGAAGGGCGGTGGCGGAGCATGTCTGGCAAAGAGGTCATTGATCATGACACCAAGGGCTAGACGAAGACGGACGCCATTGGGCAAGGTATGAGGATGGGAGCCTGTACGCTGGTTGGATGGATGGATTTGCGGTGATGTTGGCGGTGTGAGGATGTCTTCGTCTGGTATGGGCAAAACCGGAGGCGGCTGCTCAAGCATGGACAGAACGATCTTCTCGAGGTCCTCTGCCCGTAGGCGAAGGCTTCGAGCAAGAGACAGATCCTGGTTGCGCAGCCGTTCTTCTTCGGCATCGCTGAGAGGATCATGGTGACGACCAGCAGCTCTAGTCTTGAGCATAACGACATCTTCGCCATCGCTGCCCACCACCTCTTCCTCTTCAAAGTTTTCTGGGCGTCGACGATGGATATAATTTTGGGATCGAGGTCCGCCGGTGCGATCCGTCATGCCTAGTTCTGCTCGGGCCTGAGCAAACCGTGTTCGTCCTACATAGAATATGAATAAAATTCGTCGAACATTTGGCATATTAGCGCACCGTGAACCCATAGCATATGATCAATAATGAGCGTCCTTGTACTCTTTTCCCGAGGCGGTATAGAATGGAGGTGATGTGCATGTTTGTGAGCCGGAGCCTTGAATGCAGTGTTGTGGACCGTGTTCGCCCGGAAACCGTTCGACACTGGTAGCGACGACACCTGGAGGTTATTCGCCGTTGATGAAAGTGACGAAACGGCTTGAGCGATGCTGTAGGAAGCCAGTTGAGGATTGCTACCATTGGCCGCTGCTAAGATAGCATACGCCGGTCCAGGAACTGGGTGAATTGCCATCGTAGGATCTTCCTGGACCAGAATTATTCACTCTTCCGATGATATGAATGATGAATTTGACGTGGTTGGCGAGAACGACTGGGTATTGAAGGTATATGGGAGTAGCAAGAATTCAGATTCCGAGTTTCCCCTTCTAACGTCAGTTTGTTTGTGGCTCCTTGCCGGATTTGCAGGCAATCGTTGCCGACTACCTTTTGCGACTTCCACGGCCGCTGCGACTGACGACGACGTTTTCAGTCCCTTCTGTCGCTTTTTACGCTCACGGCGCTCGTCTTAATGCCTCAAAACGAAGCACGCCGTAGTACGGACTGAAGTCGGACCAACTCGGGAGATGCTATAATTCAACTAATTTGTCTGATTGCCAATCCAACCAAGTCCTGACAAGATTTTCCTTGGGCATTCCGAATCTCTACGTCATATACATCGATACTGTTACAAGCGGCGACCTATTCAATTCTCTTTCTCCTTCTCAAGGGTAGCAGTGATCTCTTTACCGGGAGACGGGAACAGGATGCTATTCGCTGGCAACAGCTGCGCTTTGGGATTCAATTCTAATCCAAATCCAGGCTTATCCAGCACCGACACCTGCAGCTTTCCTCCTTGCGGCACAGGCTCGTTCAAGAACAGATCGCCGAACACTGGTTGCACTGATTTCCCATCAGGCGAGTTTGCCAAGTATTCCTGGAATGGGCAGTTCGGTTGCGAGACGACAAAATGATAGCTGTAGGGACCACTGGCATGAGGCACAACAGGGATGTCATACGCTGCCGCCTGAGCTGCGATCTTGACCAACTCAGTCATTCCTCCAACCCACATAACGTCAGGCTGGAGAATGTCGATGTTACGGCCTTCGATAAGCTTGCGGAACCCGTACTTGGTGTATTCATGCTGACATTTCAAGATCAGCAAAGGGACAACAGCAACGCAACGGTGCGTACCTCTCCGGTGGTAAACTTAAGCTGTGGAAGCGCAGATTTCAACCGTGCAAAACCATCAAAATCATCGGGATGTAAGACCTCCTCCCACCAGTTGATGTTCAGATCCAAGCATGCTGTCGCCAGCTCAATGGTGTACTGGACGTTCAGCGCCATCCAACAGTCGACCATGATAGGATAATCAGGTCCGACGCTCTCTCTATGTTTCCTCAAAAACTCGATGTTCTTCTTCAGTCCCGCATGCCCCTCATCAGGACCATACGGCAAGGGAACCTTCGAACCCCAGAAACCCATTGCCTTCGCAGCCGTCGGCTCCGGACCAGTGATGTAAAACGATAACTCGTCTTTGATTGAACCGCCAATCATCTTGTATACAGGCTCCCCGCGAATCTTTCCGAGCAAGTCCCATATAGCCAGGTCGATGACGGATATGACAGCAATGGGCAGCCCCTTTCGCCCATAAAACATTGTCGAGCGGAACATCTGGTCCCAGAGGCGGTTCGTGTTTCTTGGGTCCGCGCCAATAAGGAAACGTTCGAGGTGTTGCGAGACGATCCAGCAAGCAGGCGGTCCGCCGAACCCTGTGGCAAAACCAGTTGTGCCGTCACTGGCCTCAATTTCGACGCAGAACGAGCCGAGGACATTGATACCCCAGGTTATACGAGAGCTACGATACTCCTCGTACTTGGACATGGGCGTGGCAATCGGATTATCAATAAGCCTGCATTATACATGTTTATCAGCTCAAGTTTCCTGGAGAATGGACTCTACGAACCAATGTCCACGGGCGACATTGTGGTAGTCACCTCCGGAACCTACACCTCCTACGACGAAAGTTCGGACGGCTTTGATTGTGGGGAACATCTTTACGGATGACATAGTGGAATGAACGCAAGGCTGCTACGCAGTTGGGTACGCAATATAATGTCTTTTTCTACGGCATAAAGGCATTCCTGATGAGCAGGTGAGCATTTCCGGTCCGGATCATCGGGCCGGAAGCCCTCTCCTGGTGACTTGTTTTGCAAACGCCTCGGAAAAGGAGGACTGATGTGCTTCGATATAATTAAGCCTAGGATGGGGTGCCCGACTATCGGTAGTCTTTCCGGGGGAGGAGGAGCTCCACCGCACTGCCATACCCCACCTCCTTCCGCAGAATATGAAGATCTGACGCGCGTCTAGACATAGCCCTAGGTCGATCAATGAATGATGTAAAGCACCTTCGAGTGCAGCCGTTACTTTTTTTGAAGATGTGGTCTTAAATGTCAGAATCAGAATGATGAATGATGGGATTTTTGAACATCAATTGACAAAGCAAGGTAGGGCTACATTTGGAGAGCAAACAAAAAGAAAACAAATTTGCTGGTATAACTAGTACTGCGAATAGGTGGGTATTAAAGAGGCGTATAGTAGGTTTGAGGTACCTTTAAAGTACAATTTATAGGCACTCTTCTTTGCTTGCCCATACATAATCGGCGCGACGGTGGCGCTCTGTGCAGTCCTTGTGAGAGTTGCTGTGATGGCGACACAGAGACACTTCCTGCGCGTAATCCTCACGGCAGCCCGAGTCTCTGTGAGGGCACAATAGTCTCCTCCCTTCGTGCTGCCTCAAATGATCTGTGATGACAGGTTAAATCATGCAAAATGAAGTATGACGAAACAGGACGGCACCCTTGTAATTGTGGGAAGCTGTGTAAGTCTTCGTGCATCCTTCATGGTGGCACTTGTACTTTCGTTCGCGTATACGCTTAGCCTCGCTGCCGTTGGCCACGTGTTCCTTCTTGGCCGTATTGATCTTCTTACGATGTTGCGCCACAGCGGAACGCTCCGGGGGACTTCGAAGATTGCGTTTTGCGTTCGCAGGAAGGGGACATCGCTTCCCAGCCAGAGGGTTCTGCCCTCTTCCAGTATCAAGTTGTTCTTCGTCGGGAAGACTAAATACGCTAGTGGTAGGGCTGGGACTGAGCGCCACACTTTCGGTTATGGAGATAGGTGACAGCAAGCAGAGACTATCGTAGTCCGTAGGAAAAGTATTTGGGAAGTTGCTGGTAGTCGGTTGGATGGTGGAGGAGGTCGGAGATGAGGGCTGTGAATAGTCCGCCGAAATATGAAGAGACTGGAAAGACTGTCTGAGTAAGGCGCTTCCTTGATTGAACTGAACCGGAGAATATTGCGGCAAGGGATATTGCATATCCTCTGGGGTGTGAAGAGGAATGCTTGGGGACGCGGGCGAAAGTGAATTCGAAGGTGTTAAGTAGTAGTTGTATCCGAGTCCATAAGGGCTGGTACCTGCGTTGGAAAACAAAATATTACGATGATATTCCATTTTAAATTATGAATTCACTTACCGTCACCCAAAAGCATCCCTTCGTCGCCAGCCGGGCTGGTGAGGTACTGAGAAGGATCTGGCGCGATCCTGTGAGTGGCGTGACAAGATTCAACGAAACCCCACAGACTAGGTTCAAGATCAAATCCTCTCATGATTCCTTGGTCCCAAATGTCTGGTGATATTTCAGGAAGACCTTGTAGGCTATCGGAATATCAGCGCCTTGGCGCTAACGGTGGCACAATCGGTGTACTCACCTTTCGAGGGGAGATGAGTCGTCGAATGCACCTCGTCCCTCAGAGTCGTAGATGCGGATTTCTGGGTAGGTAAAGTTCATTGTTAAGAATTTGAGAGATGGAGGTCGAAATTTATCAAGGCGAATTTATAGGACGAAGAGGACCGGAATGGAAGCCGGGTAAAGATATGACTCGAGCAAATTGCGGCTTCCGGTTGAGGGCATCTGATGAACAAAGGCGCCTTGCGTTAATCGCGTGCAGGTACATGAGCACTGCATTTGGCGCTTATTCGATTCAAAAAGGCAAGGCTCTCTTCATGGGTGTAGAACGCAGAGTTTGCGATTCTCGGCCAGGACAATTGGAATTCGGCTACACATGAGTGATCAGATAAGACTGCCAATTTTGAAGTCGGCGACTTGGAAGCGAACTCTATTAAGTACAGCAAATCCATCGACAATACACACGGTAGGTAACGATACAAGCGGAGACAATGTGGCGCTATTGCGTACGATAATTGGGGTATAAGAAAGACACCGGGCGACTTCTAAAAATTCATGAATACTACTTGCTTCGAAGACGAGGGTGAAGAACTCTGCTTTAAATGGCGGTCATAGGACGTCACGACTCGGGACTGCGTTGCACGTCATTTTCATGCCTTCGTGCTTCGAAGCTGTGTGTCCTTGAAAACAAGTTAGTGAATTAGCATCAAAAGGTCAATACTATCCATTCACCGTTGAGCCTATGTTTCATAGTAAAATTATTCTGACAAATATTGCACACAAATTTCCCGAGACCCTTCCTCCGACTCAAGCTGGCTTGAATCTAGAAAAAGTGGAGAATAGGTGTCCGGGTCGGCCAAAAAGAAGGTCACCGGAGTCATCGGACACCTGCGTCTGTACTGGAATTAAGGTCGTTGGACTATCATACGACGATGAACCACGTGAAATTGGAGACATGGAAACTACACTTCGATGCCTCAAAGATATTAGTCGTCTCGATTTCCAATGACATTTTCCTAACATTCTGCGAGCTGTCTGAGATCTGCTGTCAATGCTCATGACGGAGGGGGAAGAGGGTATTGTCTTGAAGATCACTTAGAAAATCGAAAATCGGATTTGCTGCGAACAAGTGTGACTGGGGGTAGCAACACAGGAAACGATTCACTACAGTTGCTAATACTACCGGTGTCACTGAAAAACAACGCTGGGCCCAGTGTCAGAAAGATGCGCCAGACGTACTGACACCAAGACCTCCGATGCTAGGGCAGCTTGATACAGAAAGGCCGAGTCGCTAGACGCATCAATAGAATCCCAAGACTACCAGGAACGAAATATGGGTGACATACTTTGACCCAGGAATATTCCCGAAGTGGTAGAAAGGTCTAGGAACAATGGTAAGAAGGGAGAATACTGCGGCTTCTCTGTGGTTGACATACCATTGAAGTAAGAGAAAGGATCGCTGGCGAAAACTTCCTGAGGTTGATCAATGGAAAACGTAATTCCAGTCCTGAAGCGATGGAAGATTGGAATGGGGCGAGTAGACAAACTTAAGAATCTGGGTCTGTACTGCTTTATACGTTTCCGGGAGCCCCTCCTCGAATAGAATTAACAAGAGGGCAATGACAATTCCACCAAGAAACTCATTCAGCAGCTGACCTGTCTGTGACTCTGGAATCGGCCTGCTGGTCATACAAACGGGGACTCGTCAAAGCTATGCTCAGAAGAAATCATTTGTTCAAGTGTGGTTACCTACAACCACCAGTCACGAAGCGACTCGGGTATTCGGCTGACCACATCGCATAACCCGGATGGTACCGGTGCTTGCCAGCTCAGCTATGAAGACGCCGACGCTGTAAGGTAACGAAAGCCTCCGGGAACGTTAAACGTGAAAAGCATAATGCGGGAGTGCGGGAGAGGAAGAGGATGATGATAGAGATGCGTCAGTGGTAACAGGCTCAGTCATCGATGGATCCGTAATGGTTCTATTCTGATCGATGACCCAGAGAAGGACGAACCAATCATACATGCCTGGTGGCAGCTCCGGGTACAACCTGTACACAGGCATGCGTCAGACTTTTTTGAGGCACAGAGCGCTCACATATAGAAACATGATGTAGGGAATAACAAGCGAACAAAACGCCATTATACAAAATGTATAATGCGACTCAAGTCTCGATGAATATTGTTGCGGATGAGGCAACACCACAACAAATCTGACACCGCACAGCGAACACAAACGGAAGGAAACTAAATGGATACAACACAGTTTAGACGCTTTCAAGCAACGACAAAACAAAAGACGAAGGGGGAAGCGGAAAGTCATGAAATGCTACCAGAGACGACTTAGTCAACAAAAGATAACTAGAGGGAACGACATACCGTTGACGCAATTTACGCTTTTTAGTCTCGGTGCTTTCAGAATGGCATTTGATCATATGGCGACGACGAACATGACTCGTTCCAAACGATTTACCGCAGTTGGGGACTTCGCAACGGAAATTACGGACTCCGTAATGAGAATTGAGGTGATCTACGACCAAGTTAGTGGAGGAACCAAACAAAAACAGACGAGGAATCACTAGCACTTCTGAGGTTGTGTTTGGCTGTGAAGGTCTGATTGCATTAAGTGCAAACATAATGAGCTGCATTGATCCGACGACTGGCTCATGCCACAGCGTCAGATGCAACCTGCTCTCGATACGGCATTGGGGGCAGTAAAGCATCTTTTGCAGGATGACTAGACTGCTGCTCCGGAATGTCACTAAAGACGCCCGAAGTAACGACGTCAGGGTTAAGATCAAGACGAGCCAAATCGATTCCGCAATCCGAGTGCGTACTAGGAGCAACACTTGGAGACCTCATCAGACCGAAGACGTCATTGTCGATGTCGCTCAAACTTAGGGAGCGGAAATTGGGTCCTGGCGTTAGATAGTCATCATCGAATCGCCATAATGTGCGCCCGCGCGGAGGATCTGAATGTAATAGAGTAGAAGTTGAGGACTGATGAAGATTGTCGACACCATTGGACTCGTGTGGCAGTGAGATGACGCCGTCATCGGGCTCAAGAGTCACGGATGGAAGCTTGCGAGGGATTCAGAAGATGGAGGCGAGGTGTGAAACATAGATGACATGTCGGTAATCTCATCTAAGAAGGGTTGGAGCTGTTTTGAGAGGGTGGGATTACAGTAGGTAATTCGTTTTGAAGCAGGTTGATGTCGAATGGCAGGTCGTGGTTATTGACACTAGGACCAAGAAGACCGGAATGGAAGCCGGGTAAAATAATCTGATGAACAAAAGCGCCTTGCATAAATCGCGTGCAGGGACATGAGCACTGCTCTGGCGCTTATTCGATTCAAAAAGGCAAGGCTCTCTTCATGGGTGTAGAACGCAGAGTTCGCGATTCTCGGCCAGGACAAATTGGAATTCGGCTACACATGAGTGATCGGACAAGACTGCCGATTTTGAAGTCGGCGACTTGGAAGAAAACTCTATTAAGTACAGCAGATCCATCTACAATACACACGGTGGGTAACGATACAAGCGGGGAAAATGTGGCGCTATTGCATGGGGTATAAGAGGGTATAAGACACAACGACACCGAGCGACTTAGAAGATTCACGAATATACTACTTGTTTCGAAGACCGCGAGGGTGAAGAACAGGGCACGTCTGCTTGAGATGGCGGTCATAGGACGTTACGTGACTCAGGACTGCATCGCACGACGGGCATGTCATTTTTATGCCTTCGTGCTTCGAAGCTACGTGTCCTTGAAAATAAGTTAGTGAAATAGCATCAAAAAGGTCAATACTATTTATTCACCGTTGAGCCTATGTTTCGTAGTAAAATCGTCCCCACAATTATTGCACACAAACTTCCCGGGACCCTTCCTCCGACTCAAGCTGGCCTGGATACTTTTTGTCGAGCGTGTTCTACGCGGACTTACGTTGCCCATCCCTGCCCTACCATCTGGCGGCGCAAGCGAAGAACTGGGAGAGATGGGGGAAGATGGCGCAGATGACGCAGGTGACCGAAAAGGCAGACCATCATTTGCCGGTGTCTGTATTGGAATTAAGAAGGCTGTATTACCACCATACGGCGAGGAAGCAGCCACAGGCGACGACGCAGGACCGTGGTGGGGTGGGTTATCTTCCAAAGACAGAGTCTTGACGTTCGACAACATTTCCGAGATCGGTTGATCATTCCGGCGAATACCAAGCGAGGACGCAGAAGCGTGCCGTCGTAGCCCAGGGAACATATCAGTTGAAGACCCGAGCGAAGAAGCCGAGCTTTCTCCCGATTCTGAATATCGCCTTGGAATAGAGTGGGGGACAACAAGGTGGCGTGCTGCGTCTGGGGCCCATAGTTCTGTAGGATGTGGTGACAAAGGAGACCACTGGTCGTCTCCGATGGCATCAAAACCTGGTACAGGAAAAATCAATGCTGAATAAAATATCAGAAAAACATGCTGATCGTACTATCGCCAAGTCCAACATATCCTGGGGAACTGTATGTGGAAGATGGGTTGGAGCTGAAGTTGCCATCTCCAGTAGTAAAAGCTGATGAATATGTCAGTCAACAGCACCATACTATCGGCCAAAGAGAAGACCAACTTTGGCCAAGGCAGGGGACTGAAAAGGATGAGTAAGGAGACATAGAATACGAATATATTAGTAACGTACAAGGTTCCGTGTCCTCAAAGACAACACTGAAGGTGTAACTGTCTTCGCCATCGCCATGTGGATTCGTTCTGGAGGATGACGATCAACTTTGATTCACGTAGATGGAGCGGAAAGCCTACAAAGCTTGCGGGGGGTTAGAGACGTTGAGGTAAACTGGGATATGATCGTCCATGGCAGCGATAAGGGAGGGCTGCTGCCTTTCGAGTGCCACAGAGGGACTTTATAGTATAGGGAAAGCATTGCGACAGCAGCAAGGCAGTGAAAGGAATTCGCTGGAGAAAATTTCTCAACAGCCCCTGCTGTGAGAGGCGCTATGGGCAGATACGCTGTGCCAGTAAGCTGGAAGGCTGAATAGTGTGAAGCGCCTACTGATTCCAACATCGCTATTCGGTCAAGAGTTCGCACATATGACATACGGAGTTTGGAACAACAATGAGGCGGCGAAGTTGTACGTCATGGTAGTAAATGTTGGAGTCACTACGGGCCGCCTTGGCCGTTTCAACGAACTTATTACTACTGATGATTGGCTACTCTCACTTCGCTGTCTCGATTTTCAAAGAACATCTTCCTAACATTCCACGAGGTGTCCGAGATCCTCTGCTAGTGCTCATAACTTTAAGGGCCATTGGGGGAGGGGGGGCACCGGGGCACAATTATGGCATTGATCGTTGAAAATTTGTAAAAAAAACCGACGCTCGCCGATCATCGATCGAGTCTGTTGGCTAACGCTGTGTTCAGAGTGAATCATTAAAGGCCCGTTGGTATGCAAAACTACATTCCGAGCGTATTGACGGGTACCTAAGGTTGTAATGATGTATGGAAACTTAAGACTATTAATTAGGCCCGAGTGTATGTCATAATGTAACACTGTTAAATAATGAATGTAAATGGTGTAAGTTCAATTGAATCCGTTGTCACTTTTTCGTGTCGCGAGGATTCAGTACAAGACAAGTTTTCTTGACATGGCGATTGTAGGATGTTCGGTGGCGCAGTTCGACACTACACGCCTCACATCGGAATATGACTCCTTCATGCTCCGACTCCTTGTGTCCTGTAAAGCATCAACTTAGTCGGTAGGATCATCTGAATGACGTTGCCGCCCACCTTGAAGCCTATGCATCGTGGTGAAATCATCACCACAAACATCGCATACAAACTCTCCAGGTCCCTGTACCTTCCTTCGCCGCAGGCTAGCTGCCTTCGCTTTTCGCGACCGCGAGTTACTTTTCTTGAGGCGATCCTTCCCTAACGTATCATCTACCGGCGGGAGAGGAGAACAAGGAGAGATGGGGGAAGGCGTCGGGGTCGGCCAGAAAGGGAGATTATCGGGCAGCTGTGTCTGTATTGGAATCAAGGATGCAGTACTAACACCATACGACGGCGAAAGAGAGTCGGTGGAAAACGCTGACGTGAGACCTCGCTTCGATGCTTCGAAGATACCAGTCGTATCGATTCCCAAAGACATCCTCCCAACGCCGTGCGAGATATCTGAGATCTGCCGCTGGCCGTGACCATTGCTGAGAGAGGGAGCGGAGAGGCGTCGTCGAAGATCGCTCGGAGAGGGAAACGGATTTTCTGCGAACGAATCTGACTTTCTTCTGCCTCCGTAACGGGCTGGGGGAAGCTCAAGGAAGGTTCCTGTAGGTGACCGCGACAACGTAGGAGATAACTCATAGCTCTTGATACTATTGGCGTCGTAATCATTGAAAGCTGTAAAGCTGAAAATTAATGCTCGATCCAGTGACAGGAAGATGTGCCAAACGTACTCGGAAGGTCAAGTCTCCCCATTTCAGGGGAACTAAACAAAGAAGAATAACCCGAGTCGCCGCTACCAAAGCCAGCATTGTCAAAAGCTGACAAGACGCGTCAAGAACCTCAAACTAGTATCAGGACCTCGATAAAAGTGACCTACTTTGACCCAGGTACATTCCTGAAATTGCGGAAAGGTTTAGCAACGGTGGATAAGAAGGGGAAAACCTGTTTCTCTTGACGTACCATCGTGGTAGTTGTTGTCGAAGGTTTCTTGAGGTTGATCAAAAGAAAACGTAATTTTAGTCCTGAAGCGATGCGTTCAATACTTTAACATAGCGCACTTGAGGTAAAACAAACTCTTCAAATGAACGTTGAAACATGTCTCCGAAACCGCTCTCGTTCTGAGAACTCATTAGTGCTATAAGATGGGGACGGGGCGGGCAGGATGTGAAGATACCAGGGCTCCGAGTCCTCACTGCTTTTATAGCTGAGCGTCCCTCCTCAAATAGAATCAACAGCAGGATGGCAGTGGTAGTAAGTCCACCAAGAAGTTCGTCCTAACAGCTGAGCCGGCTGTGATTCTAGAACCAGGGAGCTGCTGCTCATGGCGTAAGGCAACACCTTTAACGCTGTGCTCAGAGCACACCATTGAATTAAGTGTAATCACCCGCACCTAGCAATCATGAAGCGCCCCGATAGAAGTTATTCGGTAGCCCACATTGCAACCTGGACGGAGCTTGGATCAATAGTAAGACGCCAAAACTATGAGGCTCTACAGAATTCCCCCCATTATAGGTAACGAAAGCCTCCAGGAACATTGAACACAGGATTTGAGCGACCGCGAGAGGCACAATGCCGGTGTGCGGAGAAGAAGGTTCATCACTCAGACTGTGGGACTTGATGTAAGTGTCAGGGTCACATTTTTCTGGAAGGATTCTGGGAGCTCCGGATACAACGGATACAACCTGTGCAGAGGTGTGCAGAGACACAGAACGCTCGTACATAGGATCATGACGTAAGGACATGGATGAGAAGCAAACACGAGAAATAATACAAGATAGATCAGCTACAGAACTAATAATGCGACTCGACGATATTGTTGTATATGACGCAGGACGCCACAGAAATCTAGCACAGCACATCAAGCAAAAACAGAACAGAACGATATTAGGATACAGCACAGTTGGATGCGGTCTAGCAACGACAACGAAAGACAAAGGGGAAAGCGAAAAGTCATGAAACGCTACCAGAGACGTCTTAGTCAACAAAAAATAACTAGAAGGAACGACATACCGTTTACGCAATTTACGCCTTTTAGTCTCAGTGCTTTCAGAATGGCACTTGACCATATGGCGGCGACGAACGTGACTCGTTCCGAACGATTTGTTGCAATGGGGGACTTCACAGCGGAAATTACGGACTCCGTAGTGAGAGTTGTAATGATCTACGCGACCAAGTTAGCGGAGGAACCAAACAAAAACGGATGAGGAATTACTTCGAAGGTTATGTTTGGCTGTGAAGGTCTGATGACATTGCTCACAAACATAATTCGCTGCGTTAGTCCGACGACTTTGACTGGCCCGTGCCACAGCGTCAGACGCAACCTGCTCTCGATACGGCGTTGGGGGTAGTGAGGTATCTGTTACAGAATGACTAGACTGCTGCTCTGGGATGTCACCAAAGATGTCCGAAGTACCTACGCCAGGGTTAAGCTCAAGGCTCGCCAAATCGAGTCCGCCATCCGAGTGCGTACTAGGAGCCACACTTGGAGACCTCAGACCGAAGAAGTCACTGTCGATGTTTATGTTTGGCATACTAACCAAACTTAGGGAGCGTGAATCGGGTCCAGGCGTTAGATAGTCATCATCAAATCGCCATAATGTGCGCCCGCGCGGAGGATCCGATTGTAATAGAAGAGAGGTTGAGGACTGATAAGGATCGTCGACACCATTGGACTTGTGTGGCGGTGCGAAATCGCTGTGATCGGAATAACCACCGGAAGATTGGGGACGAAACTCTTCGGGAGACTCGAATGGTGAAGAGACAGAGCTTGCGGGGGTTAATCCAGGAGATGCAGAGCATGGAGGGGGGGTGTGAAAACCAAATGGTATGTCGGTGATCACTTGTAAGGAAGGTTGCGACTGTCTTTGGTGAAGTGGGGGTGCAGAAAGGAAGTCGTTGTATAAAGGACCGCTCCCGCTGACAGCAAGTGGGCTGTTAGGAGAGCTGACATGTCTGCGATGGCCGTGAACAGACGCGGACCGATCTCTGGTGTACGAAGGAGGGAAGGGTGCAGGAAGAGCTGTTTCTGAGGATCGCCTGGAACGTGAAAAGGGTATATTTTCCCCGCCCCCCAGGGTATAACGGAACTGTTCCTCACTGACAGGATATCCATAAGGCGACGTGGGGCTCAGAGGAGAAAACGGCCCATCTAAACAACCCAGGATGGTCAGCAACACTTGTTGAGGCAAGAGAGTACGAAGTACCAGCGTATGAGGAGGGAGGATCGCGCTGATCTATCTTCAGCGGGGCGACGTTATCGTCGTCGTCCAGCTGACGGGGATGTCCCTCTGTATCCTGTACGAAGATCACGCAGTTAAGTTCCTCAGTGGTCATGCTTGCCATGGTGATAGAAATGCAAGTGATCTGAGTGACACGACGGAGGCAAAGGTATGCGATTGACCAGGATGCAGGAGTAGAGGGATGGCTGAACAGTCAAATTATGGACTGTTAATATATTGTGTGCAAGGGCTGTGTATGCTGTTGAAGGACGTACTTGTGCAAGGCAAGGCTGTGCGTCTGCCATAGAAATTCCACGCAAAAAAAAACCAGGGGAGGAGGAATGACCTTCCGGATCGAAGAAGGCCTAGCCAAATAGTGCAGGAAGTTATTAATGACTCCTCCTCCCGGAACCGTCAGAGGAACACGGCCATCTCGAATGCCTCGTTTTTCGTGGCATTCCCCGGATGCTGTGATTAATAGACGCGCGTCTGGCTGTCGTCTCGACATCAGAAATGTGTCTCTGAGCCACAATCACAGGCATGGAAAAAAGAGGTCCTTGGAGCCGCAAATGAGAAAAAGTAACGGCAGAACCATATCCTCATTCATTCCCCGGACCCCATGCTGTCCTAGCGCTTAAATGATAAGCTGTTGCATAGCCTTCCACCAAGCCTCGTGCACGTACAGTGCGGTAGAAAGAGCCATCGAAAGGGATCCGAGTGAATGACTGTAGGTTGTTGCTACCGCTGCGGGAGAAGGAAACGTTGCGACTTTGCCTCGAATGCGATTAGACAGGTTCGTCGTTTGGGTGCAAGAGCTGTTTATTACGTCACTCCATCTTACAAGCATGATCGGAGCATTCGGCCGAATACAAAAATCAAAGTCTGTTAGTTCGTTAGTACAGAGTTCGTTGTCCGTACTACATGTAGTTCGCTAAATATTAAGCGTCCGTAACATATATCGTAAGATCATAATTATTGAGGAACAAAGGAAAGCGTCTGCCAATGATCAGTCGGTTGGAGTTCTTGTACGGCTGAAAGGCACTTACCACCCAAGTAACCGTTCCAAACTCTTGCTCACATGCATTACGATCACCAGTTCCAAATGCACCTATTAATTGGATCTCAATAAAAATTGGCGTCAAGAGATGTATTTTTATTCACCTTGCGATGTGAGACCAATGAATGTTTCCGCGGTGGACCCGTCTGAATTAGCCCACTGAACTGTGATGCTATTATCCGTAGCGCTGTAAGCAAACTAGACACCGGATATGTCGTCAGTTATGACAGGAATTGAATGGAAAACAACGCACAATGGAGGTTTCAAGGTAAGCGCCCGATTGATCGCTGCTTCCTCCAAAGTAGAAATAGCTAGTGACAAGAGGAATGAGGATAAAGGATGCGAAAAGAATTATTGCAACAGACCTGAAGCTGCCCTGAGAAAGGTTGTTGGATGCACTTGTCGATCCTACGATACCGGCGACATAAGATACACTTGTACCGCCATTCTGCGCTTGATTATAAGTAGATGCTCTCGTTTCAGAAAAGAAAAGACATACGACAGTGGTTATGGTAGTGGGACCAGACTTGGCCTTCATTAAATCGATTTCAACCAAAAGCTTGTCGCTATTGCCGGTAGCCAACAGGAAGTCGCCATTTTGATTCGTCTGAGTACCAATGAATCCAGCACTCTGACCGCCACTAGTAGTGAACTGCAGATATCCTCGAGCCCTTCATAAACTATGAGCACGACGCCATTGATTTGCTGCGATTACTCACGGCCGACTTGGATTGTACGATCCTGATGGAACACTGGATGGGACGCCTCTCCCTGAAAACAATAATTTAGTCACCGATAAAGCACAACAGAAGTAAGTAATACTGGCGGTATCAGAACGCCTCACTGGGGCCTTCAGAGGATACCCTCGGGCCAGGCGCACCGCGTTCGTCAGCCCGCGAGCAGCAGGCGGCTCATACGAGAGATCGCTTCGCTTAGCGGAAGTCGGGCTGAACAACAACGACGTCGGCGAGGAAAAGACAGCAGAAAATAGAGCAAAGGCGTATATCAGGCTCAACAACATGTCCTTTGCCTAGAGGTGTAAGAAGGAACGACGGGACCTTGACCAAACTATATATGCACCTAGCTGAGGTCACGAACGGCTATAAATTGCTGGATGACCGTCAGAAAGGGTCTGAGACATAGCGCGAGTTTCAGTGCACCGGGGAGGGGACACCGCATCTATACTCTGGATGGCGCGTCCCAAAATAGCCCAGGTCATAAGGTCAAGCTTGAAGTCGCGGCATGTCCGGCCCCTGCTTTTCGAGCTAACAGAACATGAATTAACATGCGGAGATTTCACTAGTATATTCCTTCCTTTAGATATGAAGGAGGGCCTCCACAGGGGGGAGGGAATGTGTTATGATGTCAGCTATCGGCAGTTCGGTAATCTGTAATTTGGTTCCGCGAGGCGACACAGCTGCAATCGAATAGCCAAAGAGAGCGAAAACGCCTTTCACAGGGCGCAGTCGATAACTATGGAAAGGGACGCCCGAGCCACATTCCGCAACACTGATTATCCAAAACATAATATCTTTAACTTATAACTAGGCAATGTGGGGATGACTCTATATCTATAAAGGTAGTAAAGAGGTGTACATAGTTGGCTCCGAGAAATACGCACTGTTTCCTAATTCTGACTAAACCATTTTGCCATCTCTTGGTCAATTGAAGCCGGGCTGTTTCCCGCTTGCTGTTGGGGTATCTCAAAGTGTGCGTCTATTTGGAGCTGTATTAACGGGACCCTTTCGCCACTCTGAGTTAGAACGTACTATATTCTCCCATAAAACTGGACAGAAAGCCGCCAGATAGACGGCCAGGATGGTCCGCAGCGGACCACGACATCTCATTCGAGTACCCCGTCGAAAGGAAGGTGTCACCCGGGAAATGCTGTTGGAACCATTCCGCGTAATCATTCCCGTCCACACCTTTCCCTAAATAATCAGTAGCTAGAGAAGGTCGCCCCAGTTCATCGGTATACAGAGGGAGGTTGAAGAGCTGTTGGGAGTTAATAGCATCTATTTCTGGGTCCGGTGGAAGGGACTCCGTAGAAGGATGTGCCCACTCCAACACAGGTAGTGGTGAGAGTGTGAGAGGAGTAGACGAAACTTCCTCCCCTTCTCGGGTACGCTTCAGTGATGGAACATGTGTCACTGGGATAGAGTCTAGGTCCGCGAGCAGGCCACGCAACATGTCACTGAAGTAGTATTAGCTATTGTTGCTGTAAGATGTGGTTGACCTGCATACTTGTAACGCCCAGCGATTTGCCACCTAAAGCAGCTTGGATTAGAGCAAGACCGCGATTTTTGGAGAGACAGACACCACCTTTTCTCGTGCACTTGTAGGATATTGATACATTTACGGATGTCATCAATGTCTCTATCCAGCGACGCTGAGCTCCCATACTTGCGCCCTCGCCAAACATTAATCAGGAGTATGATAGCTGAGTAAAAGAGGGATATCTGATATCCATCATTATATTACAGTACACACTTGTACAAGACAATTGACACATACCTCTGCGACAGTAAGTGGTCGGAACCCCCTTTGCTGGTATGTATCAAGGACATGACAGCAAGATCGTGCCGCGTTCGCACATATGGCAAGGGAAGGAAACGATATCGGCGAGGGCTGACTAACGGTAGATATAAATGGCCTATGAACTTGTATTTGGACCCAATAGTAGACGGAATACAACAGTGTTGACTGTTTGAAGAATCTCGGATCGGGATTGTGGGGATTCCACCTCACTAAGAAATGAGCGAATGAGCGTTAGTCGAGAACAAGAATTACGACATACGGTGATCAGGTACCGAATCAACCCACTTGTTCAAGGCAGAATCAATGGTGACGACCACCCGACTGTCCCATTCAGGGCCCCGCATTTCCTTTGATATCGCAGACCGTTTAACGGCATACTGGTGATGTGTAAGCACCTTTGTGATGGAGATAATGATCCAGTAAACGTACAATGGTACGGTGCATAAAAGCAAAAATTTCCAATAACTCCAAATATTTGACCCAGAACGTAACAGTCGAAAGCTTCCCAGCAGGTTGCTTAAAGGCTCGGCTTGGATTCGGATGCTCCCAATATTCGTCATCGCATTCTATAGGCATATCAAGGTCATAGCTCAAGGATAACGATTAGCTTAGAGCATTGATGTTGTCGCTGCATGCTTACTCGTCCGACGTCGTCGCAAGCGGCCTTCCTGTTGTGACGCAGCTGAAGACATCCACACAAAAAATAGCCCAGAATGCTCTTTTCCACTCTTCGTCCTCCACTGTCCATTCTGACTTATCTGGCTTGCGGCGATGGGCGGCTACGCTTTGTGCCATGCGGATTCCAAGGCCAGGTAGCACCCAGCTTAATTCGGGGGTGGTAGATGTGTTAGCGTAGAGGACCATGAGCTATAGAATCTCGTCAATGTTTAGAAGAGAAGGCTACTATCTTCACTGACGGAATATATTTGTAGGTCATATATTGACGACGGTGCCACGAAAGAGCTTGGTATAGGTCGAACTTGTTGGTACCATTGCCATCCGGCGGAATGTTCCTGAGCAGGATCAAGAAAAACCCGAGGATCGTTGGAATAAGGTGCTGCTATGGCACAGACCAACAAAACCACGCTTCCAAAACGCCTGTCATAAAGGTGTAATCCTTGAGCGACGTTTTTCTCGAACTTCGGTCGGTAGATAAGATGCACTATCATATCACACTCTTCGTAATAGAGATCGATGAGGTCCTGTAGAAGGTCATCATCTGGAAACACGAGCAGCGGCTGGTGTTCATCTTCATGTAGAGATTTTTGCCACTGGAAACAACTTCAGAAGCAGTTGAAGGAATCAACGTTTACTGGGACCTACCGGTTGATCATTCCAAAACTCTGGACGCTTGGCTTCAAAGGACAACCCTTCAGAAGTACCAGTGAATTCTTTCTTTATTTCAACGGCCCTTTTCATCAGCATAAGGGCGCTCGATTTGCCATAATGCCGATGGCGGGACTGTCCAATAGTCAGTCGTTTTAAAGAATCGGTCAGGTATACATCTGTTTTATCCTCGACCACCGTAGTCGCATCCTCATCAGCGACAGCTGTGACAGGTATAGGAGATGATATGTTCGAGACTGAAACAGGTACAGACACTTCGCGAGCCAGCACTTGCCGGCAGACGGCTAGTTCAGATTCCAATGCATGGACAGAGGTCGCCAAATCTACCAGCAGCTGTTTAGCAATTGAGGGATCCGATGGCGCCACATATGAGTCGGTTAGAATGTCATTAATTTGCGCCTTCAAAACAGAGCTACCGGCAGAAATCTGAAAGCTGATAAGAGTGAGGGCGGATGATGTGTATGTATACGCACTTGAAAGCTATTGACATTAGAACCTTCCCCCAGCTGATCAAAGGGTGGACTAGCATAGTTGACAAAACTAGGCGAAGGTCAAACGAAATTAGCACCCGGTTTCGACGCGTCCTCGTCAGCTCACTTATAAGCGCTCCGGGGTTTAACATCCTAATATTACAGACGTATTAGACAGACCAATTGCCTGGAGAAATTTACTACTCACCTTCTTCGTATTCGAGGAAATATGAGTACATTCTTCATTATAGGCTATACAGCTGGAGCAGATATTTCCAGGCATCTTGGCACTGTCACCTAAAGAACGGTTGAAAAATTAGCAGACTGTTAAAGTGCTTGAGTTTTGTGAACCCCACATCGTACTGTTGGATATGAGCATACTTCGAAGAGAACAAAATAAGTAGCAATCACGTACTCTTCTTTTGTTTACATAAGTCGCAGGCACCTCGTAGACGTCTCTTCTTGGCCGTTGTCGTACTAGGAGCCCGTTCTTTCATGATACAGCGAGAATATAAGGAAAGGATACAGATACAGAGAGGCAAAAGCCTTGCAAGCTAAGACGGAGAAAGGGGCAACACTAGAAAGTTGGGGAATTAACTCCGCATTGATTGTGACGGCAATCCCCGGGCTTCAAAGCTAGCGATATTGCCGGCGGGAATAAAAGCTGAGAAATTCGTTCTTTCCTGTCTGCTGAAAGAGCATTCTTCTATAGGCATTACGTTGGCTCGATAATGGGCAGTGAAGGACGAGAGTTATAACTAAAACTTGTAATCCCCAAAAATGACTGGAAAATTTCTGCGTCACCTACTCATCCTAAATAAATTACAAGCGGCAGGTACCTGAATGAGGATAGTTCAACAAAATGTCATAAATTATATGCAGAAGTACAATAATGTGAAAGTATGTTACACAACGAAGGTGCCTCATGACACCTCTTCCATGTCGTCATCATCGTCTTCATCGCCTTCATCATCATCGTCTTCCTCCATCTTCATGGCATTTCCCACAGGTAAAGGAATATTCTCAGCTTTGATCTGCGAGTGAAAGGTCAGTGAAGAACCAGATGATGTTTGGATAAAGTACATACTCCTTCCTCCTTGTAGATGTCTTTCAGCTCATAATGTCCAGTATGCTCTCCGCTTTTGTGCAAAGAAGCAACCTCGAGCAACGTTTCTTTGAGGAAGGCGGTGGGCTGCTGGGTCTTGGTGCGTAAATCCCTGATGTTCCACCGAGGAGTATCTCGGAAGAGCTGAAAGATGAGATCCAGCAGTTGGTTCCTCGGCATACGAGCCATCCGCTCTGCACCCTTTCCTTTGCTCTTCGACTTTGCTTTCTGCAAGAGAGCGGTCAGTGAATTTCAGAGTCGACCAAAGTAAGAGAGCGCGTCGCACCACAAGGTCGGAGAACGTAGATTGCCCCAATGTAACACCACTGCTGAGCCTGTTGATACCACCTCTGGCAATATTGTCTTCTATCATCTTGATCTGTCTGACTGGAGTGTTGTACTTCTTGTGACGTTCTCGCATCTGCTTGCGATAGCTCTCGTTGTAGCCAGGACGTAAGCTGCATTCGTGTTTGACTCTGCCGGTAAGAATGGTGGTGCGCGCACGAGAGTTAGCGGGGCCTGTATTTTTGCCAGATAGATTGAAGGCAGCGTCTTTAGGTCGCTCTGCCACCACCATCTGGTTCTCTACCGAGTCATTAATCATGTCTAGTTCGTAACAGTCCGGTTCACTTGTCGAGGTTTCAGGAGCGTATTTTCTGCCATCATCATTAATCGGTTTGGTATCGAAATGGGGGCGTTTAGGGTTGGGAGCAGAGTCGGGAGCAGGAGGTAAGAAAAGAACGATACGTGGTGACTTTCCGCCTTGTCCTGTAGCCTCGCTGTATACACGAATGGTTGCTAAATGCACATCTTCGTCATTCACAGCCGCCCAGCGTTCCATGAGAGATTTGGGTATCTGTTCCAGTGAGTGGACGCGAACCCGGACGGTTAAGCAAGGAAAAGGCACCTTGACCAGCCAAACGCGGCCGTTTCCCTGGTCGAGCATTAGCTGCTCATCGGGGTCAGGCTGCGAGTCATCGTCTTCAGCATTTTCGGCGTCGAAATGTTTCTTTTCCTCGGTGGTAGTCTCGTCCATGATGGTGGTAGAAAGACAAGAGCTTGACTCGACCTAAAACGGAAGGCGTCGCTTTCTTCTTTTCCACCTCCTTACTGTTATTGTCTCCCGCCTGGTCCCAATGAGTATTGCTCTCGATGCCCTCATTTTTATCACAGCATGGGCCCATGTCCTTCTAGCACCCTACACCAAAGTCGAAGAAAGCTTCAACCTTCATGCTACTCATGACGTGCTCATGTACGGCGTTGGTCGAGATTCGCTCCCTAAAGTGCGCCGGGAATATCCTTCATCTTGGTGCTATGCTTAACCATCCAAGTATGACCATTTTGTATTTCCTGGGGCGGTACCTAGAACGTTCATTGGTAGCGTGTTGCTAGCATGGGCGTCGAAAATAGTGATCTATATTGCTGAACGACTGGGTTTCATTTCTTCAAAGTTTGACCTCCAAATAATAGGTGATATAGCCTGCTATATATTGTATTCTTTAAATCTCAGACCATGCCTAGTTCGACTCGTCCTTGCCAGTCTCAATAGCGTCGGACTCTGCTGTATCCAACGTGGCGTTTCGCGACGTTTCGGTCGTCTCACAGGGCTTTTCTTCACCCTATTCACGGTGTCACAGTTCCATCTACCATTTTGGATGGGACGAACGTTACCAAACATGCTAGCCCTGTTTCCAGGTGCGATATTATTTTTGTTAAACGGCGAGCAAGTCGACTGAAATGCACAGTGAACCTGGCAACGTATTTGGTTATTGATGGACCTCCCGCTGCTATATCACCATCTCGTGCTCGAGTCACCACCATTCTTGCTCTCCTGACCTTCACGGCAGTCGTCTTTCGCGCTGAGGTTCTCTTGCTACTTGGACCTCTGTCTTTGCAATTCCTCTACCTTCGTTGCATAACCTTCACTAGGCTTGTCAAGATTGGTGTCCTTTCGGCACTGACTTCAATAACGTTGACCGTCTTGGTTGATTCTTATTTCTGGAAGATGAAATACTTATGGCCAGAGTTTTTTGGGATATATTTTAACGTTTATCAAGGCAAGAGCGCGGATTGGGGTGTGCGTATATGTTCTATTCGAAGTTTTGACGCGTCTCACGGACCATAGATTGAACCCCCTGTGACATACTTCACGAGATATCTTCCGCGGCTATTGCTCTCCGCTGCGCAACTCGCACTACTAGGGTTTTGCATCGACCATCGCATTCGCTCTCTCTTACTGCCTTCTATCATGTTTGTAGCTCTCATCAGTGGATTAGGTCACAAGGAATGGCGATTCATCATCTACGTTGTGCCTACCTTCAACGTGGCCGCAGCAAGAGCGGCAAAGTGGATGTAAGCCCTCTCTGGAGAGGTGTGGTCTTTTACCTCATCTTTGCCGTACAGGGTGGGCCGTGGCAAGAACAGACTTTCTGGGAGGTTACTCTACGTTGGAACCTTCGGGCTCATTCTTATGAATCTAGTAATTACCTTTGCGCACACGTCCGCCTCCGTGGCAAACTACCCCGGAGGTGAAGCTCTTTCATTGTTCAACCGAAGATACCAGCACCTTCGTGGTACGTGTTTGAGATTGTAGGAAATGCATCTTGCTCATTGTGTAAAACAGTCCCCCCTCATGTTCACATATCAAACCTTGCTGCTCAAACTGGGGCTTCCCTGTTCCTGCAGGAACATTCGCCTCCTTATTTGAGTGTTGTGAAGGACAAACCCTGGACGTACAATAAAACAGAAAACCTGACCCTGCAAGATTTGACTCTGTCTCGGTCTATTACCCACTTAATAATGGAACCAACGGAGGCAGTACCAAAACAATGGAAAGTAGTGGAGGAGGTGCAAGGATTCGATCGCTGGCGTCTTGATCGCAGCATCCTTTCTGAACGAAAAGAACTGTTGATACGCCCATGGGACATTGTTACCATGTCGAAAACGACGATGTTGTGGATTATGGAGAGAAATGATTAACATCGTTAAAGGTCATTTACCAGTGACTGTTCATGGCGCCATCTCAGCTTTGGTCTTTCTAGACCCAAAAATCCCAGTGCCAACTCTAACAATGTCACCTCCAGCCTTTATCGCAGCCTCAAAGTCATTCGACATGCCCATACTCAAGAGCAATCGTCCATCGCCCGTCACGGTACCCCACTTTCCCTTCCCTGTTTCCTGAAACTCAGTCAGCAGGAATCTGTGTAAGAGGTTTCGTGTCTCCTTCAGCCTTTCAAAGTCGGCGTTGTCATCACCGGAATTTAGGGACTGCTCCAATGCGCCTATCGTCATTAACCCTTGTAATCGCAGTCGGGGGCATTGGTTGATGATGAACTTGGCGAGCTGGATTAGTTCTCCCGAAGGTTTGCTTTCCGATAATGGCGCCAGGCCAGACTTGGCTTCTTCTCCGGAAGTGTTGACTTGGATAAGCACGTTAAGTGGGGCCGTACGATCTGAAGGTAGCGCCTTGTTTAATGCGCTCGCGGCTTTTTCTGATGTGAGAGTTTGGATCGCGTAGAGATTAGGGATCGCTAGGCACTACTTTAGTCAAATAAGAGACCAAAAGAACCTCAGAGAACATACCAGCCAGAGCTTTAGCCTTATTACTTTGGAGAGCACCTATGAAGTGCCAGCGAATTTCGAGAGGCAACTTTATGAAACAATACTCGAGTCACAACAGTTACCGAGCCAGTCGTTGGTGCGCCTCACCTCTTTAGCTTTCTCGACCAGCTCCTGAACATAATTTTCTCCAAAATCGAGCTGTCCATCCTCCAAGCACGCCTGGATATCCGATACTGGCTTGTACTTTGATACGGCAACGAGTAAGGTTGGTGTAGCGGGAGAGGCCGATGCAACGCGAGACCGAATCTCTGCCAGAGATTCTAGTAGTTCTGCCTTTCGCTCTGGAGATACGGACGACACCATGTGGCTATAATGTGCAAAATGCAGCAGTCCTGTTCGGCAAGTGATGTGTTGAATGGAACGAAGGAACATAAGCTCGCTTGCCGTCTGTTGCCGATATGCCGAATCAGAATCCGGCCCGGATGTTCCATCTCGAACTTGGTAAGTTCTTACTGTATTCTATCAGACAAGATTCTACATTGGCCAGCAATTAGAATCCAAGTATCTACTCGTTTTCAGACTTATTTTGCAAACATATTTGAAGTGAGCGCCTCTAGGGCGGGACCGTGTGATTCGGGCCCACATGTTATTCGGACCGTTATTCCGAACAGACCCTGGCTCAACCCCGGCTCGCCCTAGGCTCTACAGTCTACTACTGAAGCAACATATTTCAGATATTTGAATAATACAATCTTTAGTCCGCTTCGAGTAACGTTAGATTCCTGCTATCTTTCTTTTGCGCTTGCAGGCTTTGTGCAGGCTACGTTCAAAGTTGAAGACACGCATCAAATCGGGTGGCAATATGCTGACGCATGCTGATTTGGTCACCATCAATACAGCCAAACACTTGCAATCTACATTGTTTCAACTTTGAAATTGGGTCCGTGGCAAGAATTTACGACTGACTTCTCCTCGACGCGACCTCTCACCATTCTCTACCCTAACCACCATGGTATGACCTTCTTCAATTTATTAGGTGACCTACTAACAATTTGGTAGGCATACGACGAACGTCGACGGTCGCTCGCCGATATTGAGGCGACATTACAGGACATCTTCAACCACCATCCACTCGTCACCTCCACCAATGCTGGTGAATCTGCAATACCAGCTGACTCTCTTGTCGACGTTCTCAAGTCATTATCGGATGTTTACAATGGCTTCGAGCTTATGGACAGCACAGAAATAGCACAGCTCAATGACGTTCTCAAAGACAACCCTGGTTTGCAAGTGACGCCGCCGCTTTTACTTCAGCTGTACAGGGACAAATCCAAGCACCTTACTTCTCCTCTGTCACCTTCGACAAGCGATGTGGCAGACTCGTCGGAAGGTCGGGGGCGCCCTCAAGACCGGATAGAAGGCGAAGGAGATCATTCTCGGTCGTCAAGTAGTGATTCTCAAAGCAGACCTCCATCTCGTGGACCACTGACGCCAAAAACGCAGTCAGTATTTGACACGCAGCGGCGCCAGCGCTCGACTCCCTTAAGTAATAATGCACCATCGAGTTGGACTAAACGTCCACCCGCACCACATCGACGAAAAAGTGACGCTGGCAGTCGTAGCGATTCAGAAGTGAGTTCACATCAAAAAGTAACGCGCCACCATGTCAATTGACTCTGTCGCAGAACAGCCCAAGTGCTTTTAGGCAGACATTCTCACGGAACAGGACCCCGTCAAATCCTACCTCTCCCTCCGCAAACATGTCTCCAGCTCGGAGCAATTTCCCACTTGTCGGATCACCTCCCTCTAGGCCCCATTCACGTGCCAATTCCAACCCACAGTCCTTTAGCAGCTCCTATCGGGACGATGATGACAACATACACGATACCTCGTCGGTATACGACTATAGAGGACAGCGCATGGATGACTCGTTCATCACATCCATATCGTCATTACCCATGCCACGTTCATCGTCGGACTCTGAGGAAGATGATTCTGAATTGGGTTTGGTAATGGAGCGCCAAACCACGAGTTCGACCGCCTCTCTAGAGCCTTTTGAGCGTGTAGACGCCATGCAGAAGCAGATTGCAGAGTTGATGAGGAGGTTGGCTGAGGCAGACAAAGCCTTGCAAAAGAGAATATCGGAACATGATTCTGAAGTGGACGAGTTGTCTACGAAAATCGACGAATTGCGTAGTGAGCTGAATGCCTCTAAGCGTGATGAGAAGGATCTGAGGTCCAAGGAGGTATGTCTTTCACTGCCGAATGCTTAATCCTTTGTATATTTATATTTTACAGCGAACATACATGAACCAGATCTCAGCGCTGGAGAACGAAATCGCGAAACTTTCAAAGTCCCTGGAATCTTCCCGCTCATCTTATGCTAATTTACAGAAACAGTACGCTGAACAATGCAGTGAGTGCTACAGATATCCTCCCTCTATCAGATCCTCATAGTAGTTTGTCAGGCGCCTCCGAGAAGTACCGTCATGACCTGCGCCAGCGGGAAGAGGCGATCCGAAATCTCAAGGAAACTGGCTCTTTACATGAAATGGAGGCTATGAAGTGGACAAAAGAGCACGAAGCTTACGAAGCTCGAATCTCCAGCCTCGAGGGTGAACTGGAACTGGCACAGCAAGTCCAAGCTCAGTTAGATGAGCAGAAGCAGGAGAATCTTTTGCTGAAGGAGACGATTGATCGCATGAGGTTTGATATGGATGAGATGAGAAACAGTGCTTCCAGTGTTATGGGTGGGTCCAGCGGGAATTCTAGCGCGGCCAATACCATGAGCAAGAGTCTGGGTGCCGAGTTGGCAAGTAAGATCAAAGGTGGTTGGGGGCTAGAAGACGAAGAGGAGGATGTCGAAGACGAAGGTGATAACGCGGAAGCCACGGTCGTAAACGATAGCGACGGCGAAGATGTGATCCAGACAATTATAACAAGGAAGAAACGGGTACGCCTCATTGTTGTGCTTCTTCCCTCGTTACACTCTATTGATTGGTCGTGGGTAGAAGGTTTCAAGTCGGGCGAATATGGTTGAAACCACAACTGTGGAGGAATACAAAGAATATTCCGACACTGCTGTTCAATACGATGCTAGTGCCTTTATATCGGTAATAGCGACACAGACAGACCCGGAACCCATCATCGTCAAAGCTTCTCTTAGTACTCAAACTGATGACTCCCCTGCGCCACCTTCCAAACCTACAATTTCACCAAAGGTCACCATGGACATAGATATACAAACAGATTTCGCGGGGATTGATGAGACCTCGCGGTCGCCTTCACCCGATGAAGCGATGGCTTCTTCCTCATCAACTATTATTCCTCCCACGCCCAAGCCCCATCAACGATCCCTTGAAATTCCCTCTGACCAGCCACCCGCGTACGACCAGCACGAGGAACACGATCGGGGCATCGCTTCCGATACCATGAAGAAATTACACCCTGGTGCCGAGACGCCTCTGGTAGGAGTACCAGGTGGTGTTTCAAAAGAGGTTGTCGACGCCTGGGACATGGTCAAGGCGGCGGTCGGGTGCAAGTGCTCGGTTATAGACACCGTCATTGAAAATTCGGACATAACCGAGAGCTCTCGCCCACCAAAGGATACTAAACGTCGGAGAAATCGTTTCTACAACATTATGTATGTGGTTCGCGATGGTTCTCCGCCTCTTCCGAACGGTGTGGTCACCCAGGCTGCTATGGTGTTTGGTGCCTCGGCATTAGTCCTTCTCGCTCTTGGCCCGTACATGGTTCCTCATTATTCAATTCCTGGCGGCCCGACCTACTATGATCGCACTGCTTGGAACAGCTTTAACACGATGCAGGCGGCCGGAGAAGGTTTTTCTCCTGATGGCACTGCAGCCGTATGGAACTTCTTGGGTCGTGTAGGTGGCGGCGCTGCGCGAATGGCCAGAGGCTGGCCGACATGAATATAATGAACGTAATGCTTTTTTTATTCGCTTGTACTAATTGTTTGGGCATTCTTCTTTTGGCTGGATTCGTGATTCACACACTCATTTCTATATCTGCTGCTGTCTTAAGATACCACTCCACTTACTCTCTTTATTGCTTTTCCTTATTAACCCAAAATGCTTAGCGTACTGATGTGTTGTAACGGAAATGTAATCTGATGTACAGTGTGGACACTTACATGTCGTCTAAAGGAGCTAAGCTATCACTACTCTAATGTCAACAGTCCGAATGAAAAGTATCAAGAAATGGGGTGTCTATGGGCAAGTATATAAATGACGGAGGGGGGGGGGGGGGGGGATGACTGGCAAAGAAGTACAGAGGTATCACGAGCAAGCGAGCATGAACGGGGGACATCAATATTGGGGTACAGACAAGTGCCGGAAAACAACGAAGATCGAAAAGATGGGCGTACAAAAAGAGAAAGGCGACCAAATCTCTAGCAGGTATCAACCCTGATGATCTGGTACACGCTTTCGACCGGGAGAAAATACAATTCCAGCATCTTCTTCGTCCTCTTCTTCGCCATTTACGTCGCAACCGTAAAAAGACGAATGGTTCCCGTGGTCTCCAAACGAGCTCGAGTCATCGTCCTCAAAATCAAATGAAGTGTTTCGCGGCGGTCTCGCGTCGATCACTCGCGATGTGGACTGGAACAAATTGGATGACCCGACTCCGCGATCATCACTATCCGGGGAGTCAGATGAACGGCCGAATATGAGGGAATTGAAAGATGAATCATATCGATTGACCGCCTCGCTCTGTTCGTCATTCCATTCAATATCGAAACTATCGTTCCGAAATTCAATTGGATGGTCTCCCCAGCTGGAAACACGCCGATCTGCAGTCAGGATGTCGCTAGCATCTGCAGATGGATGATGGTAGCGCAGAGCTTCTGCACTGGCGCGAGCAGTGCGCGTAGCGTGGGGTCGGGGAGGGCCGAAGAATTTCAGCGACCGAGTTTGGTTGCTGTCGCTATCGTCGGGGGAAAGGGACTTTGGTGTACTGTTTCGGCTAGACCTTTTGAGAAATGCTGGGAGTGTAAAAGTGAATCTAGATGCGCTTGTGGAGGTAATGGTTGTTGAATCATGGTCGCTTCGAGACCTGATAGAGGAATGTCGGCTGATGCTGGTGGACCCACGAGCTCGCAACCCAGACCGATCGGTAGACATCGATCGCGACTTCACTTTTTTGCGAGCAGCGTTGGAAGAAAAGAGGGTAGGTGAAGAAGACATGTCTGTTGCTTTTCCCTTCCCCTTGTCTCGTCCTGAGCCAAAATGCCTAGTAATGCTGCGATGTCGTACCATAGAAGCGCTGCCATTGCTGCCTTTGCCATGTCTATCGTTATGGCTAGGTGTAAGTGTGCTCGTCAAGTCTGGTGTAGCAGCACGAATACGCTTCGTGATTTTGGTCATCCCACGCTGAATTCGTGCCCGCCATCTGAAGTGAATCATAGAGATCGCCTTGCGCTCTTCCTCCGGAGAGACGATGATTTTTTGTGACGTCTCTTGGAGCCATGTGTCGGGGTTGGGAAGGTCATGAAGAAACCAGGGACTGCACTGCGTCAATGTATGGTTAATGGAGAAGGCATGATGAAAGGAAATGGGGCGTACTCGGACTTCGCTGAGAGTAATACGGAGCTTCACGTCCTTAGCAAGGAAATGGTCGAGAAGATGCATAACGATTCCACCCTCCGAGTGTTCGTCAGTGGGATAGCGTCCGCCAGTAGGGATGCGATCATAACCCATGTACTCTTCGGCCTCCCAGTCGTCATAATATATCCGCCGATACACTTTCCATTCACTGCCAGCGCCACCTTCCTTGGGGGCAAAGGGTACCTTGCCAAAGAGCAGGCAATAGAGTGTGACCCCAAGGGCCCAGACGTCAATGGCATTGGTAATAGGCTGAGGTGGAGGGGGAGGGTTCTGATCTATGCAGACGGAATCGTAAACAACCTCGGGCGCCATGAACATCGGCGTCCCAGCTCTGATAGCTAGGTTGGTATCTGTAAGAAGAATGGGGTCCTCGAGATCATCCTGGGCGGAAGGTCCGGCATGGGAAAGCCGTAGTGCATAGGAGAACTGCGAGGTACCAAAATCGGCAATCTTGACATGCTGACGGTGTGCGGTCCACAACAAATTAGCTGGCTTGATATCCCGATGGATGATACCCTGGGCGTGAACTAGAAACGGAAGAAGTTGGCTGACGACGAATTAGGTATGCGGTAGTACTCACGGTAGTCCAAGCCAAGTATAGCGTCCCGTATGATGCGACGAGTCTGCTCCACCGTAGAGACAGGGTTGCCTTCGTTGGTCCATTCAACTTCCCCACCTGCGCAGTATTCCATCACTGAAATTGGGGGTTAGATGAGAGAATACAACCATGGGGGCGCATAAACCTCGGTATGCGGGGCAACGGCAGTCTCGGGGGACGCCGTACACTACAAAGCAGCCTGCATACACAGAGGATGGGCGAAAGAGACGTACCCATGAATATCTTGCCAATGACCCGGTCGTCCAGCACCTCAAATAGTCTAACAACATGTGGATGGCGAAGTTTCTTCATAATAGCTATTTCTTTGAGAATTTTGCCTTCTGCTGAGTGAATAGCATCTCCAAGCGTGGGATCTGTATGTCGAGGAATGTGGGAACGCCGTAGCTGCTCGTATTTCCTGTTCCTTTTGGCTTGAGGAGAATCGCGACGCACGACCTTGATAGCCTGTCCGCAACGAGTTCAAATGGGTGTGAAAGGTAGAGAAAACGACCGTACCAGTATTCTGTTTGGGTTCAAGGAGCTGCGAGCCTGATATACGACTCCGTTCTTTCCCTGGCCAACCTTGGGACCTAGGTCGTATTCATTAACCGTGTATTTGTCGTACTCGACATGGTCGGTGGTGATGACTGCAGGAGGGTCGAATACGCGGGTATCGACAGAACCACCAGGAAGGGTGCTCTCAACCATGATTGTGGTGGGTCAGAGAGCAGCATGAAAGGGAGTAGATGGTGGTTCACGGTCAAGGAGAAGTGTAGAAGAAATAACATATTCATTAGAATGACCCCGGATACCGCTTCCAAAAATGGACAACAGGAAATCTATTTCGAATTTGAAATGGATGAATTGATGCATTGATTCAAATCTTCCTTTCCAGTTTATTCCACTACGAGTAATTCGTATCCCGTCACACTATTTCCAGGCAATTGCCCCCCTGCCGCTTCCCCCGTGCTACGCAGCAGTCCCCCTCGCACACGTACATTTATCTTCTTCCTTGACATCTTTCATCACCTGTAAACATACATATCCGATCAGTATACCACCTCGAATTATTTAATTTGCCAGCATCTCTGATTCCCGCGAGGAACGATGCCATAATGCCCTCCGATCTAAACATCGCAGGGACGCACTCGGAATCGCCGATAAAAAAGGGGGTCTTCATCTACTCACTGATTCGACATGCTTGCCGCATCCCTGTAGGTAAAATGTTAGTAACCGCCGGTTAACTTAGGAGGCCAATGCGAATGAAGGAAGAAGCACGTAAGGACAATGCGATCCTGGGATCTCCGATGGAAATAATGGGCCAGGCATCGATATCCTATCCAATCCAGTGCTTCTCGGAGCCACTCTATTCATACTCTGATGCGGCTCTGATGGGAAACAGAAGAAGAAGGTAGCAGATACTCACAGCCCATGTAGTCTTCCCACACTTTTCGCATTTGACCAGGAAGCATGAGTCGACGGGGACGCATTCCATGATCTGGTGTGCCATATTGATTCTAATGATAGGGTTACCCTACCATTGTTCGAAGCAGGTACCGCCTAACTTACGGTTGTAATGTTGTGCTGCTGAGAAAAATGTCTGTGATTGCACCGCCTGTTCAGTACTTTATACATTCAAATACAACCCACGTGATCGCTGACTAGGATGATGAGCAATACATTAATAAGCAGGCAAGTGATCTTATAATTCGGAATACAGGACCAGCTAACCCCTGCTAACTTCGAGACCGGAACCGTTCAAAAGATTCACCAAAGGGTTTATCGAAAAAAGCAATCTGCGTTCATGTCGGATGCAATCCTATTCATTCGGTCTTGACGGATTTCGCTCTCGCATCTAAGATAGCGTCTCGAAGCCTTTTAATACCCTCTTCTGCATCCTCTTCTCCGACTGCGCTGAAAGACGCGCGTACGTATGCCGTCTTCCTGCCATTAGGTAGGAAGACAGTTCCCGGGAGCGCGATAACACCTCTTTCGAATGCGTTCGTACGAATCACGCTTTCTGAATCGCCTTCTTCATGCTCCGACACGCCAAGGCGTAACTTGAACCTACAAACGCATGAGACCCTCGCATCCAATCTTCCTATAGCAAAACGTACCAGAAGAACAACCCCGCTTCGGGCGAATCCCATTCGACTAAATCCGAGAGATGCGTCTTCAAAGCTCGTTCAAATATGTCCCGTTTCTCCCGGTAGAATGAAGAAACAAGGTCGGTGTGGGCCTTGAAACCATCGTAACCCCAGGAATCAAGCAACGCAAAAGTTATGACCTGAGTCAGGGAAGATGGCTGGAGATTTGAAGTTGACGTCTAGAAAAAGAATGATTGACGGGTGCCACCGACAATCATCAAAAAAGCCAATAAGATTCTAGTAAATGAAAATTTCCGGGGATCTAGGCCGGTACAATAAAGACGTACATGTCGATCCATGGCGTCGAGGAGTGGCTCGGGGCCGGAAGCAAACCCAATGCGGATGCCAGCCGATAGGATCTTGGAAAGACTGTCAAAGCGGAGCACTCTACCAACTTCGGGTTCTTCGAGCTCCAGGGAAAAGTAGGACGGATATCTTGGGGCCTCGCCAAAATATAGGTAGTAGTAAGGATCATCTGCGCAGGTGTAAGCAGGCGGGTACGCATATGTGGTGCACCATGCATAGCAGTACTTGCCTTCTAGAATGATAAAGTTGTGCTCTCGAGCAAGCTGCAGAACTTCCTTGCGCCGTTCTAAAGTAGCGGTCATCCCGGTGGGATTACATCCGTACTGCGCCATCAGAAACTCCGTAAACCACTAAACGCTAAGATGCGATACGTGTACGTACAGGAACCGTGTACAGGACTCTTGGTTTCGGTTTGTTGGCTGGCCAGCCGTCCAGAATCGAGCGAAGTGAACTGGCGAGTATCCCATGCGAATCCGTTTCCACCTCTAACGCAACCATGCGAATCAATGATCTAGGAAGCGGATACATATTAAAACAATGTCGCGGGAGAACATACCAATCTGATCACAGTGAAGACTCTGGAACATGGGAATCACACCGCTACAGCAAGACGGAAGAAATTAATGAAAAGACTCGGTCAGGTCCATGCCTGAGACGGAGACGCACGCGTAAACTGGGGACTCGACTAGAATAGGATCTCCAGGATTGATCATTGCTGTGACAGCCTGTTAAAATAGGTGTAAGTATACTATACATCGCATCACAAAACAATCGAGTACCAGCGTAGGTACAGATGTCAACACTTACTTTGTAGATCAAGTCTTGCGATCCAGAACCTACACTGAGTCGCCACCCTTCACCTTGTCGCCGGCCATGATTGTGTTCTTGCAAGCCGATGAGCCAGTCTCGCAGCTGCGGTATCCCAGCAGTTTCGCCGTATTGCAGACCCTTGGCAAGCTCAGCCTGGCTCAGATTCACCGGGACATCCCGACTGGGGTCAATAGGCGATCGAGCTGTGAAACTTAGCGACGTGAATGGGAAGGTGGCCGCGTTGGGTTTGCCGGCCAGAAGCGATATGATGCCTGGAGTCGCTTCCAAGGGCAGCAGGCTCCGAACTGGACAAAATTGTATCGGTACCTGGTTGGCCTAGGAATCATCGAAGACCGATTGACTGACTGGGGCTTGGATTCCGATTCTTTGCCGCAAGGGAAAGAAAAGGAACGTAAAAGTCTGCAGGGAGAGCCTTTACTTGGAAATTATCACGATGGCTAGTGCTGTCAACAGGGCCTGTACGCGTTCCGTTAACCGGCGGATCAGTCTACCATAAGACACATCTGATGAACGGCTACCACCACAGCAAGAAGGATTCATTCTTACCACGTTCACGCTGCTCATCACGGCGGATTCGATGGTCGTAGCACCGAAAAACGACAACTACCCAAAATAGTCACCCATTTCGTAATGTTGCATATAAAATTTCTCAGGCGATGTAGGGACGTCCAAATTCAATTATCCTCCCCGAACATCAGTAAAAAAGGCTATGTGAGCCCTGTTGAACGGATTCCCCATCCATGAATATGATTGGTTCGATGTCTAAGGAGTGAATGCTTCGGATTTTTTTGCTAAAAGCAGGCTGCAGCCACACGTAAGTATCGTTACGGTCCAAATACGGTTTACCCCACTCTGTCGATTTTTTTTTCCCAGTATAATTTGGACTAGGTTTTATGCATCGTGCTCTCACACTCAAAGGAGACAAAAAGATGAATCTCTAGCTGGATGCTCACACGAGTTCATTTAATGCTGATGATTGGATTATCTGGCTGGGGGTCAGCACATGATGATCTTCACCGACTCGACTGGCATCAACTTTCCTGCGCCCTCCTCGATGTGGTTGGTGAAGCATGTTTGACGGCCAGAATCATCTAGAAAACCTCTTTAATTCGATTTTCTGGCCTTCATTAGGTTGCTCAGTCCCCATTATAGGGAACCTTGACCGGCAGGCCCCAAGCTCCGTACCTCTTCTGTGCGACCTAGCATCATTATGGTAGCGCTCCACAGGGCAGCCCAGACTGCTCCTCCAGGTCGCAGCGGCCGGTACTTGGGAATACACGACATATTTGATTGGCCATCTCTCTGTCCTCGTTGGATCGAGTCAAGACTCGACTTGGCATGAAATAGCTGCTCCTGTCCCGCATGCTTCATTTGTTATGTTCCCCGGACCTTCATGGCTGTGGTGCCCCACATGATGTCAGGCTAGCCCATCCTCGACCGCCCTACCCCAGACCCAGCGCGCTGCCTCCCGAGCACGACAAAGGATAAAATACACCTCAGTTTCGTATAACCTGCATCCCGTTAGGACCACGGTGGCTCATCAGAATGACTCAGCTGATGCCTAGCGGGTTCCGACTTCTTGTTGAGATCTTGAGGCCCAGATTATTGTGACTGACAGATCTCTTCGACAAGGACCCCGGCATCTCGCCACTTTCTCTTCATGTCTAAACTTGGAATCACGGCCAGGTAAATACCCTGTTCTCCGAAGGCTTCTTCGGATGGGTTGTCCTGGTTCTTAATGAAATTTTTATTCGATCCATGTATGTGAAGAAGCAACAGCACCTGCAATGTGCCTCATGTTCGTAAAGTCAAAACTCTGTTCCTAGGTCATTCTGATGCACTGATGATTTGGAAAGCAGGCATTTTTGGTTAGGGTTGTGTCATCGCATCAACACCTCCAAGGGCTATCGTACCCCCGGGCAGAATTTACGAGTATTTGAAGGTTTTCTTCGTCCTAGATGGCATCAACATCCTCGCCGCAACATTCCGACGACGCTACAGCGCGAGAAAACAGGGGACAGAATGTTGAAATGGTCCGTTCTCTCCTTCCATTCGGCAATACCAATAGTTGACAGATGGAATATCATATCATGTATGTGTGTAGGCGAAAATACATATTCATGTACATACTATGGTGTGGATAAAAGCTACCGCTTCTCTTTAACGAAGATATGAAGCGTGATGTAACTTGCTACAGTGAAGAAAGCGAAGAAGATACCGAGAAGTGCGATGTTAGGCCACCAGAACGCCTGAGCTTTCAGGCCAAAGACGGATAGAATCATTGAAGCAGGAACATCCAACTCCACTCCGTACTGGATAAAATTGATCATCATCACATTCTTTACCACAGGTAGAGAACCTACCTTGACTTCCTTCAATGATAGGTAACGCAACTCGTTGACAGCGAGCGCTTCGAAGGCAGCGTGGAAGAATGAGATGTAGTATAAGAATTCCAAAGCGGGGATGATGTGCTCCCTACTGATCAAGAGACCCGCGAACAGTAAGCTATAGAATTAAATCCTGTGAACATCTCGGGATACCCATACTTGGGAGCGACGTACTTGAATAACATCACTAGCGTGCCGACTAGGCTAGCAACACTGGTATTCGAATAGGCAATCGAGAGCAAAAGCACAACGCTGGCCGTGGTAAGATTAAACAACACCAAAGTAAGCATGAACTTCCAAAAGCCGGCAACAGTCGGGACCAGTCCGGCAAGTCCGTAGACAATCCCACCGAACATAAGGGGAGGGACCACACGTAAGGGCAGAATGTCGAACAACACCTGTTCAGCAAATGTTATGTGACGGTTCCGACGTTTGATGAACACTAACGTGCCTTAGAAGAGAAATAGGTAAATGTCGAGTAATATCCATTTGACCTGGAGATGTAAATGAGGCGGTTGTCCGGTTACTTAGCTTAGCGTAGACCAACCTTTCCCGCATAAACAAAATCCGCTCGTTAGCGAATAACCCCAAACTTGACAGACAGGAGAACCCAAAAAGGGACAATGTGAAAAAGAACAGCCCTATTGCCACAAATCAGTACTTGATGACTGCCCAGAAAAATGCAGGGTGCCGACCCAGTCTATTTTGGAATCCTGCAATATCATTCCTAAGGGGAAATGAGTAAAGATGAGACCATAAAGATTCATCGAGACTTACGTGACATTATGGAAGAACAAGCCACAGATCACTGGGATTGCATTCAGTCAGAGATTTGGGGAGCGGCGCAGTATGGCGTAGCTGCACTCACGAGCTAAAGCAATCGAAGCCAAGTAATGGGAAGCCAGAAGAGCGGGATCCCGGTACAAGTTTTTAAATGCACGGCCGCTCAAGATCCTAAACTGAGTACCCCAACTCGCACGTTTCCGACCTCTGAGTAGGGAAGTCTCGAACACGACATCAGGAAGCTCGTCCCCACTGCCATTCGAGCTGTTTCCATTCTCTGCGCCCTGATGGACCTGATCAATCTCTGCCTTGATATCGGCGGCAATGCTGCTCTGAGCATACGCGTCCACGAGGGCAAGAAGTTTGGGAGCTAGCGGTTCATTGCCCGGTCTAGGTGTTCCAGAGACGGCTTCAAAGAGCTGAGAGGTCTTGCGCTTGATGTAGGCACCTGTAGAGGAACTGATAGAGTTTGGGCGAGTCTGTAGCTCAGTCTCATCCCCTGGCGGAGAATTGGTAGAGGAAGAGGGGTGAGAACGGACAGATAACGGCACGGTTTGACGCCTTAGACCGCGTTCCTCATCTCCCAAGTTGCTCGTATCTTCTGTCGGCGAGCTGGGTTCTATTGACGGCGAGTCACTTCTTGGAGTGCTAGTCATGCTTGCATGCATTGTCAAGTCGACTAATGGACTAAAAATTAAGATCACACTGGGCGGCGCGAACGGAAACACAAACTGAGGAAGTCGGCTATGTTGAAACCAGGTGGACAAGGACGTCCAATGCCGGCGAAATAATCTTGGCATTTGGAGAACTCGCCCGAGTAAACCAGTTTTCCCATAGCAAGAACGACCAGCTGATCGAAAAGAGCCACGATATTGCTGCGAGGTTGATGGATCGTAAATACGACAGTGCGGTTATAGTCCTTGGCAAGTGAGACCAGGCTGTCTATAACATTGAAGGCATTGAAGGCGTCCAAACCTGTAGAGAATCGCGCGTCACTGATTGCGAACAGAAGACAATAACAAGTACTTACCACTAGTCGGTTCGTCCAAAAATAGAATCGAAGGGCTCGTAACCAATTCACAAGCAATTGAAACCCGCCTTTTCTCGCCTCCAGAGATAGATCGCCGACCTTCCAAGTAGTTCAATCAACGAGAAACTATAAAAATTCTAATACACTCACCGCTATCACCGATTCTCATGTCTTTTATCTTGAGAATCCCAAGCTCGTTCAAGGTCTCTAGTGTTCTAAACTTCTTGGCCTCGAAACTCATATCTCTGGGTAATCGCAACAAGGCGCTGTATAGCACCGTCTCATACACTGTCAGTGTGCTCATGAGCGTATCTTCTTGGTCCACAAAACCGGTTACACTCTTGAATTCGGCATCAGCCACCTTCCTGCCATTCACAAGTGTGACACCCCCCACTGATCCCCGTTTGTTCTTACGGGCAAGGATATCAAGCAAAGTTGATTTTCCTGCACCAGAAGCGCCCATGATAGCCATGACTTGACCAGGTCTTACGGAACCCGTGATATCATCAAGGATGATACGGGATCCAATACTGTACTGGAGCGACGAAAAGTGCAAGGAAGCGGGAACATGCTCGGCCATCAACTTAGATGCTTCATTGTCTGGAAGACGTATTTGACCAAATTCCCCGGTTCCGGCTCGGCCTGCGTACCACAGAATTGCAGAGGTTAGCACGACGATCATACCGGCACCCGCAGCACTGAGAGCTACCCAGCGCGTATTGTCAGGTTTCGGGGGACGCTATGAACAATTGAATACGAGGAAGTTGAATAGTAGTTGTCGTCACGTACTACATAGCCAGGCACCTGGGAATAGTGAAGGCATTCACCTCCTTCACACTGAAGTGTGATATAAGGGTCACCGAACACACTCAGAATTAGATCATTCATGGCTGGTTCTTCAAATTTACAGCCCTCGCGTGTCTTGCAGCTGAACGATGCTGGTCCCTTGATGGACTCGGTCAAAAAGTCGCTGATATCTGGTTGTGGAGATTAAATGTAATATAAATATTGATGACACATACACCTACCAATACTTCCGTCCTCTCCGCAAATGAAACGACCGGGAACACAGCTACATTTGATGTTTTCGCACGCGTAGACAGTCGCGTTGACATCGTAGCCAGGTTGACTCTCAGAGGAACAATGGTCCAAAGAACAGTAGAATGATTCCACTTGGGCCGTCCAAAACTGGAAAGAACAAGTTGCCGACGGCTTATCACAGCTGAAAGTCACTTGAGGAGGCCGCCCAGGCAACTGGTCAATGATCTTTCGGTCTGAAGACATGGTCAGGAAGTAAAGGACCGAGGCGCAAGTAACACATACTAGTTACATCGCACATCTGATGGTTGTTGAATACAGTCTCTCCGCCTGTATAGCACGTCATGTTGGTCGCTTCTTCATCGAACGCACTTGATGGTTCCCCTGCGAGAGGAAACCCGACACAAGCTTGGTCAGTCTTACAAACTGTGGTGATCGTCAGAGTGAAAAGGAATACATGGTAACCTCAACATACCATTGCAATTGATTCCTCCCCAACCATCTTTGCACTCGCATGACTTGCCGTCCTCGCGTAGTCTGCGATACTCGCCGTCGGCCAACGAGTCGCATTCTAGCTAATGTTCTTCACATGGACAATGGCAATATGGCACCGAGTACGTACGAGGAATCAGGCAGTCAATGCCTCCCCATCCTGCTGGACATTTACACTGCCCGTCATATGGGTCACAGTTGCCATATTGACCGCAGTTAAATGCAGGTAGTAGACAGTTGAAGCAGGGAGGACACTTGTCTAACGAGCACAGGTTGGCAAGATGATACCAAAGAACACTCGATAGCCCTACCTGGCGGACGGACGACTGCAAGGGCCTAGGTGAATGTAAGTTCCGGTCCTCTCACGAAGTACGTGCTGACATACAGAGAGAGAATTGCTAGAGACTGGAGCCCATGATACGTTTCCACCAGATACCGACAACGCGAGAAGGGAGAGCAACGCGACTGGCAGCATCGAACTCAGTGATGGAAGCACCTGTAATGGCTGACATCAGACCGACAACTGCCGCGTAGGCACTTGGAATCTGTGATAGGAAATAATGTCTCACGGATACTGCGCCGGACCGATATCCGCTGCGTACAGACCGCGCACCTCCTTGGAACATACTCACTTCATCAGCGCCTTTTGAACGCAATTTGGGAATTGCCATGCGTAAACTGGCCGTATATGCTGTGTATAACATGCATCAAGCATGCGAACTTTTTCTTCCTTTTATTGAGCACGGCGTCTGATGCTACCTTGATTCCCACCCGACGATGGCAACTATTCACTGGTCCCTGCCCCGCTCGGAGCCGCCCCCTCACACATCTGTAACAGCAACGAGCATAGTTGCCTGTATCACCGCCATATTGTTCCTACTTTATATGTTGTCCTTGATTTGGAGTTTTCATAACTCCCAGAAATCACCCATCCCCACCAACAAGCCTTCCGGTCAAAAAATACAGTCCTTTGCCCCGTGTTAGCCGATGTTCTCAATCTGCACTTACTTGACCTGACAATTTCTTTAGTTGTCTATGCCTTCATGGTCATCACGGCTCTAGCTGAGGTATTTGCCAGTTTTATTTCTCATGTACCGGGTTCTGCAACTTTACTATTAGGCCGCTACGTCTTCTTGGTTATTGGTACAGTACCGCATACACGGAAACTACCCAAATATGCTCACACGTACCGGAGCTATCATTCTATTGTAACTCTTTTCACCATATTCGATGGTCTCTAGTGCTGATGCAGTCAGATCTTCCGCGTGCTGGACATGCTTAACCGCAGGGCTGTTGACCCATATCTTCTTGCATCCCGCACACCGGTCCCATCCCGTCTCCTCCGTAGGATCCCAAGGACTCTGGCTGTTAATAACGTGGATGCTTTGGATTGCCGGCGCTGTCGTAGTCAATGGAGCTCTTCCTTCCTTGATAACTAAAGGCAATTGTCTTTCGATCGTCTACTGTGGACAGTTACGGACGCTTTTTGGTAGGTCCTCATCCTTCAAACGTGGTACCGTTCTCACACTACATTGTTCTTAGCTCTTGCCGTGCTCGAAATGTGAGTGACATCGTTGATGCTATTTCATTTACCATGTTCATGTCATCGATATGAAGTGTCACCTTTTCCGGTTCTCTCGCCGTTTTAACATTCCTGATATGGTCCTCTGCGCGCAACGGCCATCGTATTCACACACCTCAATGAACTACTCTGATTTCTATATATATTTTTGATTTGTTTCTTCTTCACGAGCATCTTTCATATGCAAATTCCATTAAAATAGTAATATACGACATGATATGGACGTTGGCCAAAATGTGCATAGATCACTCGATTACTCTAGCCGTCATAAACAACCATGTAAGAAGGCTTGATCGCTTCACCTTTGTAGACGACCAATTCATCGTGGTTGAGACTACCTCCTCGCTCCCCAAGAACCTGAAATATGGATCTCAGTCCTTATCGTCCACAAGAATTGAGATAAGCATACAGAGTCGAAGCCCGCAGGCGCCTGCGTAAGGGTGGGATCGTCTTGTCGCAGCTTGCGTCCCTTTCCCACCACGATATTGTTGAGCAACACGGCACGGTAATCAGAGGGTCCATTGTTATGGATGTAATCGTTCGCCCTGCAGAGAGCAGCCAACTTGTCAGTGTTACAGTGAACAGAATGTGATCTACGCGTACTTTGATGATGTGGCCGAGGTATAAATTCCCTTTCCGAATCTACGTCAGATGTAAAAGAAATTTAACGTCACTACCTTCAGTTTGAATGTTCACCCACCTCCCCCAGCCCGTATTCTTCCCCCATTGATTGATGTTGAAAGATTCGCGGATGATACTACACAAACTACACGACGGCGCGTTGCATAAGGCGGTGCCTTGTTTCGAGTTGGGGTCTCCGAGACTGCAGTCCTTCCTAGTACCATGCCAGCGGCGTTTCTCATTGCCGGCTGTCAGATTGGGATCGCTCTTGAAATTTCCCGCCTTTTCGACGTCATCACTGTGACAGGATAGAAATTCGTAAGTGTATCAAACCAAAAAAAATACGTAGAATGAATATCCCCACCGATATTGCTGGTACTTCTGAGATATATCTGCTTTCAAAATGATCTTGTATATCTTTCTGACCGGAGGACAGCGAGTATTATGTCGCCAACCCAATTGGAATTGATGCTGGACTATATACGCGATAGGTGGTAAGTCGCAGAACATGTAGGTTTTTGCTCACCATTCTTGAACATCAAATGGTCATGAGGGACGTCTATAATAGTAGGCGCATTCCACCCTACCGCATCTTCGCATGCTTGGCCACAGAACGGCGAGTCGCTCAGCTTCGGGGCCTTGTGACATCGAAGACAGTCAGTCTTGGGCCTGGAGGTATATTTAGACCGCATGATTTTCAATCGAAATTTAACATACTTCGAATGCGTCTGATTAGTAGCATTAGTCGACGATGGCGCCGTTGAATTCGACACGTTGCCCAAGCTCGCTGTTGCCATTGCGGAATCGGCGCAACTTCTTCCACAATACTGGTGCTTCCTGGCTCCGTCGACGAATTTTCGGCGCTTGTGACAATACTGATAGTGAAGTGATTAGACATGGCAAAAAAAATTCAGATAAGAATGTGGCATTTACCTCGCATAAGTCGCGAACGCCGCAGGTCTTGGAACAATAATCATAGTGAGCGCGCTTGGGTTTCTTATGACACCCCTATAGATGGTCAACACTTGCCAAAATGTAATGCGGAATCTACGCACCTCACACAGACTTGATGTCAGAGTCGTATGCTGTCCCATGGCCATGCCAAAAAGACCATAAGATGGGTTGTAAGGGAGCGCTGCTGCTAGTTGAGACATTGCGAAGCTAGTGAGATTCTCTGAGGAAGATCACCACATATATGCCACCGATATCATTTTGCCTGTTGGTAGAGTCGTGGGATACATCCGTCGTTTAGAGAAACGCGGTTGAAGCGCGAGTTTCATGAAACGAACACGCGGTCCCGTTGCGCTTTGAGAGCCCTAGTTAGATCCGTTCTGACAGTATATAGCGATAGTCAAGTTCCACTTGCATCTTGTCATAAATCTCCCTTCGGCAATGCATCCTTCGCGAAATCGAAACACTCGCTATCTCGGACCTTCGTTTTCTCTTGCTATGACTCCCCAAACGCCAACTAGACCGCTCTGCAAGGTTCTCATTGACAAGATCTGTTATTACTCGAGAAAGTCACTTACATGCTTTCAGAGGTGCCAGCAACGACCCGTCTTCGTGGAGAATGGCCATATGCATGAATACTGCGGTCGTACGTGTGCTGAAGCACAAGAGGGACGCAAATTGAACGCGTGTCTATTGGTCGGATGTCAACAAACCGGCAGAGCTGCACACGCTGACTTTTGTTCCACTGAACATGCCATGTAAGTGAGCTAGAGCTGATGTAGCTCGGTATTAAATCGGTATCACAGGGAAGGTGTTCGGAAGCGACAAATAGCGTCTTGCAAAGTCTGTCGCGCCTACCCCAAGGTGACTGCTGACGGGTTCTGTAATGCTTGCAAGCAACAGCTGTCATCCCCCACGATCACCTTGGAATCTGCATCGTCTCGCTTTAAAGAATTGAGTCGCATTTCTGGAGAAGCCAGAGAAGGTTAGTATATTACCATAGCGTTATACAGATGGTGCTGACTTTCCCTGCCGTTTAGTCAGTAAACACTTCATCAGATATTGGGATCCATCGGGTGCCAAGTCACCTACTCTGCGCAAGATTTACAAGGTCAGATCCACGGCTGAGGAAAACGAGTCGTATAAGGATTTCAAGTGAGACGGCATTTCCTAAAGAACCCGAACGGAAATTAACAGTCAGCCCAGGAAACGTGTCAACAAGCCCAAAGAAGTGCGCACATTTCATAGCGCACAATGCATCTGTGATCTGGGAGAGAAGTCGCCCGAGGTTTGTCAATACAAATCATGCGGTATCTGTAGTATCATCAAGTCGTCTTTCAATGCCTTCGAATTTGGCGAACCTGTCAATAACGGGAGGTGAGCTTTGGAATAACATACCAACGAAACTGCTAAAAATCTCGCATCAGATTCGGAGAGGGAATATATTCCCACAAGTTTGCGGTATACGCTGATCGTTTTGCCACTTCCTGCACTTCATCCCAGTATCGGGTAACAATCTTGAGTGACGCGATCGTAGATTCTAGTACCGAGGTAAGAGGATGAAACGTATACTGGTGACACACTAACGGTGAGCAGATTCCCGAGGACGAGTCATTATTCGTTCCTACCCCCGACGCTATCATCCCACGATATGTCCTCATGTACGACAAGTAACACCACGGCATAGTATTCGGAACTTGTATCTAGATAGACAGAGGCCATATCCATAATTCATCATTCATAATTTAAGCAATTGGTAAATATTGAGTGGCAGCGAGTTGATGGACCCACCCATCGGCACAACGCAAGCTCCCTTCACCGTCATGCGTCAAACAACGGGGTCCTAAAAATCTTCGATATAAAATTCGCTACCCTTGTTTTCTTGAGAGATCCAGAATAAGCATAGACAACCAGATACGCAGGTCTGATTGCTTCATTTGCGTACACTACGGTCTCCTCGTGATTTAGGTCCTCGCCGGGTACTCCAATCAACTAGAAATGATCAGGGGCAGATATGGAAAAAGAAGCTGACCAACGCACGGAATCATAGCTTGCTGGAGACAGAGATCGATGTCGATTATGATGTACACGGCGTGGCTTGCCGACGACTACCCGGTTGACTAACACCAAGCGAAACGGGGAACCCTCGGAAGCATCGCGGAAATAGCTATCGGCCTCTGTACACGTTTGTGACCATACAAACAGAACACGGGCATGGACATACTGGAGGAACATGATGTTGTGTATATGCCTTTACCAAACCTCTGAAACGAATGGCTAGTCCCTAGAGAAGTGTGTTAAAAGGGGATTACGCTGTAACGACGAAAAGACGAACCTGACTTGTCAATGTGGAAAGATTCGCGTATGATGCAACACAGGTAGCATTCAGGAATTGAGCACAATTTGACATTGCTCTTAGTTTCTCCGAGACGACAGCTGCGAGATGTGCCATGGAAGAGAAGCTCTTCAACGTTGGCGAGGCCACGTTTTTTCTCTACTTTGAGCCTGTAAAATGGTCAGAATGACATTGAAGGTAGACGAGTGACCCGGCCTACTTGTACGAGGAGTACTTTTCGAGACTCTGCTCGGATGAAAGTATACGAAAAATGGCACAGACCTCGGGTTTTGGCTTGTTGGGATGCTTCCAAGATCTCATGAATTGTTGTTGTACTGAGCAACTTGTCAGATACAGCAACAAAATATTAGCAGTTATGCCTCACTTGGAAGGAAGTCCAGATCTGCCGGCGTTAGCGGCAAAATCGGGCTTGAGTCCTTTCGTTTTGAGTACATCGAGCTATCAAGGCAATGCCAAGAATCCTTCGCGGATGACGAGCTCACGGGTAGAATGGAAGAATATGAGGTAGTACGATGCATGAGTAACGCTTGGGCCATCCTCGACAGCCAGTGAAGCCGCTATTTTACCCTCTGTGATACGGCCTGGGTGCATGCTCACCGAACGCCTCGGAAAAGCGTTGTCGCCATATCCGTCAACCGTTCAGCTGCAGCGAGATCTACCTGCGATCAAATATTCGCTACATGAGCCAGTCGTAAGGAATATACATGAAACACAAGAACTTGTTCATTGAGGAACAGAAGAAAGAATAAAACCAGGCAAAGTCTCCCACGCCTTCTGTTTCCTCTTTGGGCTTGTGCGCCAGTTGCCACACACCATGACCTGACCTTGCTCCGACATCAAAACGAGTTGTATTTAGTGATTTTCTGCATTTGTTACGTTCAACGGCATGTTTCCAGGCTTAAAAAGGCGACGATAAGGCGTTGTCCTCGTGTTCTTAGCGTGCTCTTCGACCCTCACCTCCAGTTCTCTTTTTTCTTTCAGAATTTTTTCACATTTACTGTCCATCATGTCCTACGCTATCCAGCGTCATACAATTATCTACGCGACCACATATGATGAGCCAGTGGCACACAAAAATCAGCCAGCTCTTCAGATAACCACCACGCCCCTGCCCCCACGGAACTCTCAGGCTTACATTCCAGCTGGCCAGAGACCTGTGTCTTACACTCCTGGATGTAATACGCAAGGAAAGACCAATCCCAGTCCACAGAACACTCGGTACAGCGTTCCTGCCAATTCGTTTAGACAGAGTCGTTTTGGAGTAACTTCCCCTACTACCAATCGTATTCTCTTCTATGACAAGGACAAGCCTTTCTATTTTTTCACCAATTTTTCGGCCCATCCTGTCGTCTACAATGGCGAAAGGTACCCTACAAGCGAGCACCTTTTCCAATCTTTCAAGGTAGGACAGTCACTCTTTCAAGCGCCGCCATAACTGACGGTGCGACAGTTCGAACATCGTCCCAGTCTCGCAAAGCACATTAGAACATGCTCCGAAAGACCGAGCGTGGCGTTCTCTGAGGCTCGACGATTTCAGCCGGAAGTTCGCCCTGACTGGAAGGCAGTGAACATCAGCAAGGTGAGGTCGCATATTTCTGGATGTCACAATTCGGCTCATGGAATCAGATGGAAGTTGCTCTTTACCTCAAGTTCACGCAGCACAATGATCTAAAGCGTGAAATCCTTGCGACAGGAGATGCAGAGCTTGTCGAGGTGTGTCTTCCTCGTTTTTTTACCTTGTTACCGCATGCTGATGGTCCGGTTAACCGCAGGACTCACCCAAAGATGCCTTTTGGGGCGTGGGGCTTGACGGGCGTGGTCGAAACGAGCTTGGTAAGGCTCTCATGAGGATCAGAGAGCGTATTCGACAGGGCGAATGATTTCCCAGTGGCTTAACATGATCCGTTTCCGATCGTTCATCGTGTAAATACATCGTTTCATGACATGTTCCTCACTGGAAAAATGCGGCCGGAGCCATAAGTACGATGGGATTTGAGTGCATAGTCCATAACCATTTCCTATCACTATGGCCTCTGTACAACCCGCTCCGAACCCCCAACAACTTTGTTCGGTGAATCCTCGTCTCACTTTCGCATTGAATCGCATTTCTGATAGGACGACAGTACTGCCATCGTAAACCAAAGTTCAACAACTTCGAATATTGCGGAAAGACCTGCGCCAAAGAAGCAAAGCAAGCCGCGAATTCCAATTTATGCAACGTAGGTGCTTTTCAGTCGGTCTTCCATGTTATTTGCTAACTATGGGGTATTAGTACTGCCACCAGAAGCCCAAGTTCGCTAATCACGAATTTTGTGGAAAGAAATGCGCAACTTCCGCTGCCGCCGTGACGCAGACGACTCCCAAGGCTTGCAACACAACCGGTGGAGCAACTACCGGGTCTTCGACGAAGGGGAATCCGACTCCGCCTATCAAGACAGCACCTATCAGCTTGCCCGTGACGCTGCAGAGTGGTCAAGTCATCGATGTGGCTGATCTTGCGCGTATGTAGCGTCACTCCTTATCATGATCTCGCTCGACAGCGCAGCTTTAGGCACTATAATCCAGCAGATCCCTCAGCTCCAAGCGTTAGTTTCAGGTGGAAATGGTCAGCCCGTCGATGTTAACCAGATTGCATCCCAATTGGCCAGTATGCTTGCCCCGGGATCGCAGACAGGCCCTACCGCCCCGGGCCAGACGAACGGTACTTCGCCGTCGTCGTCTTTTGTTGCAGCTATATCTCAACTACCGCCCAGCCCCACCGTCATCTCACACTCTGTCAACTATACTTTCTCAAGTCGTGGCCAAGATGAAGACCCAGAGCTCGAGTCACTGAACAGCCCTACCGTCATGTACGTGCTTTCAAGATAGAGTATTTCTAAGGTCACGATCTTAACCCCATCTACCCACAGAGGCACACCCACGTTCCCCCAAGAGTCGCTTTGTATCATGTGCGGGATGGAGCCTCAAACTTATTATGACTACTTTTGTGGAGATGAATGTAAGGACAACGCTTTGCACAAATACGGCAAATCTTCTACTTTCTATACTTAATGTTCACTACTCGCGGAGCAACGTCTTGTCATAGAGTAATCGATATAACCTTTTCCTTCTTTCTGTATCTCTTTTGAGGCTTTGCAAGACGGTGAAATCTAGCATATCATCCAGAAATTTCAAACGATACTCCAATATCCCTGTTGCAAGGTCCGGGTGTGATACCGAAGGCAGGGCAGAAAACACGTATGCCCCTATACCTCAGCTCCGATCGCCTGTGCCGCTCCCTTACAAGTAATAACCGCAACGTTCTTGTGACAGGGAGATGTGTTCTGCGACACATGACTTCCCCAAGAAATATTTACAAGGGAGAATATTCCATACGCAACCATCATCATCACTCTAGGGGGAGAAATTTCGTTAACGATTCTGACACGATCAAAGCACCTTGATGAATGCCTTCATGACTTCAAACTTCGAGGCCAGACGACGCTCGATTCTCGACGTCTCCCATCCTTTACGATGAGCAAACGATGAGGTTACAAGGGAACAGTTCTGTAATGGGAAATCGTGCCTTCAATTCTGCTAAACCTTGTGTATTTGGCATCGATTAGTGCTTTGGTTAAAGCTATCGTCAATTAAGCTAGAAATTGGCTAATCAGGAATACTCGAAAAAGCCTAAACTCAGAGCAATGATAGCAGGAGCGCAGACGATCAGTGGATTTGACGCAACCCCCAGAAGCAGTCTTTAGGCCTTTGTTTTGAGATGTCGGTACTCCTTACATCTCCCTGGGGCATCGGAGCGGGTGGCCAGTCCAGCCCCAAATTGAAAAGAGTCGGCAGCATCAATGTCCAGAGCAAGTAAGAAAAACGTTGGATACCAGAGCTGCGCACATGTCGCATTGCCATCAGCGTGGATAGCACTGCTAACGCATTTCCAATCATCCAGAGAGCAAACACCGGGTGCATTCCGCCTACTGCTTGTTCCACACTGTCAGCACGGCGCAACAAATAGATCTGCAGTCAAGGAACGCCCGCAATAATTCACTTGGGCAAATCGCATACTAGAAACGTAAAAGCCTTATTTCGAGCTGCTCGATAAGCCAGTGAATTACTCACCAGTATTGCGGATACGAGGTGGATAGGAAGAAAGGCTCGTAATGACTGACGACTCCATAGTTTTCATGGTAAACTTGAAATAAAATGATGGACCAAGTTGGACTCGACTACACATCTAGGATACCGATTTCTCCTCCGTCAGTGCTTACTTCTCACTCGTCCCTTTCAACGGCTTGGGCCACTTCGCAGGAGGACCGTCCCAGATTCCAAACTCCTTTTTCATGTCCTCAACGTTTTGTTCCCAGCGTTCCTCCCAGAAGACAGTGATGAGACTCCTTGCGCTACTGCCGCACTTCAGAGCCCAAGGGGCATACTCCGATAATACCTTGTGCCGTTTCGTGCTATTCAAGCGCCAAGGGTAGAGCGCTGCAGAGAAACCAGCCATAGGAAGGCCAAGATTGGCAAATTCGAAGTACTTGATGGCGAGCTCAGACTCCACATTGACAGGCATATTGCAGATGCAATGATAAAAATCATGACATTCGCGGTATCGCTGCATCACATATGCCAATTCAGGATCGTCAATGTAGTGAACCTAAGGAATTTCAGTAATGCAATGATGAGCCTACAGCAAGCCGACGTACTGGAGCCCTTGTATCAGGTGTCACTCGACAACGTTCTAACCAAGTAGTATATGCGCGACCAAAAGTTCCTTCGGGAAGCTGAGCCAACTTGTTCATATCCAAAGTCGTTGTGTTGATACGTGGTCGCTGCTTGAGGACCCTTCTCCCCTCGGGGCTCTCAAGCATGATGTCACGCAGACGACGAAGAGATGGACCAGCAGACGTTTCTCCAACTACCGCGACCAAGTCTAGTGACAAGGTAACTGGAAATATAGTCAAGAATATCATCCTCAATGCTCACCACCACGACGCGAGTCAGCCAGCGTCATGAGCCCAGCACCCACGAGCAAAAAGGCATTCTCGAACCAAGTGAGGGGGATATGGCCTGGATATGCAGGGGCGGTAGTAATGGATCTGGCTCGCTCCAGATAAAGAGAAGGCAAGATTATCTTTTTGGAGACAGCGCGCGTGGCGAGCCTACACAGCGAAGTCATGATGATGGCACCACGAGACAAATGGCGTATACCCGGGTCCGGTAAACGCGCTCACGTGGCCAATTCCAACTTTGGCTTGTGCCACCAGTACTGCGTCCCTGCATCCAGGTTACAATGGAATTTCAGACTTTGTTGACTTTGTGGACCTTCGCATTGTTTTTGCCATCAAATGGATGGCGTCTGAACCTTGACCGATCGGATGAAGCCTAAGTGTGGCTTTGGTTTACGGACAATGTGGCCATGCGCGTGCTCTGTGTATACTGGCACCCACCAAGGTATATAAACTCGGCAGTTTGATTCGTCGTTTTTTCAGGACTGGTCTCTTCCCTTCATATATCGAGCAAACCTTCTCAATGAGCTCTCTCTACTCTGTTGTGGACAGCCTCAAGGATGATGTTGAGGACGAGGTCTTACCGCAGCCTTACGACCCGGCGAAGAAACGCTATGCCACCTACTTTCCTGATTCTTTCCCAAATATTCTGGCCTGCCTGCGTAACTCGGATGACCATCAGAGTACATGGAATTTCACCCCTTCTCCGTCGCACCTCCTCCTCCATGCCATCTCCCCTGAAGTTAATCCTGAGACTACGGAGCAGCCGGAATCCTTCACTCCTGCCCAGCGGATCGCATCTTCATATCGCAAGAAGAGTCTGTCAATTGTCATCCCTCCCCGCGTCGACTATTCGCTATCGATTGATAGCTCAGAGGACGACACACTGGTCGACGATTCGGAGTACTGCTCTCTTGATTATGTCGGCCAAGACATTTCGGATGTAGTCCCAAAAATCAGGTTGAGACAAACCTGTTCAGATGCTCTCACTGACTTCGTAAGTCATCTCTCTACTATTTCCAGGACATTGCAAAATACTCAAGGGTGTATCATTACAGAAGGCGGAAGCTTTCGCAGAAATGCTTCGCTGCCAACTTTCCCCAGAAGACCCCCTTGTCTGTCCCCGACCTGGCTGCCGGGACACAGTGACGAATGTCAAGGGCTTAGCGTGCCACCTTCATTTACATGACATCGTCGATGAGCGGTATGTTGAAGTGATTGTTTTCATTAGTGTCGTGCTCACACCTCCGTTCTAGGCGTTTTGAGTGCAACTTCTGTGACGGCCGATACGAAACCAACCAAGAGCTCGCCATGCATCCTTGCCCAAGTAGATCTATGTCAGCACCCTGTAGTCCCATCGTCGGTAAGCAACAAAATTTCTACTTCTCTAACTACTCATTGTTGAAACATAATCCCGCAGCGGGCATAAACCGTGTTTTCTCAAAAATCACCTCGCTATCATTATGAACCCCTTTTCAGTCTTCAGCCTAATACTTCCAATCATCTCTGCATTTATATATCATCAGTTTTGGTGGCACTACTCTACTATACCCTTTATACTTGTTAATCACCTTGGCATCCTTTGAAATGCCTCCATACTTTGGCTCAAATATTCCTCCACAAGATACCGACTTTAGAAAAGGAGATCCAAAAATAATTAATGCCATCGTATACTAGTCGCACACTCTCGGGGGCCCCGTAAATACATCAAGCTCTGATCTCCCACGGCTGCCAACGGCATGGAAACGTGAGTATAACCACTTGTTCACCCACAACCAGTTGAATCCGAGTGGTATGTAACCAGGACACCAAGAGGACGATAGTCTAGCCGCAGACACTCCTGGAGGGGTTTACGTCTCTCTTGTTTATTCTCTAAAGCCTGGTGAGACTGCGTGCAATAAGCCACGCTTCAAACAGCGTCTTCTCCTGTTTGTTGTCTAGACTCGAAACAGCGGTGCATGCGGCTCGAATATGAGAGAATGCCATTGAGAGGACATACCCGGACAGGACTAAGAGCAGGAGCACGCGAGTATCAAGCCAAACACGGAAACAATTCAGTCGACAGTCGGCGTTTGATGGAGCCCGTGAGTCTGGTAAACCACACGCAGAGCAAGTGTCATATCTTGGGACCACTTCAACCTGACAGAGTGTAACCAGATTCAGAACACTGGAGAAGTAAAGTATAGGGACCAGACGAGGTAGAAAGCAGAATGTCTTGAATTACAGCTTGCTATAGCGTACAGACGCATATTATAGATGCGGCAGGCAGAAGTTGTGAACTCGTTGTGCTAATGCTGAGAATCATACCGAGCATCGCAGATGTCATTGATGAGCACTAAGCCTAAGTATCTTGCCTGGAGTCACGGCGTCAAGGCCTCTGCCTAAAGAACAGTGAGACATTCCATAAAGAGCGGAGAGTAATCAATGACAGTCCGTGGACCAGGTTTCAGGGCGGTTACAATGCGGCCTATCACCTACCAGTGACCAGTCGGACGCTCATCTCGAGCGCTGTACCTCTCGCTATTGGGCGAACATAGCTTTCGTAAAGGATACTTGTTGGTTAGGGATACAAGAGACACGGGAGAAGTAGGACAAGACAGAGATCTTTAAATTTCGAGCGTAGTCGTCGATAAGCCGATAAAAACGAAGCCAAATGGATGCACAATAGCAACTGAAGTACTTTTCCGCGTTAAAAGGTACAACTCTGAAAGGAAAAGAAAGTAACAAGGGTACTCCTTTCCCTAATTAGCCAATGTATGCAGCGCCAGCACTGTCAAACGTTACGCCCCGTACAAGTCTGATATGGTACCGAGGTAATATCTGTACTCCGGAAGGTTATGCCACTGCCTCCTTCACTGGCATCGAACGTCTAAATGGGATTGATCATGAGAAAGCTGTCTCTAACTTGGCAACCGCTTAGCTACCTTACACCATGAATAGTCTCGGTTGACAATCGGCTGCTAAACTTCGGGGGTAAATGGTCGTCACTTAGAACTCCTTCATCACACGTATTTGACGAAGCAGAGATCACTTGAGGAATATCTTCATGTCCAAAAATGAGGGAAGAGTCGTTCGTCGGACGGTATGTATCCAATGGGAGAACGTCGTCGTCTCGGGAATTGTCGAATATACCGGCGGCCTCTATGCTCTCAGAGGAAAGGTCGACTCGTTCTCTCGGCGCCGACATAGACGATAAAGATGAGATAGAGGACGAAACGCTCGACCCTCCGCCGTATAGGGCATAAAATGCACCCGCTTCCTCGTCTGATTCTGATTCGAGTTCTGATAGACCTTCGCTCTGAGTACTAGAGACAGATGAAGCAGTTCTGTCGGCATCAGAATGTCAGCCGAAATTAAGAGAACAGTGGACGGAGTTTGCTGCATACTCATACTGCTCATCATCATCGTTTATTCCTGCCTCTTCCTCCTCAATGCTAAAATAGAATGAATCAAGTATCTCGTCGACGGGGTCGGTTTGATCCTGATAGATCGTGTCTGGCGTCATCAGTGAAGTTTTCAATGTGCTCAAGTACAAGGAGAGGGTGGCTTCTGGTGGTGGAAAGAACGTGTGTTTAGTCGGCTGCCGCTAAAATCATGTCCCCCACATACCCCGAAACCGCTTTACACCATTCCTGTGATTATCAAAATGAATCTGGAAGCAGCCATAGGAACTTCTCATCCGAGTTAGGCATGTCATGATGAACCATCATGGGCGCTTATCAACAACCTGTGATACTTACGCCTATTTTGGAGTCAAGAGGCGCAGTGAAGGCGACAGCCTTATAAGTCCATACAGTCGATTGTATTGGAGACACGAGTTCAAGCTAAGGCGTGCCTTGCGAAGCACTTTGGGTGAGCCGTTTAAAAAGGACTAACACAAAACAGGACCATGACTGAAGGCAGTAGTAAGAATATGATGGGTCCCGTCAGACGCGTGATTAGTCCCTATGCGCCACTTCTGAAGAGGCTGAATGTTCAGGCAGTAACGCCCACGGAAATGCGCAATTTGGGCAGGACATCTTTAAACACCAGTGAGTTGGTTCCTGGAATGCAACCTGAATTGAGCTCCACCCCGTAGTCTGGAACGAGTATCTCACCTTTTTACCATGCCGGTTTCCCACCATTCGCCAATTCCATGAGAATGGATCCAACGCGGGCATCTATACTCTCCTGCCTTGAGGCACTTAACTGAATAGTCGGGGTGTCTCTCCACCTGTATTGTTCTTTTTCCAGTCCAAGATATTGAGCGAGTAGTTCCGATAACAGAAGAGTATGCTCTCGCGGCGTCTTCGAATTTGCATTGGGGTTGATCTTTATCACCTGAATGACCCAAATATAAATGGTTAAGTTGCGGAAGCTCTCCGAGCAGAAGAGGAAGGACATCCTATCACAGCATTCAGCATTACGGTGCCGGAGGAACAAAAGGATGCATTACCAATTGCCCAAAACTGATTCCATCACATGGCAGGTAGAGTTCTTGCAAAGCACTGAATGAACGAAAGATTATTGGTAAACGCTCGTCGGCATTTCCAGCTCTTGGAAAAGCTGTCTCGAAGTCCTCTTTCCTGTCCCATGGTCTAGATGTACCAATGTAGAGTCGCTGGAGAGGACACGACGCTATTCCTGCTGAAGCAAGGAGTCTTCCAAACAGTTCCGGGTTATACTTAAGGTCCAAAACGAGCTCCGTGAGGTTGTGTAATGCATTGGTCTACTGCAGGTTCAGTGACTTCGACGTTGACGTCAGTATAGACAAACGCACTTCAAAAAAATAGACAGTGTTCTCTAAATCGTTCCAGATGCCGGTTCGTATGTGTTCGAGATGTCCGGTTGCACCCCCAAAAATGTTTTCGTCTAGAACAACACTGTCAGTATCAGCAGAGCTGCGCAACATCAACCGGGTGAGATGCTGTGCATGCTCCAATTCCATCGGTCCCGTTACGTCTAGAATACGACTTTCAACTCCTGTCTCATGCCATCAGTGTCTCCCCTCTTCATTTCATTCGCGTACCAAGCCCTTCCATCACCAGCTTCCATTTCCAAAACCTCTAGATGAGGAATATTGTACCATATCCTAGCCATTCGGCAACCGCAGTATTTGAGGCAGAGATGACGAAGTTGGGGTGCAATGACAGGGAAAGCTTCTTCGTCTTTAGTGTCCTCGTCATCGCTTAGGTCCCCGAAGTCGACTTCATCGGCATAGCAGCCTTTGACAATAAGACTGATGAGCGATGGGATTAATATGAGTACTCGTCGAACGAAATAGCCCGGTTGGCCGCATGAAGTCATTTCGTGGGATTCGCAACAATCGATTGACATATGAGTAACATTGGTGAAATTTGGAAGGCATTCTTCCAATGCTTTGAATATCCCAAGTGAATAGTCAAAGTATCCTTGCAGTTTTATGTTCAAAGCTCGAGCGGCAGGTGCTCGCCGAGGATCTGCACCGAGAGCTATGATCCGGGTGGCTTGCGAATCATCTTCATGCCCCACTGGAGACATTTTACATGTAATGTAAACGTGTCGCCATAAGAAAGGACGTATGATGACCGTCAGAGTGTGGCTACCAGCCAGCGAGGCACTGAGCAAAGAGGGATTATCGCGGACTTCATTAGCGATGAGGGAAATGGTTTCTTGAGGGAGATCCAGTAATTGAACCATAAGCCTTGCATTGGCGGCAAAAATCCTACGTCCTTCTTTATGGACAATAAGTGATCCGGAGAGTTCGGGAATTCAGATTCGACGCCAGGTATTGATAATTAGCTGACTAACATGGAAAGATTTCGGACTTTTAGTAGACCGCATTATTAATGCCTAGGCTTTTGAGTGAGTTGGGGATATACCTCGACGAGATATTTGATAACAGTTTCACAGCATATCTTCTACAATCCTCAACATCGTCCTCGTACCAGGTCGAATAGCTCTCTGATATCCGCTCCACTCATACGCGTGACTGCGTATAGTCCGTATTTCATCAGCCAACTGACACCCTAACGACATCGTTGAATCAGCAGCAGCGTCATAGCCTTCGGATTCATTTGGCGGCTGCAGTAACATCAAGAATGATAACTCCGTGTCGATATGTGCCGAGCGCGCATTGAGGTTTGTTGACCCAAAGAGGGTGAGTATTGGATTTGTCGCGGCTGTGGGCGAAAGCCAAAGTCCTGGTTTTGCCTTCGGTCAGGGCCTTCTTGTGACGACAATGGTTTTCACCTACCTTTTGCGTGATACGTCCAGCCCTCTTTCTCCCACTCGTTCAATTGGATGCCGGTACTGGCACCTTCCTGCCAAGATCTTCCTGCACGGTCCACAGCTTGAATAAAGCGTCGTTCCAGAATGGTATATCCCTCAGGAATACGACTAGATATACCCTTCGACCCATAAAAACCATTGGCCTAAGTAATCGAATGAATCGCTGATATCTCCAGCACAAGAGTTAGAAGCAAACCTTAGGACTGGCTGCAAGAACACGAACGTCAACGCCCGGTGAAGTGAGTAAGAGATTTTGATAAGGACGATACAAGTTGAAATATCCGCTGGTGAGGTCCATGAATGGATGTGAAACCTGTGAGATACTCCGAAGGTGCTTGAACAAGAGTTCTATGGCAGTCTCTTCCTCTCGTATGCCGAATTGGCCGCCTTGCACTATCGGGAACAGGGTAACATCACCGGGAGACGAGCTGAAGGATGACGACTGGCGGTGACTTTCCTGGAAGGTAGACAAGGCCTTGTGCAGTTTCTCATTGAAATTGTGTGGGTGTGTATCAGGGTCCGGCCAATGCACAATGTAATCTTCTTGTCGATATGAATAAGGTGTGCTATCCGAAGGATTCATATCTTCAGCTGGAGACAGCATGTATGCACATGTTGATACTACTTTCAAGAATTGGAAGCAATAATTGGCAAGTTGCTTCTGCTTAGAAAAATAGATGTAGCGGTCTTGGCGGTTGGAGAAGTACGATTCATTGAGATTCGCACTGAAAATTGGTCAACTACATACATTCTCAGAAGTAGCATATTCGCTCACCCGCTAATCAGAACGTCATCGTCAGCACCGTATATCTTGGCATGCCATGTCCCCCATCCTTCATTAAACCGTGGAGGCACCACCTTCGCTAGTAGTCCGCGAAGGCTTGGGCTTCGGAAAAGGTGCACATGAACCCGCTGAGGAAACGCGCGCAAAAGGGGGAGAAGCAATCTTGCTGTAGATGCAGATCCAGGTCGCGTCGAGCGATTCAGGTCCAACTGTAAATGCAACTGAAGAGCCGGCTTTCGTTGTAAAGCTGAAGAAAGCGAGGCAATCTGAGCATTTAGTCAATATAACCAAGCGACGATAGCTAATCACGTACCAATTCTGTTTGACCAGAGCCTATATAGAGTGAGGATAGAAATATTCGATTTTGAGCGCGTTGAATCATATCCTAGAAAATGCAGAGGTCGGTCTTCATTAAAAAGGATTCAATATGGATAAGCACCAGAATCAACGCGTAAAACTCGCTCGGTTGCGAGAGTATTTGTATTCCATTGGTAGGGATAGAGAAAGTCGGTTGTCTCTGTCTGAGATCGGCGCCAAAATTGTGAATGGCGGTATCAAATGCAGAGGTAGACGCAGGGCGAGCGAGTCGGGATCTAGCTAGAGGTAAAACGCGAGTGACGGCTGCCCATTGCAAGGCGAGCATGGCGTGGCCGAGGATCGAAATGAATTGCTTTGATTTTTCTCTTGAGGCCTTGCGAGTCAAACAAATGTACACAGTTCGGACCGGATCGCCGCTTCTCTTTACCCAGTGCCGTATTATAAGCTACCCAGAGTCTTCTTGGACTGGTCTACAAACCGGAGAAGGGCATCCACATCGCCGTCATCTCCTCTCTTTTCCGTGGTATGTGCTTCTGCTACTCTTTCGAAAAGTTTTGCGATTCCCTCGAATGTTTTGCTCGCTTCACCGCCCACGAAACCCGAGACCTCCTCCATCTCAAACGCCATACGATAGGCCTTGGGTATCATCTGTGGAATTAGACGGACGATGATGTCAAGAAAGGCGGGTTGAGATATGCTCATGGCATGCAGAAGGCCTCGTGCGGTAGCCGGCGAGCTTGCTTGTGCGGCTATATCTTAATTAGTCCTCTTGTGCCAGCTTCGTTCGTGCCGAATCTCACCGAGAATAGACATCGCACATATTCCAATCGTTCCTTTGACGATAGCCTCGATATGACTCAGGATAGGATCCAATCCACAAGACGAATCACTCACTGCATGTGACATTTTCAAAGCGCTGGCATCACCAATACCCGCGCCCTCACCCTTGAGAGGGATAACATACAATCCAAACTTCGTCGAAATCCCTGTGAACACATCCAACGCAGACAAATCATCTGAATGTGCAGAAACATATATTCCCGGATTATTGGTGTCGGAAGGAGGGAATCCAATAATGACGCCATCAAGGAATCTAATCTTCGTCCCAGTGAAGAGTTGTGCCATTTGCTTGATCGTGTCCGGATTGACCGCATTACAGTCGGCAAAAATGATATCCTGGCGATCCACCTCCGCCAACTCTTTATACGCGTTGAGTATCTGCTCCGCGACGTGTCCTGCTTCTTTTGGTGGAACGACGCTGTATATGATCGTGCACTTGGCGATGATTTCAGAATACGAGGCATGAATCATCCCAGACGCCTTTGCACGTTTAACTGCTGCCTCCGATCTGCCATCGAGGTTCGTCATGATAGGCCCGGCTCCAGAGCTAAAAAGCCGAAGCGCCATTGCGGATCCCATCGCCCCGGGGCCCAGCAGGGCAATGATGTGCGAAGACATGAATAAGGATGTGAGTAACAACGTTCTCCGAAGGAAGATAAAGTATTCATTAGGTTCGGCCGATTCAGAAGGTCGGAGTAACTTCCTTCGCCATATCTCGGAATAGAACTGGAATTGAATTGTCACGGAATCGTCAAGGAGTCTAGTGTGGCCGTCCTTTGGCATGAAAGTGTCAGGAAGATGATTTGCTTCAGCTTTGCAACATGCAGATATCACAATCAATACGTGAGTAAAACTTCAATATCCCAATGTTTAAAAAGATTCCTCCTCTGCATCAACCTCTTCTAACGGCGGCCAAAAGTCTGCTTCTTCATCTGGTCGAAGAGCTTTAATTGCCTCCCGGAAAACAGCCTCTGCGTATTCCACGGCAAGATCTGGAGTGTCGGGAAGCGGGACGATTGGAAGTTGCGGGGATACCAAGCAAGTTCCCAAATCAGACTTGGACCCTGAATTCTCAGCAGATGGTGGATTCTGGAGGTAAAAAGAGGTAAATAATGGTACAGGAGGAGTAGGAGACGGGGACGTCTTGAGAGCAGCGGTCATATACGGCGTGAGGATGATTTCTGGAGATAATAAATGTATTTCGGAAAGATGGATAGGCATCGATAGATAGAGGATCCATCTGTCTTTGGGGGTAGACAGTGACCCTTGGCCGACGACAAAGGCTATTGCGGCCGCTGATGACGATGTAAGAGAATTCGGTGGAAAAACGAGTATCCCGGTGTCAAGGGGGGGTTCCTCAGTGTCTTCGTCCGTTGAACGCACTTTGGTACCGAATGAAAGTGGTTGGTCAATGATGGCTACGCATCGTGCCATACAGTAGCCAGATATCGATTCTAGCGAAGAAACCGCAACGCGTTTCTGATGTAGAGCAAGATTTGATGGAAGATGAGTCGCAGATGAAATCAGGACGCGGCATGTGAGTGGCTCAGGGAAATCATTGAGCGTAACAGTATATCGGGAGTCTGAGTAGGTGATGGAAGACATGGTGCGGCTTAAAATGTAGACGCCTCCAGCCACTGCAGCTGTCCTACAAAAGCCTTGAGCGATTTCACCTGAGCTGCCGTAATGGCCTACAAGGAAAGGCGAGGATCCATAACGTCCGGTCGAACAAAGATAGCGGCGGAGTCGGCGCAGGATGTATAGAGTGGGATCTGTACCGCGAGATCATATAGAAGACGTAGCTTGATATCTATTAAGAAGACACACCTTGGGCAGTGAAGCAGAAAGCTAATGCATACAGAATCGCTGCTACTGTCTCGTCGTTGAGCATGAACGCCGTCTTCAGAAATTCGCCAAACGCCATCTCCTCCCTTCCCTCGAGCTCAGGCTTTCCTTCAAACTCTCCCGAGGCAAACATGAGAAATCGCATCAGGCGCCGTTTATCCACCAGACTGATATCCTTGTTCTTGAACACGTCCTCTTTGCTGCCTGGAACACCTTTTACGGTTCCTGAAGAAGCATCGTATATGCCTACACGCTCAACAAGCTGAAACCCCCCATATCTAGACACTCCGGAAGCTACGAGGGAAGATATGAGAGGCCCGACTGACGGTATCACAGAAGGTGAGAGAGAGATGGAATATTGACGTGCATGTGGTAGTTTGGTATGTGTGCCGGAGAACGCAGAGAACAACTCATGGTCCTTGTCGGTCCATTCGATGAATTCTTCCAATGAAAGGCTGGCCTCGTCTGCACCGTAATAAGGATTGTTGTCGATATGCGCGACTTTAAACCCGGCTTTGGAGAGCGCGCTAGGAAATAAGGAGAAAAGATAAAAGACACTTGGAATTCAGACTCACGCGGCTGCAATGGACTCCACGAGACCGGTTCCAAGGATGATTATGTCGAAAGCGCCTTCGTCAGCCATGAAGGGAAAAGGAGAGGCTGAGTGATGTCATCGAATCACTAGGCATGGCAGCAATTTCAAATAGTCCTTAATATTCGAAATTATCTCAAGTAGTGGCCCTCAAGTACTACATGTTGTTACAAGTCACGCAATCGTGTCTAATTTCCTCCCATTGCTATCCCGAACTCAGAGTCTATCAATTCCTGCGCTTGCGCGGAGCGCGCTTTGAATGAGCACTTAAATGACAAAGGAAGGCTAAGCAAATCAGGTCAGGTATAAGAAGGATCAAAATCACAATGATGCACCTCAGAAAGCCGCCAGAAAATGTGTCACTAGGTTCGATGAGCTGGCCATCCGAGCCCGCAGCCTTTGTAACGGACAATGTTGATGCAATGTAGGCAATAGCAATCCAGGCGGTATTCAGCGCGAGATAACGACCAGGGCAGATGCTATGGGGTTCGGCGCATGAAACTAGCATCAAAGGTGTTTGGACTCAACAATACGAACCGTCTTCCATAGCCGAAAGCAGCCATTGGATCAGGGGGTAGTTCCTTACCCTCCTGTTTAATGAAGCGTTCAGGATTGAATTTCAGGGTACCTGGGTAGTCTTTCTCGTTGTGGAGGATCGCCCTGGAATTCGATTAGATTTCTCAGGTTCCCAGACAATTGTTCACGGAAAGACTTACCAGGTGTTCGCAATGATAGTCGCACCTAATAAATACCGAGGTTATCCCAATACATTATGAACCTGCAACGCACCTGCAGGAATGTAATAACCTTTGTATACATCATCTTTCACGCTCCGATGGGGAATACCTGTACAAAAAAACTCAGCGGCACCTGCATTTCGTTGATCGAAGGGCTCACTGAGGGGAACAACAGGATTCCATCTTAGTGCTTCATAAAGAACAGCTTCGATGTAGGGAAGCTGGGGACGATCATCGAAGTTGGGCAGCCGCGACTGGCCTACTACAGCATCCAACTCCGCTTGAGCTTTCACCAGAACTTCGGGATAGAGTACAAAGGCCAAAATTGCTGAAAGAACAGTCGAAACTGTCTACAACATGTCAGTATCAGAAGGATAGCGCTGACGAGTGATCTCCAAGGCTTACAGTATCGGCACCCGCTAACGACGAGGACAGACATTGTCAAATCGTTGACAAAGAATAAAGGCGAAAACTCACCACCGAAAGCCACCCCAGCCGCGTTCTTGATGATTTCCGTTTGCGCCTCATAGTCGGAGGGTCGAGTCTCTTTCAACCTTTTAAGGTTCTCAGAGACAAACGAAGGTGATGCAATGCCATTAGCCTTGAATACGTGAGAGCTAAATACCAACTCAAATCCGCACCAGTCGATACTTACAAGTGACTCCGAAGCATATTTGAAAGGCTCCTCCTTCATGTCCTCAACATCCTTGCTCCACGTCTGCGCAAGTTTCTTGAATTTCGCCCCAGGGAACCAGTCTGCATAATTGTGTTTCGTGAGACGCGACTTTGTACCGCAAAAAGCGAACATACCAGGTATGTATTTCAAAATGGGAAGATAGTCAACGAGAAAAGTTCCTTCAGCTCCGGCGACACGAATGCTTGTCAAAGCTTGATCCGCCAAGTGCACAAATCGGTCACCGTTAGGTTCAACATCGTAGCCATATACGGTCTTCATGATAATCGAACCTGCATGGCTTAGAGATAGTTGAACAAAATTCTAAAACGAATGATGCCCGAAATGTTAAACTCACTGACGAACATGATGAAAGCATTCATCCGGAGACTTGAGTAGCTGCTGCAACAAGACTAGGGTAGCTTTGGTTTGCACTGGATAATAAGCTAGAATTGCGCGAGGTTGGAAGTATTGATGAAACATCCTCCGATGTGTCCTAGAGAAATCAGATCGAGGCTGAGAGCAGTTTTGCGAAAACACCAACCCCCACCTATCTGAATACCTCATAAAAGCTAAGCTGAAGTTCCATCCTGTCAGGTTCATCATGTTGAGATCTGGGATGCAGTAAGTCTGGGATAAAAACTGGATCGCATATCCGAGGCGTACCCGGTCTATCTGAGTAATTTCCGGAACGCTTTTCGAGTAGCTCTGTGGCCGCCTGAGACGAGTTGAGGACGATTGTTTTGTTACCGGGAGAGTTTAAGAATAAGACGTCGCCATATGTAGCCGACCATCGAGAGTAGGTAAGCCATTGATGTTCAGTAGGAATATCCCAAAGATTTCTGATGAGGGGAAGCCCCTTTGGACCAGGAGGAAACGGGAGTGATCCTAGACCAAAAGAGTTGCGCAAGCGACGATAGAACAAGAATATCACGAACGCCAGGGACGTTACTAAAGGAATTGAATACATGTGAAGCATAATAGCTGATCAACTAAGCGGAAAGAGCCATCTCATTTTATAGCTTGAAGCGGGCCGTTCAAAGTGGCTACAAACACTTCGAAGATGTCCTATGGGCAGTTAGGAATCACGAGTGCATCTGACATATAGCCAAGACTCCCCAAATGAATGATCGATTGCACAAACACAGAACTAAAAGTCAACACTGTAGCATCAGAATCTAACCGAATCTTCGTTCTGCGATGCCCGGGCTAACCTTTCAAGAAGCAACAAATTATGAAGATCAGTCTTGCAGCTGTTCAGAGGTTCAAGGCGGGCTTAACAAGTCAGGCGGGTAAAGGCATTCTGACCAACAGTCGCAGCAATACGTGGTGTGAAAATGCTGCTTGCATGTATACACTTGGTACATTTGGAAAGCTGGTACTATCTACGGTATTCAAGGTGAAGACATGAACCTCCAAAATAGAGACGAACTCTCACCTGAGCGAAGATCGCGCCAAACTGCAAAGCTACAGACAAGATGTAACTAGAAAGGTATATTAGACGCTTAGGAGGCAAGTGGGTTTCAAGTCCGTGTCTGACCGAGACAATTTGACCGAGTTGCCTCCGATATTGTGAATATACTTCGTCATTTGTCAGGGACGTCTTCGAGCAGACGACGATACATAGCTATTCAGAGAGAAAGTGCCGGATTAGAGCTTCAGAGGCGAACCTGTAGGGAAAGACAAGGAATGGACCCCAATAATAAATGGCGGCCCCATCGCTAGAGAATGACACGAAGACGTCCAGTCACTGTGGTGCGAGTGATACTAGAGAAGCGAATGGAAGAACTCTTCGGCCCCGTCGCTAAAAGATGATGAAGACATGCGTGACCGCAGTGTAAGCGATTACATAGCAAAAAAAGCCGATGAGCATGACAAAGTTCAAATGGAGGTGGCAAGTCTGAATTCAGCACGGGATTCAGAAGGGGCTCAGTGATAGTTACAGCGTGAGATATTTTGTCAGATTTCTCCCGTAGAGAGGGGCGCAATACCACAGTGTGGCAAGGCTCGTTAAAGTTTCGAGAAGTGATTTTTTTAATCCTAGGCTGTAATCTTCTAGCCAATCGTTTCGACCGTGTCTATCGATATCTCGTTTCGGTGGCGGACACTATGCCACTTATCTAGCATCTACGGGCGCTGGTGGGCTGCGATATGGTGTTGGTGTTGTTGCCGGCACAAGGTCCCAATATGGAACAACCGGGCGAGCCATGCCAAGAGTGGCGTGTGATAGTTGGCAAATTCGGCACACGCCTGAACTTCAGGTTGCCGATTGACAGCTAGCTTCCGAAGACTTCGGTCTGTAACTTGTCGAATTCTTTGTTTTCCTAAGTAATTCTGAACTCGTAACCGCTGAACTAGCTGCATATAGTATCTAGAACCTCCGATTTTTGGCCGTTATCATGCTGGAATATCGACTCAACTTATTTTTCTGGACGGGTTCATCCAATTCTCGGCGCTGGCTTGGCCTCCAAACTTGAAAAGGCTCATCACAGACACGCTACTCTTCTACGTTCAAGGCAGGGGCTATAAATTTATATTATTAATATTATCGGCTGCCATCCTCTCATCAACCCTGACCATAATCACGCCTTTTTCTGGTCGCCGGCCATAGTAACGTACAAATTTTGGCTCGATTCATTCGCAACCTACCTTCACTATGATCCTGCTTACTGCACTTTGGGTCTTTATCTTCTCGGTCGCTGTACATCTGTTATACAAGAGATGGACCCGGATTTCAATCGCCAACATTCCTGGGCCTCCGCCAAATTCGATCTTGTACGGTAGGTGCAATATTTATCCGAATATCGCCTATGGGTGCCGTTGAGACACTGTCATACCCAGGCAACTTCCCGGAAATGTTGGAAGGGCAAGCTGGCGATGTCTGTTATCCATTCGCTCTCTCTTTACTGAGATACTTATGCCATATGTGTTAGATTGACTTCAAGTGGCAGGAAGAGTTTGGCGATGTCGTCCGGATCAAGGCACCCTTCGGTGTACGCCTCTTGCTCTCGACGCTCTTAACTGTAAAGCAAATGTGACGCAACACGATATGTAGGAAGATCGGCTGCTCATTTCGGACCCTAAAGCGTTGCAGCACATCTATCAGTCCCCTGGATATGGCTTTACCAAGACGTCTGGGCGTCTTGCTGTATCTCAAACGATATTCGGTCCCGGACTCGTGAGCGTCGACGGTATGCGACGGTCTTTTGTACTCTGCACGAGCCATGACTTAATCGAGTAGGTGACGTTCACAGGCGGCAGAGGAGGGTTATGATGCCTGGTTTCGGGACTCCAGAAATCAAGGCTTTCGTACCAATATTTTTCGCTCACGCTGGGAAGGTGACTGCCAATTCAATCTGTTGCTGCAACGGTCTAATGCGTCCTTCAGATGGCTGCCAAATGGAGAGACATCATTTCGGGAAACGATGGTCTGTCGGGTACTGTGGATGTCCCTTCATGGACCTCTCGTGCAACGCTAGACATTATAGGACAAGGTTTCCAATTTCTAAATGTCAATCTTGTGATGCTGATATTTGGTGCTCAGCTGCTTTCGACTATGACTTCGGAGCTCTTGACGACTCTGACAACACCCTGACCAAGATTGTATCGAATATCGTGTACGCCATGATAGATTGCGAGAGTCAATGCCAAGTCTAATCCTGATTTTTCAGCTTCGATACGTTCGGCCTTCCAACAAACAAAGCCGTTATCTCATTGAGCATCATGGATTTGCTTCCTTTTTGGCTTTCGAGATTCATTACCAAGTCTTTGCCAATATCACGTTTGGCTCACGCTCATAAATTAAATCGATTAACCGGCGCAGTTTCGAAGCAGTTAGTCAAAGAGAAGTATGACGCCCTGATTGACGGTAAATCTAACAAAGACATCATGAGTCTGTTAGGTGCGTCGAGTCTGTTTGCACCGTCGAAAGCGCCGTAGTAACTTGAATTAGTTAAGGCCAACGCATCCCAGAACCCAGACACAAAGCTTTCGGAGCGAGAATTGCTCGCGCAGATGATGTGAGTTATTAAAGGTTTATAGTGTGTAACTCCCAGCTCAACCCCTTGCAGCACAATCATCATGGCAGGCCACGAAACAACGTCAAATTCTTTGTCGTGGGCATTGTTGGAACTTGCAAAGCACCCAGAAATACAGTCTAAACTTCGAGAAGAGATTCGGGCCATGGAATCTCTGGTTCTTTCTCGTGGCGGATCATTCACGGCCACAGATTTCGATAATATGCCGTATTTAACTGCTGTCGTGAAGGTAAGTATCTGTGTCGCTTTGGGGTAGGTCAAAGCTCATCCTGTCTTATTCAGGAGAGCCTTCGGTTCCATCCAGTGTCGTACAACGTTTTCAGAGTAGCTGAAAAGAATGACGTATTGCCGCTGCTGAAGCCGATAACCAGCAAAGATGGGAAAGTCATGCATGAAGTGCCAATTCCAAAAGGTCTCCAGATCATTGCTTCAATTGCTGCATATAACAGGTACTTGATCCCTGCTCAGCTCCATGTGAACTATCGTACTCACGTATATTCGTGACCTCCTAGGAATACGGACATATTCGGAGAGGACTCAAATGTCTTCAATCCTGATCGCTGGTTGTGTGATAATGTCAAATCAACTATATCCCTTGGCATGTACGCCAATCTGTAGGCTTCTCCACCCGTCACGTATTCCGGCAACATCTAATCACTCTCTAGATTTACTTTCTCAGGCGGTGGACGAGCGTGTATCGGCTGGAGATTCGCGTATGTGAATTTTTGTTCGTGTCGGTATTGTGTATGATCTGAAGACTGATAGGGTACTCGAGCTATCGGCATTTGTCGTTGAGCTTTTGAATAACTTCGAGTTTTCCTTGACGGACAAAGGTGGCAGCATTCGACGGGAAGCCTGCTTTGTGATGACTCCTACGCTCGAAGGTCAGCGGGAAAAGGGGACCCAAATGCATCTTAACATTCGAATTACTTCTCGTGATGATATATAGCTGGTATACAGGATGGATGTTCGGATTTTAGTGAGCATCGCTTCGGGGTGTTCAGTAGCCTAGTGTTCGCCGAGGCAGCATGTCGTGATAGATGCAATGAATTATTGGTAATTTTCTCAGCTGATGCCATATCTATGACCCCTCGATTAAGTGCCAGCAAAGGGATAGGAATTGTCAAGGAAAGAATTCCTGGCATATTCCGCCCGAGCCGGACTTGCCGCCGGTATCGAATTGCGAGTTGGTTCACCTTTATCACCTATCTGAATGGATTTCGGAATCTGCCAGGAATGGATATCCGTCTCTCATATAGCTCTGTCACGGAACCAAATTAACCTTCGGACGTATACTGTCTTGAGCTAACCATGTCGTCGGAACTTGTAAGAATTGCTATCGGTACGTTGATTACTGCAGAGATGACGCTGTCTTACCGTTATCAGACCGTGGAGGAACGTTCACAGACGTGTACTGTGCGCAAACGGGGAGACCTGATATCGTGCTAAAGGTTCGTTGTCGTCGTCGCGGTCTATTCTCCCACTTACTGGTCACCAGCTCCTCTCTGTGGATCCTCACAACTACCCCGATGCGCCAGCGGAAGGTATCCGACTGGTTCTAGAGCTAACGTCCGGTCAAAGCATACCCAAGGGCTCGAAATTGAAGCTGGACCGGGTTGAGAGCATTCGTATGGGTACGACTGTCGCGACCAATGCCTTGCTAGAGCGGAAAGGTGCTCGATGTGCACTTCTGACAACTGAGGGGCACAAGGACGTCCTGCGTATTGGACAGCAAGGTGAGTATTTTCAGTTAGGTGTGTTGAATTCTGTCCTCTAAGTCCGCTACAGCCCGACCCAATATCTTTGACCTGTCAGCCAAGAAGCTTTCGTCGCTCTATGACAAGGTCATTGAAATTGCCGAGCGCATTACTATTGCCACCTCTACCGAGGACCCAGAGTCATCTCCGGCCCTTTTCGAAGGCAGCTCCGATACGTCCATCGTACGAGGACTTACAGGCGACTTTATCCGTGTTCTCAAGAAGCCTGACCCGGACATTATCAAGACCCAACTACAGTCACTCTGGGATGAGGGCTTCCGGTCCATCGCTGTTGCCCTCCTTCATTCCTATGTCTATCCCGAACATGAGAATCTCGTCTCCGGTATCGCAAGGAAGATGGGCTTTGCCGTTTCCGTGTCCTCTGAACTCCAGCCAATGATCAAGATCGTGTCGCGAGCCAACTCGGCTATTGCAGACGCGTATCTCTCTCCTGTAACTCGGGCATACATTGAGACATTCGCCGAGGGTTTTGAGGGCGGGCTTGATACGCTTGGAAACAAACTCTTGTTCATGCAGAGTGACGGCGGTCTTTGTAGCTGGAGAAACTTCTCAGGCCTTCGTGCTGTACTTTCTGGCCCTGCTGGAGGTGTCATCGGGTATTCCAAGACATGCTACGATGCAAATGATGGTACCCCGCTGGTATCAGTGGACATGGGCGGCACCTCCACCGATGTTTCGCGATATAATGGTCATCTCGAGCACGTCTTTGAAACAGCTACGGCAGAGGTTATCATCCAAGCTCCGCAACTCGACATCAACACTGTCGCCGCAGGCGGTGGTTCTCGCTTGTTTTGGGAGAATGGAATGTTTGTCGTTGGCCCGGAGGTTGGTACCATCCGCCGAGTGTCTGCAGTATCGAACTGATGATTGATTCGCTTTCAGAGTGCTGGGGCCCATCCTGGCCCCGCATGTTACCGCAAAGGTGGTCCATTAGCCGTCACCGACGCTAATCTGCTTCTAGGCAGGCTTCTCCCCGAACATTTGTATGCTGTCACAATTATGCCCTACCGTCAGGAGACTAATTTTCTCCAGCCCCAAGATATTTGGACCCAATGAAGATGAAGCCTTAGACATGGATATTACTCGTCGACATTTTGAGGAATTGACTGCCAGGATAAGCACTGAGAAAGGAATCAAAATGACTCCCGAAGAAGTTGCTTCTGGTTTCCTCCGTGTGGCAAACGAAGCCATGAGTAGACCTATTCGAACGTATGTTTTTTTATCTGTATAGTTTATCTTTTATCACTAATCATTCCTAATTCTATCTAGGCTGACTGAAGCCCGAGGCTTCGAAAGTGCTAGTCATAACCTCGTCATATTCGGTGGTGCAGGAGGACAACATGGCACTGCCATTGCTTCCATCCTCGGCATCACTCGTATCCTCGTCGCTCGCTTTTCCTCTATTCTCTCTGCCTATGGTATGGCATTGGCAGATGTGGTTGTCGAAGAACAAGAACCCGCCTCTGATGTTCTCGACTCGCGCACTGACACAGACAACTCCGCTGTGTATGCCTCGCTCCGCGTACGAGCAGATACGCTCATCAACCGTGCTCGGTCATCCCTTATTACTCAAGGCTTTCCGTCTGCACAAATATCTACTGAGCTCATGTACAACTGCCGCTTCCAAGGAACAAGCACGTCCCTGATGGTACGCGAGCCGGCAGACGGGGATTTTGTCGGTAGCTTCGTCCGGCAGCACGAACAACTCTTTGGATTCACACTACAAAATCGAAGCGTGCATGTTGACGATGTGCGTGTGAGGGCTGTCGCTAAGAGCGATGGAACCGAACAGGAGAGTCCATATGCCGAGTTAGCGAAGTCTACACTAATGGAGGCGAAGGGACTGCTCGAGAGATGCCAGAGAAAGAAGGTGTATTTCGATGGGCTGGGATGGGCAGACACTGCCGTTGTGCCGCTGGAGGAACTATCTCCCGGCGACCAAATTCCAGTGAGACTTCTAAATGCTCTCATTGGTAGATCTGAACAAACAATTCATAGGCTCCAGCAATCATCTTCGATGCGACTCAGACAATTGTTATTGAACCTGGATACTTGGCGACAGCTACTTCGAAGCACATCATCATTGACCGTGCAGGACTGCCTGCGCCCAAGCTGGTTTTAGATATCAACCAAATCGATCCTATCCAGTTATCCGTGTTCGGGCATAGATTTATGGGTATTGCAGAACAGGTAATGATTTACTTCTGTCGTAACAGTCCTCATTAATTACGGGTACAGATGGGGACGATTCTTAAGCAGACTTCCATCTCGACTAACATCAAGGAGCGTTTAGATTTGTAGGCCCTCTCCTGTTCCTAATTTCCACCAGAATTACTTATTCATGTCGACAGTTCTTGTGCTCTCTTTTCACCTGACGGCTTACTCGTAGCAAACGCGCCTCATATACCTTGTGCGTGCCTCTCGCTTCTCCACGTACCTTCTAATAAGGTGGTGTTCAGGTCATCTCGGTGCCATGAGTGCGGCCGTTCGCTTCCAAGCCGAGTTGCACAAAGGACAGCTCCAAGACGGCGACGTTCTAGTCTCAAACCATCCAGGTATACCGAAATGCTACCTTGCCAATTGTCACTAACTGGAATTGCATCATAAAGATGCAGGAGGTTCCCATCTACCTGATATTACCGTAATGACCCCTGCGTTCCACAACGGGGAAATCATCTTCTGGACAGCCTCGCGTGCACATCATGCCGATATTGGTATGCTTGCTTCGTCTCATTTCTTCCTGTCATTAATGAAGCTTAGGCGGCATCCGTGCCGGCTCAATGCCTCCCTTCTCCAAGACGATCTGGCAAGAAGGAGCGCAGATCTTGAGTTTTAAGCTAGTGAAACAGGGAGTGTTCGACGAGGAGGGCGTTGTTGATATTATGTACAACCAGCCTTCCAAGTTCCCTGGCTGCTCTGGAACGCGAACGTTGAAAGATGTACGCTTTGCGTAGCCTAGTGTTTTCCACAGTTCTGACGTGCTTTCCTGTAGAACATCTCAGACATGAAGGCCCAGATCTCGGCCAATCACCGTGGCGCTACGTTAATCCGGGCTCTGGTCGACGAGTTTTCATTGCAAGTTGTGCAGGTATGCCCATTCAATTAAAACCTCGAGCACTAACTCATATCGCTTCCGTAGTTCTACATGTTTGCAATCCAAAAGACTGCAGAGTCTGCTGTGCGTGACCTGTTGCGTTTCGTGGACACCAAATTTGGCGGGAAGTCGTTGCAAGCTATCGATTACATGGATAGCGGAGAGCAATTGCAGCTTAAGATTGACATCGATGCCCAATTGGGTGAAGCCGTGTTTGATTTTACGGGAACAAGCCCGCAGTCGTGCGTCTCTAGCTCCTTGGCATCTGTTGACTCTATCTTATATATTTTTCAGATATTCGAATCTGAATGCACCAACGGCTATCGTATACAGCGCCATCATCTATGTGCTTCGCTCCCTGATTCCTACCGCTATCCCACTAAATCATGGATGCTTGGCCCCAATCAAAGTAATTGTCCCACCCCATTCAATCCTTTCTCCCGGACCAGGCGCTGCAACGGTGGCGGGTAACGTTGAGACGTCACAGCGGTATGTCATATCATCCACTGGCTATAAGTCTTTACTAAGTCCTGTAGTATAACCGATGTAGTGTTGAAAGCTTTCGAAGCTTGTGGCGCTTCCCAAGGTTCCTGTAACAAGTGAGAGAAACTCAGCAGTTTTCAAGAGTGTTTCACTGACTGAGACGAATTACTTAGTCTTACGTTCGGATACGGGACCGAGACGAAAGGCTTTGGCTATTATGAGGTACATATCCTCACGGAAAAAAATCTCTGACTGACGGTTTTTATCTTAGACTATTGCAGGGGGTTCCGGGGCGGGTTCAACTTAGGAGGGACAAAGCGGGTATGTGTTTTTTTGGCTAAGCATGGGGTCCTGACTCTCATTGATTGATATGCAGTGTTCATGTTCATATGACGAGTGAGTATCCCTTGTTTAAAAGGCGGTCAATATCTAATATAATCCTAGACACTTGTATTGGTGATCCGGAAAACATTGAACGTAAATACCCCGTCATTGTACGCGAATTCAGTATTCGTACAGGGTCAGGAGGTTTCGGTCGACACTCGGGCGGTGATGGATGCGTGCGCGAGATTGAATTCACCCGTGAACTAGACGTCGCCATTCTATCTGAGCGGCGGTCCATCGCGCCTTACGGAATGCGTGGCGGATCACCCGGGCAGACTGGGCAAAACTTCTGGTTAAGGAGGGAAGCTGATGGGTCAGTCACAACCATTGCCCTTGGAGGAAAGAATGAGTGTCCAATGAAGCCTGGGGATAGGATTCGTATCGGTAAGAGGATTCTGCTGTGTTTTACTTCTGATTTTTACTTATCTATATCGTAAAGAAACTGCCGGTGGAGGTGGATATGGTGTTCCTGGATCCGAGGACGAGGAGGCAAGTCAGCTGTATGGAGCTTTCAACCGTGTTGCACCTCCGACAAGAGCAAACGGGAGTCTTTCACAAATGAGGGAGACGACAGACACCAATTGAAGTTCTCAATAGAATCATATGTAATAAATACCCGTGATATAACATAAAGCACGTCTTTCTCTGCTGTAATATCGGCCTCTACGGCGCGCTCGTTGGCATCGGAGATCAAAATACTATGTTAGATAAGATCCGTTCATTCCATTGAAAGTAAACTCATTACGCTGCATCTCTCTTCGTCAGAAAAAAGGGCATGTGGGAGCCTATGGGCCCAGAGTTGTGCCAATTGAAGCTGGGTGAAGGATGAGTCGGGCGCGGCAGTGGACTTTGAAATATATTCCCCGAAGGAGAATGGTATTGTTCTCAGCTGCGATACGCATCAATTCCGAGATAACGAAATATATCGACCTTGGGAGGCTGGTTGCTCGGAATTCTCGCGGCGGAACGGATAACTGCTTTCTACAGCTATGACCTTTATCTGTTGGCTCGGTGGATGTCAGGAATATAGGGTGATGGCGCGGCGGTCTTCCAAACAGAGCAGCGCTTATCATTCACCCATACTGTTCCTATAATACACCCGTCGCTTTAGATACAACGGTCACCTCTGTGCCCGTAACGCGAAGATGAGCATCGTGGGTCTCCCCTTTCCTTCGTTTGAATGGATTAAACTCATTTTTTGCCGTGCAGAAATCTTCCAGCGACGAGAAGCTTTCTGAAAAGGCAGCCCACGTAGCTGTTGCTTCAGTTGAACATGGGGGTGCAGAGACGTCCCCCCTCAACCCACAAGAGGAAACTAGACTGCTGAGGAAGGTGAGAGAATATGTTCTTCAGCGGGGTTTTTGTAATTTAACCCTCAGTAGATCGACTCATTCTTGATACCCATGTTCGGTGTCTTGTATTTTGCGTGTTTCCTTGACCGTGGAAAGTTGGTATTTGTTCACTTCCTATCCTCTTGCACAGATTAAATCGTGCTCCTAGCATCGGTAATGCCAAAGTTGCGGGGATGGCGACAGACCTACACCTTGTCGGTAACCAGTACGGAGCGGCCGTTTCAGTGGTTGTACGTTTGATTCCTTCTAAATTTAAACTTTTGTATTGAATTTTTCCCCCTAGTACGCGTTCGTGCCTAACGTTCTAGTTCAACATCTTCCATCTGATGCTATTAAATTAACAGAACTTATGTCATCTTTGAACCCGTTTGTGCGTCGTCTGTCTGTTGAAGCGACATTTAATGCCCATTCATTCGCGCAGATGCTATTTTGCTCAAGCTTCTCACTCCTAAGATCGTTCTTTCGGTCTCTACTCTAATTTTCGGGGCGCTTACTATTGCTACACCATTTTCCGGCGCATATGGTCCGCTGGTAGCCATTCGGGTGCTCCTTGGTTGGTCTGAGGCCGGTGCGCAAGTTATTCTTGGTCTATGTTTCTCCACTTACGCTCTTGAAAATAGGTGTTTTCCCTTGTATCGCGACTTACCTTACGATGACCTACCGTCGTGAAGAGTTAGGAAGACGACTTTCCTACATTTTCCTGTGTTCCGCACTCTCAGGAGGTTTCGGTCAGTGAACCAAAATCCTCTGATTTTCGAACCTAAATGCTTCAAATGTGCAGGTGGACTTCTAGCGTACGGTTTAACGCACATATCCACAGATTCCTTGGCTGGGTGGCAATGGCTATACATTGTTGAAGGCCTCTTCACTGTCGCTCTTGCTCCCGTTGCCTTCTTTTGGATCCCAAATCGTATTGACCAGGCATGGTTTTTGAACAAGGGCGAGAAGGACATGTGTGCTGTTCGGTACGAAACGAACATGACGCATTACGACCCAGACGAGAAGTTTGATATACAAGTGGTTCTTCTTGCTTTCAAAGATTGGAGGACTTGGGCTAGCGGTGTAATCCAATTCGGTGCTGATGTCACACTTTATGCCATTTCTACATTCATGTAAGTGTTTGTTCCCTGGATAATCTACTCATACCTCTTCAGCTAACGCCCATCTTCAGGCCAGTCCTTATCAACGGCATGGGATACTCTTCTTACCATGCGCAGCTTCTCACTGTCCCCGTCTATGTTGTTGCTGCGCTATCATTCATGATCCAAGCCCAATTCTCTGACCGCCTCCTCCTTCGTGGACCATTTATCATTGGAAACTTCTTCATCCAGATCATTGGCTATATCATTCTGGCGACAGCGAAGCCTGTTGGAGCACGTTACTTCGGCGTCTACGTTGTTGCATTGGGTCTTTATACACCAACTGCACTCAACGTTGGATGGGTTGGTTTCGGCGTCGCTCAACCTAACATTTTCTGATTTCTTTCCTACTAGACGCAAAATAATTTTGGTCCTCATTATAAGCGAGCAGCCGGTGTTGGCCTTATGCAGTTTGTCGGCAAGTGAGTGTCTACAGCTTGAGTATGTGGTATCTTCACCTGCTGACTTAAAACAGTTCGGCCGGTGCTTGCATAGGTCAAATATTCGACACCCGTCTGCAACCTTATTACCATCGTTCATATTACATTTCCATTGCGCTTACGGCGTTCAGCATGATGGTAACGACATTTGTGGTATGTTCTTTGCCTTTGTGATGACAACAGCTTACTGTTGCGATAGATGTTCTATCTTCGGGAAGCTAACAAGAAGAAGGCTGAGGCGGTGGCTGCGGGCGTGCCAAACGAACCCCATCTTGGCGATAAGAATCCGCATTTCACCTTTGTTTTATAGTAATGATATTAATATGACGGCGTGGTATTCTCATTTTACACGATATATAGGAATTTTACTAGACATATTGTCTGTGGCGTAATGTGAAGCTATAGAGTTTTATTTTCAATCATCTGGTCACTTCGTCCTATAGAGCTATGCACACAATTATCGCTAGGTCTGTACCAGTTCTGAAAAAAGGAAGACTTTGTAGCATGGACGATTTCGAACGGAACAAAGTCGCGTAGCAGGTTTATGCTAATTTCGGTCCGTCATTCAAAAACTGCTTAGAAAAATGCATTAATTGTTCATCCCGTTGGGCTTGGACAGAGCACAGACAGCGAATCAATTGGGTATCAAGTTCAGAGTTTGGAAAACCGGTATGCGGTCCCAATAAGGAACACCGAGTAAGCCTTCAGTCTGGGACTCGGGGCGGGGTTTCGGTTACAGAAATTGGAACTCCGAATACATGCCGAACCTTATCCGAGGGTGTTTCTCATCCTGTCTATCGCTCTCGGCTAGCCAAAAAATGAGGAATACGCTCACAGTATTTTCTCCGAGGGTCTCTTGCTCTTTTAAATCGTTCAAGTGGATGTAGCATGTCTGAGCAGCATGCAACAAACCTTTTCGGAGCTTGTATGGATGACATTCGTGGAATAGAAACTGTAAATTCATAACCAACTACTTATCATTTGAGATAGATTGTTTTTTAATCCAGTGATTCCTCCAGCATTCGAAGATTCAAATATCCAAGCTAACCAGGTCGCTGTATGTTAACTGTCAGGGCTTGAATTTCGAGCGTTACCCCAAGGCTAGTCATAGCAATTTGCTTCGGCACGCCCTATCTCTAGAGCTTCGCGAATACTAACTTAGAATACTTTTCTGGAACACTCATCTCTCCGTTGTGTTTTCTCCCCTACAACCGTAGCAATGTCTGTGCCTGACCCCACAAATATGGCGGCGTTCCTGGACTTCTTCAAGAGTGACATGATGGACAATCCCCCTGCCCCCCGGAGCTTTCTGCGCATTCCTCAAGAGCTCACGCCAGAGTGGAAGATTTTTTTCGAAAAGCTCGCAGTATTCTGCGAGAATTCATGTGGTTCCGTCAACGATATCCCATACAATACCTACGAAAGAATTGCCTGGGAGAAAAGACAGTGGATTATGGAAGATGAGAACCTCGATGAATTCGATATGTGGCTGACTGCCACATTAACGCGAAAGAGAAGGCGAGTTCAGCTTCCCTTTCGTAAGAAACGATTCTCATAGATAGACAGGGGAATGAAGCACTTAGGAATGGCGAATCAGAGAAAGCCTTTGGGCTGTACATGATATCAGTGCGAATATTCCCGTGTCCGGACGCAATGAACAATCTGGCCGCCTGTGCATTAAAAGAGAACAGGTTGAATTTATACTACAATTTCGGGTAGCAAGTTCAGGTCAACTTCCAACAGATTTTCTATCGCGGAACAGCACACCACTATCGGGTATTTAACAACCCCTGTCGGGCGTGCAAAAGCACACTACGCAGAGCAAAGGCACGTTGTCATCTGGGAAATTTCAGAGAAGGGCTTGAAGGTAGGCGTTAACAACCGGTCCGAGTCAATGCCCAGCAACCCTACTCAGATGTCAATTTGGCCCTGGAACTACAACCTAACGACACAGCCATTCTGGCTCTGAAGGATGAGCTGACGCGGCTGTCGGATATTGTGGTGTCAGCTGCTAGTCTGCAGAGCTATTTGGATCAGCAGCCTCATCCACCAGCCAAAATCAGCTGGTCTGAAGGCCTCGATAAGCGCGGCTATCTGCTAGAAGGTTGCCAATATGACAAATTGCCTTTGAATTCTCCCTTGAGACGGGCCCCACCACCAATGTACTGAGTTTGAATTCCTTTATCTGTATCCATTCGTTGTACACTAGTAACGTAAGATAATTTAGTGAGCGGTATCTGATGCGCAAGTGATTATAGCGATGTGTAAGTCTAATCAACGCTTACAGTAGTGATAGTCATACAAGACTTTCAAGTCGAGGACGAGGACGACGACTCTTCGTCCTTTTTCAAGTCTAAAGCTGCCGCTTGCTGCATCCACATGCTGTAGTATAACCCACGTTTGCGTAGAAGCTCCTCGTGGGTGCCTTGTTCAGCAACTTCTCCGTTCTTGAGAACAATGATCAAGTCTATACTACGATCAGTCCACCGCATAGAAAAGGTAGCAAGAAAAGACGTACCCGCTTCAACAACGGTGCGCAGCCGATGTGCAATGAAAATACTAGTTCGTGTCTTCGTCAGCAGCGTATCGTTGATGCTTTTCATTAATTCATGTTCTGTATGAGCATCCAAAGCAGAAGTCTAGAGAGGTATCAGTAACGCCGTAAAGCAGGTATAAACCAGCGTACTGCTTCATCGAAGAAGAGAATCGGCGGATCTTTCAGCAAAACGCGAGCAACAGCCAGCCGCTGCTTCTCTCCACCACTGATCATCAGCCCGCGTTCCCCGACTTTGGTCTTCAAAGCATCCGGCAGTCGCATAATCGTGTCATAAACACTGGCTCTTTTTGTAGCTTCTATCACCTCGTCATCAGTTGCGCTCAATCGTCCGTATCTTACATTGTGCATGATGTCCGCGTGGAACAAAGGCGTATCTTGAGGGACGACACCAATACTCTGTCGGAGGCTTTCCATCTGGATATCATGGATGTTTTGATCATCAATGAAGATGCGACCTGAATCGGGATCATAGAAACGGAAAAGAAGTCGGAAGACCGTCGACTTTCCGCAACCTGATGGTCCTACTATGGCAACTTTCTTGCCTGGGGGGATAGTGAAAGACAAATTCCTGAATATAGGCCGATCAGGATGGTAACCAAAGTTCACATTCTCAAAGCGGATGGCACCCCCTCGAAAGTCTAGGGGCAGAGCACCAGGTACATCCTGTGTATGTGAAGACATCAAGAAATGTAAAAGTATGGGAGAGTATGACTACCAACCTCAAGCGGCGGATTTTGTTCGCGAAGCTTGAAAAGAATTTCCATGTCCAAAAGGTTTTGTCGCATCTCGCGATAGATAGACCCCAAGAAGTTGAGCGGGAAAGACAGTTGGAATATGAGCTGGTTTACCATGACCAGGTCTCCCACCGTCATTGTCCCTGAGCGTTAACGATGGATAAGCTTGAAATTCGTGCCCTTTTGGACTCACCATTTATAACTCCTTGAGCAGCCATAAACATGGTCATCGTAAGAGCGCTGGAGAAGATGACGTTCTGTCCAGAATTCAAGAAAGCCAACGAAGTGGTGATCTTAGTCGACAATTTCTCGTAGTCTTTCAAATGTCGATCGTACTGCGAGATTTCGTATTGTTCGTTGTTAAAATGCTGTCCTGAATAAGTGAGCAGATGTTCGTGCTGTTGGTGGAAATCAGAAACCTTGACAGCCTCAAAGTTGATTAGAGAATCAACAGCAGACGTGGCGGCAGCGTTGTCAGCTTTATTAGCCTCTCGCCGGAAGCGCGTTCTTCGTGTTAATTGAGAGACATCCATATTTACATGTGTAATAAATTCTTACCGCCAAGAGGTTGTTCGAACAGTAAACCATGTATATGCGGCTAAAGTTGCTAATGTGATCGCTGCAAAGTCCCAGCTGAACTTGTAAGTCTACTCTAGCATCAGCCTCCGTAGACTCGACGCATGCACAAGCAATGCTCACCAAAATACCGCACACGAGAGATATTTCCAATGCTGTAGGAATAATCCGAAAGAGTACTGCTTGTAATATAAATGCAATCCCTCTGCAGTCAATCAATTATAATATGTTCTTCGAAGAAAGAATGTACGGACTCACTTCGTACCACGATCAATAGCCCGTGTCAGACCACCAGTTTGACGAGACAGGTGAAATTGAAGATTCATGTTCAATAGCTGTCCAAATGTTTCGCGGGCCACCTTACGAATAGCTCGCTGACCGATATTGGCAAAAACAGCGTTTAGCGATTCTCCAAAAACTGTAGCTCCTATTCGTGCGGCACCATCTGAAGGAAATATCGGAAGCAACCTAGACAAAGGAGGCCGAGACGTACAGCCAAGAATCAGGGAACCTGCTACTGTCCAGACTGCGGCTGGCGCCGTGATGTCTACATTCAGGGAATCCACGACGCTCTTGAATATCAAGGGGACTTGCACGTTAAGTAGCTAGGAACTTTCCAGGATACAAGACATGCAGATATGTAACATGCACGTACCTTGCCTGAAATCAGCAGCCCAAAGCCTAGAACGACTGTGGCCCGTGTTTTCCAGTCATTTTTGGGCCACACATTCTCCATCAACCGCTTCACTATATTCCAATCGCTTTTGCGCTGCTCCGCTACCGTCACTTCACTATGGGAGCTGGGTACCGGTTTGGAAGTTGCGCTTTTCGGAGTTGGCGTAGGCTGGACATCGGCCTGGTGCTGAAGAGACCGCCATTGGGAAGTCGGACAATAGACACAGGCGATGCCCAGCGAATTTGACTTTCCTAGTGAAGACCTCCGGAGGCAAAGTCTCGCTTTCGGCAAAAAAACAGAAGGAGCCTGGACCCTAGAAGCGAATATCGTCACACGGGAAGTGTGAGTCCACATTTCGCGTTGGAGGGTCAGTGGCCCGACAAAGCCTCAAAAGATTATCTCGATATTCCGGGTTCAGCCGTTCGACGCGAACAAGATGACGGTAGGATGAGAGAAGATGCACGCGAAAGTCTCCGTCAGACTCGATGCTTGATTGCGCAATAGTTATCTTATCAGATAAAAGTTCTTAGTCATCATGATTTCATAAGCAATTCTGAATCTGCCACCGGAGAACATTTCCTATCTTAAGCCAAGTGCTTAGGTACAATGCAACAATCGAGCTCTATCAAGCCTCCTTTGCAGAGCGTTTGCTACCGTCTGCCGCGTACGTCATTCGGCACCGAGCGCTTCATCTTACACGCACCACCTGGTTAACGGAACCTATTCATTTTCCTTTCCTTTCAGGGGTATCTTCACGACGTTATCCCTTCATCTCACTGGTTAATCCCATTCGTATAGCCGGAGGAAATGAAGGACGACCGCCGGACTTCAATACGCCTCGCAGACTCTGTACCAGCATGATACCAGAGTTTATTTCCTTACTCCATTTGAGAGAACCTCGTGCAATTTCCTGGCTACCATCATGGAACCATCCGAGTCCTAACACGGTAAAGTCCAACACTTTCCCGAGAACGGCGACTAAAATGACAATTTTCTTTTCAAAAAGAACTAGTCACAGTCCATCCACGTCATCTCCGTCATTTGAGAGCGCGATGAAAATTTCGACGGCAGTGCTCAGAGAAAATGACAACAATAAAAGCCGACTCCGAAGCTGCGGGTTTCACCCAAATTTGCAATGCCTCTTTGATCAATAAGACGAAGAGGACAGCTCATGTATTCTCGAAGAGTTGTGGACTACTCTCTGTGGAAACCAACTACTTTTCAGCATTGAAGCATGGACCCACTGGGACCTACTACCACCGAGTTCGATCAAGGGCGTGCTTAGTATCCTGAAGGTTTTCTGCTAAATCACTGATCAGACGCGTCTAGGCCTTATGCCACGATGCTGACAGCGAGTCTGATAGAACCAGACGCGTCTCCCACGTGACACGATCGACAATAGATCTCCGGCCCGAACGAAAAGATCGGCTGACTCGCTAAAGAGCTCCGCCGGTCCCAACGAACGAGCGACCTCACCGATCATACCATTTGCTACGACCCGGAAACTCGACAGAGCTCTTGAGAGACGCACAGTCTGCAGTCCTCAATGAATATGCAAGTATCGTTCCTGTTTCACGGTCTGTCCCTGCATTGTGAATTAGCCTTTAGGTTGGCCCTGCTGCTCCCGACCATGTCACATATGTTCCACACTAATTGGGTTTGATATATATATCAAGGGATTCGTGGGAGGTGCAGATGATTGTCACAATAAGCTAGTCACAATTCACTCCGATTCGGAAGTAGTCCTGTCCCTAATCACAATATCAAGGTACGAATATAGTATATTCGTTGGAAACCCAAGGCTCACGCGTCTGCAGACTTTATTTAAGACAGGGGATGGATCCAAGCGCCTAGATAGAGGCAACCATGATCCCCCCTTTCGACGTGTGCTTCCCATCCTCTGACTCAGTCGTAACGGTTAAAGCCATTAATGTTGGTACTGACGCGACGCTCTCTCCCGCTTCTTTTTTCTTACAGCCTGTCCTCGATGGTTTCGAAGGCGCTTACGGCCCCATATACACCTTCCTGATTGAACACCCTGTTAGAGGGAGAGTCATGTTCGATCTCGGGATTCGTAAAGACCAGGAAAACCTCTCTCCAGCTGTACAGGGGCTGTTGGAGATTTGGGACTCGATGGGCCCGTATTCCTTAGTCGTGGATGGTGATGTCGCTGGAAAACTAACCGCTGGTGGTGTTGACCTTGAAACCATTAAAGCTGTCATTTGGAGGTAAGCGGCATCCACTTTATTTTCGCAGTCAAGGCAGGACTCGCTAATCACGATTTAATGTAGTCACTCCCATTTAGATCATACCGGTAGGTTGGCTAATAATGCGATCGTGCCTTATACTTATGTCTTCGGTCATCAGGTGATATGGCGACTTTCCCCCCAACGACGGAGCTTCTTGTTGGTCAAGGGACTGACTTACGAACATATCCCGAATTCCCAGACGCGACGCTCGTGGAAAGTGATCTTGCGTGCGTTGCATATCACCATTACGTGAATCAATCAAGATATCTCATCTCATTAACAGGGGCCGCAAAGTTACAGAGATCTCCTTTGAGGATACCACCCTTCGCATTGCCGACCTAGCTGCCGTGGACTACTTTGGTGACGGTAGCTTCTATATTTTAGACACACCCGGGGTTCGTATCATCGAATATTTGGATGATTTTCACCGGAACTGACATCATCTGCAGCACCATCCGGGCCATATATCCGGTCTTGCACGAGTAACTTCGACAACATTCATCCTGCTCGGAGGCGACTGCTGCCATCATCCAGGTCAACTCAGGCCGACTGCGACCCTCCATGCCCGCTGCCCTTGTCCCGGACACGTCATCGACTCTGCCAAATTATCCGTTTGCCCAAAACAGTTCTCGTCATCTTCGGATGCGCAATTTGATCTCTTATCACGCACCAGTCCTATGTTAGGCGTACCCTCGGGATTATCGGTGTATGCTGACCCCGAGACCGCCACCACCACAATTGAGAAACTGCTCAAGCTAGATGCACATCCCGATGTTTTATTCCTGATTGCTCACGATAGTTCCGTTCCCGGGAAGATAGACGAATTCCCCAAGAGTCTAAACGACTGGAAAGAAAGGGGATGGAAGCAGGAGCTGACATGGGCATTTCTGAAAGAAGAAAGCCGGGCATTTAGATTCGGTACCGTAAAGATTTAAAAACATTGATTGATGTGTTACATGATATCCGTTTCCATGATGTTAGTGGTACATAAGTAATTGTACAAACATGCGAAAAACCAGAACTACAGAACGACCATACATAACGTGAGTACAAGAGCAATTCGTACTAACAGCCCGTAAGATTTCACGCCCAACAATCATTATCCAGCCACCACCTCTTCTCAGCTCCATTTACGCTCCACTCCGCTACGCTTTCTGTCGTGGCAACGTAGATATAAGCACCAGAAGGGTCAAAACACGTTCCGGCAATATCCAAGTGGTTATCCTCGTCCTGAGTGGGTGTTACCGGGGGCCTTTCATTGTGCGCACGTCGCTGTCGGGATGAGATCGTTCTTGGTGTATCTACAGGAGAAAACGAAGGATATCGAGATGGCGCACTAATGTGGACAGACGGCGAGGGTGAGGAGGAGCGTGAAGGAGTATGAGATGGGATACAGTCAGACTCCAACTCATCTACTTCCATGTCATCATCTCCACCCTGATTATCATTCCCGGCTCCATAATAGAAATCCACAGGATCTCGTGAATCCTCGCTAGTATGTCTTGAACGTATCCCGTGTCGACCCAAAAGCGTTTGGACATCGTTCTCTACTTGCCTATCGCCCAACGGCGGTATGACAACAAGATCGTCTTCTTCATTGTTATCCACAGCTTCCAGAGCCGAATTCAAGTCTGTGGATGTCGGGCGTCGTGATCGTCTACGCGACTGCGACGTCGAAGGGGACATGGATGGGATGCGGAATGTATCTTCAAGTGCCATGAACATGAAAGAGGACGGCGGTGGTGGCGGTTCGAAAACTTCGTAGCTCGCGACAGGTGGTGTGAGACTCCTTGCAGGGCGGGAAACTGGTTGCATTCGTGGCGATCGTTGGCGGGGGCGATTCGCATCATGAGGACGTGAAGATGATTGAACTGCTGGTGATGGAAAACCAGGGACATGAATTATTTCTTCCGTCTCAAATGTACGGGCATCAACAACGTGGAGTAGTGAAGTGTGCTGGAAAATGTGGAGATCAGAGCTTTGTCACAATGTGTCTGTGAAACGCACCTCGGTGAACGTCATGAGCTCTTTACCCTGCCCATTCCTTCCCCCATGTCCAAACTTGACGTTCCGAACGCTCCATCCGGGCGCTTTACAGCTGCCGCGTGTCCACTCCCACGGGTCGTCTGACAGCCAGCCAGTTGCTCCCCCACAGCCCAGTGGTACGCGATTTTTGTCGGTGTAGAACGTCTTTAGCGGTTTAGTGCTTCGAACATCCCAGACTGCGACAACACCCTCTTGAGATGCTACAGCATACTTGGTGCCATCTGAAGAAAAGGAGGTTGAGAATGATGCGACCAATGCGGTTGATGCATATGGGAGCGGCGAGGCCTCGGGCGGAGGAAGGGGAAGGGTTGCGATTGGCTGTATGTTGATCCGTGATCCACCCGTCAGTCGGTGCAAAAAGACCTTGGATGTGTCTCCGACAGAGAGAAGCGTTCTTCCATCAGGCGATATAGACGCTAGATTACCAAATATCAATTGGAATCTGCACGGCAGGGATATATCGAAGCGCACAGTGGTTGATAGGAACACTGAGTCGAAGACAGCCAACTTCTTGCAACTTGGTGCGATACCGTGTCCGGATAGGAACATCGAAGAACCTAACGGTCCCGTCGTTGTTGCTGATTGCGACGCGGGGTTCGATACTGCTTTCATGAGACTGAGTCATGCTTAAGGAAGTTAGAAATACGGAGTTGTTAATAGATCCATAGAGCCTGTCCTCGAAATGCCATTGCAGCTTGGCTCGACGATGTGAGGAAGAGGAAGGTTTGTATGTGGAGAAATGTATCTCGGCCTCTTGACCACCGGCAGCCAGGAGAACTTCATTGGTGTTTGGAATTTGCATAGAAGTGAGAGTATTCGGTGTGAACGGAAGCTGTACTAGATTGCGTGGCACCTTGAAGAGCATGAATGACAAGGTTGGCGGCGTTGAAGGCAATTACGCACCGAATCCGGGACAATCATGTTCTGTTCAACGATAGCATTTTGCTTTACATAGTTGAGAACGCCACGGTCCTTTGGACACACGACAAGGTCACGCAATTGGCTGAGACTGGGTCAGAGACAGTAATGAAGCTTTTGGCACTTGCACCCACACATGCCCAATCCAGACGTCCGCGGACGCGATGTTAGTCGGCGTCGACGATGTCAGCAGCGGCAGGCCTCTCGCCATTGCAAGAGACGGTGAAGATAGTGTAGAAGGAAGATGGAAGTCGGGGGCAAAGACTGCTCTGATGGTCCGTGTCAGTGGGTCGTCCTACTAGTAGTAACTTGGCAAATCGCCGAGAGTCCGGCACACACGTGCCCGAATTCACATGACGTCATCCACCCGGGGTCTCTAAATATAAATTCACCGCGGCGCGTCGCGACATCGTCGTGCCGCTGAGGAAACTTTCTCGCTGTCTGCACGCAGATACGAGGCATCGAATAAATGTATGGCTCGAAACACGTTTTTATCGTCGGTTCCGCTACCTAAAACCGGTAAACCCCACAAATCTTTGCGGGGAATCATTTCACATGGCACCATCTATCGACGCGATCTGGCCAAGTACCGTTCAGTGGTGAATCTGATCCGCGCAAAATGCCGATTTTGTAGGGAACTAAAGCGGTGGTAAGCACCTTTCTGTCAGTCGCGGTAAATAGAACACTGCATGCTCGAGACAAAAATGCGCAGTAGCCGAGGGTATTCAAACCACGGGGAGCGTCAGCTAATCCCAGATGCCAGAGACATTTCGGAACTAGAATCCTCGATGAACCGATATTAGCGGCTTCTGCCATATCAACAAGCTCGAGGCCTTCAGAACTTGGACCCGTTTTCCTTCGTACGCCGCAGTGATTGCATGCTTCGTAGCATTGTTTCTATTACCGCTATCCATACACCTTTCGTACATACCAGTCCTTGTGTTCTTCTTTGTCCCGTCGCTTATATTAATCATCACCATTTACTTGCTTGGAAATCCACTCTCGAATGAATGTACTGCTCATCTTGGTCTGTTTCAAGAGTTCGTGATCTTCGTGATCAAGCATGGATGATGTCGGGGAGATAACATCGATAACGAAGATCTCCAGTGCGGGAAGAGATTGGCTTGCACGATGAGAGGTGACTAGACATGGATCAGCTACATCTGACTCCAAGAGTAGGGCACTTACTAGCTTTCGCACCGCTCATTGTCTCGGCACTGACTACCAACGCTTGTATATTTGGATCCCAGCCGGTTGGACCATACACATCGCTGATGACAACGATGTCGTAAACAAGACCAGGCTTAAAGAGGGTCAGGAACTTCCGGACACGGTCTTTACGCGTTTGTATGTCTTCCAAGACGTGTTTATATGCTTTATTCTTGAGCAATTCGTCACCTGTGACACCCACGATGAGTTTCTCGCTGGATATCCATGCCCCCATGCTCAATAGGATCTTGTGCCCTGCGTGCAGGTGATCAAAGGTGCCACCAAGTGCGGTAACAGGGTACATAGGTGGATAGGACACATTCTGCGTTGCGGGTGGTAATGGCTGATGATGGAGCTCGGCCTCCGTGTCAGGAGCAACATAATGTTGTGGTACAGGCGATGATAACAGCGGCGCGAGTGCATCTGTTCGCCGAGTAAGCGAATAGGATGCCAAGCTAAAGGAATAACATACATACCTCCCTGCACCCGAAATACTACATCTGTCTCCACTGCAAATTCCGGTATGCCCTCGTTTACCCCCTTGAGCAATATATCGACTTCCAACAGCACTTTGTTCAGCTCCTGGGCGACCTTGGTTGCCTGAACGTACGTGAAGGTCAAAAGCCGTTGAACATCATCCCATCGCTCGGTGTATGAGAAGGGTGGCTCTGTAACGTCATCGCTAGGCGCGGTAAAGAGAGGAGAATACAGAGCGATGGTGAGTCGCTTCTGGGCGCTGGTTGCGGCAGCGATGATAACAGGTGAGAGAAAATGAGGCGTCGACAGGTCGGGAAGAGAGGCTAGGAGGAGAACACTGGGCGCCGTGGAGGCCATCGTCGAGGCAGACAAGCTGGAGTGATGCCTTAGAGCAAAGCGGTGACGTGATCGTGGATCATTGCTTTATCTAGCCGCTCATTCTACGCCGTCTTTCCTCGACAACGAAAGGAAAAATGAAAGAGAACACTTTCCATGCCGGAAAAGAGGATGACAGGGAGAGACTAGAGGTGCAATCAAACAAAAATCGACTCTTTGCTTTCATGGGCTCCGTGAACGAGTGAACAGTCATAAGATGGTAAAGTAGAGCTTTACTGGCCACATTAGTGGTACATAATACGCTATACTTCGTTGAGTGCAACATGAGAAGAAAAATAGACAAGAAATTATGATTCACGAATCGCGCCCCACGTGGAAGTGAGCATCTGTATCGTACCGCCACCCAATCGCCCTTTCTGGTTAACATTGACAACGATGAGTAGAGATAGCTCCTCCCAAATTCCTCTTTTCTCAAGGTCGACTGCTGCAAAGCGGGACTCGCTGACCGCAGAACTAGAGCGAGGTTCGTCGAGCCCAGCACTCTCTTCCGAATTTCAGGCTTACCTCTTTCAAAGACCCTCGCCTTTCCACGGCTCGCCGTCAACAGCGCTCCCAAGCTTTCTCTTCCACTATGGCACATGCATCTCTCGAAAGACAGCTCGCTACTCTTCAGACTACAAAGACGGAGCTCGAGACCAAGCTGAGGGAGCGGGACTTGACGGTGGAGAGACTTGAAAGGGACCGCAGGTGGTTTTCTGACAGGGAAACAGAGGAGCGCGAGGAGAAGGAACGTGAAAGGGCAGAGAGGGAAGAAGAAAAGGTATATTTTGCAGGTCAATGTCGTGTTCATTCTAATCAGGCATAGAAAAAAACCGACGCTGAATTGCGCTCTTTAAGAGAAAATTTAACGGCACTACGAGAGGAATATGAAGATCTTCATGACTCCCATTCTACACTGTCAAGGTCAACTTCGCAGACAAGCGCTACCCAAGAATCCAAGATCGCTACTTTGACACGACAAGTTCAGCTTCTAGAGGAAGAACTCACGCAGACAAAGGAGCTTGCAGAAGACCGTTTGCGTTCCATGCATGACCTGCAGGAATCAATCAATAATTTAGAAGAACCGCCACGACGGGAGGATAATGAAGACATGACAATTATTCGAGAAGAATTGCGTCGGCAGGCCACTTATCTTCGTCAATTAGAGTCTGAAAATGCAGAGTTACGCGTTTTGAAGGCGCGGAGTCAAAGCATCGAAGTCTTGAAGGAGGAGAAGCGTGGTTTGGAGCGAAAGCTGCGGGGTATGGATGACCTGCGACGTCAAGTCGTGGAGTTGGAGGCCCAAGTGGAAGCGGGAAGACAGGAAAGACAAGAGTGGTATGTCTTCATATGTTTCTCAACTCCTTCCTCATCGTGCTCCTTAGGGCAAACAAGTCACTGGACGTGGAGGCTCAGTCACCCTCACGAACGCCTATCAGTGTCACTCAAAGTTTGTCGGAACTTCGTTTAACTCACGCTAAACTACTGGAAGAGAGTGGCGCTACAAATGCATTGTTAAGAGCGAGGGAGGCTGAGCTTGACGAAGTACGGGAAAGTGAGGGAGAGTTAAAAGAGCGTATCAAGGTTCTGGAAGCAGATGCGAGCGGCCTAAAGGAGAATCTTGAACGGGAACGAAGGCGAGTGGAGTTGGCTGAGAGGGAGGTCGACTTCTCAAAAGCGATGGTGGTGAGGTTCACTTCCTTTCAAAGTCTGCAGCCAGCCTCACGTTATATCAGGCTAGTTTCACGGCGGAGGAGACTATGAAAGAAGGCCCTGCGACCATCGATGAAGCCCAGATGCAGCGGTTACAGCACGCCGAAGCTCTCCTTGAGGAGTATAAGGGCGTCAATGACAAATTAACCCTAGAGTTGGAAGCCCTCACAGCGTCTCGTGGCTCTGTTGTAGGAACGGATCTACTCCAGGCGGAGAAGACGCAGAGACTTCAAATTCAAGAAGGTGCTTCTGTACCTCATATCTAACAAGCACATATTGATTCCCCATGTAGCTCTCGCTCAATACAAGGAGGAAAACAAGAACCACCTTAACAAGATCGACGAGCTCGAGCAACAGCTATTTGACCTCGGAGGGGAGGTCGCTGGTGGACGACACGTTCCTCCAGGAGTGCGAATTCTGCAACTGAAAGAGAATCCACTACAAGATTGGGTGGATTTACGGCAAAGTGCAATGGATCGATTGAAGGGAGAGAATGAGGCGCTTATCAAGCGATTAAAGGAGCTAGAAGAAAGCGGCAGTAGAGGCGTGGCGACCTCTGCACAACCTGGGGAAGAACTGGTTCCCAGAGAGAGCTGGGAGCTTGTTAGTAAAGAAAAGGCAGATTTGGAGGAGCTCGTGGAACGGAAGGAGAAGAGGCTTCTGAGATTGCAACAAGTACGCCACTTTGTGTTCTATTGTGGTTTTCTTTTCGTCTAACAATTGCGTAGATATTCCAGTCAAAGTCTGCCGAGTTCCGAGAGGCCATCGCGTCAATTCTGGGCGTGAAGCTAGCCTTCTACCCAAATGGTCAAGTCAGGGTCACGTCGCTATACGATTTAAACGCAAGTTTCGTTTTCTCGCCCGAAAAAGGCGCCAGTGGTGTGAACATGCAACTCGTAGCTCAAGGCGAGGGTGCACCGGAAGAGATACAGAGTTCGATGCAATATTGGGTCGGAACAGAGCAGTGTATCCCGGGATTCATGGCAACTGTGACCCTGGAGTGCTACGAAACATGGAAGAAGGAGAACAGTGGAAATACGACGATGTGAGGACGGGACTTGGCAGGCGGCGGATACAGTTATGTGTGTAAGATAGAAAGGCGAGTAAGTTAAACCCTGTTTGGTGTCATCACGTTTCTGAGCGCTGTGTCGTGCAGGGACATTATTTATCGGGACTAATGACAACCAAGATGTTCACAGAGGCGCATGGACGAATGGTTTGCAACAATGTCCAACCAGGCAAAACGGAGAACATTTATATCTCGACATAAGCTACGGTCAACACATCATATAACAAGTATCGCTTTCATCACATCCATGCACTTCCTTCTTTATCTTTCTTGATAACATCAAAGCTATGGGTAAGGTGTCAATTTATCAGGTTTTACGTCTCTAACAGCCCTCGATCTAGTCGGTTGTAATCTTCTTGTCTCTCTTGAATCCAAAGCTATAAAAGACGAGGGGGGCTCACCGACTTTCTAAGCATGGGTTACGATCTCGTCGAAGCCGAGTTCCCTCAATATAGCACTTCCAACCTGACTTGGGTCATTTTTGACGCGTTCGCTGAAGAACGGATTGATGATGCACACCGGTGCCGGAAGATCACAGAGGCACTCGCTGCCAATCCGGAAGCCTCGTTGAAAGAAGCTCCTTGGTTAGTCCGGATCAACATGCTCGCAAGTGAGGTAGAGAATGGCGTGGAGAAGGTCCGGGATGGCTTGAGATGTCTTTCGAGGACGAGACCGAGCTCGACGTGGTCAGGAACTTGGTTGTAAGCGTGCCTGTTCAGTCTTACAATGAACTCTTGTATATTTGCTTGTACCTTAGAACGCCCTCACCCTCATTGGCAAAGAACTTAGATGAGCGGATGCAATACTGGTATGTGTTCGAATCCCCGGGATCCGATTTGTTTGGTACGACGGTTTTTCTCCTGTCGGATGAAGGAAAGCAAGCGCATATTGAACGTAAGTTCGTTGCCGCGATGATGCAAACGCCGATGAATACTTCATCAGATATAGTCAAGGCGCAGGTGCTGGCAGCAAAGATCGCGGAAAGCACCGAAACTGTGCCGTTCTTATACAAACTGTCAATTCATGAGTTGTCTAACGAATCTGTAATCCTGGAACCTGTCGTGCAATTCATCTGTGGCCGCGCAGAACCCTACAATAACAGAAGTCTGATGCAAAACTTCACGGCCCACCATCTTACGTTCCCCGCATTCCATTGAAAATTTACTAGTGCAAAAGTATACAATCCAATCTTTTACTATCACCCTGCAGATTGTATTAATCACGTCTGGATGGTAAACTAAGCGCAACCATATCTGATGATCGACGTTTCTGTAAACATTCTACTCATCTCTTGATATTCCTTCAGACGCCTGTCAATTCGGTTAGATATTCTGGGTTATGATCAGTGAGAGTATGTAAAGTCGGTGTGAATAGCCGGCTAATACCTCTGGTCAATTCGAATGCAGCAAAGGTAGCCGCTGCCGCCGGAATGCTGGAGAAAGAAGACGATCTTTGAGGTTTTGCATCCATAGAAAAGACAGATACCTTCTACCTTCTCAGTACTGAGACGCAAGCAATGTCAGAAGATGAGCACATGTCAATACAACTATAACCTTACTGGAGGGCGTGAGTCCACGGAATAAACCAGGGCTGTAATATTCCAGTACAAATGAAGAACTGACAACCACGATAGCGACAGATGGTTCTTACAGGCCAGACTCCGCAAGTATGGCTCTACCCTCATGCGCAATATACTGTACTGGTGTCCCTGACGGCGGCGTAGGCCTCAGTTGTACACGGGATTTGATGACATCTAATTGTGAATGAACGTAAATTTCGATCTGATCTGACTTGCACCTACCGAGTGGGTAACAAGCCAGCCAATAAGAGATCTACAATGTCTAAACGTGAGGCTACAAGGACAAAGATAACCTCACTTACGCCTCCGGTTGACCCACTGGCCAGCAATGCCCATACAGGTAAATCTCTACCGTAAGCGGATGTAAATTTCCTCTTCGAAAATTCATACGCTAGGAAAACGAAGATGAGGAGGCAGCAAGTGAGTTAACAAGAAAGGTACCAGTGTAGAATCTAAACCGAAGTTAATAAATTGTCTAGAGATAACCAGAGACCAAACGAACCCAGCGTATGCCGGTATCTCTCGAGCCACGGTTATCCAGTAACCACGCATGATACCCTTCCTGAAACCCCATTGCGACCACTGGTCACTGACAACTCTTCTTAAGCGCCTGTCAGTTGTGCTACCATACTGGCCCTGCATGAGAACCTTGAACATTTCCACTACGATATGTTAGCAGATTTGAGGCAGATGTAGCCAATGCATACCTGGACTTGCTAATATGGCATTAGCAGCTCCAGCCATACTCCCTGCCAGAGCAATCTGAGGTAGACTTAGTTGAGGATAGGGTGAGATTATCCGACGCGATACGCCGTAAGAGGCGAATAGAAGCGAATTGACTCCAGCGATACCGAACAGAGGACTAGCCATACCTAGAGACATGTTAGATAAAGAAACAATTGGCTATGCTCTCTGCTGGCCTTTGTAGAGCGCGAAAAAGCCCTCCTTTCGTACAGTCTGTATGAGAATATCCATGGGCCCTTTCTGCAGGGTATCTGTAAGATTTTGCGCGTCGTCTCAGAGGACAGATACGCACAAACATCGCTTCTGTTCATTCACTTCATCATGAGTGATCCTTGCCGCAAATGTAAGATGGAACTGAACTGGGAGCTATCTGTGCACGCGTCTTGACGGTGTCGAGGGGCTGACCGACGATGACTTGGGCAGCACCTGCAACGCTTCCGGCGAGCAGTTCATTGATTGTTGATAGTGATGAAGACGAGCTCATCGTGGTGGTCAATGGCGAAGAGAGAGCAGCACATTGAGAATGGGAGCTTGAATCAGAAATGATATCGCGTCATTGTCGCATAATAAGTAATCACTTGTATAGGAAGGTACTTCTCACGGCCTACTTTTGTCTTGTTTCTTCGTAGTAATATTTCGTTGAATATGGTAACGAGAATAGTCTAACATCCAGTCTATCGATTCTTTGCATATTTTCGGGTCAAGTCATCTCAGAAAGCTCTTTCACACCCTCATCGGCCAACAGTAGTCTGTAGTCGAGCATCTGTGGACATGTCCTCCGTGCGTCGCTTCCAGGATCGTGAAGAGAAATTTTGCCAAGGTACTGCTGATAGCTGACGTCCTTCAGCGAGTGAAAAATGTGAGCATTGGGGCACAGGTACGCCTATCAAAGCTTAAGATAGACGAGTGAGACTCACTTGAGTCAAAGGGTATCGCCTTTGAACAATTATAAGGAGCTCGACCGATGACTGGAGTATGGAGCACATGTAGACGGCATCGATATATGCTCACATCGCAGCCTGTTCTCGCCTTTCCAAGCTCCCCGATCAGAATTTGGCCGACGAATCGTTTCCAAGTTTACTGTCTGCAAATATTCGAGTTCTGAATGCGGGATGAGGCCAGCTGGTGCCGTACCGTCACTAGGAAACTCCTATGCGGGAGAAGATGTGGCAATGGCACTCCTACATTTTTCAACATACCCTGTGACTAAGATACGATTGGGGGCAGCCAGTATCGTGACCAAGTATATTTCTTATCAGACTTCGACGTCTTTGTATCTGTCAGGCGACGCCCAATTCGCACCCGTTCATGTTCTCATGCTTATCTTTCATCAGCTCCACTTTAAGCCTATTCATCAAGAAGACGGAGAGTGGAGATAAGTCTTCGGCTCTGTGAAAGGTGCGCTATCCTATTTAGAAGACGGGAGCTTCCCACCCAAGTCTTGGACTCTGTTGCGATGGGCTACTCTCTCTTGCTAGCGTCCCTTACATCCGGTATCTTACTGTTCTGCTACTTGTTCTATCTCTTGCGTAACCGTCGGCGTGCAACTTTCCCTCCCGGCCCCAAAGGACTTCCGCTCATAGGGAACCTCTGGGACGTGCCTTCAGAGTACCCATGGATCACCTATGCTCAATGGACCTCTATCTACGGCGACGTCCTCTATCTAGATACTCCTGGAAATCCGACCGTTGTACTCAACTCTGCCCAAGCAGCGGAGGATCTACTCGAAAAACGATCCGGGAATTATTCGGATAGACCAGGTGCGGCTGGTTAAGACTACTTACAATAATATCTCAGAGGCTAGAGCTTGCAATGTAACGCAGATTTCACCATGATACACTTAGTGGGATGGGGGATAGACATGGGTTTTATGAGATATTCTGACTGGTGGAGGTTAGCATAACCATGTTCTCTGTTCTATCCTCTAACTTTACAATTTCCTTCCTTCCTCATAGAATGCATCGGCGCATATTTCACCAATACTTCCAGCCCCGTGCAATTCCTGCATATTATCCTGTGCAAATGAGATCGTCTGCGGTCTTGCTGCAACAGCTGCTTAAATCTCCGGACCCATTTGCTCTCCATGTTCGCCAGTAAGCTGTATATATACCAACAGCAGTTCTTCAAAGCTCACGGTTTCCTAGTCATGCCGGTTCAATCATCGTGAAACTCGTTTACGGCTATGATGTAGACGCAAATGGTGATAAATTTGTGGAGTTGATGGATCGGGCAGCGGAAAGCGCTCGGGTCACTGGGAACGTAGGGTCTTTTCTTGTTGACTACTTCCCTAAATTGAAATACCTTCCCCGTGAGTTTATGCTTCGTTAATTGTCAGACTCAGACTGAAGGCATCCGAAGGATGGTTACCCGGTACAAGCTTCTTAGGTCTTGCGGAGGCCTGGAGAAAGGATGTCGAGGACATGAAAAACAGACCATTTGAATACGCTTCGGAGTCAGTGGTATGTCCTCACATCCTCATTGATTGATACCAGTCACATTGACTATGTATTACAAGGCTAACGGCCCTGCGTCGTCTTCATTCGTCTCCGAAAATCTAGAAAAGATGAAACAGATAATCGTGTCGGAGGATGAGACACACGTCGAAGTAATCAGGAATACAGCTGCAGTAGCCTTTGCTGGTACATTGCTATCAATGTTTTTTTTGCTGAACATCTAATCTTATGTCTTGCCTAGCGGGTGCCGACACTGTAGGTCTTTGCCTTTGTGCATCATCCAAGTTACTTATCGTTATTAAGACGGTGGCAACTCTACTTTCCATAATACTCGCATTCCTTCTTTACCCGGAGGTACAAGTGAAAGCCCAAGCCGAGCTGGACGCAGTGGTTGGTTCTACCCGGTTGCCGAACTTCGACGACAGACCCCAGCTGCCCTATATCGAAGCTATCCTGTTGGAAGCGCTGAGATGGAATCCTGTTACTCCGATGGGTATACGGTTCCAGATACACCAATATTACACTATTTCATGGCTTTTGATTTAGGTATTGCCCATCGTAGTGTGAAGGAGGATATTTACAAAGGATATTATATCCCTGCGGGTATGCACCAAGTACATTTTATTGAAGTTTATGCTCATCCTCTCTGCAGGCGCGACTGTCATTGCTAACGCTTGGTAAATATCAATGTCTAGATTATCTCCTAGCCCCATCTTGACGCTCGATGTAGGGCTATACTCCACGACGAAAAAGACTATCCCAACCCAATGGTTTTCGATCCCGACCGATTCATACCCAGGGACGGGAAAAAACTTCAACCGTACCCCGCAGCCGCGTTTGGTTTTGGAAGACGGTGCGCGTAATGGACTTCGTCCAGCTCCCATGTTAACCTTTCCTCAGTATATGTCCTGGCCGTTATTTCGCATTGGATACCGCATGGATCACTATCGCGTCAATGGCATCGACGTTGTCGTTTTCCAAGGCCGTAGATTCTGAGGGTCGCGTTGTTGAACCTAGCGCTACCTTTAGAGATGCCTTTCAGAGGTAGATCTTTTCACGCGATGTACTACGGCGTCTTTTGATTGCCATCTATAGCTCTCCAGTGCCTTTTAAATGTACGATCAAGGCGCGCTCAGCTGAGGCCCAGGCGGTGATAAATTCGGGTGGATTGTAGAATTCGGGGCACCCGCTGAATTATCTCTACTCATAACTTTCCGTGCCAATTAAGACGCATTCAAGCAAAGCAACGGCAGGTCTAAAACAGTTGTAATAGTTTTGGAACAGTAACTTGCTTCGAGTAATGCAAGTTGGTTGAGAGTGGAACTCCCATGTGGAAGGGTTTTTGAGATTCAGAGGTTGCCCGGGCCGAGGCATCCGGAAAGCTACTTCGCACCGTCATCGGCAACAGCGCCTGTAGTTGTTTGCCCACTATTATTATCAGTGTCTGTCATTATGCCTTCTGCGTGTCGCATTCCACAATCATGAAGAAAGATTCCGCCAAGATAGGGTCACAGCTGGCAGCTGATTTCCTTTGATGAAGAGTGAAAAATTATGAACATTAGGGCAAAGTACGTCTTTCAAAGCTTAGTAATAGATGGTCGAAGCTCATTTGGGATAAAGGGTACTTACGGTCTTTCAACTACGAGCAAAGATATGCCAGGAGCTGGGACTGAGGACTAAGGTAAAGAAGACATGTTGGATAACGCAATGCATCCGACATCGATATGTACTAACATGACGACCTATTCTCCACTTTCAAGGTCTCCGATCAGGATTCGGTCGACGAGGAAACAGATTGCTTGTAACCGTGTACTTTCTGCGAATATTTTCGAGGTTCTGAACGCGAGATGAAACCAGCTGATGCTGAACTGTTACTGGGCGCTCTCTCCCATGACACTTTAACGGGCGTTCAACATTCTATAGCGGGTCAACATGTGGCAACCTCATTCCAATTTTCTTCCGATATGGTGCCTGTGGCTGCAATACACTTGGTACCAGCTATGGTTCTCATTGCGTCTACCACACTCTGCAGTAAACCAGGACATCTTTTTAGTCAATTTTGGTGAATCGGCTTATATCGTCTCTCCTGATCAGACTTCGACACCTTTATTTATGTGAGGCAGCATCCCATTGCATACATGTTCATACCTGTTTGTTCTCATGCTTATCTATCACCTGCTCTCCTTTGAACCCATTTTTAGAGAAGACAGGGAGTACCGAGGAGATAAGGATTCCATGTCTTTGGCCCAGTGAAAAGCGTACTCTTAAAAGATGGGAGCACCGGAGAGGCGAGTCAGCTTAGTCAGCTTCGTCATTTTGGCAATGGACCCTTCTCTCCTACCAGTGTCTCTCTCGTTTGGCATCTTTTTGTTATGTTGCTGGTTCTACCTTTCACGTAACCGTCGACGTGTACCTCTTCCTCCTGGTCCCAGGGGTTTTCCGCTCGTAGGTAGCCTCTGGAATGCCCCGGTGGAGTACCCATGGGTCACCTATGCTCAATGGACAGCCACCTACGGCGACGTTTTGTACTTGGATATTCCCGGAAATCCAACCGTTGTAATCAACTCCGCCCAGGCAGCAGTGAATCTACTGGAAAAGCGTTCCGGGAATTACTCCGATAGACCAGGTATGGTTGGTGGATACTATGGCATCTTATAGTCGTCAATGCTATGCAGATTTCACTATGATACAGTTGGCAGGATGGGATTTCAACCTGGGTTTTATGAGATACTCTGAACAATGGAGGTTCACCCTTCCACCATGTTTGTTGTTGGATACTGACTGATTTCTCTTTCTAGAATGCATAGGCGGATGTTTCACCAATACTTTCAGCTGCGTGCTGTTCCCGAATACTATCCTGCGCAAATGAAAGCGACATCGGTCTTGCTACAACAGATGTTTTTTTTCACCATGTTCGCCAGTAAGTATACCAGCTTCAGCATGTTCTTGAAGGTTTATGGTCTGCTGTATCCTTCTAGTTATTCCGGTTCAGTCATCATGAAAACCGTCTATGGATATGATGTTAACGCAGATGACGATAAATTTGTAGAGTTGGCGGATCGTGCGCAAGAAAGTGTTCGCGTTACTGGGAACATGGGGACCTTTATTGTTGATTACATCTCCTGTTTAAAATACTTTCCACGTGAGTTTGTACTTCTGTAACTGTCAGGCTCACATTGAAGGCATCCGAAGGATGGTTTCCTGGTGCAAGCTTCCTGGGTCTTGCGGACACCTGGAGAAAGGATGTCGAGGACATGAAAAACAGACCATTTGAATACACTTCGGAGGCACTGATATGTCCTCAACTTCCTTCCTTCCTCACATACTCAATAACATACCGGTCACATTGACTATACATTACCTCGCCCCAAAGGCTACCGGCCTTGCGTCATCTTCATTTGTCTCCGAGAATCTAGCAAAGGTGAAACAGATCAACGTGTCGAAGGATGAGAAATACATTTGTTGGGATTTTGCCGGAAAGTTCTAGAAGGAGCAATCCGGCATCATGCCGAGAGTAGCTGAGTAAGCACGAGACTAGTAGAACAGTGTAGTACATTCTAGATTACATCGCGAAGTAGTATAAATACAGGCTCTGTAGGAGCCAGAGAATAATAAGTTCATATCAACTGGCCTTACCAGCCAGGAGTCTACCACACCGAGGATTCCAACAACATTGAAGTCATCCGAAATACAGCTGCGGTAGCCTTTTCTGGTACATTATGTTTGGTGTGACTTCGCTGAACGTTTGATCTTATGTCTTGGTTAGCGGGCACTGAAACTGTAGGGATTTTCCCTTGTGCATCGTTTCAAGTCTCTTATCATTACACAGATTCTGTCGGTCGTCCTTTCCACAATACTTGTTTTTCTTCTTCATCCGGAGATACAAACGAAGGTCCAAGCCGAGCTAGATGCTGTTGTTGGATACACTAGACTCCCAAATTTCGAAGACCGGCTACAGCTGCCCTATATCGAAGCCATTCTGTTGGAAGCGCTGAGATGGAATCCTGTTCTTCCACTGGGTATGCATTTTCAGGCATGGATGTTACATCAGTTCATGGCTTTCGATCTAGGTGTTGCTCATCGTAGTCTCAAAGATGATGTTTACAGAGGTTACTACATCCCTGCGGGTATGTACCCAGTGCATTTGGTTGAAGTTTACGCTCATCCCCTCTGTAGGCGCGACTGTCATTGTAATACTTGGTAAATATAAATGTTAGATTATCTCGAGTCGCCCCATCTTGACGCTCAATGTAGGGCCATACTGCATGATGAGAGAGACTATCCCAACCCAATGGTTTTCGATCCCGACCGATTTATGCCCGGGGACGGGAAACAACTTCAACCTAACCCTACAGCCGCTTTTGGTTTTAGAAGACGGTGCGTGTGATGTCCAGCTTCTGTGTTGAATCTATTGATATTTCCTCAGGATATGTCCTGGCCGTTATTTCGCGCATGGATCGCCATCGCGTCAATGGCATCGACGTTGTCATTTTCCAAGGCCGTAGATTCTGAAGGCAGCGTTATTGAACCTAGCGCTACCTTTACAGATGGCCTCCTGAGGTAGGTCTTTCTGCCCTAGATGTGCAACGGTGTCTTGATTGCTCCCTATAGCTTTCCCGCGCCTTTTAAATGCACGATCAAGGCGCGCTCAGCTGAGGCCCAAGCGGTGATAAATTCGGGCGGATTGTAAAAACTTGGAACAATCACTTAATGCTCGAGTATTATACGAAAAGGGCTCGATTCAGAGACAGGTCCGTCGGGCTATTTGATGGGAACACTGCGGTCTAAACTAGCTCGGGAATCTGAAAGATTTGGTCAAACCTGGTATTGTATCTGATATCCGGTCGTATTGTAAAACGCAAATCAAGTAAACGGCGAGAATATGTCGTGGCTGTCGAGGGTGAAGAATCGGTTTGGAACTCCGACATCGAAACCTTCGTCTTCCCCTGGCCGGCGGCAATGAGTCAGTGAAGATCTCCAACATGGTTGCCACCTTTAAAAGTGCGCATCACCATCATCATCACTGTGATACGGTAGAATCTTACTCGAATTTTTGAACAATATAAAAAAGCGGAGGTTTTGGCATCTGTCACTTCTTGATCAATACCATGGTTCTGAGCGTCCGTGTCTTCCGTTCGCGATGCACCCGATGGTGTTGCGAAGACGCGCTAATGGCACAAATACCGTTGGCAGGACGACATTAGGCCGCCGTATATCCAGATGCTTGATGGATTGTCCACCTCCGAATAATTATGTACGCGCTTAGCTCAAATGGCGCTACTCCCGCTCGTAGTGTTTGTTAGTCCTGGATGTCCCTTTGTTTGTATTATGTATATCCCAAGCTGCCATCGAGAAGGGGACTAGGCCGCGGCGGCAAATCTGACAGAGTAGCGGATTGCAATTGAATAAACTTGGAATAATTTACGCCTAAGTACAGATGGGCGCGATCGTCCGTTTGGCTGCATATCCCGCGGTCTATGCGCGGAGAAGAAGTACTATCCTGGCTACGTAGTAAGTAGATCGTCCAGAAACCCTTTCTCAATTTTTTGCTGCTTTGGTCTCCTCAGTAACACCGCAGACTAAGACCAGATTCTTTACAACACTTTTTCTTACGAAAATCCTGGCTATCAAATCTCAGATATGTTCCGTCTAATAGCCGCGACTGTATACGGACTAGCAAGCCAGGATGTGGACCTATTACTTATATGGATACACTTGTAGTTAAATAACAATTGGACCCTCAGGTTCGATGTATGAAGAACTTTTTACAGCTTAGAATTTTTCGTTCACAACGATTTGCCGAACGTAAGAAAGCAGACGATCCAACGGACTGGCTCGTAAGTAATAGTAGGTACATCGCTGGGCCGTCGACCATCTACTACAGCACATCAAGCTTTGCCTTTACGATAGCCGTGCCTATCGTACAGTGGCTTGATGGCTACCCTTTATCTCGCTTGAAGCTTTCAAGCATCGGTCCGACTGTCTGACATATGTACCAACTTTCTACCGATGTTAGCGGACCCGCTGATGAAACAAATCCAATGAAATATCTCAATTGACGTGTCGGTGCACGCCGTTGGAGATACTGCTTGCTTGACTGGTCGCGAAGATACGTACATCCCGCGTACATCGCGCCGCTAAATTTTCCTCATGGATTAAAAACAAATACCCCCCAAGTTCCAATCATTTGCATCACCGCAACGCATGGCAGATGCATTCCACGGCTAGATCCATCACCTTATCAAGGACCCGGGCAAACAAGTGGTCCACGGCACGGTTGGTTTGTTGGGGATACTTTTGGGATTACGTGTCATAATGATAATAATTGGGGATTACAGCTGCGGGTGCGTACAAAAAAGCGATGCGGAAAGCTGGAGTATACATAATGATGGGTTTCAGGTAGACATACACGCGTAGTGACCAAAAATATAAAAACAATAATGACGGGAGGAGTAGACAATTATTACGCGATGAATACAGTTCGAGGAGCACCACGAACAGTGAGGAGCAGTACGATAACAAGTGAAAAAGAGCGAGTAGAGTATGAAATGCACCGTTCAGTTCTAAAAGGCCGACACGGCTGACCGTTACCACAATGTCGAGCTTGACTCAGTGCGGCAGGAGATGACAACTGGGCTGAGACTATACGAGCGCGGCGTCCTGGAGATATCCTCGGAAGATAGAGTCGCGCACTTGGGGACAATGTCAGCTAGCCAGCCAGCGACAGGGAAGAGGAAACTCACCGTTGCCTATAATCCGCTGCGTAGCCTTTGTGTCCTAAATGCAACGAATCAGGTCTGAATAAATACAACGAGTAAGAAGCGGTCTTACCACGACACTGGTAAAGTGGGTATACAACACACGACGATTCTCATTATTTCGTCTATGAACCTGCAGAAAATGAGCACGGAAATACTGGACAACGGTCTCGTAATCGTTCGTCCGTTCGCCAAAGGAAGTGATGCTAGTTCGGTAGTTAGACCATTAGCGCTCAATGGCAGGACTCAACTCACTATTTCTGAACTCGTAGACCAGAATCTATCTTATTCTTGAGCAAATCAGTCTTGTCTAGAAATACGTCGTATAAGCTCAGCAACTCAGGATCCAAAGAAACACCGACTGAGAAAAAGGACAAGGTGGACGTTCTTCAATAAACGGTTCGAGCAGATTTGAGTGAATAGTTGCAATGAGTCATCAATTCGGTTTGTTCTCGGATCTTCTTCGAGATACTGCAAAAAGTAAATGGCATCAGAACAAAGGAGATCTCATGATGGCGACGACAAAGCTAAAGATACAGGGAAAGTACCTCAAAGAACAGCAATTGAAACTCACCTGATCGAAAGCGCTTACTGGAGCCACGAAGATGATAGCATTGGCATCATCGAAGTAGGGAATCCATGAGTGTCGTTGCCCACGAGCACCACCGACATCATATAAATGCCAAGTGACAGCCTTCCCATGAATAGTAACATCGAAAATATGTTCTGCAACACCCATGGTCTGTATTCGGGCGTGTAGTATATCATCTGTTCAAGTAAACTGAGTATATGCGGTACAGGCAGAATCGACAAATGACTTACCGGTCGTGGGCACGTAGTTCGAGGCCGCTACACGGCTGATATGTCGAAGAAAGCTGTGCGGGCGCCGAAATAAGGATGTGCCGATATGTAATGGAAGGACATACGCACAATTCCGACCACTCATCTAACTTTAGACGTCGCTTGCTAATAAGGCCTCTAACCGTCGGATGATTCCAAAGCTCCTTGATGTCGTCCTTGGCTGCGTCCAACATCCGCCCAACATCTTGAACCAGTGCATCTTGTACAATGTCGGCGGAGGTACTGTCCCGACCTTTTTTGCCATCACCATCAACGGAGGGTCTTGGACGGATCCTCCCTAGGGCATTCTCGATGGTCCGCGCCTGCCATCCACTACGGACGTAAACACCACCCTTGCCAGATCCAGATACGGTGATGCCGCCGCTCAGGCGGTCTGCAAGTTGGATGTCAGAAGCGACCAGAGGAGAAAGCCGCCGACGGATATTAGCAATAGTGGTTTTCGAGGTAAGAGGGTCGTAGAAGTGATGTGACCTGGAACTGTGCACGGTGGGTGTAGACCTGCCGTGACTATAAGGTCCGTCGATGTCCATTTCGTCCTCGAGCGAGTCGTCCCATGCCTCCAGAGTGTTCAAGATATGTTTGATAGAGTGAACGACATTGAAATAGATGACTGTTCGCCATGAATATCTTTCCTGGTCAAGAGAGTTTGGCTTGTACATGAGTTGGAATTGTTTCTGCAGTGTTGACTTTCCGCTCTCTGCCTGGCCAAGCAAGAGTAGCTATATGCGCGTCAATAAGTGAGTATATGCATCTCAGTTGAGAGTTTCCATCGATGCGAACCTTGACATCAGTTTTCTTCCTCTTCAGGGTTTCCCTCTCTAGCCTAAGATCCTCGTCAATCTGTTCTGAAATCCGTTTTGCTTCCGCTTCCGCTTGCAAACGAGCGAAGCGCTCGGCCTCCGTTTCTGTTGGAGGCGGTCGTAACGCTTCTGTGATTGGATCGTCCTGGCTGTAGAGAGAAGGGGTCTTCATGGCGAAGATGGTGGAGGCAGAGGGAAAAGGTTGCGGCGCCTACCTGAGGGCGTTGCTTGTTTCGGTAAACTCGATCATCCATCAAAAGTTTCCGTGACATGTCACGCTTCACACAGGTTCCATGAGGTTGCATCCCATCTATCACCGTTACCGCGATGGTAGCTCTTTCATTACTATCTATCATTTCGTTCGCTCACCATCTCTTCTAGTCCGTTACACTGCACACCACACACGGGGAATTGAAGGTAATGTAATCTTCATACAACTTACTACTTCTAACCTCACTGTCCACCAGATCGAAATATTCTGTGAAGCCGTGCCTAAAACAGCAGAAGTTGGTTTGAAATTATTGCACAGCCGTTTCAGATTCTCACCGCCTCATGACATGTAGAACTTTCTCGCTCTCTGCGCTTCGAACTACTATGATGGATGTATATTCCATCGCAACATCAAAGGCTTCATGATCCAGACTGGTGACCCCGCCGGCACTGGGAAGGACGGCCAGAGCATCTGGGGGAAACCATTTTCCGACGAGATCAGGTCTACTCTCAAGGTAGGCCTCGTGATGATATATACGTTCGATTGGACTGATGTTTACTCCAGTTTAATGCTCGCGGCGTGGTAGCCATGGCCAATTCCGGTCCAGACACAAATAAGTCGCAATTTTTTATAACTTACTCGAAGCAAGCCCATCTTGATGGCAAGTACACGATATTTGGAAAAGTGATTGATGGTTCGGACACTGCATTGGACGCGATGGAACGAGGACCGGTCAACAACAAAAACCGACCTCTGGATGAAATCAAATTAACAAGTGTACGTCATTTTCTACACCGGCTTTTCGAACTCTCGGTTGAATCGCGCCCCTGTAGATCACTATCCATGCTAACCCTATTGCCGATGCTCAGCTACAGCGATAAAAAAACTAAGCGAAAATTGGCATTTCAAAGTGGAAATCTTCGTAGCGGCATACCGTGCACATAAACGAGTTGCTATCATATCGCGCCCGAGGGCCTTGTACGGCAGTGTTTGCGATTTCATTAAAGTAGGCACTGCGAACCTCAGTACATCACCGTTTGATGAACCCGACGAGCTCTTTCTGTAATTCCCGTTGCTTTCTTGCTTTCTCCAAGTCGTCGACGCTTCTCAGATCATATACAATGTCCCGTGTTTTCCCAAAGTACACCTGTCACGATCCGTGAATGCTACTCGTTGGACATGCCAACGAGATGACTTACCTCTTGAAGCAGATTGCGCATTTTTATCTCCATATCTTCAATCATTCTCCCTGTGTTTGTGATATGAGATGATGGGTCGTGCAGAGCCATATCTTGCTCAGTCTGCGTCGGAAGAAGTCAACATGGCTTTGTTTACGAAGCAGGCGAACGTACTTGGCGCGTCATACTTCCGCTAAGATTCACTTCACCGTCGCGCTTCCAACCATCAGTAGCCTTGTCATCCTTCTTCTGCGCGTCTTCTGCATCGGACCCATTGCGGGTGACAAGCTGTAGCATGATGGTAGATGTTAATTTATAGTGAGCTTGCCGTCCGCGTTCTGCCGCTTCAAATACATGAATAGAGTCCCAACTTCCAGACGGTTCATGCGGAGAGGCAGGCGTCATAACTACGTATCCAGATTCACGTCAGGAGCGTCGAGTTACAGACGAAGATAGACAGACCTTTTTTCAACAATACCACTCCGGCGAACCCTCCATCATCCAGATCCCACAAATATACTGACGAAATGCCGCCTTCATAATACCTGCATTGAAAGCATTCATCATCATCACCATCCAGGCACAAATACACACGTACATCTCTCGGTACGTATCAAACGCTTCGTTCGCAGATATCTCCAATTTACGAAGCTTTGGTGTAGGTACAGTGCCATCTTCTAGAGGGGGATCATACTCGTTTGACCAAGGCGATCTGGAACAGCCGTTTAATGTAGACAAGGATGATGGTTGCACGGCGCTAACCTATGACTCTCTCCATCTCTATTATAGTCACAGGCGAGATATTCTCGTCCTGCTGAACGATCCGTCTTGAGCTGCAGAGGTTGATCTACGCTGCCCAGCAAATCGTCGGCATAGTCAGGACAGATACCAATTAGGGCGTTGACATTTTCTTCAGTTCGAGTTGGTGGAAGCCGTCGCATGAGATCCAGCATAGAATCGACGAGGTCGGTCATCTCGTTCTATCGCCTACCAGGTTGTATGGTTCAAAGATTAGATGATGCGTCTGGACAAGACGCTGCAGCTGTGTCGCCCTCATATCCAAGCAACCGTAAACAAACTATCCGGGCCCCGGTCCGGCGCTTACCGACTCCCGACTTAGGTGTCATGAAGGATGGCTCAAATGCAGCGGGCAATGAGGTTTAAGCATGGGGCAATTCAATAGTCATAAAAACCTAGGTTAAATACCATTAACCTCACAAATCCCCTAACAGACGTTCCACAACTCCCTCGTTTCGTTCCCAGAGAGATTGCTTGAATGCCCCAACTTCTTCCCTGTTTCTAACCCAACCTCTTCGCATCATACGATGCACAGAATCCCTGATAGGAGCATTGTAATTTGATTGTTCTAGGAAGTCCTGTGCTGATCCTTGACGAAGAGCTTTGACAGCAGCTATTTCCCCCATCGCCGCAGGCCGAGTTATTACAACTCTATCATCATTCACGTACGCGTATGACTTCTTCATGCGATCAGTAGCTAGTAATGGAACCTATGCCTTCTTCCAGTTTGTATGCATCAACAATAAGCAGAAGAACTTACGTTACACTCAACAGCCATGACAAATGTTGAACTTGCTTGGTACTGATAGTATCCATTGTCAGCAAACGCGGGCAAGCAGACGTCCATTCCTTTCATGAGTGTGTAGAAATCTTCAACATTATGACTGTAAGCCTAACAATATCACAATGCCAATTGAATCATCACCTGTGTAATTCAGATCCACATGCATGGTCACGATGTTCTTCAGCTCATCAGGGATTTCTAACCACCCAGAACCGAGGAGAAATAAGCGGAACGGTGGCGAGCGTAGACTAGGATCTGGCTCATATGAAGCGCCTGCATCTCGTAATGGAAGGTATCCCCACGCGGTAGGATCGTCTAGGATCAAGGTGAGCTATCTTGCTACGTGCTCGGCACCGAATGGCAGTACTTACCTGCCAAGGATTCTAAAAGATCTTCAAATATGTTGTCATAGTCTCGCCTACTCCTGGTAAAACTGCCTTGAATCACCACATTCGATAAAGTTCGAAACAGGCGGTCTGGTGCATCTCCCAGATCGAGGACTGGAATGTGAACGTCGATTGGTAGATATTCGTATCCTGCAGATCGGATGTCTTCGTCGCCGCTATCTGCCAATACTTCAAACAATTGCCTGAATCCATTCGCAACACTAGAAAGTCATTAGGTACGCGCTTGATCGTATTTGCATGGAAGAAACTACATACTGCTCAGAAATGGGCAGGAAACGGATAGCTTGACGCCGACTCCATTCGGTAATAGCTGGTTGCCATGTCGTGTCCTATGATGACTGAGTTTAACTTTTTGATAAAAATGAGAGACCGACCGTAACGTCGTGAACGATGCAAACGAGTTGAAATTTGTGATGCTCATCCCTTTCTTCCCAAGCCGCAAGTAGTTCATCGTTCAGACCGCCTCTCAAACTATCCAGTGTTAGCATATCGGTTCACAAGATTGGCACTCGGCTGGAGGTATCACGTACTCTACGTAATAAAAATGTTAATCAGGAATTTCATAGGGGAAGAACAAATCTGAACCTATCTCGCACGTTCCCAGTATAACCACATCGTACATTGTCTCTTTTCTCATGTTCCGTAGGTCAGGTATTAGATTATCAGGGTTGTGTATCATGCCGTGGTAGAGTTCCAGATCATCGACCACAGTTTGAAAGTCGAATTTGAATGGTGAGGGCGCATACACTTGAAGACTTCCTCCTGCTGTGCTTCGTTCCAATACACGTCCAATAGTCCACGCTAATGCCATATAAACGTCATGATGAAATCCGAATGTCGAGGCTATTGCGATATTATGGTGTTTCGGAATGATTTTGAGACCCACTGCAGGAGTTGTCGAAGCGCAAGTGTGCTCGCGTGCAGACCTGATAAATGGATGAAATTGAGTACTGCTGAAGAGCAAAAAACTGGTTAAAGAGAGGATAAGCACTGCCGCCGTATAGACAGAGTATCTGCTACTAAGCAAGTGCATCACAGGAGGAAGACGGAGATGAGGTTGTTCATTTTGCCAAGACCATTAGTGCATCACAGACGCCTCGCGGAAGAGTACCCCAGGCTTCGATAAGCAATCGTAACTGTTCGTGGTGTCAAAAATATATGTGGGTACCATGCGTTCGTGGGAACTGAAAAATGTTCAACTTCCGCCCGAAGAATGATGTATTTTCCCGTCAATAGAAAGGAAAGTTTTTGAAGTATTGCCACTGATAACAGCGAGCCTCGGGACTAGGTTTTAGACCTAGTATCGTAAGACCGAGTAAGGTAGCTGGCGAAATGTGCAGTTTCAATACACTTCCGGTCCCTGGGCCTTGAGTATTTGAATGAACAACTCTTTCGGAACAGTAGGACTTGATCAAACATGCATCAATCAGAAGCCTAAAGTCCAGCTTAGCCTAGTTCTTCATACCTCCGTCCCCGGGTAGGAAATGTTACCGCTAGGGGACTGAGGTCTGCCACTACGCCGATAAGAACTATGCATAATGATCCCGGACGATGGATGGATAATCCGGTGGGAACGGGAATCTTCGGGAGCATACTGATTACTGGGCGCCTAGTTCAAGTTGTGATTCACTATTTAGATGTCCTAGTAAGGGAGGTGCGACGAGTCACGAGGCGAGCCGAAGAATGTAAGAGACCAGCCTGAGGAAGAGAGAGGCTACCCTTGATCCAAGGGATTTGAGTTTTTCCCTGCGAGAGGTCATCTGAGGACCACTTTTTATACCACGATGACATTAGGTGTTCGGAAAACCGAGTGGATCCGCTTACCGGCTAGTGCTCCTCAATGAGAAGAGAATAGGAAGGATAGCCCCGTCATGTAGCTGGAATCATTTTTGCAATGACGCCGAGCTTGAAGACCTGACCACGGAAAAGGTCAGTTGATGATTCCGGAAGCTTTTGATAGCCGGAACCCCGGAACCGAGATCGTGTCTGCGCTCACGTTATCTGATCATGTCCTTTCCAGTATTTGAAGCTTGCCCCACTGTAGTGCTCCAGGTAGCAACTACATCTTCATTTCGGAGGGTTCCATGATATGCGGATCTGCCAATGCCTATTTCACGTAATGTCGGTTTGGCTAACACAAGGTCAACAAGTCTTCTGCCCGGTCACTTGCTTCAGACTGCTCGCGTACCAAGTGATTTGCCCCGTTTAGGTACAGGGAAGATGTATAAGGAGAGTTAGGATCTCTATCGATCCCACAATACCCTACCCGCTGTAAGATGTCCCAATCACCCGGTCAACATGAAGAATACGACATCATTTTTGCTGGAGGTATGTTTCATATACCGTCCGGCAGCAGATGAGAGCGCTCAAAATGTTGATAGGTGGAACTAGTGGATGTGTAACTGCTGGGTGAGCGACAATTTGCTTGATTTGGTGCAATTTTTCTTAGACGTCTTCTCCTTTGACAAGACGCCTTGCTGCCGCCGATCCATCGCTCAAGATTCTGGTGGCTCTTCTCCTTTGTTGTATTGTTTTTGGCGTCGCTCACTTTTTCACTCTCAGATCCTCGAAGCAGGGCCACATGTTCGTGGGCTTGAAAAACACGTCCAGCCGGCTCGCTACTTCGGCAATCTAGTTTCTCCAGGCGGAGTCTTCACGTCCCATGTCGGAAACCCTAGCAAATCCCTTGCCGGCCGATCCCCCATCGTTACCTCTGCTAAATGTGTGGGTGGAGGATCGAATGTTAACTGTGGGTGTTCTGCGCTGATATATTCGCTAAATTGACGCCGATATTGGCGCAAGTCGTCATGTATACTAGAGCTTCTGCATCGGATTATGATGATTGGGAAAAATTCGGAAACCCTGGATGGGGCTCAAAGGATTTGGTCCCACTAGCGAACAAGGTAAGAGGACTCTCGTCATCTTACTGATGCAGCTTTGAAGCCAGACCTATCCCAAGGTAGAAACTTATCAATGCGGCTCCAACCCGAATCATGGTACAAATGGTCCTATTGCAATCTCAGTCAAAAACGTTGTCGGAAGCTTTGGAGAACAATACCTTGATGTGGCTTCCAAGTATGATGGGGGCCGTGATTTCACGGATGATCCCAACAATTTTAAGACCTGCAATCAATACGGTGTACGTGCCAGTGTTATTTCTAACTGGCTTTGACTGATTTCAGTAGCCTTGGCCGAAGTCAGGATTGATTTGTTCGCAAGTCAATTGACCATTACTGACAGATCGAGGTTTCTCAGGTACATCGATTCGGTCTCTGGAACACGATCCGATACCGCCCATCATTTCATTTATAATCAAGAACGCAACGGTAATCTGAAGGTGCTAGACAGAAAAAGAGTTGTCCGAGTAATTTTCGAGTAAGAGGGATCCAACATAACGATCCCTTGACCATTGATTTATGTTGACAGCGATAAACGTGCCATTGGCGTGGAGTACACTGATGACGTTGAATCTGCTGCTATCGTTCCCGGAGAAAACGTTCAGAAAGCATTTGCATCACGTCTCATCGTACTATCCGCTGGGGCGTTCGGTTCTCCGGCGATTCTGGAAAGGTATTTCTTATATTTAAGCACTGTGTCAACCCAAATTGAATTCACACTACGTAGGTCAGGAATCGGGGCAGCTGAAATCTTGCAGAGGAACGATATACCCCAGATTGTTGATTTGCCTGGCGTGGGGGAGAACTACAACGGTATCTTATTTGACAAATAGGAAGTTCAAAGTGACCACTGATTCACTCCGCAGACCATAATCTTTTGTTTATTCCTTATCATGCGGATGAAGCATCCGACACTCTTGACGTGATATTCGAGGGTGACCCGACAGCAGTTGCGTGTAAGTACTTTCGGTCAAGTTGTTGACAAAGGCTGAGTTCTTAAAGTCCATGCTGAACAATGGCGCAAGGATGGGACGGGATTATTCGCGACCAAGTTGAGAACTATTTTTCCTGGTTAAGTATGGACACCTCACACATCTGTTCATAGTGGCATTGACGCCGGTATCAAACATCGGCCGAATGAAAAGGATTTGAAGATTCTCGGACCTACCTTCACCAAACGATGGAACGACTTCTTTTTGAACGCTCCCGACAAACCTGTCATGTGGATTGGTCCGTTATCCGGGTAAGGGCGGTGCTCGTACTCAAGGCAGAATCTTAAACCTGATAATACTCTGTAAGTTATGTTGGCCTCGATCCTCCACGAGAACTTGGGCGCAAGTATTTCTCTATGCTATACTATACGGTGGGTCTATCTTGCGATATCTATATGTGCCTTGATTATACAAACACATTCAAAGGAGTATCCCGCGTCGTTGGGCAGAGTTCACATACAAGGTGGCCTCAATCCGTATGCCCCTCTCAATTTGGAGACCGGTTTCCTTGACGAGTATATTCTTTTTGTTATCGAGACCTCGCTGTTTCTAATTTGGTGCTTCGCATAAGCCCCGCCGACTTGGCTGTTCTGAGGTGGGCTTATAAGCACAGTCGGGAATTCGCTCGACGCATGAGCTCTTATCGAGGCTATGTTGCTGCGGGGCACCCTCTATTTCCCAAAGGGAGTGAGGCTGCCACAGGACTCCAAGCCCAAGGTCCTGCTGTTATATCCGCCCCCGATATCAACTATACGGAGGAAGATGACGCTGCGATAGATGACTACCATCGTCTCAAGGGTGAGTTCTTCCTTCATCGTATCTGCTGTCACTAACGCGATCCAAAATATTAGTTGCGACTACTTGGCACTCGGTAATTTTCCTCACACTAGTGCGAAAAGGAAAGTCTGACCGTCAATACAGCTCGGGACGTGCGCGATGAAACTGCGTAGCCAAGGCGGGGTTGTCGATTCACGTCTTAACGTCTATGGTGTGCAGAACCTTAAGGTCGCAGATATGAGTATAGCGCCCTCCAATGTCGGAGCCAACACATACAATTCTGCACTAATCATCGGAGAAAAAGCAGCAATAATCATAGCGGAGGAACTGGGAGTCAAAGGTATTTAGAGACACTAATATATATTTTGCCGTGGACGTGTTCTCTGGTGTAGCCGTTTCTATGAAAAAATGTGGCTGCAGCAATAGACACACCCTCATCTAGTACCTGAACCCGGGAGGAAAGAATGTAAAAGGTCGGTCATCGTGTGAATTACGTGTAAAAATTAGCTTCATGCGCCAGCTCTTGAAGTATACGATGATACTATTTGAGGAAGAAAAAAACAACAATCACAGAGGAAAGTGGAATAATGGATGTACCCTATAATAAAATTCCATTTGTAGAACCTATATCTATCTAACATAATCCGCATCCGCTTCGTATTCAGTTGACATAGTGACCTAACTCGGTTCTTAGATACATAACATGGCAACGTCGGGAACGCATACCTGTAGTTCATGGCACTCAGGAATCTCGGACGAGGTCGTTGGCATAGATCCTGTCGCGGTCCTGAAAGGAGGTGATGGCAGCTGAAAGGATCGAGAAAAATAAGGTTCATCGAAAGCAGGCGAAGATGTTGTATTGAAGGACATAATTGAAGCCGGGGCTGAAGGGAGGTCAACAGAGACGCTGGGTCGGCGCTCGTCGAAAGTCGTCTTCTGTGAAAAGGAGGACTTGATGGGCGAGTTGGGACCGACGACGACGACAGAGGAAGCCCTGGCGCGCATCTCCGCCGGCCGTCTGGGATCAGCTCCTCTGGTTGGGCTTTGAGAGGACCCGCTGATTTTACTAAGAGAACCGCTGGTCACCCAGAAGAGAGCTACTGCATTGAAAATGACCTGTTTCCTAGTGAGAGGCAGATTCAAATGTATGATCATGTTTGACTTACATCCGCTCCACAGCTACAGAGACATACCCATCCTAGTTCATGTCCGCGAAAAGAGGTCAGTGCTGCCATGTTGACCTGCATCAAGTTTCAGCGGCATCGTCTCTTCAAAGGACTGAAACATCACAATAGATGTCGCAAGAGCGACCACGGCGGCACTAGTATTCGTGAAGAAGAGGGAGAACTCAGTTAGAAAAGACCTCACATTAACGTTCTGATCGCAACCATTTTGATGCGGGGATTCGCCACACTCGATCGAAGGATAGGCCACAGAAACAGTGTCGTAAGGAAAACAGTAATGTATCTAGGCCACGTTAGTTTGTTCCATCATAGTAATAAGAAAGGGCCTCACAAATCATACGCCAACAAAAATATTGAAGAGAAAGGCTTCAAACCTATGATACAGACCTGATCGTGTTCTCTCAAGAAAGTGACTCTCCCTTTAAAATCGAGATATCAGTCAACTATGTTGCACGGACTGGAGAGCAGTGCTTCACCAATGATCATCACGGCAATAGCAACAGTATACAGTCCCACTGTGATAGCGCAGAGAATATAGACTTTCGATTGCAAACGGCGTGCACCCCCTGAAGGCGACCAGACAACATGTACTTTCTCGACTGACAGCTAGAATGAGATATGCGATGATCGATGGAAAAAGAAGACCTACTGAGGAAACAGTAAACAAGGAGCTTTGAAGTAGAATAAAAGAATACGCAGATATATATTGCCACGGCACAAATCGTTGGATGCGTTTCCAGGCCAACACCAAACGTGAGGACACCACCTACACGCATGAGACACAGGAAGTAGATATACTAAAGGATACGCACTGGAAAAGAGAAATAGCCACGAATCCAAGAAAATGAGCAAAATACACAGGCGGGGCCACGGAATCCGGACGACAATTTTCCACGTTGTCAGGTCTTCGGTAAGAGTCCTTCGTGACAAGCAGTGGGTGAGAGTTGCTACGCCTATACTTCATCTTAGCATGGGAAGGTGAAAACTAACTGTCATTCATACCGAAGAAAAAAACCAAGCAGCTGAGCAGTTGCACCCCAACAGAAGGGAAAATGAGTGTGTGCATTGCGTCTGCGCTTAGTCCTCGAGCAAGGTAAAGTCGACGATGGTGTCGCTGCTGCACTTGTCTTGGATGAAGTCAGTCAGTCTCCGATCGTACAGTGATCGGCATATGCTGGTAAACCACCTCACGTGGTCGCTCTGTTGGAAGTGGGCTACTGAAACTAAGAGCTACTCTGAGCTCATGCAATAGATTTCGATGCAGATACTGGCTTGGCTAAGTCGGTTCCGTTGTCTCTGCGGGACGTAGACTCTAGAGGTTGGCACGGAAAGGAACGGATATCGGCGGCTTACTACTTCATTCTTACTGGAAGGACTTCGTTTTCGTTCACTCTAAACGAAGAAGGTAAAATTTCTTCTGAGAAGGACCCGACACTGTACATCTTCCAGCTACGGCGACGCGTAACGATCTTAACGAGCACATGTTGAGGAATCGTTGGGACGTAGACTGCCAAGCTCTTGGTTCTTGGTACAAATTACGTGTATTGCCTGTGTCTGAGGAAGAATGAGATGAATGGTAACACAGATGTGGCATATCTTAAATACCTACCCTTTCTTCCAGATCGGGCGTCAATTAGTCTACAACAGTGCCCTCTACAACACAGTATTAAAAACGACGTAAACTTACTATAGAAACAAAAGGTAAGCCGTCTACATGAAATCATCAGCATGGCTGCCAAAATCGTCCAAGGCTTCATCATAAATGCTAGTGTCGACCCTGAAGAACGTCAGATTTCAAACACGAAGGCAAAAAAAAGACAGTACGTACCTGTTTGCAACCTTTGCAGCTCCGAGAGCTGGCTTAGATGCTGCTTTCGGCTTCTTCTTGCCGCTCGCCTTGTCTCTCTGCTCCTTTTGCTTTTCGTTGGCAAGGGTTGTCAACCCACTGGCGGCTTTGCGCACTTCGACATCCTTGAGAGGCATAGCCAGTTCGCGCACAAAATGTTCGACAAACGCCGGATACAACGGCTTATTCTGGTGTTTTTTGATGACGACCTCTATTATGCGCGATGAAAGCTGTATGAAATCTTCCTTCGTCCGAGGCTGGAAAGACAGAAGGGAATCCAATTCCTTGGAGGTTGTGCCTACCTAGCGTGTTAGCGAGGTCTTCCAGTGTTTGGATTCAACTATTACCTCCGAGGGCGGCGGCGCCAAACAAATCAGCGGCATTGTTAAGGTCGGAATTAAGCTCCATTTCTTTCTCTCTTCGGGCTTTCTCCCTTGGATCCAGCACGGAGTCCGAGTCGTATGGGTCCTCTTCGTTTTTACGTGCAGCTTTAGCAGCTTCCTTCTCCGCAATTTTTGCCTTTAGAGTACCCTTCTTCTTTGGTGGTGCTACTGGTGCCGATGGGACCTTCTCTTCCTCCTCGGATGAGTCTTCCCAGTCACTCTGCAGGAGTGTCAAAGAGTATATGTCGATAGAAGGATAGAGAACACACTGCGGGAGCATCATCGTCCTCATCTTCTCCCTCCCATTTTCCCTTGGTAGGCTTCTTTGCCAGCGGCACCTTTACCTGAGGACCTGCTTTGGCTTGAGTATCGCTGTCAGATGCCTCTGATAGTCAATCAGTACAAAGATCCGGGCATGATTGGCGAGAAAGAATGGGTACCCCAATCAGACATGCCGGATAATCAGCGACGACACGCTAGGCGTGGAAATCAAGTAAGTGAGGAAAGAGAAAAGTGGAAGGAAATAATGAGGTAACACGTCGTGCGTGATCACTTCGGCATTTCCCGGCCTCCTCCCGTCATGTCAAGGTAGAAAGAAACGCAATTTACAGGTTTTTGCTATTGATTTCTTTTTTCAAAGGATACAGCTACTTCAGCTGGCTACCAGCTTGGTCAAGACCCATGGATTCACTCGTGTGGCTTTGGCCGAGTCAGTGCTTTCCCTTCCTCCAGGAGAAGCGCATTCAGAACCTCTTTCTGACACTGCTGTGTCTGCATTATTCGGAAACGGGGACGACGCAAGACGGACCCTTATACAGGCTTGGCTTGATCAGGGAATACGGCATATGGGAACTGTCCCTTCGCCCACTTTGAAAAGTGTTTTGTATGCTAGACTTCAGTATAATGAGCCAGTGTTGCAGCATCTACCAGAGGTACACTTATTATTTCGGGCTTTTGCATGACTTACTCTGTTCTTAGGCTTTTGCGCTCTTGGTTTCTCCAAACTCTGGTGTTCCTCTTCTTGATCCTATTCCTGCCCTCAAACACGCATCAAGGATTGCAGACGAATCTTGTTACATAACGCGTGATACATCCGTGCAGGTGAGTCTCGGTCTGCTTCCTGGAGACGCTCAGCCAGTAACATTCTGCCAAGCTCTCTTGGTATGCTCGCAGGGCTTCTATTGCGGGAATATACGGCGCCTCAGGTGGTTCCATCCCTTATGTCGGTCTTGGGAGTTCTAATAATGTATCTAGAACTCCATCAATTCACGTCACCATCGACCGCGTATAGTTTCTTAGACAACCTGTTCGACACCTCCAGCAGCTTCAGGACATCCATGGAGGAACTCGATCTGTTTTCTTCCTACGTTTTCAAGGGCTGGAAGGGTATCATCAAAAGTAAAGGGATCATCTAGTTCTGCCTTCTACATATCCACGTAGACGAATCGTCTGAAATAAACTGATATTCACGCGATAGTTCGTTGGTCAGACTCGAGGCAGTGCAACGGGAACCCCTTCTATCGTTCCAAGGCACCCTGGAGAGTGAACGAAGGAAGTCTACAGTCTGAGAAATCGTAATCAGCACAAACACTATTCCTTGGTACCTTCCGTACCCAATAACCCCATGTCCAAGTGCATTGGTACTAGACGAGGACATAGACAACACTACGGATACAGTAGGGAACGAATCATATAAGCGAAAAGGGGAAAATATAGTCCAGATCCTCGAATGGTCCATGTATACAATACGGTATCAGAGATACTTATATTAGAATAAACGTCAGATCCCTAATAAATCAGCAAACCCAGCGACAGCATATTTACGACAGAACACAGTCGGGTATTGTGATTCCAGCTTTCAGCGTTCGGCTAGAAGCTGTCTGAGCACTGTGACAAATGACAATAGAGCTGCGAAGCTTACTTGGCATTGAATAGGCCCCACCAACCCTGCAAAAGGTAATCAGAGGGTGAATTGAATTCGAGGGAAACATAAGTACCTCTACGCCGCCGTATTCCTCGTCCTGGAGAAAGAATGAGAAAAAAAAGCTCTTCACTATAGAGTTCAGCGTACCTTCCACTTTTCATCGAAGAACTTTAAGCAAACGCATCAGTATTAAAGAATCAGAGGAAGAATGGAGTCTTACTTCAAAGAAGAAGTACTTAGTTCCATTAGTATTTGCTTCGCAGATGTATGTATCGAGGAAAGTCTATAAGACCAGAGTTTGTGAATCAAAGCTGAGCACATGGATAAATATGTTTCCTACCTGAAGGTTTGCAACAGATGCCGTTGAGGGTCCATTGGATTCGTCGGCCGTGTCAGAAGACGCCGTTGGCCAACCTACATACATATCATTTGACATTGTCCCCACGATATTTTGGGCGAAAACTACGCACCAGTTTCAGCGACATACATCTGCGGGGTGTTGCTTAGACTGGACGCCAGGTTCACGTCATTGGTCTCAAAGAACTCCCAAGTCCAACCCGCAGCTTGATCGATGCTGACATTGGCGAACCATGGATGAACATTTGCCATCTACCCAGATAGTCGGTTATTTATATACACGACCAATGATGATGTGGAAAAATACTCACGCCGTAGTCCACTTGCTCCAACACGAGATCATTAAAATAACTACCGGCATCAGCAGTCCCGACCGGCAAGTCCGCTCCAAGGTCGCTTAGCATGGACCGTGTATCGTTGATATTGGCAATCAGCAATTCACCGCCTGTAAAAATCTCAACCCATCGACACTCCACAAGCGAGCATCATGTCGTCATACCTTTGTTTCCAACAGCGCCATTAGGATCAGTGGCACCATTAGCATTAAGATAACTAACGTGGGAGACGTCGGTCAACCATCTCCGTAATCCAGAAAGTGATATCACGAACTTCAAAATGTACTCGTTACCAACGGTGACTCCACCAATGTGGTCTGTCCCGTAAGTCTGTATCGCCGACTTGATAAGTGCTTTTTGACGATCGTACGCCGTATCGTTATCGGTTGAAACGGGATAGTTGGCCAGAAAGACCGTCATGTTGACTTTTGTCTGTTCTATAGCTTCCAGCTAAGTCGTAAGAGAAAGGTCAGCTTAGTCTGCAACCACATGGAGATATAGACATACCACCAATGCCGATTGGTTGCAATCGGCACCATAAAGACGGACACGCTAAACGGTCAAACGGTTAGTGGGTGTTCAAGAGTCAATGGACTTTTCTTTTACCGTCGTCAACTGGGACATTAGCTAGTACAAGATCAGAAAATATTCATCATTTTTGGAAAATGTTGGAAATACCTGAATGTCCGAAATCACATCATCTAATGATGTATCATGTCTAAGCAGCGACTACCGTCTATTTTAATCCTACTCACCAAGCGAGTTACCGCAGTCGGGTAACTGCGAACCAGCAGGGGTATAGGCGATACCATAGAACGATTGCTTGAGATTGGCATCTTTTGAGAAATTACTAGGGTCGGAGCTCGAAGATTTGGAGCTGCTGCTTGAACTAGAACTCGAGCTCTTCTTGGACAGCGTGACGCCCAGGGCAACACCAACTGCGATCAAGGCTAGAAGTCCAAGAAGTCCTCCAATAACCTAAGCGACAAGTTGCGTGAAAACGAGGTAGAATTCGGTGCGCGGGCGTACTCACAACCCATTTCTTCTTGCTGCTACCGGTGGAGGTCCCCTTCTCCATCCAAGTATCGTTTGGCGTTATATGATCGTGATCGGAATACCCATGATCATAATCCCTGTAACCGGTTGTCATGTCGGTTGTTGAATCCATTGCACTGGGCTGTGACGCCAAAGGGGCGCCATATGAACGTGTAGCGTGTCCACTGGGACTTTGAGGAACGAGTGGTATATCTTGTGTAGAAAAAGATGAAGGAGTGTTCATGCCAGAGAGGCGGTGCGGTGGCTAGGAAAACAGGGCTGGTTAATTACGCTGTCTCGTTTGTTGAACAGCAAGAATGCACGTACTGGTACGCTATCGTAATAATCCTGTAGGTCAGCGTGGGAATGCCGTGGACTGTCAGTGTAAGGCATCGCCATTATGGAAGAAAAAGTTCAGCAGCAGACAGTGCTCAAAGGTTGAAGCTAAGGTAGGCAAGGGAGTGATGGGGGTACGGTGGGAAGCTGGAACAAACTTCGCTTCATATTTCATTTCGGTACAGCTGCGCATGTCGCCAGTAACGCTGGACCGTCACATCGGCCCTTTCAAGGGGCAATAAGAAGGCCAGGCTAAACATAAATACATAGGTCAATATTAATAGATTAATGTCCATATCTGGAAATACATGTAGCAACCACAGAAAAAATAAAGTCCATGGACCTTTTCTAAAAACAGGTCGTGAAATCCAGACGCGAGTACAAAGAAGCCAGGGGTATGCCAAAGCAGGGGAAAGAAGGAGAGGGCTACGACGTCGTAGGCATTGGATCTTGTCCACCTCTGGTCTGACCGGGCTGAGAAGATGACACCCGTTTCTGTTTTCGCAAAAGTCGTGGGGCATCAGATGACGACGAAGCAACTCGCCGACCAGAGGGCATGGTTCGACTCCGAGACACACCCACTGGTCCATCCTCTGGTCGTGAAGTCGGGGTTTCATTGACGGGAGGAAGTTCTGTTTCGGCTACAACGACATGCGGCGCAGCTGCGAAAAGATGATGTAAAACATTCAATCATTGGATTGTCTAGGACAGGGGAACGTACCGCTGCGGTCGAGGGTCGTTCTTCGGCGCGTTACTCGACGAATGTCTTTCTTTCCTACCATCTTCCACCCACTACCTGGTTGTCGCTCATCGTCTGAACTAGGGAATACGGTGATGTCGTCAACAGATGATGAATCAGATATAGGAGATCCAGGTGTGTTTTGGGGTGGCGGTGGTATGTCCAGCATGAACCAATCCTGTTGGGCTATTAGGAACTCTAATACCTTCTGGCTTAGAGCGTGCTCTTTCGGCGACATCTCGTGGTGGGGATGAGATATCAAACCTGGCCGAAAGATTACAGCAAGATCTGATGAAAAAATATCAAGTACCGTCGTGAGGCTCATACACAGTGTACACTCACTCGTGGCGGTCATCAAGTTGATGTCAGATTTCCGTGCAAATACAGACAAGAGGTCCAGGACGTATAATAGAAGATATTGATTTGCACGAGGCATGGCCCGTATGAGCCTCTTATATGTGGCGATGACTTCGTCTTGGTTGTAAGGCTCCTTTGCTGATAGGCGGTGAGGACACAGGAATGGGGCGGTTACAGAATATAATCACCTAAAGCGTCTCGGAACTGTATGAACAAGGAGGTGAGACTGAATGGAAGATTCTGCATGCAAAACTTACGTCATGATACATGTCGTAGGGTATAACAGCTTCCTATTCAATCATCAAAATCATTCAGTTGCAACCTTTAAAAAGGAGAGGATTAGACGGACTGGCATTTGGGTAAGGTATCTCCGGAAGACACTTGCGACATCATGGGAGGTGTATGAGACTTGCTTCCAGTCCAAGGATTTACCGTACTGATGGAAAGATGAGAAGGAAGAAAGATTGCCGAGAATATGATCCGTACTCGTGGAGGAGTCTCAAATTCAGCCTGCAGTTCTCTCATCCGCTTGGTGGAGCCATTTACTCGAAATGTGCCAGGTACTTCCGTGGCTGGTTTGGCAGTGAGCGCTATTCAAGGCCTGTGAAGGGGAATCAAACCATTTTCTTTGAGATACAGGCCGCTGAAAGGCAATAGTCAAAGAGCGGATCTATGTTCGAGAAGACGACATACCATTTCGCCACGACAACTGGGATATAGCCCCACACGAAGAGTTCTCCATTTGCGTTCGCGGTCGATATCTGGACGCTGGCATACCTCAAACTCTCCTTGAGCGGTTTCCCGAACACTGGATGCTCAGAGTCTTCTGCGGTCGGTAAGATGAAGCCGCTGTCCAACGACAAGGACTCGCCTTTAGACTCGGCCTCCTTCTTGACCTTTTGAACAAAGTTAAACTGATTCCACCAGGCCTTTAGATTTGCCTTTGTAGGTGCCTGCTGGGCGGGATCGAGTATAGCTCTGGGCGGTGGCACATAAGGTGGAGACTGCATGTCGGAAGATGTAGATGGTGGATCAGACTGAACGACTGCTGTTGTATTTCTGCGAGCTCGTCTCTTGAAAATCCCAAAAAGACTCTTTGGCTGCCGTAGAGCCAGAATAACACGGAGTCAGCGGTGGGCAGAGTGATGTTTCGGATACTAAGGTAGCGTGAAGGAGGAAGGTGAAGAGGCCCTGCATATGACGGCACGCGGCACTGCCACCCCGAAATGGGGTTTCCATCCTGACCCTGTACTACATAACTGTCCTCGCAAGCTCAGGTGCTCGTATTTCATCTCGAACTGGTCTTGTGCTGCAGAACCAGGTGCTACCCCTAGCTCTTGATAAATCATGTCATTATACTTTGCTCTCGTGCCTGTAGTCACGGATCGACGGTAACCCACAGAGGCGTATTGATTCCGGACGACGCAGTCTATTCTCAATGGCTAGATTCCCACTGAATTGTGTGTGTGACGCACGACGGATCATGACAACCATCGAGGGTAAGTAAGAAGGAACATTATTAAACCTAGAACATACAGAAATATTCAAAGAGTATATAAATTGTAGTTTCCGGAAAACAATTCTGCTCTTAGCCCAGGGTCGCCCAGTGCTTCTTCATAAATACTTTGCCATATACGTGGCTTGCAAACATCCGAACGGCGAAATCTTTCTGAAATGGGGCGTGGGAAAAATATGAGCACGTGATCTACGGGAAACGCGACCGCGCTCAACTTCAACCTTATGTAACCTTCCTTTCGTTTGCCACATTTCCAACATCGTACTCCACTTTTGCCATGTTCAAAGGCATTCTTCCAGCGAAGAGGATATCCTCTTCAGACTTTACGATGGTCACTTCCCTGGCTGACGTCCCAGCAAATGGCAAGGAGAACCAGCCAGGCGGCCAACCACTGCTAGCCACTGCAACGAAAATTGCACGTCCAGCTACTGCAACCAAAGGATTCCAGCAGCCCTATGAAAAGAAGAAGAAAACAGAGTCCAAAGGGAATGTCCAACCGTCGGGAACGGTGGGCCCCGAGACTAATCTTGCCTTTGATCGACTTTTGGTGAGTATCCTTTTATCCTTTCTGTACACCGTTTGTAATTTTCTCGCCGCTAGGATGACTTGCAAATACCTTCTACTCTCCGTCCCAAGCTTGCAGGCATGGATTCTACGGTCAAGGCTGCCATGTTGAAGTCATCACACGTGTTAGCCCTCAAACCAACCCAAGTTGATGACGAACTACCCCCAATTCCGCGTTCAACGAACCTCCGGCGAACGAGGAGCACAGAGTCTCTTGGATCTCCTCGACTTTCTTCAGCTTGTCTAGATGATGACGTGTTGCGACCACCCGTATTACCATTTGCCTCCCCAGTACGGATCTCAGCGCATCACGCCTCTTCTGTAAGCGCCTCCCCTTCGCCCCGAAAGGCCAGCAATCATATCAGAGGCCTGTCCTATAGTGGCTTAGCTTCTCGGAGCCAGATCAACCTTCCATCCTCCGGCTCCGTAATTGACTTGACGACTGGTGGCAAGACCGTAAAAGACAAATATTCGTCCCTTGGAAAAAACATGTCCCCCAATAAGCTCATCAGTATCTTGACAAGTACTTCAAGCACGGAACTGGACGTGGAATTGATCAAGAAGCTGCGACTGCTGCTTCGAAACGAGTCCGCAAGGTAATTGAACTACTACCAACGTTATCCCCCTTCTGAGCATCCTTCAGCTGGTCACAAGAATTTCTGCGCATGGGTGGTTATTCCGCTCTATTGACGCGTTTGAATGAAATTCTAGAAGTTGAATGGAGGTATGTATCATTGTGAATGTGACCCATTAGCTTGCTTACGGAGATGCGGTAGGGAGGAGCAACACGATGACCAGTTATTGCACGAGCTGCTTAGATGCTTCAAGGCGCTTTCTACATCCTCAATAGGATGCTTTGCTTTGCGTAGCTCGTGCCCAACCCCGTTCGTCCAACTTGTGGCCTTGTTATACTCTGATAAGAAGCCCGGCGATGTTGCCACTCGACAACTCATTGTCGACCTCATTCTCATTCTTTTTGAACTGTATCCGACATCCGCTTTACCTGCTCACAGTAATGCGATGCCTAATTGCACTCGACGCGAAGTATGGGACAACGACTCTGAAATGTCTACGTCTAGCAATCTCATCACACTCCCGGCCCCCCACAAAACGTTTTTCTCCCTGATCAGAGCGTTATTGTTGACCCCAGCTCCACCCCCGACAGAATCGCCTGCTACTCCCGTTTCACCACACGCGTTCATCGAATCTCTCCACAAGTCCAGAATATACAAATCCTATCTGCAAGAGCTCTCGGATGTCTGCCGCGATTACTTTTGGGTATTCTGTCATCCTAACAATACTATTTGGGTTTTGTCAGAGACAGACGAAGGTCGTGTGGAGAAGCCCAGAGCACCAGGAGGAATGACTGGGGGTGTTGAATTTGAGGCTATGGGTTACTTTGTTCGTGCCTTGCTTGTATATTGTCCTCCTCTGACACTTGGTTTACAGACGACACACTTACGGTTAATCAACGCCCTCGCGCAATGTGCAGCTGACCTCAAGATGCCCAAGGACCATGACTTGTCAGCGTTTCGTCTTCATTCTGATCTATTTTTGTCCGGCCTGGAGCGTATGATACTTGTAAGAATCCATTTTTGCGCTCTCATCATATTGATGTTGTATCCTCAGATCTCGAGAAAGGCTTCCACCACTTACTACCCCACGCTGCATCTAGAACTTGCTCGGTATATTGCACATGTGGGCAACGCAGGTTACGAACTTCCCTGGGCTATATCTCGTCTTCTAGGCCCCCCACCTCCTGCGCTATGCAAGACCAAAAGCGTCATTACTAGTTCTCCACCACCGTCGCCCACAAAACGCGCTAGTCGTGGCCCACCGCCCGGTTTTCTATCTGCAAGGTTGGATCCCAAGTAGAAGATGGTGCGAGCCTGTTGTACTATATATCTAGTATTTAGACTGGTATTACTTTTTTCAACCTCACTGCCGCTAGCGACATCTAGTATACTCACTGTCAACACATATTTGGATCTTCCTTTTTTTGAATCTGTATATACATAAATGACATTTGAATTGTAACAATATTCTTCGTCTGCACAAAGGGACTGATTGAACTACAGGATGATAATAAAAAGGATGTAGGACACTCATGCAATCAAAGACCCTCTAAAAAATTCCTACGTGGCATCATGAGCGCCAGCCGAAGCGATGCCTCTTCCACGGAAGAAATTTTTCATGCGACGGTATAAGAATGCACAAATGCCCCGGTATCTTCGACACCTTGGTTCAATCTAGAGGACGGGAACGCGGACAAGGAGGCGGAAGAGCTAAACCGAGCCCGAACTTTTGTGTCCCCAGAGGTTTGTTCGAAGGAACAAGCAACGACGAACGCAGGTTTTTATACACAAAAATTGGTTATGTAAGTTATTCCCACGAGTACTTCGGACCGGAACCGGGACTGGCTGAAATATGCGGGTACCCGTGTGGACCGTCACTGTTCTCCCTACCAACTGCAAGCATTATGTCGCTTTCCAAGCCCTTCACGGTCTCTAGGATTAACGATTTGATTCTCGGGTCGTTCTCCGCGTTTCCGCCCTCTGCAACATTGGACCACCTGGTGCGGTATTTGGGAACATGGAGTGGTAGCGAGTTGCGTATTTATTTCCATCGATTATAACTGCGCTGACTTACTTGATTGGCAGTAAATTGTTCATGGTTTGTTATCTCATCTACGCCTGCGGCCTGTTTTGTCGAGCTATTTCCAGGTGCTACAATATACCCTGAAATTACTGGTGCCTCTCTTGAATCTGCGAGCGCGCCTGCAGTGTCGAGCTGGACTGAGGAAGGACCCTACGAGCTCGGCTGCTGTCGAGATAGCCAAATTTGCAAAAATCATCAATGATTCACGGACTTTGTGGAGATTCTGGGGTCAGTGAATGTCACTTCTGGCAGTCGTACACGCTCTGATTGAAGCCTAGGCCTGTTGCCCATATTCCAGTGGCTGATCTCTCTGGAGAGGAACCCCCAGCCGACGCGTAATTTGCTTACCATTGAGCGGTTACAAGGGTGGTCGATGTTGGGCTACTACCCTCTTGAACATCTTAGTTATCTCACATCCCGGGATATCATCCCCTCCACTATCTCTCCTCCTCTTGCTCCTCAAAAAGCCATTACACTGAAGCCAGGACCTATGGGAATGTGGTCCTGCCGCTTTTGGGCCGCGTATATCATTCTTCAGTTCGCTCACTTGAGAGAGGACCGGAAGCTATTGCTGTCGCGACAACGTACGTTGCGCAAGGCGAAAGGCGCGGGAATCACTGAGTCGGAAAAGATGGAAATACGGAATCGATGGGACTCGTATTGGAATGAGATGGTGCTGAACTTGGGGAATCTTCCGCTTGCTCTTCACTGGTATTTTGTTGTTACTTTATGGAAAAGGTTGGTTACTGAAGCCTCGCATAGGTCAACCGAGAAAGGTTTCATCAAGAATGAGGTACGTATTTCTGAGTGGGCGATAGTCTTGTTTTGTTAATGGTATTGTAGGTTTGGGTCGATATCCTTTGCCTCATCACTGCATTAGCATCCTTCCGTGGTGGCTGGAGAGCGACGGCTTTACCCTCTCCTCCTCCTCCGGCTCCTACGCCTGCCGAAGTAGTAGTTCCTCCGACGGAAGCTAAGGAAGCTAGTGCGGACGTTCCGACGGTGGCGTACGACGTCTCCGGCTAAGAGGTGTGCCACTCGGATATCTGCGCTACAAAGAAGCAGAAAGAAGATAATTAAGCAGAGGGATGGAAAAGTACCGCAACTATCTATGCAAAAAGTCGCTTATTCCCATTGTACATTATTTATATGGAGCTGGAAGAAATGTGGCTAATTTATTTATGTCTTGATCTTCGACCACGATCATGAACGTACCGAATATCCCGCCAATTCTGCCAGCAGCGCTCAATCTGCTGGGGCACAACCCGTTCATGACACCAGAGCAGGCAGAGGAGATTCGGCAACTCCTGCACAATGAAGAACACGTCCTTGCGAGTCTCAACGCTGAGATCAACGAAGCCACGGCTCTGCTCGAGAAGATCACACGAGACAGAGATGCATTGCAGGAAATCATAGTGGGAAAATCTGGGCCACATATGGCTGCTCTACGTGCAGGAATCGAGGAGAAAGAGGCGGAGATGAGGCGAGTGCAGAAGGAGAGCCAAGCGGTGAAGGCGAGCTGGGATCGGATGTGTCGCGAACGGGGAACGGTTGCAGAGTCCGACCCCGACCTTCTTGAGCACCTTGATTTCGAGATCGAGCTCTGCAGACAGACGGTGCAGAGGCTGGAGAAGGAGGAAAACGGTATTCAGGCCTCTCTGGATACACAACGCGACGCTCTGTCGCCTATTCGTCGTCTTCCAGTCGAGGTTCTGTCGGAAATATTCAAACTCTGCCTTCCAAATTCTTATGTCGTCCCAAAATTGAAGAGCGCACCGTTGCTTTTGGTCCAGGTCTGCAGTAGCTGGCGGCGACTCGCACTTTCGATCCCCCAGCTCTGGAGTTCTATCGCCGTCGAGGTTACCGTTCAGCGGTGCCGACCGCCCTTGCCTCTTATCGAGCTCTGGCTGCAGAGGTCGATGAGCCAGCCGCTATCCTTTTCCATCACAGAATTGGAGCAGGAGGATGCCAGGGAGATTGAAGACCCTGTCACCGCTGCCTCCGTTCTCAAGTCCTTCGTCCCTGCTCATCATCGCTGGGCAAGTGTCAAGCTAGAGTATCATGATTGGCGTTGGCCGTCTGGTCTTGAGCAGCTGCCTCAAGATGCATTACTAGATTCACTGGAGAAGCTGGATCTGCAGCGCGAGTATTGGTTCAAGGACGATACTCCCGACTTGAAGCGGATCCTCCAAGCTTCTCGTCTTCACGATCTTACTTGGCATAGTCGCAGTCCACCTTCCGACTACCTTCAAACAGTCAATACATTACAGCTAACGCATTTAGATCTAGTCCGTCCTGTTTCAAAGGACGTGTTTCTCGATGTCCTGAGTGGATGCCGTGCCATCGAGTCCTGTACCTTCTTCGTCCAACTGGTCGGCAGAATACCTGACGACTTCGCCGACCACGCAGTGGACAAATCTCTTATAGTTCTGCCGCACCTTCACACCTTTGAACTCACCGTCGACATGGCACTGACTACGCTATTGTCTCGATTAGTCTTTCCTTCGTTGGCCACCCTCCAGATCAACAGATTGGACGAGTTTTTCCTCATTAACCCAGCGAATGCACCACATTTCTGGGATCAAGAGGAAGTGAATGCATTTCTTGTGCGCTCACAGTGCCGGCTACGGACGCTTGATGTCAGGGACGTGGAAATATCTTCGGAGGAGCTGCTTGATGTGCTCAAGTTCACTAGTCCTTCGCTGCAGCAGCTGAACATCACGAACGAAAGGGCAAAGGATAATTGCGTAACGGATGATGTTGTCCGGGCGCTCACTGCATCCTCGTCATCCAGTGACCCCGCTTTCCTGTGTCCTCAGCTTGATTATCTCAAGTTGTGGAGGTGTGTGTCGTCAACGGACGGATTGCTGGCAGATATGGTGCAGTCCCGCTGGTTGCCTCAAGAGGAAGACATGGCGAAGAGAATGAGGCTGGTCATTATCCTGTTACGAGACGAGGAGCGTCATGCGATAGATGTAGGACGCCTGAAAGAGTTTCACAGGCGTAGGCCAGGCATTACACTGGTTCGGAGATGATGGTAATGGACCAGACACTGCTAGATCTAGAGGGACATAGAATCTTGCTATGCATCTTCACTACTCCCGTTAAATAAAAGGATACATTAATCGAAGAAAGTATGAAATAATTCCATCTGATTCCTGTCAGTGTGTTCAGCAGTCGAACATGGAAAGAGGTAATGTGGCGTACGCATGTGCTTGTCGTGTTCTCTTTTCAAACATCTTCCTGTTCCACCCAGGATAAACTCCCTCCAGGGTCTCCGTCATTCTGGTCTTCGTACCTCCCTCGATTTCTTCCATCTCTCTCAATTTCCAGATACGATAATCATCTCTTCCAGTTATCTTACTCTCGTATAGTGTCGTCATCTCCTCCTCATCCCACACCAACGTCGCCTCGACCCTCACATTCCAAGACATCGATTTGCATAACAGGTACTGCGACTCGGTGAACGCAAAAGACTGACGCGGCAGCTGACGGGCACCCTTGGACTCGGACTCGAATTCCTGTGCTGCAGGCAGGTCGCAGGCGTCGTGTAATTCGGAGAGCGGGGTGTTCCGAGGGACGGCAACGACGTCTTTGTTCAATAATTTAAAGGCAGTTATAGGTAAAGAAGATGAACATGCGCGTGTGATTTTCTCTTGGTTTTTGGCTGTTCCGAGGACGGGGAAGACTTTGGAAACCGGATGATCAAGGACGATGGTATGTTTCGAAAAGATATTGGGCTTTGCCTCAGCCTGGGGAGCTGTCGATGTCGATGCCATGGTTATGAACCAGGCAACACTTGGCAATACTTATCAAGGGACAAGATATTATTCGGTCGTAATAGAAGGCAATATCGCCGGCTAGGGCCTCGACCCAGATAAACGACGTCAAGGAGCACCTGCAGGCGCAGACCGAAGAGGCGTGCACGCTCAGCTGATCAGAATGCGGAAGCAAGCTCGGCAGGGGGCTTGAGGCCTTGAGGCTCAGCGCTCAACGCTGCAATCCCTAAATAGATAAATCATAATGGCCGTTGAAACAATATTAGATTCCTGACAATTCAAAAGTTGACTAAAATGATAAAGGAAAAATCGATGCTGTGACGGGGACTCGAACCCCGCGCGGAGCCATGGGAAGACTCCATGTTAACCCCTACACCACCACAGCTTGTTAAATTTTGTGATGCACCTGAATAGGATCCTACAATTTCAGTAATCTCTTTCCCTCGATAAACCGGGGTAATCTGCGGGGTTCCTTTCTAATGCCAACCGCGACGACCACAACAATTATTACTGGCCCTCCACTTCATTCTGCGCACAAACCCAACAAAGTCTCTTCGTCGCCTTCTGCAACGTTGAGCGTCCTGATTGACCGTGCAGGTCGTGCATTCGTCAACCATGACCATCACCTCAGTCAGTCTCTTGTTGATTCTGCCTTCACCCTCCTCCCATCTCCTCTATCCCTCCCCGACGCACTCGATGACCACCGGAAAACCTGGGATATATTTCGCATAACATTCGAGGCTCACGTCTATGCATCGCCACCTGCAGCCGAGGATGTCCCGGAGCATCTGAAGGAGGTGATGCTGCAGTCGCCGCATGCGTTGATGACGAGGATGTACCAGCGGTCGCTTAACCTATTTACCCCGGCTAGTGGGTCGTCAAAGAGTATTGCGACAGCAAACGTGGTCTATATACCCCCGTCAGTGATCAATACCCTCGTCTATGCTAGTCTCAAGGTGAACTGCCCCGATGTCGGCCGGGTCATCATTGAGGAATGGCTCGCTCATCGACATGGTCGTTTATCATCGAACCATACCCATCACGATGCGTACAAGAAGATTCTTGCAATATATTGCTTGCAGATTTTGCCTGCCTTGGAGCAATGGGATTATGCCAAAGAGTTTTTAGACTATGAAAGTGAGCTGTCGCCTAGGTCGCGGGAGGTACGTCGTGTCATATTTCTTGTTGAATAGTCATCTCATCACAGCATTAGTATCTTCAATCCTCGTTAGCCCGGCTCTATACGCAGGCCCAAGCAGTACAGCAACCCCCACCCCCTCTTCCTAGTCCTCCAGCTTCATCTTCTTCGAGTATATCATCCTCTCCTTCGTCGGACCGTAGCTTCTCGCCGGCTCCATCTTCTTCGTCTTCCTCCTCCTCTCTTTCAACGACATCTACCCATACAGTAGTTCCTTCGACTCCGAAAGGTCTTCATGTCGCTCAATCAATGACTTCTATCGCCGCTCTTCCATCAGCTTCTCAATCTACGACCTCTGTATCTTCAGATGGCACCGCCAAACTCACACGTTCCGAAAGACCCCCATCCTCACTCTCCGACCGCAAGCAGAAAGCTCAACGCGACAACATGATCAGACGTACATTGTCTCCCGCTACCAGTGTCATCACCCACCCTGTTGCACCGTCAACTGAACTCCGGAGCCCGACGACCTTTGCGTTGATAAAAGCCTACGTGGCTCCAATTCTAAACTCGACCAAGCTGACAACTTTTTTAATTCTTGCAGTGGTATTCCCACTGATATCAATGGTGTTGCGAATTAGGCGGCGGCGACGGTTAGCTGCAGGTGGTACAGTTAATACTGCTGATATGGTTAGAAAGAGACTTCAGGTTGTGAACGGGAGAGAAGCTGGTGTTCTGAGGACTGTTTGGAGTGAGATTGTCAGGGTTTTGATGGATACCATCAGAATGGGCGGGAGTGGATTAGTATAAGTATTATAATTACGGAACTATTTCTGCTGCATGTTCTCGATCATCCTAGGTGCAGAAACCATGAAGTCACCTCGAGGCTAGTACAAAGGCCAAATATTGCCGCCGCTTCGACTTGTCGTTGCCATCATCAAGTCTTTCGAGCGACGACGATGACCGACCATGACTGCACCACAATTCTGGAAGAAGACCGCGACCACGAACTCTTCGTAACCTTCAACCCGCCGCTGTATCTCCAGCGAAAGATATGGATTCTCGATGTGATGAGAAGGGACAGCGTTACTGATGTTAGTCGATGTTTTCACAGTCTGCTTTTTACTATAACTTGCCCAGGTCGTCGATATAGGATGCGGCGAGGGACAGCTCCTATCAGCACTCTGCCAGCCAGCTCCGTGGCTTGGCCCGCCACCGCCAGAAATATTGCCTCCGTCAGACCCGACCGATACCGCGACGCCCAACTTCAACTCGCCGCATGATCCAATACCAAACCTCCATCCTGTACGCATAGCCGGGCTCGATATCTCACAGAGAGACCTCGATTTTGCTATCCAAGCTACTGCGCCACCACCACAAACCGGCGATAGGCACCTCAGTTCGACCCGTTGGGAGCCCTTGGTAGCGTCTATCTGGAAAGGAGGTTTGGAAGTTATCAATGAATCATTTGTAGGAGCAGAGTGTATTGTGAGCTCAGAAGTGTGAGAATATTATATCTTATGCTATATCCCTTTTTTCTAACTTCGATCCAGCATTGAACATCTCCCATCGCATATCTTCCTAATGTTCGCGCCTATGCTCCTTGGTGTCTACCATCCAAAAATATTCCTCGTTACAACGCCATCATACACGTTCAACGCTCGTTTCACCTCCCCGAATGCCCCACCCTCGGTTCGTAAAGGATATCCTGATCCCACCGGGCGTACAAATCGAATCTTCCGGCACGACGATCACAAGTTCGAGTGGACGATACAGGAGTTCCACGAGTGGTGCAAGGAAACAGCCGAACGCTGGGGTTATGAGGCACACATTAGTGATGTGGGTCGGGCTACAGAAAAAGATGAATGGGGACGAGATGAGGAGCTTGGAGGCGCTACTCTGGTGACAGAGTTTAGGCGACTTTCATTGGCGGACGCCGAAAGGAGCCACTTGGTAGATGAAGCCAGGAAGATGGTGGAAAGCACTCAAGGACAACCGCACCAGTTACTTGCCGAACACAGACACGTCGCTCATCCGCAAGCACGACAACCTATTCCTGTTGCAGAGATTGGAAAGATGGTGAAAGCAAAGATGGAAGAAGGACGCGAAGGCTTTATGCGGTTCGAGACTCTCTGGTATGACAAGGACATTGGAGTCGCTTGTGGTGGATTCACAGAAGTCTTGATTAATGCCATTCAGGAATGCGAGGGGCTAGTGCTCAAGAGGGAGGGCACTGACGATGCAGAGCCATCGAAATGGGATAGAGATTCATGGCATATTGAACTCATTGGTGGTTCAAAACGACCCAAGATGCTGTGGCCCGCGATGGAAGAAGCAGAGGATACTAGCTTCGAATCTGTGCCGCCAGATTGGTTACCAAACGAGGAATCATATAGCGACAGCAGTAGTGATAGGGAATGGGGAGAGAGTACAGGAGCTGAAGGGGACGTTTCTTGGAACAACTCGGAAGACGATACCCAAGACGAGGATGACGACCATCAGAAATGGGGTTCCCAGGTTCATCACTGGGCGACAGACTCGGGTTCTAGACGTTGGGGAAGTACATCATGGGGGGCGCCACCACCTCAGCATGGCTCCAGCGGTTCTACGACTGGCTGGGACGGAGATGAAAGTGACGATACTCATACATTTTGATATTTTTGTTTTCATGTATCACGCCTGGCAGTTCAGAAGTCCGTGTAATAATTAAATGATACAAGCTGCAAATATATGAGCCAGTGGATAATGAAGATGTAAGAAGACGCACCTGGTATATACTAGAAAGCAATAGAAGTCCACCAGAAATAAAGGTTACTCTTCCGAACCTGCTGACACCACGGGAGCTGACGTACGACAACATCGTTAATGTGCTGGTCCCAAGGAGTAGTAACAAGCCCACCAATCAAGGGATGCAGCTGGGCCATGTAGGTTACCATCCACATAAGATAACAGGCTGCAAGTGCGAGCATCAGACCTGTCCGTATAACGCTGTGTCATTGTGTTAGTGCTCGTCGATGCTACAGGGCTCGTAACGCATACATTTGATTTGGTCCTTTGGGCACGAAGAGCGCTGAGGCTGTCATAAGCGCAGCAGCGACGACTAGTACGAGAAATACAGGAATCATGGACGCCATTTCGAGTGAATAGTAGAGGACAAGGACCGTGGGAATCATTCTGTTCGTGGCGCCGACGGAGCGGCAACGCCCGAAATGGACTTGCACTCGAAATTAATAGTTCAACGAGTTGCAGACCTGAACTGGCTACCAATACCCTTGATTCCCTTCGACGAACCAAGTTGGTTTTGGTATCTGCTCTACCCTGCAGCTCATCTGACGGCGAACACGGAATTTTTCTATCCACAGCCCGAGCTTGATTCTTGTTGGCAGCTTTCAGTACCATTGGGTACCAGTTTAGAACTACTTTGGCAAGCGCCGTATCTGTCTGTCTAGCTCCAGAAACGTCCCTCACCCCAGGAAACCGGGGTCAAAGAATGCTCGATATACATAGCATCGGACCTACTACTATGCCGCTGCGAGGTCTCGTTATTTAGTCGCGGCTCGCCCCGTGAATTTGCACGATGTGAGCTGTGCTGCAACATATGATGGCAGTACCATCGGCGAAGACAGACCTTATTTGTCGCCTTCGATAGTACTATGGTCCCTTTTCTACCGCTGTTCTGTGGCGGATCCCTTCGTCTACTACAGAAGTACCTACGGGATTTGCCTTGCATATTCAATGGGTCATGTGTGTATAAACACTGAAGTGAGGTTTCAAACTAGCTTGCCATATTGCAGTCAAAGACTATTATTTGTATCTAGCAACCGTACTCCAAGGAACCCGGCATACTTCATTATTATTAAGTTCCATTATCTACCGTTCAGTCTACGGTACCATTAAAACTCTGTTTAAAAATGACTCATGGAGTAGTTTGACCAGTGTGAGAGCTCCCTCACCGTATTATTTTTTGTCCGGTGAGAATGGACTTGAAACTACAGGCAACAACTAGTGGGCGCTCGCGCGACGGAGCTTAGAGGGAAAAACTGGGCTTTGACGATTCTTCCATACGTGAGCGTCGCGATGATGACCTAGGTCGCCGTGTGTTCTGACTACAAGCAGACATTCCGTTCTCACATCCAAAACAACTTTCGCGCCCGAAGCCGACGAGGAACAATACAAAACAACTTCGCTAGAACATGATCCTTGCGACTCATCTCAAGCGTTTGAACGTAGTTTGTGATGTTGGAGCCACCCATTGGTGATAGAAATGAATTTACCAAGGAGAATACGAATACAGTTATTAAAAGATAGTTCGACAACTGAACCCAGTCCTTCTGTCCTTCCAATGCGCTGGGTCCGATCGTGAACGCGCATTCAGTACGTGGGCTCCTGCACGCTGGCGTGGAAGATTTCAAGTTTCGATCCACATGCCGCCACCACCCCGGAACCTGGGGCACGCACTACGGGTGCAGTTCTGTAGGATCTTTCCGATGTCGTATAAGGTGTTCACCGCAGGTCCAACTGGCTTGAGTCAATCATGTCGTGAAGGTGTAGCTGAGTGTCAAATAACAGACCGTTGCGTACCGGGAACGTTAGGTGTCGTCAGATCGACGGGACAATTTGGCCTCCCATCGGGTACTAAAGGGATCCTGTGTCAAAGGCCACACATACGGAAAAGTTATCGCGAATCACCGAGTGCTAAGTTCAATATTTATCACAGTCACTCGATCTAGGCCGACAGTGGCGCAGACTCTCTATAGACACTGCAGTGGCGCAAAGAGACGAATCAATTTAGCGAGGGGCTAAGAGACGGGTACAAATCACATTCAATTTCTTTCGAGGCTGGGAGCATCTTAACTACGGATAAAATATTAGCTGTCAGACACGAATAAGGTCCACCCTGAATAACTCACGGCATCTTAGGTTAGTCGCGGTTGAGAGACTCTGCCAAATGCCATGTCTGGCTGTAATGCCACAAACCCGTGTATTCAGGCGTATTCAATATAAATTTGCATCAGACAGTTAGGTCCCTCGAGTGTCAACTAGGTGTTAGAAGATAATACGCAGTCGTCCATTGTGATTTTCGTGACATGACAACGGTGCAACCATCGTAGAGTTGGTCAAGGATTGCGTTAATATCGAGATCGCCGCGTCTTAAAGGTATATGACAGCTTGTTATAGACAGCCGGGAAGAGCGGAGGAAGAGAGCAAGTGTCGAGTCTTAGACTTGCCAAGTTGGACATTGCGCTGCGCTGCACTGCACGGCAATTCACACTGAAGAGACAATACAGACTATGAACCAGCTCAGTCTGTAGTTCCCGGATTCAGGGTCAAAGTCACGCCTAAGTAGCGCCAGTCAAACTCCTCTGTTTCCAGAAAGCAATGTATAGAGTACCCGGCGAACTACACGAGTCGGAGAACTAGGGCACAAACAGTATAGAGTTCTGTACCACGCTGTGTAGTACTCTCGAGAATGGAGACAATGTTTATATCGGAGGCCGACTCGGAGAAAGTTTAGATAAGTAGGAAATGAGTGATTCAGTGGGCGCGACACGGTTGTTCGGTACGAACAAACAGTTGCCTTTTCAGAACGTGATTTGCCGAATGCGGTTTTTCTCCTTTCACTCGGATCACGATGGCCGACCAGTCGTCGAAACGAAAGTCCCAAGGCCCGGACAAAAGGAAGAAGAAATATCGCTCGGTATGATCTGAAGTCAATCGTCGACCTTCAACTAAGTCAGATATCTAGGATGGGACTCCAATCTGGAGCAAAAGACACATCGATGGACCTGGGGTGTGGGTGAGCTGTACGTATAATAACAAATAATCAGTGCCACCTTTATGACACTGTTTACTCTCAGGTGTCAAAGGAAAAGAAAAGCAAACGGTCGGCGAACTGTATGATTTATTTGACTCGGTGGGCGTGTTCAAGTTTTCCGACTTAACTTTCTAATACTTATTATCCTTTAGCTAGCGTCTGATCTATGGCCACTCGAAGGCGAGAAAAAAGACGACGATTCAGATGACGACGACGATATTGGGGATGCCTCGCTAAGTCTGGAAGCACAAATATCCAATGAGATATCGGCAATGAAAAGACCCAGACACGAACAGAGATTCGGTAAGAAACCTGTGTGCCTCCCCGGTTGTAGAGTGTCGCTGATTTACTCCAGCTAACTGTCAAACAAATACGCCTTGCGGTTCGGCCTTTAGAAGTGTTCCAATATTTCCGAATACTAAACTGATCTTAGTGGTTTTTATATCCTGTAAGCCTCCGGTGGATCCTGTCCGATTGGTCGAGACACATATCAGGAATGTCCAGAAAACAGGATTCATGCGTACAAGGTTAGTCAATTACTCTCGAAGCGTGCCACGTGTTCAGCGCCTTCGTCTCCATTAGATACTGTCATAGGTTCGTGCCGGTATCAGGATCATGTGTCACCAATATACCGGAGATACAAGCGCTGTGTCGCTCTACATTCGAGCCATTTTTTGCTCGCGACCCTGAACGAAAATATAGCGTAAGTACGATGCTCAGATTTCCAGCCGCTGTACTAACTACAGCATGCAGTACAAGATAGAGCTTCGAATCCGAAACCATACGTCGCTATCCCGTCCTACCATCATTCAAAGCATCGCTGACTGCATGCCGGTAAAGCATGTTGTCAATTTAACAAATCCTGATGTCTTCATCCTAGTGGAAGTGTTCAAGGTACGCATATCTTTAGCAGATTAGTAATATGAAATGAATGAGCCGGTCAATAGAGTGTTCTTGGCGTCGCTATCACCCAAGAGTATTACAGTTTGCACAAGTTCAACGTTATGGAGATCTCGAATCATACTCAAAGTGGGGGAATTGATGGAGAAATCCGCGCTGACGGTAGTACATGAGCATATATCGTATCACCAATGTATATATAGATAGCATCAAGCTTTATTACAGAAGTGTACTGCCTATGTACAATATGTTAATGAGATGATAAGTAGTAGTCTGCGAGAGCGTGTAAATAATCGTACTATTATTAATCCATTACTATACCAAGACGGACAACGTCTTATCTCTTCCTCAGAGCATGAAGTATAACGTAAGACATGAAAACAGGCGCTCGTACTGAGCGAAGCAACTAGAAAGTCAATATGTACAAATTTTACGGCGTGGTTCTCTCACGAGAGATAATTATAATTGAGGCTATTCGCCGACGTCGAACTAGGATGCGAGTGGTGCGAGTACGACCAGCTTTCGCCACTGTCAGAACGCCAGTTCGTCATCTGCCTAGGACTTTCGGGTGATCCAGACCAATTAGACATGGATGGTTGTGTCCATTGACGGGAGCTGTTGACCGCTTGTTGAGACTGTCAAGTAGTAGATGTGAATGTATTGTCAAAAGATAGGGAGATAAAAGCGCACGTATGAGTCGCTATACGTATGATAAGCATGAGAAGTTGGACGCCTGAACTGATAGAAGATGGAAATCATCGCATTGTCATTTTGAAGTGGTCCATTGAACTGCCCCGGATAGCCTTGAGCGAAGATGTTCTGAACAATGGTGTATTGCGTTGGGTCTGAGAATATATCAGAAAGGGCAGTTTCGTCTGAAAATAATATACTACGTACTTGAGTCATTGAAAATGACCTTCCAGAACTTGGGAGAGAGAGAGGCACTGTATAACCAGCCTGTGCGATCCATGGGAGAACCTAGACAGGTCATCGGCGCGACTTCCGAGTGTATCGGGAGACTCAATGTATCAACAAAGGCAGAGAAAGTGCACTGTTGATTGACCGGGTACGGCGACATGAAGTTTATGGTGGGATCTGATCCGGAAAGAGGTAGGGATGCGTGATAGGAAGAGGCGGAAGCTAAGGGCGCGAGCCGAATGTGAAGAGGTGAGTCCCTGCGATTTCCGACAAAGTTGACCAGAGGTTGTTGTCTAGGATACGGTTGCTCGAGAATTATGTCTACCCAGATGTTCAGTCGCTGGCTGGGAGGTTGCTGGCCTCTAAGGTCTGGCAGTGGCGAAGTGGTGTGAACGGGACTTCCATTTGAGGAACCGGTCCCCAAATCCACATCGTTATCGAATGGGCGGCATATAAGGTTGAGAACTACAAGTAATTGATCGCTATTATTTGCCGTTAAATATGATCCAGTGATCACGGACTTACTTTCTTCGCCTTTGCATGTGTCCCTCATTTGTTGTAGCCGACTTCCCACCTGCTTGGGCGTCCGCCGTTTACCAGTGGAATCAAAGATATAGTCGGAAATGAAACGGTTGCGCATGGGGAAACGACCGGGGGATTTGGAAGAGCGAAGTTCGGGGCTTGGTTTGTATTTCTGGAGGGCTTTGCGGGGACGATGAGTACCAGCGCCTGCGGATAGGTACAATTACGGTTCACCTTCAATCAATGCGGCCTCCCTGTTGTACACTGTCAGGGCGTTGACTTGATCAGCAATATATGTTACGTACAGATTGGGGGGCCATACTGCCTCTCCCTTTCCCTTCAACGTCTTCCAGCTCCTGCGACCAGTCGCAGCGATCTGTGCAACGTCTCGGGACTGCTCATCGGCAGAAGGGGTGTAGGATAGATCCTCAACAGTGGACAATCCGACGTAACTAGCAGAAATGTTGTCGGCGTATGAAGGCATGAGAGTAGGGTAGTCGAGAACACGGATCGACTCCCCTCTATTTATATACAATTGGGACTCCTAGATTCAGTTGCACCTGAGGCCAGAGTGACGGGTCAAGAAGCGTAAAGTTGCCTGAATATGCCATCGTTGAGGCATTGATCCTGTATGTAATGATCTACGAGATGAGCTGATCGAGGATGTTTGCAAAACCGTTTCCAAACCAGCCGTAACGCATTGGTTCATAGTTTCCGAAGAGAAGATCGCCTAGACTTTGCGTAACGGGTTGTTCTCGAACTGGTTGACGAAGTCGGTTCTCTGGTTGCGGAATTTGGCATCTTGGAATAAACGTATCGGGTACCATAACAACTCGTAGGACCAAAGTGGCGAGAACCGACGGTACATATGGGTTTCGAAACGGACCAGGCGCCAAATTGATCGGAATGGCGACGACTAAAAATCGGGTGTGAGTCTCCCCGCAAGCCACAGGCCTGCCTCAGATACGCGTATCGATCATTCGGGAGCACAAATATTGCAAGGTACGTCTCGATCGCCTATTGATTGTACGGTAGTTTCCCGGTCGTATCAAAGCTGTGCATCACGTCGCCTTCTCGGGACATCCAAAACTCACCCGGAAGCGGTTGGTGAGAAATGATTTCCGAAGTGATACAGGGCACGATTCGCTCGTCTCCTTGCGCCCGTATGGTGTACTTTTTGAATAAGATCTCAAGCGCGTAGTGGATTGCGCTTATTTCGAAAGCTTGACATATTGAGGGAAGAGATTCCCTAGCTAAATCTTGTAGCTTCGCGGAGTGTGGAGTTGCCTAAGTGAATTTTGGCATTTCAAACCTCATGCAAAGAACATGAGGTGAGGGTGTGTCATCCATCCAAGGACAGTGACATAGCTTCCGTAGATGGACTGTATAGCGTCAGATAGAAACGGCATCCTACGAATTAAGAATCCCACCTAATTCTGCAATGGGCATATGAAATGATCTCCAGATTCAAGTCCGAGATCGTAGGCACAAAACGCGTGCATCAAAAGTTTTTACCCATTTACAGAATAATGCAACATATTCAACATGGCAGCAAAGGGACGAAATTTTTCGTGACTGAGGGTCGGGTCCGGAAACATCCAGCGAAAAGACGACCAGCACTAGCGACCAGTGTACCGATCACACCACTAAATACCACGCACCACCGATTGATGGCCGTAATGCGATTATTTCTGACATTAGATCCTTGGGAAAAGTTTTCTGACAGGTTAGTACAAGAATGGGCAAACAGTGCGAGTCAGTTTCGCAGTCAATAGTTCTAGACTCACTAGGAACAAAGGAAAAACGGAAATCATATACCAGAATGCGGTGCACAGAGAAGTCAACATGAGAACAGATTCGTGGGTTGCGTTCGGTTGAGGCATTCATCAGAGCTGTCGATTCGGACTAACGTCACAAGCACGGGTTGTGATGTCACGCGTCGATGTTGTGGAAGTTAAGTAGTTCGATAACAACTGAATCAGAACTCGTAGATTGATCCCGAAGAAAATGAAAACTCATAATCATTTGTCGAAAAAGACGGGTTCTTCGCCGTTGCCCTGCGTACTGAGATTCAGAGATCTGCTTCGCCGCAAGTTGCATTCCATGTCGCATCGCCCCAAGAAACTGATGTACTGAAGGCGTTCGAGTCCACGAACTTATCAAAGGAACAAGATCCGTACAACCTATCTTGTTCGGTCCCAGCGCATGCCGATAAGGGGAATGGAGAGTCATTCATAATGAGGCGAATCTGCGGTCCGCTGAACCTGAAAATGAAGGGAGCTAGGTTGTATTTATCAATGACAAGTTAATTGAAACAATGGCTTACGAAGACGTGCATGTGAACTTTTCCCATACCATCTGCGCACCGAACGGTACTTGAGTGGAAGTACGAAAGGCTCTGTTCGGCGGCACGGGTCCGGTCGCACAGAGCGGGGGAGTGTCCCTGCCATTGAATATCAGCTGTCAGTTTCGCTGTTGCCTGGATAGAACGCCGTCCTACTTCGCCAATCCCAAGGCGGCAAAAGCCGTGTCAATCGTTGTGTCGTGACCGAATTCCAAATAAACGGCGGATGCATTTCCTGTCGAGTCGGAGAACCTGTAAAGAGAAAGGAATGAATCGGCAGGCTCCGTGGTAGCCGATTCTGGCTACTGACCGCTCAATCAACTTGTTAACAAAAATGGTGCCCAAAAGGGGGCCCATGTTCCCGGGGAGATTATACCCGAACGCGCCATTCATGAGGATGTCCAATTCGTATCTAATCTCAGTGATTAGTTATGAGAAAAAGGTTCACGGTAGAAGACCGTCGGCTCACTCAAAATTGGCAAGTTCATCATGGTTGAATACATCGCACCACGGGGAAACGCGCAGTGCTGCGTAATCATATGCACAAGCGTACAGTACACCGTGAGTATCAGCATCCGTCAGGTTGACACCAGGGAGCAAGCCGTTGAGACGCTCGGTTATCGCAGGCAGATACACGGAATCCCATGTCTCTACTGCCTAGAAGTTAATTAAATGAGTCAAAGACGCCCCGAATGCGGACGAACATACATCTCCGCCGTATGAGTACGCCCAATTAGCACATGTGTCCATCGGGGTAATCCAGGAAATTGTAACCTCGTCCTCAGGGATAGTAGAAAACACTCTCGACTCAAGCTCAGCCCACTCGCGACCGAAGTATCCCTGACTGAACCACTGGGCTGATTCCACGACCTGGGTGTTGTTACCATCTTACCCGTCCCACAATACAAATAAATACTGCACATCCTTACCCTGTCTTCATCTCCAGCAAGTACGCTGGTAGCCTCCAGATGTTGGTACTTGAGCCGAAAACTAAAATAAAACCGAGAAATGATGAGCACTGAGGCAACGGAACGTGGGATGACGCTAGAACATGATCGAATGGAACTAAGTGTACGTACTTTACACCATGATCGAACATCTCTTTTCTACCCGGGGCGGTAAGGTTGTCGTGGCCTAGAGTCGTGACATAGCCATTCTTCAGGAATTGCAAGTTTTCAGGAAGATCAGCATTCTGAATATATTCCGTGGACGCGGCCAGTTTATCTGTGAGATTCGTGATAAAAACGAGTTCCGACTGCAGAGGCCATCGACTGCCATGACGCCCCAACTGAATGCAGAGGAATATGAGATTGTGGCGCGGGTTACACAGGCGAAGCTACGCACCAGCATCACCTGCACAACGGTGCAGTCTTCTGGCAACGTCTCGGATACTCCACGGGGAACAGGAGCCTTGTGGTACGGAGACAAATTACCCAACCAGTTGTATTTTTCGGCTGAAACGACAGCAACGAAACCTGTGACGCTCAGGAGATACTGGAGAGCTTTGAACGGTACCATCGGCAACTGATGTTCCTTCAGAGAAAAAAATCGCTGCAAAAGAGGACTTTGCTGTTCGAGAGCCGTGAGCGCTTAGCTCCGTGTGGGACGCGTGGAAATCGGGGTATTCTCTTGCCAAGTATCTTCCGTGAACCCTGAGCTACATGTGGCGCGTATTCGGAGCGCTTCATGATCCGTGTGCGTTATCGGTGCAAGTTCGACTTCGCCATTACTGCTTCCCCACGACCGTGCAATAATAATAAAACTACATCTAAAATTTTGGTATGGTACTGCGAAAATTTTGAACCCGATAGTAGGATAGTGCTTGAAAAATCTATACCAGGACAAAAACTGCGAACGAGTGTAACTGAAATACGGACAGCAAGATGTGTGACGATGCGAAGCGGACGATGAGATTGGACTGTTACGATGAGATGTGTGTGATAATAGATGGGTGGGTATCGTTAATGAGGAGACGTAATTTAAAAAAGAAACTCTCGTGCGCTGGCCGTATCATGCTTCTCTATATAACTGAGATCAAATGCAAGGAGAAAGTCAATATGAGCCTTGCCATGAAAGCGTTCCACCTTTTGGGATTATTCCGCCGTCTTCCATCATACAGACGCGAAATTCGTCGTGAGGTTACCGCGATGGGGCAAGCGACGACAGCTTGAGCCCCTGGGACAGCTCGGCCTTCCATTCTAATCTTCTGATAGCCTCAGCATAGTCCACCCATTCGCGTTTTCGTTCGTTGCGTTCCAGCCAGTCTTGGTCGAGCGTGTTGACGTCTAGTTCGTAAAAGTGATACGTTGCAGACGGCGTCGGTATTGTGATGACGAAGCGCGTTATTGTTCCACGTACACCAGCTAATGGAGATGCAGACAACACCAGCGGGGCACGGCAAAAGGAGAGAGGGAGGTGAATCAGGAGGTGAGGTGACGGATAGAGGGACAAAGGGTGAGACCTTCTTCCAAGGCTTCCCGCAACGCAGCATTCTCCAACTTCACATCTGTAGACTCCCAGCCACCCTTCGGTACTATACGGCGGTGCCGAGAAAAAGGGAGTCAGCATTTGGCAATGACGACATTTAAATAGCGGAACAGAGAACGCAGAGAAACAGCGGAATAAAACGGAATACGAATAGCACTCACAGACCCAGTTATCAGGCCGCTTGCGACTTGTGACGACTAAGACTTTGCTAGCTGCACGGGCGATGGGTATTGCGCAGCACACGATACGAGGTGTCGAACGTCCTTTTGTGCCCATCGCGACGGTTGTAGAGCGAAAAAGAGGTAGGAATATTAAGGCAGAAAGGTGTCTGGATATTGATTCAACAAGGCTTCATCAGCTGAAGGGCGTGAGCAAGGACAACCGTGGTCAGCGTCGGGGCAGACGACCAAATAGAGTGAGAGCTGGATGACGTCCTCAGGCTACGGCTGCTATGAGTTGAGAATATGGAAGAAGGCTGACGGCAGAGACACGAACAGAAAGACGGGTACGACACGCAAGCTGTGGAAAAGGAACGTCAGCACGGAAAAGTCGAGAAAAAGTTGTTGTATGCACCTACCAAGAAGAGAATAAGTAAGTCGAGGTTAAATCCTTTGTTACTGGGCCCAAATCCTTCGTAAAACACGGAAATTTGGGGGTAGAGCTGAGGGACGACGATGAGGTCGCTGGTTAAAAGGAGGCGAAAGGAGGGAGGAAAAAAGTTGGACTTGTCAAAGAGCTGGAATTAGTAGAGGCTTATTTGGTGTTTACGTATTCAACTCTTCACGAACGTGTCTCGGCATCCGCGCCGAGTGGCGTCTTGCCTTGCCTTTGATGGCCTATCAACTCATCCGCAGGTTAAACGCTGTGCTTGCTTCCCCTTGGCTGCACTCAAAACATACGCAAAACAAAACAAAACACGTTTCCGGTGCTTCCCTCTGCTTCTTCTCAGATTGTTCCTTTCATCCCAGAACCACTATTATTAGCGAATACCCTACGGTCCGGTACCACCTCTCGGGTTATCGGCAGAATATCGCTGGACAATTCAAAGTCGTTGCGAGCTCCGAAAAAAAAAATGAATTCTCACATAACTTGAACCTTGCCGAATTTCCCGACGAATCCGTTGAATGAATGTTCACAAAGACAAGCGCCTACTTTAATCAATCAGATTGTCAGAAGGAATGAGTCATCTCATCTTCAGTGATGCTTGCGACTCCTAGCCTACTACGCCCATGAAATATCTACTGTACCCACTGTCGGGCGCCACCGCCCGGTAAAAACCGAGCGACGATTCCAGGCGATAGGAAACAGGTATTTAGCAATCCAGAAACTAGCCAAAAAATGCCGACATCTGTTCGCAAAGATGCGTTACCTCAAACACGATCATAACGGAGAACAGATGCAGGCAAATGAAGCTAGAGCTTGCGTTCAACGTCTGTACGCGTGTCAAGGGCTCCACGTCCTGATCAAGTGCCTAGTAAATGGTGTCAGGACCACCCAAAGTTCAAAAATGTATAAATCACTTGTACGCAAAGGCTGAAATCCACATGTGTCCTTTCGGAGAAACGTACGGCGATGGTCTCGTTCAAGGGTCTTGACGCTTGAGTCATCGCTAAGCGGACCGGAATGCAATGGACCCTGCAAGATCCTTAACAACAATATTAATTGCAAGTCTATTCCACAGTCTATAGTTGAGTACTGGGCTCAACAGCGTTCTAAAACACTCTATTCATTCCAGCTGCTGCACGTCAAATTCCTGTCAACGCATAGTGAAAATTTCACTCACGCGACCAGTAACATGCACACGACACCAACGAACATCGCCGCGAACTGGCAGAAGACTCGGTTAATAGGGACGCGCATTGATGGCAAGTCTTTCTCTCACCTCTCTCACTGCCTGGGCGCCGCTTTTGCTTTCTGCGAGGAGCCTATTTGATAATAAGAACTGTCTTTACGCGTAAGGATAACGAAGGGCTCACGTTGGCAATACAGCAACAGCGCCAATATACAGGAAACCTCCTGCAACAAAGGGAATGACCTAAGTAGGGTCGAATTCAGTCGAGGCACCTCGGTCATGCTCGGGCAACCTAACCAAATCTGCGATCATCAGGGTAGTCCCCAGAAGCCCTGTCGCGTTCTGTCTCGCACCTGCCCCGAGATCGAGTTTGAAGCTCGCCGAGTCGGTACTAGACGTCGCGTTGTGAACCGCAATCCCGATGAAAGTACTATTTCGTACAGAGATGCCGATCAGGACCTGAATTTGTAGTAAAGCTTGGAGCTGACACATACCCAACCTATCGTCCAAGGACACGAGTAATTAACATGAGTCGGCGTGCGTTCATAGTGCGATATGATTGGGGAGGTGGAGGTATTTGCCACGAACGTGAATGAGCATCAGAAGGGAGGAAAAGCGGCGATCTACGCACAAAAGCCCCAACAGCGGTCAAAAATTGAGACTGCATTGCTTGCTTCTTGGTAAACCCGCTTCGAATCAGAATTGAATAATCAGCTATTTCGTGGGGAATTTCATGCGCAAAGCATGCGAGAGTCGTGGTGGCCCCAATGAGGGGCGACGCGTAGAAAGATGCCGCCATACTGCAGCATTAATGTTGGTAGGTCAGAAAGCAAACGAATTCTCCGAAACCAATCAAACGTACGCCAAACCATCTGTGCTGTACATTGTTTATTACAAGGCCAAGCAATTGAATAGTTGATAGCCACTTACATGTTGTGAACAAAGTCCCCAAAAAGATTGAGGTAAGCTGACAATTTGGAGGGCCCTGTAGCAGCGTGAGATGGACCTGGCGAACTTTCCTTAGCTTCAGCGGAAGCAGATGTGGGTGCTCTCGATTTCAAATTATTTGACCCCGACGACATCGAAACGGCTGAAGCGCGCGCACTGGAATCGTCAGAAGGTTGGACATGCGAGTGCGAGTGTGAATGTCCAGAATCGTCTTCCCCTCCTAACACACGCAACGTCTTTTCCATAAAGAAGAACGCAGCAAAACCAGAGAAGATTCCGAGACTATTCGAGTTATGCATCGACGTAAACGAAAGGAATGGCAAAGCGCACCCTATTAAAATGTTGCGCTTTTCTTCCACCATTACAAAATGCACACCAGGATCCTGGTGTTCGCCCATGAACGAATGTGGAACGAGGTGCAAGAATACATCAGAAAGAAGGCCCCCGGTCTGTATTGACATAAGACAGACTTTCGTTCGACGCACATTCGTCAGTACTCACGGCAAACGCTGTCATCGTGTTGAGGGTGTTTCCATTTATACGTGCCGGTATGAACGCGAGAATGAAGTTTGGTACGCTGGTCCAATCTTTGAGTCTTCCATTGACGGCCACGCAGTTGCAGGACGTACGAACTGATATAGAAAGTTCCCAAGACCGAATTCCACGCTGGGCCGAAGGGAAACAGCCAAGCGAAGATTTTCCGCATGATGGGAGACTCTTGGGCCTCCGCAGCAATCTTGATGGCACTCAGCTGCTGGACAGAGGCACAGTGGTGGATGCTGTCGACCTAATCACAGTGAAGCCGACGCGTCTTGGATGAAATGTAACACAGGAGCTCACTGTAATTATGGTATCATTCGCTATCGCAGCAGCATTGTCCTTAATTTCGAGCGCATAAAGGCTGGCGACGACAAGCAGAACAACGGCGAAGAGCAGGGATCGTTGAGCCATGGTGGAGATGGAGAAACGAGTTCGCCGGCTCCGATGATCGTTATGACTGTTGACAATCATCGGTCACGTACAACTATGGCTGCCCATGGTCGTTTCTTGATTTTCTACCACCATGTACCCTACAGAGGACGAACAGGCTATCATAGAGGCAGCAGAGAAGCTGATGATCGACACGATGGCCCGGTATGACCCATCGCACGACGCTTATCACGGTCAGGAATCCCGAGTCCTAGTCCTGGGGCATCCTTTTCTCACATTTTTCCCAGTACAAAGGGTCAGAAAGACTGCGTTGGCGATAGCCAATACTTTGCCTGTCAAACCTGATCTACTGGTGGTCGAATTAGGTGCCTTGCACCAACAATAGGACGTTAATCACCGCTGACAACAAGGTTGCCAGGCGCTCTTCTTCACGACGTCCTGGACAAGAAATATGTCTCGGCAGAACTGGCTGCTGATCCATACACTTTCTTTCTGCCATTCTTCGAAACGCACAAATCCAACATCGATCTGATCTCGGACGGTCGAGCGCGTCTTATCACTCAAGTAATCAACAACGTATCCTGGAGCACTGAGAAAAAGAGAAGACAAACGGGAGAATGGTCTCGATGGCATGAAGAATGTACCGAATTGCATTGTGTTCAGGATGCCGATAGACTGGACGCCATTGGAGCATTTGGTGAGCTCATCCCGCTATGCTGGTATCAGTGACTCGTCTCCATTCTGATCCCCTTGCCGCAAAGGCGTAATGCGATGTGCTGCGTACAATGCTTCAGTGAACAGGTGCAGTTTCATACTCTGATACGCTTTCATTCATTCACTGACATGACATTACGGCTTTATAGACCTATACATACGCCTCCACACGATCCAGCGCTTGCCGATTCCGCAATTCAACACTTCTATGACAAGCTAATACACATACAAGAGCGACTGAAAACAGAACCGGGAAGGTTGATGGGTCAAAAGAGGCATAAATTGGTGGGTATCCATTCTCCTGGGTTGTCACCCTTCCTTCTTAAAACATGTATTAGCTCTTGGACTTCCTTGCCTCAGTAGAAGACGAGTACGCATGTAATCTATTATGATAGTTTCTGCACATCAAAACACGCGCCAGCATATATATTACTGGTAACTGTTTGAACTCTTCGCACATCTGTGATAAATTATAATACAGCGCCAAGGTGATACATATACGACAGCGATCCTACACCTAAAAATCAATCAAAAGCTGACATATCCATGTCATAGAAGAAGTGCTGAATTGTCCGCCTTTAGCGCTGGTCGTATTCAAAGAGAGTGGATCCACAGCTCACCTTATATATGCTCATCACCTTAACTACCCACGCCTCCAAGTGATATATCTTTTTGCTGCCTATGCGCATCCGAACTTCCTGTAACAAGCATCAAGCACAGGAATGTAAAGTGCCATTGCAGACTCACGTATATAGCGGCCCAATGCATAATGTCAGCTTTGATAGCTTCATCGACTCGGTCTACAACGCGTTCTGCAATAGTCTGAAGGAGATACGTTAGGAAGGGACATGCCTTCACTGTCTGTACATACCTTGAGAATGACGGTGGGAGGAATACAATGACTCAATAGCTCATACAGCTTCTGTCTGACCTCCATCACACGTGCAGGCGACTGCTCGCTGATAATCATGTCTGCGACTTTATGACAATAAGTTTCCCAATCCGGTTTCGCAATAGCCAACGGTCCTGAAAGGTCAGGCCTAAAACACTGATAAATCATGGATTCCACGGAATAACAAAGTATACGCACGACTGCATTTTCAGTGCTTCCAAAACAAGGATAGCCTTCCTCAAATTCCCCCCAGAATCATCGATTATTTTGTCGCCTGCTTCTGGTGGCAAGTCGAAGCCAGCGCGTTTTGATACATATTGCATAACGGTTTGCATCTATGATGAAGGCTAAGCAGTGGAGTCGAAGTAGACCATATCGCTAAGCAAACCTCTTCTTGACTTGGGGCTGCGACACGCATAAGAAGGCATCTGCTTTTAATAGGCGCAATGAGACGACTCGTGCTATTGGCGCAAAGAATTATGCGCATATTCGACATGTATTTTTCCATCGTCCGACGCAGAGCCGCCTGAGCATCGCGTGACAAAGAATCAGCCTCGTTGATAATGACCACTGATATCAAGCACGTGAGAAAGTGGACCAATGATAGCGTAAAAAAAAACACCTCACCTTTGAATCTCTGTTTGGCGTTTAGATCGACCTGCTGTGTCTGTGCAATTTCCTTTAGCAAATCTTGAATGACCACTCTGTCGTAGGTCCCCGCTTCACTGCACAATAATTCTTCCGGTAAAATATATCCTTGCCCAAGACGACGGAGCATACCTCGGCGTTATTTCGATGTGGAAGTTGCTTTGAACGAGGTTCACTTCGACTTTTCGTCTCGAAGGCGTTAGGAACACACGTTGGTCAATTTTGAGCTATTATAAAGAAGGTATGAGTACATAAATTGGATGAAATGGCACAGCACAGACCTTCTCTACTCCAGGTCCAAACAACTGCCTCAACGTACAGGTTATACGCGTCTTCTTCCCAGCACCAGATGGACCGTAGAATAACATGTGAGGAAAGTCTCCAGAGGAAGCCTAAACAATGTTTGAATAATCATTAGGAAGTTCTGCATTGAGGGCATGCGTACGAGGGCCTTTAGGCGGGTCGAGAGTCCTTGGTGATAGTGGAGGTCATCGAGGGCCCTAGGGCGGTACTTGGTGGCGAGTTAGGCAAAGGTTGAGAACTTAGAATAATTTAATTACTTGGTCGACCCAGAGCGACATAATGGACGGCTAGACAGAAACAGAGAACTTGACGATGGTAGAGTGGTGGAAGAGTTGGCAGGTGTGACAAGAAACGCGTGATGTCACGCGTCAAAACTAAAAACAAGGATAAACTTTGACGACGCGCTCGCCGCTCAGTGCGTGTTGTCATTACGAAGTACAGCTGAGTTCTGCCTAATACCTAAGTTAAGGGATCTGTAGCGCTAAATGCCTTTAATCCCTAACTCTCCTCCGATAATCAATGCTGCTTTCTCTCCGATGACTAACGCGGTGTTGTAAGTGTTCGCGCCGACGTTGGATGGCGCAATGCTCATATCCACGACCTTAAGGTTCTCCACACCATAGACGTTGAGATGCGAGTCGACGACCCCGCGTTCGCTGCGCCGCTTCATTGCACAAGTTCCAAGCTGTGTCATTATCAGACTTTCTCCTCTTGTTCAGTGTAATATATCTCACCGAATGCCAAGCGGTTTTAACTTGCGTTATTAGTACAGGTTAGCCCCGGTGGATATTTAGTACAAGATAATGAGGCTACTAACCATTCAGACGGTGGTATTCATCAATCGCAAAGTCATCTTCTGCCGTATAGTTGATATCCGGGGCCGACACGGCAATTGGACTTTGAGCTTGGAGTTCGAGAGCCGCTTCGTTTCCCTTGGGGAATTTAGGATGTGCTGGTACACAACAGCCGCGATAAGCATCCATGCGTCGAGCAAGTTCCCTTCCGTGCTTATACGCCCATCTCAGAACAACCAAGTCGGCGGGACTTGAGCAAAGGACTGGATCAGACGAGATCTACTTTTCTAGATGAGAGAAACGTACTCGTCGAGGAAGCCAGTCTCAAAGTCAAGAGGGGCGTACGGATTAAGGCCAGCTTGAATGTGTACTCGGCCCAAAGACGCAGGATATTCCTTTCCGTATATATCGTTAGAAGGGGAATAGACATTACGGTAACTTGCCTACCGTGTAGTATCCGATAGAGAAAAACTTGCGCCCAGGCTGCCGAGGGGGATCTGTGATACAGTAACTTATAACACGTAAGCTTTACATTCTTGTTTGACGTCTTCCACATACACGGAAGCTGGACCAATCCACATGACAGGTTTATCCGGTGCGTTCAAGAAGAAATCGTTCCATCGTTTGGCGAAGGTAGGCCCAAGAACCTTCAAATCCTTTTCGGTAGGTCTGATCTTAATCCCAGCGTCAATACCGCTATGCCAAACGAATGATTCAGCAGATAGGTCAGGAACGGAAAGTGAACATTCCAACTTGGATGCCATCAACCCGGTCCCATCTTTACGCCATTGCTCAGCGTGAACTAAAGCTCAGTGCTCGTCAAAGAGAGTCAGGATGGGTCATCGAGGGCACATACACGCGATAGCTGTTGGGTCGCCGTGGAAGATATCATCGAGGGTATCGGAACTCTCGTCAGCGTAGTAGGGGACGAAAACAAGATTATGGTCTGAAACAATAAATCAGCTGTCAGTTTGGACATTACTGTTAATATACCATTGTAGTTCTCCCCCACTCCTGGCAGTTCAACCAGTTGAGGTATATCATTCCTTTGCAAAACCTCGGAGGCTCCAATGCCTGATCTGTTTTACATGAATTAGATGGCAACAAAAAAAGGGGTTTCAATTTGAAAACGGTACCTTTCTAGAATTGACGGTGAGCCAAAGGCTCCCGCTGAAAGAACTACCAGACGCGACGCGAAGGCTTGCCGAACATCGGGCATTTCAGCGGCGGTATTATCAACTTCGTCCGCATACTCCACACCAACGGCGCGCTTATTGCTAAGGATTCCAATCTTAGTGGTGAAGCAATTCTCATGGTATATCAAACCTTACTCAAATATGACGCGGATAACCCTTCTCTTATCTAGCACCTGCAGGTTACTATTGTGTTCTTGATTATAGATATAATGGTGGGCGGTATCAGATCGTCTTCCAGATGCCGAACCGATATACCTGAGAAAATCTTCAGTGGTGGATGCAATTCGTATCGAGAAGCCCTCACTTCCGCCATGGCTATTTGACTATCAGTGAGACGTAAAAGATATGAGAACAGTGTCACATACGCCATACTCATTGCACGACTTGAAATCATTTGGATCCTCAGTGAAATCACGATCTTTATCGTATTTAGCTGCAATAGCAAGATATTGTTGTCCGAAAACTCCCACAGGGTTTTCGGATGAGACGCTGATAGGTCCACTCGTGCCATGGGTGTTACCGGTACCACATTGATAGTTCTCTGCCTGAGAATAGCTTGGTGTCAAAACTGCGGCGAAAACCTCAAATGGAGCCATCCTTACTCTGCTTGCCAAGGGAATCAAGTCATCTGAGCCCCATCCAGGATTCCCAATATTCTCCCAATCATCGTAATCCGATGCAGATGCTCTTGTATACATAACGACTGACGCACGTATCAATACCAACGGTATTTTAAGAATAGGCCGGAAAACATACAGTTGACACCCGACCCACCCCCAACACATTTAGCCGAAGGGACAATGGGCGATCGACCAGCGATAGACTCGCTGGGCTTTCCAACATGGAAAGTAAACGTTTCTTTCGCGAGGGCCAAGTTGCGAAAGTACCGAGCAGGCTGAATATGATCTTGAGCATCCCGAATGTGAGGCCCTGCCTCGAGGACCTTGACATGACGAGGTGAGTCATGTCACAAAGTACAACAATGCGTAAGGGTCACCAGTATCTTGAGCGACGGATCGGCGGCGGCGAGACGTCTGTCAATGAGCCAAGCAGGAAGGGATTACCATGGATAAGATTATAGCAACCAAATGGAGGACTCGCCCTGCAGCTACACATCCACCAGTACCGCCTATTATTATTAGATTATGAGCCACTCCGAATCCACTGGAGAGTACCTCCAGCTACACATGCCGGGATGATGCTCACCTCCAGCAAAGATTATGTCGTATCGTTCGTGATCACCACCTTCTAAGGTCATTTCGCAGTGATGGTGGGGGTTAGCGGAGTCACACTGACTCTATATACCCTCTTTAACTGAACCATAACCTAGTACGAGTGGTCACTGGGTAGAAGAACGTTTGTAGCCTATTTTCTGCTGACCGGACAGCTGACCAGCCGGGAAGGCAAAGGTTACGTGAATACCCATTGTAGCAGATCCGCATGAAGCGGTAGAGGAGCTAACCTGCCAGCACGAAGACATGGTGAACGTTATCCAAAAATTCTGCAGCCAAGCCTTATTACAAATAATTCAGGCGCCCGCGGAATTTTGAAAGCCTGGTTGCAATGGTTTGTAACATTACCGTTACGGTCCGGCTATCAATGGTCCCGACCGTCTCGTCGACTAGTTTTTTCCGTTTTTTTCAATTCCGCTATGCGCCTGGGCGCTCGGGATGTCGAAAGTATACTTCTCGTCTTCGAGCGGCGAAGTGGAAGAAAACAAGACAATATCAACTTGCCAATCATAAATGTCAAAAATAAACGGACCCGACGTTTCTACGACGCTTTGCCCGAGTTTGGTCCCGGTGCGCCAATTTTCCTGTTCGAATCTGCCGTTCCTTGAATAGCCCTAGCAGTGGAATTGTAAGCTATGGAAGCGGACACATACATCTCCGAAGGCTTGAAATATGTCCTGTGGCGAAGAAGCTCGACATTATCCGTCCAGTTTTAATTGACTCTAACGCCACCATGATTCGCACCATCGTAACCGACAGCCTTCAACTGTCTACGCACGCCCGTCCAGCTAACGGCGATGAGGAGCTTCAAATTTTTTTGAAGAATGAAGAATGTACGGAGTGCTTCCGATCGTTGATGTGACATAACTCTGCAGATCATTTGTATCGCACCGTATTGGAGACTGCCCATGGAGCTTTACCGGATGCAACAACGTCAGGAGTATGTTAGCATCGCCTTGGCCAGCCGGCATCAGCGGTAGTCGATTCTGTTGACCCCCCTTTGGCTAAGTCGAATCTCAATACTACATGTGCGCCAGTCAGCAGCTCTTCTGAGCCCTCCACCTTAATCGATGGGTGGCGCTGCCGAATCAATATGACACGAACAGGTTGCGATGTAAGACACCTTGGCATGACCGAAAACATGGTTGCAACGTTGGTCCAACTTGACGCTGCAAAGCTACTCCGGATCAGACATTATTTATGTCCAGATGGATCGGACTAACGCCTTTCGATTGAGACGTTAAGTGCTTAGATGCGATTTTCATTTCACTTTCCTTTCTCAGGGCCCCAGAAAAGATATAAATGTGGCCTGGGCTATCTACCCGGTAGACCCATTCCCCATCCCTTTTCCCCCCCTCCCAACTCACTGCCTCGTCCGATATGGAACCACAAACTTTTGTTCAGCCCTCGACAATGTCCTCGCTGACAGAGTGGTCCTACCGGCATATCAGCGACGTATTCGAGGCACCCACCCTCGAAGAGTCGCTGCGCGCGATCTCAAATACATTTGCACCCAACGTCGAAGCTACTCTTAATGGGTCGAGGCTGGGGTACGAGGGAATTATCCAACTTGTCACCGCAATGCGTGGAGGATCCAAGAAGGGCCTGCAAGTCCACTGGAAACAGGCACTAGATGTACCGAGAGAGCCAACTAATCGTGTTCGTCGTCGGTTTTCCCTTGCTTAAACCGAAATGACTTGGTTCTGACTTCATTTGCCCCACAGAATGGCTGCTTCGGTGGCGCCTATGTTATAAGCGGAATACAAAAATCCCAACCGGGGACATCTCGCCTTTCAGAATTCGAAAGGCATAAAACGGTGACCGTCATGTAAGTGATAAGCTATTTATTCAGACGTGTATATAAAACTGACCTTGATACCCAGAATCGAATCCCAATCGTCGGATCCATATGTGGATAGTCGGCGCATTGTCAACCTGGTCTTTGTCGCTACAGACCGGCCAGTTGACCGGGCTTGCCTATAGCATTAAAGCAGGCATACTGCACCATTAGTACTACCGTACATAATACCTTAATCATCTTAATCAGTCGTAGAATATGAACCCGCTATAGTTTCCACCACATAGACCCTAAACGTTGTCCATGCAATGAAAATAACACCATTTGGCTAGGATAGAGACTCGGATCCGGGCACACAAGAGCACAGCCAATATCGAGTGACTCAATCTACACCATACCGTAACGAGATAGACACCATGCACAGTACGAGAAATTGATCTAACCTCCGGTAGTTAAATTGTCTGCCTGCCCTGATTGGTTGTGGCGGCGATATTAGATTCATGATGATGTATGTACCTCGAGGCCCAGGGGATCAGGATCATCGGAGCGGGACGTCGTCAAATGAAGTCTAGGCAGATTACGTGGACCAAGCAATAGCAGAGAACGACGAGGTTCGAGAATTTCATTGACAATTGTTATGATACCACAAACCCGCGAAAACAGCGCGAGAAAGTTACATCATGACTCTTGCTGCAAAGAGAAAAGCGAACTATTGCGATCGCCTGCACTCAGTGGGTACCAATTCTGTGTGATGGTAGATATGAAACCTGCCCCAGGAATGGGGACGTTCTTTTCGCGACTGAAGGATAAGGCGAATAATGGTCAATTAAATGAATGACTGATGAACGAAGGCCCTTACAGTTCACGGACTGACACGAGTAAATGCATCAATGACATGCGTTCATAACAGTCGCGTGAACATACCTCGGATAAAAAAGTTGGCAAAGATAGCGAAGAAAAGGAGAGCGCTGATGACAAGGGGCCCAATGATTGCGTCTGAAACGAAAATCATGAACAGAAATGGATGACTACGACATTCCAGGACTAACCGAAATGCCCCGGATCTCTTCTCCGAATCATGGTAATCCGGTGCTGATACAACAGATAGGCGTAGACCTTCATGTGATAAGCCAAAACGGTTCCGATGCAGTCTAACATCACTTACTAGGACCCCGGCACTGATTAGAGCGTAGGCATAAGCAAAATTGCGCGCTATGTCATCTTGGGAAGCATTGAAGAGGGCCAGGGCCAGTGTTCCAATTAATATCGATAGGTTCAACCAAGACACCCAGGCTGAGATGAACGTTATTAGCGCGGTGCTAGTCGAGATAGTGACAATGACTTGCTCCTCTCGTTCGCGAACCAGACCTTCCCTTCCACCCTGACCGGGGTCGCAATCTTCTTAGGTACTCGGACCATCGGGGGCAGCGAGTTGATAGCATGATAGTCTCTAATGGTCGGTCGCTGTCCATCTTCGTCATTTTCTGTCTCTGGAATGGCATCTGCACGAGTGTATCGCTGAGGTCGCTGAGCGTTGGGTAAGGTCGCCAGGGCCGATGCAGAAAAAGGCGATAGCATGTCTGTCATTACATGCCACGACCGTCGAACAAGGGATTCCGGACGTTCGACATTGAGAGGATTCTTGGGTGGCCGTGGATTTGGTGTGCTCATAATTACCAACGGCGTCGAATGAAACGTTTGTCGGGTCCGGACTTCGGCAACGGGGATCCGAAATTGCGCAAATTGATCACGTGAATATGATGTCATAGGAACTTTCTGGTATGTTCCCTAATGTTCGTTACTTTGCTAGTAGGCCCAAGTCTCTAATAAATTCAGACATCCTTCCTACTTCCAACTGTAATACTTCAACCTAACGTTTACCATGGGTGTCGACTACTACAAACTTTTGGGCGTTGACAGGAATGCCGACGAGAACGAAATCAAGAAGGCCTACAAGAAGATGGTATGTCGTATCATTTCTTTCCCTCCTTTTCCGCCTTGACTAACAAAACCATCCTTTAGGCTCTGAAATGGCATCCGGATCGTAATGGTGGCTCCGAAGAGGCATCAAAAAAATTTAAACAGGTTAAGTCTCGCTCCTTGTCGTGTGACGGATTCCAGCTCACCTTATCTTTCTTTTTATTATTTGCAGATCTCTGAAGCCTTCGAAGTCTTGAGTGACAAAAACAAACGGGCTATATACGACCAGTTCGGTGAAGAGGGCCTCAAGGGTGGAGGTTCGCAAGGGGCTGGTCCCGGAGGTTTCAACTTCAGTGGATTCCCCGGGGCTCAGTCATTCTCGTTCACAAGCGGACCTGGCGGTGGTTTTAGCTCGAGTAGTGGCGGATCTGGTTTCGCACCGAGTGACCCCAATAAGATATTTGAGTAAGTCTACAATCTTCCAACTTTGATTTCGTGATGCTAATATCCTTCTAGGCAAATATTCGGTGGTGGTGGTGGTATCTTCAACCTCGGCGGCATGTCGGGCCGCAGTTCCACGGGTGGTATGGGTGGTATGCCAGGCGGCATGGGTGGTATGCCAGGCATGGGAGGTACCCGAAGACGGACACGGGGCTTCGACGAGGATGACGATATGACTGGCTCGTTCAACTTCTCCAGTGGAATGCCAAACATGCCCCGGACGCAAGCACGTTCATCGACGTCATCTGCACCCTCAGAAATAACTCGCCCTCTTCGCGTCTCCCTCAAAGAGCTCTATTCCGGCACGGTCAAGCATCTCAAGGTTGGACGGCGACTGCTTAACGGGTCGACAGAAGAAAAGGTGTATGACATCCAAATACATCCAGGCTGGAAGAGTGGTACAAAGGTCCGCTTCGCTCGTGCCGGTAATGAGCAGCCGAATGGCGAGCCACAGGATCTCGTGTTCGTCGTCGAGGAGAAGCCAGACGAGGTATTTTCCCGAGAAGGCAATGACCTCGTGAGACGAGTACCTATTTCGCTCCTAGATGCTTTGACCGGCGAGGGCGGAAAGAAGGTCGTGGAGTTACTTGATGGAAGGAAGCTTCAAGTATCTGTGCCAGGGGGGATCGTCAAACCAGGGCAAGAAACGACGTTACCCGGCGAGGGAATGCCGATTCGGAAGGACGGCAGTGTAAAGAGCAAAGGCGATTTGATTGTCAAGTGGGATGTTCAATTCCCTGACAGATTAACACCAACACAGCAGGAGGGACTGAAGAGAGTCCTCACGTAGATTGCATCTATCATGGTCTTGCACGAACTCTGACGAACACCATTGTATTTATTGTTCTATACCTCATTTTGTATTATCAATACATCGGCGCTGGATCTCGTTTGCATATCTTCGCTCGTATACGTATATAAGGATAATACGCGATCTGAATAAATTATGCGGACTATCATTCGGTTTCGAAGGAATCAGCTAACCAATTAACGACTTTCGACGTCAGTTCCCCCGTCTTTTTGGGTGAGGCTACGAAGAAAAAATCATAGAAGGGATCTACGTGAACACCTCCTTTCTGGACGTATAACTGGCTGCGACCAGCATATTGCTTGAACTTTTTCTCGTAGAAAGTGAGAATAGAATCCCTCAAACACTCAAACTCCCCAACAGAAATAAAGACGTTATCCACCAATTGATCCGTACCCTCGTACCATCCGTCGGGGGTCTTGATGGGCTCCATGTAATTGATTTCGGTCCCGGGTACACCCTCAAGAGCATAATGGCCCCACGCGCGGAGGGTAGCCGCACTGGTGACATCGACGGGGCCGTTTTTGTCATAAGAATTGGGAACGTCATCCCCAGCTAAAGATACCCATGGTGATAAGAAGAAAGCGCCACCGAAGCGAGAACCTGATGGGAGGCTGAATGGTTCAACGGTGGGATGAGGGTGCAGAATGTGCGAGAAGAAGGCTAGAGTAAGGTTCCCTCCCGCCGAGTCGCTTGTAAAGATGAGGTTCTTTGGGGCAACTCCGGAATCGAGTAGGTAGTCTACTGCTGTTCGCATCTCGCGGAGTGGGGTAGGATAACTGGCATCCGGTAAAAGGCCTGGGGGCGTTGATGAATGTGATTAAAGCAATCAGATACACATTCACTTACTGTACAGCAGAACCGCAAGTCCAGCTTCTATGCCCTTCTTCTCTAATTCAAGCTGAATATATCTGAAGAAGGTGAGCCCGGATGGGGGTGCAAACGAAGTGTATCCGCCACCTGGCACCGTAAGTTGGTGAATTTCGTCTTGCAAAGATAGACAAACGTACCATGAAGGTAAAGCACCACGCGGTCCGTTCGCTTTGGACCTACCCATGCGAGTTGTACGCCGCCATCTAGTTCCTCGATGAGAGGCGTTAAACGGGCTTGGTTGATGAACTTGTTGTACACGGTGGCAGAATCTCCCAGTGCATACTGAAGTTGGGCAAAACTCAAAGTGGTGAGCTGGTGAGCCGAACAATCACTGATGACACGAAGCCACGTTTTGTGCTGCAAGTGCTTGACGAAGGGAGACAATAGGAAGTTCCAACAGAGCAGGAAGGCTGCATATGTTAATATCAGAAAAGGACTGCGACGAATCATATGACTGTACATACGCAAGGGTGCCAGAATCTTTGCCATGCTCAGGATATCGCCCCAGGAAACCCGCCCATACTTTGACTTGGTCGTAGCATCGGTCATTGTCACAGTTCCGACGGTGGTGCTAGCTGTCTTTCTTAAATAAATACCGCCACTATCAAGGGCGGCCACTGGGATCCAGGTACGACCCAGGTTAAACAAAGGTGGGGCCGGTTAGACCATCACGAATAACCGACGATGACGAGCATACCAGATATTCCGGGAAAAAGTGAAACAAGTACAGACAAGTAATGAGAATTGTACTACCACCGTAACGTATATAAATAACTTTCGCGATCGACAGTGCCTGGCAGCTTAATTTGATCCCATCCACCACATGCGCGGCTGCTGGAATCCAAGAAACGCCCACATGGCCTTGGGCGACAGAGCTCGAAGATCTCTGAGCTGTAGTTGCCGACCTCTGTTCTCTGCCTCGCTAATCCTGCTCTCCGTCTCCAGCAACAGCTCCTCCATCTGCTTCCTGATATCCAGCACCTCCCTTCTCGCCTCATCGAGTCTGGCTTCAAGAATTTCCAGCACCTGAGTGCGGTCATGGGTCGCCCTGCGGTGCAATTTTTGCGCGTCTTCAATCTGCCTGGACCGGCTGACTTCTTTCTTCCGAGAATCCTCCAACGCAGCTCGCAGTGCTTCTAGCTCCCTAGCCTGCTTCTCTTTCTCCTCCCTTAAACCATCTGCCTGTTGTTCAACTCGGGCGAGGTGGAACTGAGTCACAGAATCCTGGGCGCGCTCTCGCTGAAGGTCTTCTAGCTGACGCCGCAGGTCCCTGATCTCGTCTTCCTGAGCACCCGCCCTACTGTTTGACAGTTCCGCAGCACCTCTAGCTTCTGCGAGAAGCGATTGCAGCTCTTCGATACGACGCTGGTCGTCCGCCGCCTTGGTATTTGCCTCCTTCAGGCGGTCTGATATCATTCCCGTAACTTTCTTCATTTCTCTGTGGCATTGTTCAATACGCGGAGCGAGCTTGCCAGTGCGTCCAATGTCTGTAAAGATATTTGAGCCCTGTGTACGACTCTAATAATCCATTCATATTCATACCGTTCTTTATTGTTCCTATTTGCCGCTTATCGCGCGACTGGGGCTGTTTTTCCGGAGGAGGCATGTCCAGAAGATTATCAAAATCTGGGGTTTCGTGGTTAATCATCATGACTGGGAACGAAAAGGTAGAGGCCATTTTGAAGGAGATCAACGTAGGACTTGGGCGCATTGTGTGGAGGTCCTCCACTTATACAGACCACTCGGCGAACATGCGGTGGAGGGACGTTTTCCAAGTGACATGGTCGATCGAAACCGCTGCACGCACGGTCACCTTTCGAAGTGTCGGTGTCTGAGGCGATAACCAGCTTGCAGTGACAAGAAGAACACAGCTTCCAATTTCAGAAATTCGGCACAACACTGGACCTACAAACAACAAGTACTGACTAGGATATTCGCGAGGTCAGAAATTTAGTGATGTTGAAGTCGGAGAATGAGGAAGGTGTGCGCTCTTAAGGCGAAACTATTACACCTCGCGGCATGTAGTCATGAGTTTTATGTGCCGAGATGAACTTGAGGCTGCATTCACGAGGCGGAACATTCACACAGTATGTATGAAAATCACGAGTCAATCGTGAATAATTAAGATACCAGACGATCGTGCGTACAAGCAGTGCAAACCAATGCGAAATAGTAGGAAGCAGAAAACAGACTCGGCCAGCAAGAGCAGAAATATCAACGAACACGTCCAGAAGCGCAAGTGATTCCCTGTACAATTTACTTATACGATCAGTGCGCATTAACAAAACAAAAGACAGGATTGCTTACAACTTCGTTATAGCCATACGGAGCTAGAAGCAGGCAAGGGGGGAAGCGGGCGTGCAGGAGATCCATTCAGTGGATATGTCGCTGGCACGAACATTCTCTGGGAAGCATAGCGCGGAGGGTCGGTTTGAGACGGTGTCCAGGGAGCCTTGGCAGCAGAAGGAGCGCGCTTCCGTTGAGCAGGTCGGCGTTCCAAGGGTGCAGTCGGGCTGGCTGCGACTCTCTCCGTCCTCTCTTGCTGGAGCTGCTGCGCCACATGTTGCTTTCGGATTGCTATTGCGGCAGCTGCGCGTTCAGCAGCACGGGCCTCTGCTTCTCGACGTATTCTCTCGTCCTTGCGCCTCGCTTCGCGTTCTTTTTCGTGTTGCTTGAGGATTTCTTTCTCAGACGCCTTGGCAATTAGAGAGTCCACATAATAGGTGCCTTGGTGACACTTCAAGCATGTGTACCGGCCTTTGGCAGCCTGCGGTGAATTATAATGACCGCATGCTTTGCATTGGGTGTGAAGGTGTGAGGGGCAGCCTTTTGGGAGCTGGGAAGCAGGGAGGGGTCTCTTTTTGACTGAATGAGAAGTGGCATTAGTGAAAGGGCGTACATGAGGTAAAAGCACGACGTACAAAACATGTTGTGAAATTGAAGGGAGAGGTGGGCAGAGAAAAGTAAAAGAGTGGCGTCAACGAGAGTAGGTGGGTGGTGGAACAAGTGATGGGGGGGATTTGGGAGCCCTCTTATTTATACTTGGAGGACAATGAAGGTGGCAAAGGATGGACAGGGTAGAAAAAGACATAGCCATTTCAGGACGACCCGACTAGAGAACAATGGTCTTTGTTTGAGGTGCTCGCGTCTGAATCCTGATATGAATGCATCTAAAGACTTTTAGTTGATGATGAATACTTAAGTAATGAGTGTGTATCAATGTCAAACGCGACCCTACCATGGTTCTATGCAAATGACGAGACGTGAGTTAACATCGGTACAATGAAGACAACGCACTTCTGGCCATAGCGGCTGTGGTATCACGGTCATAGCACATTGACCTGAGAAGATAAGCACAGCAAGCCCTCGAGACAATGAAGGTATCGTGAGCAAGTATTTCTGAATACACACGTATGGGAAGTAAGAACTTAGGATGATGTGGCAAAACTTGATCAAATAATACCGACAAAAATTTGATGCGAGGCTGAGTTCTAGACATATAAATTATTAGATACGAGCACCAGCCAGTCAACGAGAACGTACTAGTGCGATAAGAACGAACCCGATGCGAAGGAAAGTTTAAGGATCTCAAATAACGACCGAACAGAAAGCATCGCGGCCATAAGATCAACCGTTTGTTAGACGGTTCTAAAAGCATTAGCCTGAGTGGTACGGCTCTGGACCTGTACAATTGTGATTAGGTTCACATAAAATTTTGGACGGTAAGTACTGGTGGGAAAAATATTCCTAGTCACGGTATTGATCTTCCGCATTTGACCCGAGACTAATTTGGAAATCTCGACTTCGACTTGAACTATTCCATGTCAAAAAGAAAGGCCTCAGAACTACACGATGAACCTGAAATATCTCGTGGGACTAAATCGCGACACTTGGAAGATACCAACTCTATCTCATACCCGGATCTCACTCTTTCTCATGCTAAACCACCGACACCGTTCCAGAAGCCCATGCCAATCATTTCATTCTCGTATACGCCATCTCGGACTTTAGAGTTCAATGACTTGGCCCTGCGATACTTTGTTGATCCGCCCATTGGTGCTCAATTGTCTTATGGATATGAGAATTGGATACGACGCCCGGAAGAGAAAGGCCGCATTGACGGCCTCTTGAAAGCCTTTAGCCGGGTGAAGAGCCAGGGGAAAGTCCCCCTGGACGACGTAGCCGTCATTTCGTGGCGCGGGGTAATGACCAGGTAAATCGCGTCGCGTCTCCCCTCCGTTGTATTGTCTTAAATCGTTCTCCAGGATTCTAACGGCTCCTTACGAGGATCGCGATAGCTGGGAATTAAATGTCATGTATATCAATGGCACCATGTATTTCGAAGAGCATATATCCAATCAGAAGCTCAGTGAAAAGTCAGTGGTCTTCTTTATCAGTAATACGACCGTTAACCAGAGTACATCAGGGAAAATATGGAACCCCGACATCGAAAGCAGTCTTATTTTGGCTATGCCTTTGAGTCATACGGAACATCGGCGACCCCTCGTAGGCTTCCCCCGAAACCAGGTTCTAAAGATCCGCCAGGGTGGGGAGGAGTCGTGGATACCAACGTGCAATGGTGTAGCGTCGTGCGGACCAAGCTTGGCAATAGTCGACTCATTATTGGAGGCGAGGTTGATTGCGTTCGAGGTTTTTGTGTCTCCAAGCTTCGCATGCTTGAATTCATCGTCATGCCACAGACAGATACAACGGAACAACCGACTCATTCGTAGAACTCAAGACTTCTTTAGCGATACGCGGTCCCCATGATGAAGCAAAATTCGAAAAGCGAGTCATTTCTTTGCGTATTTCATCTCATCAGCGAGCTGACGGCATGACAGGAAATTACTCAAGTTTTATTTCCAATCATTTCTCCTCGGGGTACCGGTGAGTTACCAAGACGTATTATGGCGTTCAGCTCAAGAACATCGTTTTTCATAATGTCAAGGAGATCGCTGTCGGATTTCGAACACCGTCTGGAGAGGTGATGACCAGGTTTTCGCTCTCAGGCACTTATTAATAATAATGATCCAGGTGACCACTCTTCAGTCCTTCGACACGACAAAAATACCCCGTCTAGTACGAGGAAAGCCAGGTTCCTGGGAACCATCAATATGTTTGAATTGGGGCGAGGAGATATTAACGTTTCTTAAGAAGATTCTCCAAGAAAATGTTGCCGAAAAAGCGTCCGTATGGCGAGTGAAGTTTGTGCCGAAAGAGGGTGTGACGATTATGAAGCTGACTGATAACCTCGTGGACGAGGTTGTGAACGGGGAGGAAAGGGTGGGCTTTCTGCCCAAATGGTATTGGGAGGAAATGCAGACCGTAACGACCGTAGCGCAGTCAAGCTCCGGCTCCGTCGCAGGATGGCAAATATGAATAAAAAGGAGTTTCCAAGGGAAAACCTTTTCGGCTGTACTTCAGCGGAAAATTGGTGAAACTGGGTAAAAACGGCAAGCTCCGATATGGCGCGTCACTCGCGTTTGGTCCGATTCTGAATCGACTTTTACTCATCGTTCGTGCCCACCACGCCCAGTGTCCGACCTCCTCTTCTCGTTGCCGTCCACAGCGACGAGCGTCCTTTTACCTTTGTTTTCACTGCGTAACGCAGTGGACGCGCGTTTATGGCTACCCCTTCGTCTTCCGCCACGTCGCCATCACCTCCCATGACTTATATCCCTCACGCATCTGCCGGATCCCAGTCGACCGGGTCGCTGCCTACAGAGGCCTTCGACAGAGAGCACAAGAAAAAAGCCGTTCAGAAATTTCTAGCCAGAGCCGAGCTTTCAAACGTAGGTACTCGTTGCTGTTCGTCTCCCAGACGCGTCGTTTGATCTGCTGTGATGAGCACATTCCCCTGGTCGGAGCTCCTTCATACTTCATTTTCTGGCTCCAGCATTCTATTTCTCTGTTTTTTCTCTCTCGTTGTCCTAAAATTTCTGTATATATGCTAACGCCTCCTATGTCTCTTGAACAGGTTACCCGTGCACTGCGAACACGCTTATCCTATGCCTCCTACAAAACTACCAACAACGCCCCCAATGCCTCTTTACGTGACTTTGAATCGCAGAGCCAGTCTCCAGGCAATTCGTCCACCTTCGCCCGCAGCAACACCGCCAGACGCAAGCCACCGATGGCCAGCAGCTACCACGCCAATCTAGCTACTCATGGAATGGGTGGCGCAAGTACTACTAGCAGTCCTCTTCGAAGGGGTACTTCGGGTCCGATCACGCTGACAGCCGGGCTCTCGTCGCGCGGCAGTTTTTTGGGTGCCAATGGTACTCCTACAAATGCAGGGGATCCCAGCAGCAGCACGTCGCGACAGTCAGTCGGTGGGCCGACTCTCTTCACATCTATCTTGGCACCACCGCCTACGCAGCAGGCGCGCACCATCCTGAACGCTAACGATCCACCCGTTGCTCCTCCTATACGACCTGCTCCGTCCCCTCAGACACAGGGCGGCAGGGTAGCGCGAAGCATCGCAGAGGGAACGCGTGCACATTCTAAAAGTCATCGCCCTGACGGAGCTGGATCGAGCAAAGGCAAGCACCGAGCTAGGACATCGGGAGGCGATGCGGATCGTGGTGACCTTGACGCAGACGGCGATGTTGATATGAAGGCTGCTCAGACTCTGACTTCTCTGCTTCTGCACCACCGACCGTCAATATCTGGCAGTGTGTCTTCACCACGCTCGAGTTTCGACGGATCAGACGCCGGGTCCACTCCATCATATTCACAGTATACTCAGAGTTCTGCTCGGGGCTTTCCCAATACGGGTCCACCTCCATCCTCCAGTCTCGCTTCGACGTCTACCATTTCTGTTGGTTCCTATCGCGATAAGACACCTCCCATGTCGAGTGCGCCCCCGGCTCAGCAAACAGCGCCACGACCAGCACCTACTGACAATGAAGCTGCGGATCTAATGTTGTTCCTAGCAACATCCCCGTCGCCTGCGCGTCCGTCCAATAAGGACGCCAAGGACATGGCCGCGTATCGTACATTAGGAGGCGGCGCGGGAGTGTTGCGGGCCAAGGGCCGGGTTTTGTTTCCCACCGCTCCCGGTGAACCAAACAGTCAAGATGCGGGCAGGGCCAATCCTCGTGGGTCAGGGTCTGGGCTATCCCGCGGTGGAGAAAGCAGCTTTACGTCTAGCATCTCCAGCATTGGAAGCGATTTGGGTGGGCGACGCGATTCCATTCCAAGCATCGATAGATCAACGAATCGTTCGTCTACACCTTCTCAGCTCCTTCCACCTCCGTCTTTTCCCCCGCAAACGTCCGTTCCGTCGAGTCCATCAGGCCGCCGGAAGTCAGTTGATGGTAGCCCAAGACCAGGATCAGCCCATGATTTCAACTTCCATGATTTTATTAATGCGTCTCCTTCACCATCCCGAGGCTACCCCCAACACAACAGATTAACCGGCTTGCGTGCTGACGTTGGAAGAAAGTTGTTTGAGGGAGAACAAATGCGTCTGGGAATGCAAAGTGGTCATATGAAGAGACCGGACGACCGAGGCCTGGGTGCAGGAATCGATTTGTTGAAGAGTTAATGCAAAGTGCATCTGCTTTTCTCTCTCATATTTATTTTCTAGCCACATTTGATGGTGTATAGACTCTCGTGTGTGCCATCCTGGCCATACGCTCGACCGCGTCTCTCGTTTCCAACCGGCCCTCATGTGTCCCTTTCGCTTCATCGTTCCTCCTTCTGCCTGCTATGTTGTATCAATCAAGCGGACTACACTAACAAGTTGTATCATCAGCACAAACAACATCACAACCACCATTCCCCATCCTCCATCCAAAGTCATCTGTACCCCCCAGCATCATCATCTCTTCAAACCTTGCAGATATCTATTAAAGGTCTTGTTTATGATCAAATAACGACCGCTAACGAAGGAGTTATCCGCCGACTATGTATATCCGCGCCGACGTTTGGTATGGGATTCGCGGACGGACGGTCAATTCTATTTCTATAAGTCGATTTCTATTCACGATCTATCTGTCTGTCTGTTTTTGCTGTTCTCGTTCTCCAGAATCTTTTTCCTCTTTGTAATAATAATATTTATTCCAAGCTGTTCGAATGTTGTTTCGTCGTTCTCTTGACTTATTACATACTTTCATTACGGTTTCTCCGCCTTCTTCTCGCCTATATAACTCCTCCACGAAGGTCTCCAATTCGTCTGTCAAATGTTCGACGCTTTCTATATAGCTGTACTGTATCCTAATTGATGCAAACAATTCGATTTCTTCCTTGATCTTAAAACTGGTATGATAATGATGGTGTTCTCCGCAGCTATCTGCGGGCCGGTTTCTACCTCTTCTCATTTGCTTCTCAGCTCCCCATCCCTATTTTATCCCTTTTTCTATCCACCTGACAAGAAGCACGAATATGATGGATAAAACCATGTAAATGCTTAAGTAACTTGTCGCCCCCTGCGTCTCTTCTCGTCATCTTCCCGCCCTTGGTCGCCTCTCTCAAATGTTGAAAGACGAGCTTGTGCTGATTTCCCAGTATCGTAATGCGTATGTATTGGCTCTCTCGGGAGCTATGGGAAGCATTTTCTACGGATGGGATATGTAAGTTGTTGTCCTCATGCTATCACATAGTAACAATATAGTCTGACTGTCAATACAGTGGTCTCATCGGGGGTGTTCTTTCTCTTGCCTCTTTCCAGGAATATTTCGGCTTAGACAAAGCATCTGCATCCGTCAAAGCGGACCTGAGTGGTAATATTGTATCTGTATTGCAGGGTGGATGTTTGTCAGTCGTGCACGTAAATCCATCAGCCCTATGCTAATACATGTCGACGTCGTAGCTTCGGAGCCCTTGCGATGGGCTACTTCTCAGGCCGCTTTGGACGCAAGCCCTGTCTGATTGCATCCGGCATCATATATCTCATTGGCAGCTTGATCCAATCCGTCGTTGGACTTGGAAGTTCTCAAAAAGTCGGACTCCGCGTCCTGTACTTTAGCCGATTTGTGGGTGGCGTAGGTGTTGGAATGGTTTCGGCCCTCGTTCCGGCATACATTTCGGAATGCACTCCACGAGTTATTCGGGGAAGATGTACCGGGATGATCCAGCTCGCGAATAATATTGGGATCATGCTTAGCTGTAAGTGGCTAGAACGGCTGGTGGTCAGTGAGCAAAAGTCCTTATCGCGTTTCAGTCTGGGTCAACTATAGCGCTTCGAAGGATATACCGCATGGAGAGATGCAATGGCGCGTGCCTTTCATCGTGCAGTACGTCTATCTTTGGACTGACTCGAAGACGTGCAGTTTAACGTGTTTCCTTATAGGATGGTTCCTGGAGTGCTTTTCACTATAGCCATGCTGTTCCAACCGGAATCACCGCGATGGCTAGTCGAGCGCCAACAGTATGACCGTGCTGCCCGAACACTTGCCTTTGTCGCAAGGAAATCAGTCGATGATGAAACAGTCCAAGAAACGCTAGAGGAGATTAAGAGCGATTTCGAGGGCAAACAGAAGCTGTCTTTGCTGAGTCAGTTTGTGCTAATGGGGGAGTCACGGTCCATCGCCTTGCGGTGCTTTATCCCTTCCTTGGTCATGTTCTTCCAGCAATGGACAGGTACGAATGCCATCAATTACTTTAGTCCTCAAATCTTCGCAAGTCTTGGAATATCGGGTACCACCTCCGGCCTTTTTGCTACAGGTACGAGTATTAGGTGCACTGGTTGTTGGTGAATAGATGCTCAAACGGCTTTTGCTAGGTATCTATGGCGTCGTCAAGGTTTGTGGCTAATTTGATACATACACTTGGATGTCTGACAGTTTCTGTTAGGTTGTCGCAGTTGCTGCTGTATTAGCTTTCGCCGTTGAAGGCATAGGAAGAAAGAGATGCCTCATCATCGGCGGAATAGGGCAAGCTGTGACGATGCTTTGGGTCGGCGGGTATAGCGCCATCCACACCTCTGGGACAGTGGTTCCCGCGAGCTACGTCTCTATCGTGGCTGTATACCTCTATGCTGTGGCCTACTGCATCGGCTTCGGACCTCTTCCCTGGGTGATTGCCGGGGAAGTTGCCCCTAATCATCTTCGTACCATTGCACTGTCTCTCGCTATCGGTGTCAACTGGCTCTTCTCCTTCACGATCTCGAAACTCACGCCTATCATGCTGAATGAAATCACATACGGCACTTTCCTTCTTTTCGGTATTTGTTGTGTCATCATGACGATCTGGTCATATGCGTTCCTCCCGGAGACGTCTGGATACGCCCTCGAAGATATAAAGTACCTGTTCGAAAAAGATGTCATCCTTCGGTCGTTGCAGGACGCTCCGGGAGGTACCATTTTCCTCCGAGGGAAGAGAGCAGTGTCTGTAGAGGAACTCATTGCTCATGACGCCCACCGCTCACTGTATGTTGATGACGGCGAATTACTACGAAAATCACCCGACGATGAGATAACTGTGGAGCCTCGGGCCTGACTGTAAGTAGCTACCGTAAACTATGAGTCATATGTTATATTCTGCTCGCAATGATAAATAAATATTGGAATTTCGAATTCGAAACTCTAGATCTGACTCACAGATGGCGGCTTACCTTCGTAGCTGGCTTGCTCCTCAGCCAGCTCCTTCTCTTTCTCCCCTACCCACCCCAGAGATTCGCACAGTTTCTCCTTCATTGTCTGACGATGGCGACGATGGCGATGCTACTGAGACTGAGAGAGATTTGGATGTTCCACCAGCTTTCCCCAGCCGGGACAGCGCCCAGAGAGCCCAATCGTCTAGCATTCCAAAGTTCCTTTCAGATACAGCGCTAATGCCTCCACCGCCTTTATCTCAGCTAGCCGTCCGGACTCCTGGGGTCGCGAAAGCGTCCAACTCCCTTGCTGTTCCTCCTACGACGACCAAGCCGCCTGTGCGACCGTCTGCGAAGAGAGAGAAGGTAGCCTTAGCCCCTGGACATAGCTCGCTTGATTGGGCAAAGCTCAAGTCTTCCGGCGAGGATCTGAGAGTAGGTTGCTCAACAGCATTGACGTACAACACAACTCACGCAGCTTCGTAGGGCGTCGATACTCTCATGCGAATCCCGCCATCTGTATTGAAACAACATAATACACGGGACGATGCCTGGTCTGCGTTTAATGGAAAGGTGTATAATATAACGCCTTATCTTGCGTTTCACCCGGGAGGGGAGAAAGAACTCATGCGCGTTGCTGGACGAGATGGGACAAAGCTTTTCGGTTCGTCTCCTCAGTTCTTCGTTGTTCTTGGCCTTAAGTATCGTACCCAGGGCTAACACATGCATGGGTCAACGTCGACTTCATGCTCGACGCGTGTATGGTTGGTTTCCTCGTCCCCGAGCCTACCTCTTAGCATTTAGATGTTGTTATACACTTCCTAATCATTAGACCCTACCCTTTAGATCTACCAGGATAGAGGTATGTGCATCTTCACTGTCCCACTTCTGTTGATCTAAGGCTCAATTATAACTACAGATTACTACTAGGTACTCTGATATACATATGATAAAGCAAACACAACGCAATAATGATAAGTAATGCGGAATGAACAATGGGTAAGTCATGGCGTCCGAAATTGCAGAATCTCATCCAGTGCTGTCAAATCAAGAGTAGGAATATCTCGATGAGAGGCAAGAAGGAAGAATGATTTATCCATGTCCGCCAGCTGAATAAAACGAATAGTATTCACACCTTCCCGAATTGTGTGAGTAATTTCCAGAGGATTGTGTATGTTACGCTGACAAGACTTAGGGTCAGTAATGTCAAGAAAAGTCATGGCAGGGTCACGAACAGGATCATCACCAGGGAAAAAGACTTTGCCTGTTGGTTTTCCAGGATTTATTTCAATGATAAGGGATCCTCGCCCTGGCCATTCTGTCTGTATGCTCCAAAGAGCATCTGTAAGAGTTTTTGGTTCTTGTGATATTTCTGTTAAGAGAGAATCAAGCATCGGGGCAGCAAGTGCAGTAGGGAGACATATAAGGTGTAAGAACAATTCATCTCTTGTTTCTCTTTCTGCCATGACCCAGTTGTTCCTGTTTTGTTGAAGCATTCATCAGGATGGACTTGTAAACAACATGCAGATGGAAAGACGCACTCTCTTATGAGATTCCATTTTGCAGCAATTTCCTCGCTAACATTGAAAGAATATTCCAAAATGTCTGGAAAATCCCGAGAGACCTGGAAAGCCCACACTCCCGGGACATCAGAAACGTCATGGAGATCGTGCATGGGTTCTGGTTCATCATACACCATGTGTTCGGTCTCGTCTTCTGGTATCCATTGGGAATCACGGTGGGATCGGACTCCTCGTTCTGGCGATAGCGATTCGCGGTATGGACGCCGAGAGTATTCGGAATCTTGGCGCCTTCGATCGTATCTTGTTGACTCGTGCTTAGATGATACGCTGTGATTCCGGTCGCTGTAACTGTATCTTCGAGGAGACCGATCAGAGTAGTCTCTATGATGAGTTTTCTTTTCTGGACGCCCTCGGTATGGGCTGCGACTCCGGTCATAACGAGTAGATCTCTTATTAGTGGAGGCGCGGGGTGAACGGGACCGATGGCGACGGGGACTAGGGCTACGAGCATCGTACCGACTAGTTTTTCGGTTCGCCGGAGAGAAGGAGCGACGAGGTGATTTTGAATGATGAGACGAGCGATTTTTATGCTCAGAAGTATACCGGCGATGTCTGGACGAGGAAGCATCATCTTGAGAGCTGCGAGTAGTTCTGCTGTCAGAACGGACAGTATGAGAGGGAATGTTTTTCCGATGATAGGACGATGATGGACGCGACATGCGCGTAGCATGCATTATGCTATCTGGTTCCTCGTCTGGTAATGTCAAGTCAGCCCCTGCTTGCAGCATGGACTCGACGAGACGAACGCCAGGGCTCGTAAGCATGGCTTTGGGAGCAGCAGGAAGATCTTTTGGTCTTTCTGGTTCTGTTGCATGAACCGACGGAACGAGAGACTGTGAACGCGATTTTGCTTCTTCCATTAAAGAGGGAAGCAGGCCCTTCAAGAATGCCGACGCAGGTGATTCATCGTCTGACGCAGTTGCTTGCCGTTCGCATAGTTCTGTTTGGACTTTTTGTAGGGTATCCCGAAACAGCTCATTGACTTCATTCGTGACCACAGCATCTACTTTGTCCGTCAAACCATCCATATCCTCCGATTGAGACCCTCGTCTGAGCTTGGCATTTCGCGATATAGCAGATGTCAGCGTCACACGCGAAATGTCGGCGTGGATTTGCGATGAACCGCGTGGAGGAACGGAATCTTCATGTAATACCCTCTTTCGTTGAATGGCAATAGGATTGGAAATGCCATTCGAGGTGGGTGGGTCTGACGACATCTGAACCAGTGTCGAACCAGAGTTTACGGTGGGAGTGGCAGAACGAGAAAGGTGAAAGGTCTTTGTTGCATTTTGGCTGGTCTGAGTCGCGGTACATCGTCAAGGAAACCTTTGGAAAGAGAGAAAAATGAACGCACAAAGGGCGACTGTTCAGCCATGAAATCCGAAATAGGCACCCGTTCCGCATTAAACACCGTTTCGTCTTCACCTTCCGAGCCGTTTCCGTTAATGTTAGCGTCGCCGTTGTCGTGCATTTCGCAGCCTTGAATGCGAGAAAGAAGGTTGGAACGGTGTGGAGATATGCGGTGAACAAGAGAAGTGTCTGATGCAGGCTCTTCCGACACTCCTAGACGCTTCGCAAGGCTGTTTGCAATGGGCTGAATGTGGTGTCCATGTCCCAGAGTTATCTGCTCTGGCGGCGACGACCAGGGTTTCCTTTGTTCGTGAGGGTGCGCTCCAATATCGATGCGGCTCTGCAGGGTCATTGGCAACAGCATCCAGATATCCAGTGGTCTTGCATGCAGTAATGGTTGGCTCAAAACGAGGACCAGGCTGCGAACACGAGCTACTGGCACTCGAAATGTTGAAGACCGTTGGGATCATTGACTTTGCGTTATGTAAACATGATAAGACATTTTTCTTCTTTCCTCTTTCCTTTTCATCTCTTCGCTATTTATTCAACATGAACTCGTGCTCCTTGCCGGCCCATTTCGACAAATTTAAGGTCATTGCGTAGTAGTCAAACAAATAGGCAGGCAACCCAGAAATCATTCATGATACATGACCTCGGAACCGGCCACCAAAGACAGCCAAAGACGCCGGTGACAAGTTGTATTTAACGACAAAATTTCGCTGTTTCTTTGTACTCGAACCATGGATTATAGCACCCTTGTATTCAAAGAAATATTGGTCAGATTGGAGGACAACTCAGTTGTCGTGGTCACGATTAACAGGGCCGCACAGTGAGTACTTACGCTATTCTTGCCCTACTCACGATTTACTACTTGCATTCTGTGTAGGCGAAATAGCTTCAGTCTCGGCCTGGTGAATGAAATTATCCACATCTTCGAGCTTGTCGACAAAGATGATCGCGTTCGGGTGGTCATTCTGACAGCAGATCCCTCCGCTCCGGCATTCTGTGCAGGCGTACGCCTCGTTCCCCTTGTCACCGCCTTGTCTGACCAGTCTACCCTCAGGCCGATATATCAGGCGGCTGGAAGGGTCTTTCTCGCGACGAAAAGCCATCAGGTGCTTGCCTTGAGCGCTCGCTGTTCGCATAATACTGACGTTCTGTAACAGACTATCGGGATCCCGGGGGTAGAGTGGCTATGGCGATCTACAATTGTCGCAAAATAACAATTTCGGCAGTGAATGGACATGCTGTAGGCAAACCTCTCTGTCTATCTTCAGATCCTCACGAATCCGCGTAGGCCGGAGCTGGGGTTACTGCTCTACAGCTTCCTTTTGATTTCCGTTTCGTCTGGTCTGGAGCTAAAATAACACTCCCTTTTATCAGAAGAGGTGTTTCTCCGGAATGTAAGTTATGCACTTTGTCAGCATGAATACACACATACTGATGTCGTTGTGCCATTGTAGTGTTGTCTTCTCTTCTCCTTCCGCGCCTCATAGGTCTCTCCCGTGCCAAGGCCTTGCTGCTCACTGGAGCCACAGTCAAACCGGATTCTCCCCACATCCATGGACTCTATCATGACGTGTTACCCACCAGAGAGGAGGCTTTCTCGGCAAGCTTGAGCTTTGCCAAGGAACTAGCCGCCAATACATCTCAAGTGTCCATCGCGTACGCGAAAGGTTTGCTACATCATCCAGGAGATACAGTTGAAGAAACATTCCTGCTCGAGTCAAGGACACTTGCAGAGACTTCGAAGAGTCGAGATGCAGAGGAGCTTAGTCGCGCTTTCCTTGAACGACGGCGTCCAAATTTGAAGGACACCGTATCGAACAATATGCCGGAGTGGTACCCGTGGGTAAGTTCGAATCGCTCGTATGTGCCTTTTGGTTGTTGCTGATAACATATAGTGGACGCGTGTGGACATCAGATCTAGGCTCTGAGCGCACTGATACATAAATAAGTTGTACACCTAAACTGCCATCGCAGTCGTCATCCATCTTCTGAATTGCTAATAGTCACCGGTGTATGCTAGGTCAATGGAATAAATTCCTTTTCTTGTCCCAAAAAATCATCTGCACGATGCGCAACTAGGTTTGACAGATCTAAAGCATGGTTAACTCTTCTACTCCCACCGACCCATAGACTAGAGATCCTACTTTGCGAGGTGACGCCAGTCATCTGACAGGTTGCGCAATATGTGTTTCCACTGGCGCAACGGATCTTCAACAAGCACGACATCTGGTAGTAACACTGCATATAAGGCGGTTTACGTGGAAAGGAAGGTTTCTTAGCTCCCTAGCAGCACTTACAATGGCCCCTATAGCAGCAGCCGACATCACTCCCCGCCAATCGGCTGCGAGTAATGAAAAGCTCTTCAATCCCTTCTACTCTCCCGCTATCAGCGACGATGGTGATACTTCTTACAAGTTCGCTCAGTTCAAGGTGCCACGCCATTAGTCCTAATCCATGAAGAGATCTGACTGGGTGCCTTGCAGCCTTCTTTCCCGGATGTTTCCTGGGAACCATTGCCTGAATTCGAAGTCACGGAACGTGGGAAATTTGCAGATCCCGAAAAGAGGCTCTTGTTAGGCGCTGCTCACAAAGTTAAACATCTCACACCAGCCATCGGGACCGAAATTCTGGGAATCGATCTTCGACAATTATCAGATGCGCAGAAGGATGAATTGTGAGTTACTGTTAGTGCTCAGATGGTGAAAAATACCTTAACTCGTTTCTCCAATAGGGCCCTACTTGCAGGCGAAAGGGGTGTTTTAGGTACGTAAAGTGAATGAGGGTATGTCGGTGATAGTGATGTCCTCGGGATTTGGCAGTCTTTCGTGATCAAGACATTGACATCTACGGCCAGCTTGACATTGCTCGTCATTACGGACCCCTCCACAAGCACGCAACAACCCCCATCCCAAAGAACGGATTGGAAGAAGTCCATGGTAAGGAGAGGCCTCCCTTTCATATGAGGTTTGGCCAAACAAGTTCCAATAGTTGTCTACAACGACGCATCCCGTCGGCCCGACCCGTCCGCATTTTCGAAGCTAGAATTATGGCATTCAGATGTCAGGATACCTCCATTCCGTCCTTCCTCTTAACATGCTAAAATCACATTTATGATAGGTCAGCTATGAGGTCCAGCCGCCAAGTACAACGTCATTAAAGGTCATCACTGGTCCCGAGTTTGGTATGGAGTTCGGCGTTTTTCTCCTTATCAATGTTGCCTAATTGTTCGCCAGGTGGGGATACCCTGTTCTCATCGGGGTGAGTGATGAATCGACCAATCGAGATTTCCTTGTACTTACCTCAATTGGTGTTAAGCTATGCATTGTACTCCTCGCTCTCCCCCGGGTTTCAGAAATATTTAGAAGGTTTGGAAGCCGTTCATAGCGGCGTTGCGCAAGCAGAAGGTGCGCGTGCAGCAGGGTTACCCGTGCGTCGGAAGGAAATCGAAAGCGTTCACCCTGTCGTCCGAGTACATCCGGCAACAGGGTGGAAGAGCGTCTACGTCAATCCCGGTAAGCTTATCTCATGTTTGCGATGCACGTTAAACTTGATTGCTGTTCCCTCAGGTTTCACCAGGCGCATCGTAGGCGTGTCCAAGGCGGAATCAGATGCTATTCTGGCATTCCTCTTCCACCAGATTAGCGACAACCCGGACCATCAAGTCAGAATCAAGTGGGAACCCGGATCTATCGTTTTCTGGGATAACAGGGTGGGTGAACTAAGTGTTCGGCTTGATTATTCAAGGATTTACCATTTGACCAGATCGTGACCCATTCCGCAACATTTGACTTTTGGCCCGAGACAAGGCACGCTCTACGAGCTACTCCCCACGGAGAAAAGCCGACATCAGTCGAAGAATACGAACGAACGACGGGAAAAGTAGCGAAAGACCGACAACTTGAGATTTGGAAACAAAAGGGGTTGAAGGTCGATGGTCCTTCCAAAATCATTGGGAAACCACGAGGCTACAACGATTAATGTAATAGTAAGAGTTCGTATGTTGTATCCTGTAAATACTTCCATAGAAATGTCGAGGAAACTAACCAGATCTATCTTGCATCTGATCCGATTGTGTACGAGCATCAGATCGATCATTGTTTTCACTGTGCAGCGGCGCTCCGGGCCGAGAGGATATAGGTGACTCGAATGGAGGATTAGAATCCTCTTGGTCATAAATAATGGTGTGGCCTAGAAACCTTTGAATATACATCTTCATGCTTGAAAGTTACGAATGGCCCGACACTAATACTCTTTCAGTAACACTGCCGGATCTTCCAAATAAGCCTCGCAACCCCCACGGGGAGAGCTCCAGCCTCTATCGAACGGCCAATTGATCACAGGCCAGGACTAGATCTACTTATTGAACGGTGGCGCCCTGCCTATCTCGATGCTATATTCATATTTGGAGTAATTCATGTTAGATCCGAGTTAGATCCAACGTTTCGCAAAGGCAGCATCCCCAAGGATAAAAATAATACGCATATGAAAATACTATGTACTTACTACACATTACAAGTGTTCAACGTTCAACAGACAGAAGGATGTTATGCTAACACTAAAGCATTAATAAGATCTCGTAAAAATGTGAACACGGTGAACAACACGAGTGATTATGCACAGAACCCAATGGAACAACGATGCAGAGAAATGAAGGTAATGATGGTAGCAAACATGGAATTGACGAGCTAGACGTGCAATATAGGTCGTTTATTCGATATGGGCAGATAGGAAAACAGGCGTCTGAGAGTTATAACAGATAAAGCGACAAAATACCTAACGCGTAGGGGGGTGGGAGTGCGCTGTTCTCACAAAAGATTGGGGCTGCATCTGCTCCGATGAGTATGAACGGTTGTTAGTCGCCCAAGGTGGGGGAGGAGCAGCCATCGAGGTCTGGGGAGGGGGAGGAGGGTGAATACTGGGTTGTGATGATAGACGACTAGCATCAGAGATAGGAGACTGCTCCTGCGCGGGAGCCACGGGCACAAGCTGGAAGGAACTTTGATGGTGTTGAGCCTGCTGAGACGTCGAAGGCCTCTCAATAGGTGATTCCGGCTCGGTTTTTCGCCGTGCTTGATGCTTGGCCGACCGGGAATGTGACTTGTCCTGCTCTGCTGCCCGTGCAGAAGCACGAAGTGTATCCATATCGATACGGGGTGGTTCAGCACCGTTGTGCTGTTTATCTTGCTTCCGCATTAGCTTCGCATAGTCTGAAACCCCGTATATAGATCAACGACCGAGTAAAAAAAGAACATAGGGATTAATACGTACGGAGACCACATGCATTGCAAAGGGTCCTCGCCCCGTCAGGCCCTCTGCGCCATTCTGGCGTCTCCCTTATATTACAGGAGTGGCATTTTCCTGGAGGAGTGGCCCGCTGCCCAGACCAAGCATCGGAAGACGAGTCAGCTTCAAACGGTAGCGAAGATGGAATATATAAAATACTCACGCTTCGCTTCCTGTACTTGTTCTTCGTCTGACCAATTGAACCACCGCCTCCGGCAGTACTTGTCGCACGTTTGCTACGTATTAGCTCCATGTCAAGTTCAGCCGCAGACGGTGCTTTGGGTGGAGGATCCGGCGAAGCATATTCCTATTGAGATCAGGGTCGTGGCGTGAATATCTTTAACGCCGACCTTGAAGAGACCAGTGCGCACCTCAGGGTAGGGTCCTTCGGTTTCGCCCGTAGCACCATCATGAGACATATCTTCCCATGGCCGCTTAGGTTGCCGATGATCATCGGGAGACCTGACAGTCACCGGGCTGTCAGTTCTGACATGCTCGCTGTCGGGTTGCATCTGTCGCCGAAGATCTTCCAAAAGTCGGACAACGTAGTTGGCTCGGTGTTGCATATCAGCCAACTCTGCTGGAGAGGGTTGAGAATGAGGAATGCTAGCTTGCATTTGTGCTACATTTGAGATGTTTGATTCTGCTCGATAACCAATATTCCTAGGGACGTACCATAACGGCTGGCGAATGAATATAAAATCGAACAATGCTTGATGATCTATTTCAAGGGGTGAAATGATGCGAAAGTTATGGAGACGCATCTCTTACCTCATTAACTAGGCTGTCGCGAGCAGAGGCGCCATTTGGAGGATAAGAAGCCGTTCGCGTATCAACATCAGTGGGAATCAAGGCCGTGGTTCTTGTAAAAGAAGGTTGCGGCTGTGGCTGCTGAACAGGTGGAGGAGGAGCCGGAACATGCATTGTCTGGGGCTGAGGCTGCTGATGTATGTGCTGATGAGGATGCTGCTGGACTGGCGGTGGAGGGGCAGGGGCAGGTACAGCTGCAGGTGCTGGAGCAGGTGCAGGGGCGGGAACAGGTGCAGGGGCAGGTATAGGTTGCTGATTGTGATGTTGATGCATAGGATGAGAAGGCGTAGGAGGATGGTGGTGAGCATGCGGCTGAGAATGCTGTTGCTCCCAATGGTCTTGAGGTGGTGGCGGTGGAGGATGAACAGGTGACTGGTAGGCCGGGTTCATGTGATGAGGATGCTGAGGATGAACTTCTGGTGGTCGCGGCTGCGAAGGCGGCATGTACGACTGCTGATAAGACGCATATCCAGGATGAGGTTGCACCGGACTATGGTGGTGCATATTGTGAGTATGAGGAGAAGGACTAGGATGAACCGGCGGGCCAGGCGGCATAGGATGATATGGACTAGCCGGATGTTGCTGATGCTGCTGGTGCGACGGGTGAGGCGGCGGCGGCGGCTGGTGCGGCGGCTGTTGATGCGCCTGGTGAGATTGTGAAGGATGCATATAAGGCGTATGTGCATAATGAGCAGGAGAATACGACATCTATTCATACAATGAACGGTCAGATAACAAGTACTCCAAGCATGACAGCAGACTTACAGGAGGTGGTGGTCGAGCATCGCGAGGTACATCGACAGACGACGAGCTACTTGTACGTGCTCGTTTGTGGTGACTATGGAGATGAGACAAATCATCACCGCCGCGCACAGTTCCACTACTGCTCGGCATGGGTGCTGGCGCTTGAGTCATTTGGCCAGAAAGCGGCATCCCAGGCGTAACATAGCCGCCATGGTCATGTCTTGAAGATGGGTGTGAATAATCCATAATTTTATGTACAGGCTGTTCGTGGCCCGCAGACAAAGGTGGGGTATGCTGCTGCTGAGGCTCGGGATGGTGAGTCGACGCCGGCGAGATGGAAGTATGTGTATTTGCGCGTCGCCATTGTTCAACATGACGGAGAGACGGATCCTGACGAATGTCTTGACGAACTTGATGGTCCTGGCGCACAGAATGGTCTTGTCGCATGGGTTGTTCCGGTCGCATTGCATGCTCTTGTCGTATGGCATGGTCCTGACGCACAGAATGGTCCTGCAACTGAGCAGAAGGATCGACAGCTACTGATACATGTCCAGAAGAGGGACTGTCCTGGGCCAATGGCGGCAAACGGTAAGAAAAATTGAGATCTTTTAGTGAAGGCAAGCGCCTGTTATTGTACGGGTTGGGTGGAGGAGGAGGAAGAGAATATCTTGAGTCCTGAGCAGCATGGTGAGCAGCAGCCATGAGCGGGCTAACAAGGATCGGCTGTTCGAAAAGAGACTGAGATCAGGAGATGCGGCCGTGATGCAGCGCTTTCGATGCAGTTTTCGAATCTGGATATATGTATCTCCCGATGACGGCGGATCTTGAAATGAGAACAAGTCAACAGACCTGTATTTTTGCAAGAGAAAGGAGGGAACAAGAACCTGTATCCCACACAAGAGCACCACTTCCTTCCGTTGGCGACCCGCAAACAGGACGACCACGTCGGCGACGAATCGGACAGCCAGCAAACGAGGCTGCAGGCGCTACAGCTCGCAAGAGACCAAGGACGGCAAAGGCAAGAAGGGGCGCTGGTGCAGATGACGGTGGAAGGCAAAGGAGAGTTGCCAACAATTGAGCGAACGGAAATGCGCCCTGGACCAAGTCACCCCAGCCCGTCAGATCTCGCTCGGTCGGAGTTTGAAATGACGCTATTTTTTGTTATTTTCTAGATAAATTTATTAGACCTCAAAATACTCGAAAATAGTCCTTAGTCCTGGGATATCAGACTTGTACGAGCTGGCCAGTGCTACATTGATGTTTTATTCCGTCTGATATCCCTGCTCACCCTCTTTTCATGTTTTGGAGACGCTGAAACGCCAATACACGCAATCTCTGATCCACTTCTGTCCTATCTAGATCGATTAATCAACCCTTACGTGACCGAGTTCGTGACTTTTATTCTCAGATGCGAAAGGTAAATCGGTGTCTTCTTTTCCTGCCTCCTCCCGCCATTCTACCTCTGAGATGCTCTCCATTTGTGTTGTAGCACCTCTAGGGCCCACCGTAAGCTGTTGTCGCACTCTCTGCATTTTCCCTCACGTGTATGTACCTGATCAGATCCAGTAATTTCAAGGGCCCTGGCCAAGATCACATTAGGTCAGATGGGAACAGACGTCCTGGCAATTGCCGAATCTCGCTGTGGTGCGCTTACTCCATTTGCTCCACTGGGGCTGCCTCTTACAACATGCCGTTCTGCTGCTATCTGCTCATTTTCTTCTCTCCGCGACGCCACGAGGTCCAGGCCTTGTGGCACTGGCACTGTATCAGCTGCACCTTCTAGCATTGTATACGATCTTGGGCGAGTTTGCATCTACGCCTACAAACTGGGCTTGATGGGTGTCAGTCTGTACAGTTATGAATTGTCACTTGTCTGCATCGGCAAAGATGCCGTTTCCGTTGCAACGGGAGCAATAATTTCAGGCAATTTCATTCTTAGAAAGATTCGGGCTATATAGGGGGCGTCAATTTCATCTTATGAGGTACCTTAGCTGACAGGGAGACCGAAACATACGTATGCGTAGTATAGCCTGTTCTGACATTTTATTCGGAAAACTTGACAATCCGGAAGGGCTTAATAACTTTTGCAGCGGCTCCGAGCCGATCCCAACGCATTTCCGTAAGATCTCAGCAGAACACGCATTAAATTTGGATAGGCTTTCAACATACATAGGTTGAACTGAGTGAAGGGATAATCATCAGCGGACCGTCCGCCTTCGTCCTGGAATTTGGCACGCTTCAACTCGCGTACAAGTTCGCCTACCACTGAACTCTATTTCTACTCGGGGGACATCCCTGACCTCTGCGGCGCAAAGACGGACGATGCGTTTGAGACGTGTTGAATGATATGCTTATTCGACAAAATTGATAAAAGAAAGGCCGATACGAGCAAAGCGTAAAGTACTGTTCCCAGGCCTGGCTGTTTCCTATCATGGAATTCCTTGTGAAAGCTCTTACCCGGCATCAGCGTCGCGGCATCAGTCGCTGCTGCTACGATGTGAGGCCAAGAGCACAGGTTTAATATGGCCGATCCTGCTATGACGGAAGCGTATATAGCGGAGATGAAGACGCCACGATAATCGGGTATGCCCAATGCAATTGGCGACTTATTGCTCCTCAAAGGTTTCTATCAACCGCGAAGCTACATTTTGACAGGAGTTACATTGCTCCCCTCATGACATCCTCGGAAACGCCGTGGCAGGCCGTGGATTCGACCTTACAGGCTAGACTTTTAGCGTGAACGCATTTTCATGAATGCAGCATCAATGACGAAAATGGCTGACTCCCACCATAGTCTAAGAATGAATGGAGCGGGACTTGTACTGCAACTGGGTGAATATTGGTCACAGAACATGCCAAACTCGGAGATCTTCCAGAGATCGAGATGAAATCATCCGAAATCCCAAACAGAGCATTCTTCTCTGCTAAACGTTCGCGGGAATGAGAGTCGCTTCGAAATATCCGGCGACGCCCTGGCTTGCCACGCGATGGCACATACCCGTGCGAGATCACACGATCGCCGTGTTTCGATCCCACAGAAAAGATCCAGAAACGATCCAGAAAAAGATCTCGCGCATCGATTTCAGTCGATCGTGGCTGAAGAGTCTAATAGATACGAAACGTTCCAATCGGTACCTTCATGCGGGAGATGCAACTAATTGACTACGCCGGCTACATCTCGGTATCCAGATATCTCAAGACGAGCCTGGGGGGATAGCTGCTCGTACGGCATAGGTCCGATGATGTTAGATGTGTATCCGGAGAACACTAAAAGCACTCACAATGACATTAAGAATTCGTACGATTCTCGGCGCATGCCTGTGAACTTGCCAACAATTCATCAAGCAGCGCGGCTACCTTCTGCCTCGCTTCGGACTTTTCCTTTCGGACTGCTTTAAGTTCGGCATCTCGTCGCTGCGAAATCCGGGACTCATCAGATAGAAGAAGCAGTAGCTTCATGGAATGGGTTATAGAAAGCAATGAATTCGCAGCCCGGACCTATACCCTTGTGCATTAAAATCCAGAAGGGGTATCGCACGCAATGAATGGGCGTACCATGGATTCTGCTCGAGACTGGGCTTGAAAGGCTTCCTGGGCCATTCGGAACTTGTCCTTATCTCCTATCTGCAAGAGGTCAGATGTACCCTTCGTATTAGAGTTGACATACATACCGAAGCGAGACTGACGAGGTCGACCATCCCGTCAACCAGTGTTTCTACTTCCAGATCTACTTTTTTGTTCCACTCTTCTTCAATAGCATCGAGGTATTCGGATGAGTTTTGATCGACAAGACTTTGTAGGGTACTTCCTCTCTGCAAGAGATTGGCGGTTGGAAGAGCAGAAGGCCTGGATACGTCGGTTTGCGGGATTTCGGACATGGTGAAAGAAGAATTAATGCATCGTCGTTGTGGTCTGCTTCTAAGTAGGCTGGATCCGGTTTTGTCTGGTGCCGACTCCGGCATCGGATAATGCCGAACTTCGGCGATCACATTAACCCAGGGTCTGGTTTACAAGGGTAACCCTCTTGCCATCATGGGCAAGACGCGTAAACGCAGTGCTCCCTTCACTGGCCTTTCTCGTTTCCTTCAAACTTCCTTCGACCAGGTCCCTACCGAAGTAAATGTCCTTCCGACTCCAGCTTGTTCAGGGAGCTCAAATGACCGTGACGCAGAGGTCGAGACCGCGGAACCACCACTGAAAAAGTTCAAACCGGACCGCGGACCTGCAATTGTGACTCCTAGACTGTCCCTGCAAAATGACTTTGATCATCATTGGGTAGAGAAGTACGACGCCACGGGGCTCGTCGAACACTATACGGATCTGTCCCAGGTTCCAGAGCATCTCAAAAAATGTGTGTGCCCTTACGTTGGTCTACATCCATTGCTGACCCCAAGGGACATCAATCACATCAGATTTCTCACAACGTACACGTTTTTTCTCCCTCTATTCGACCCCTCCGGGGTGTCTGTTGGACGAAGAAGGCTGGTACAGTGTAACCCCGGAACTCATTGCAGATCAGATTGCCGAACGGTGTCGATGTGATACCATCCTCGACGCGTTTTGCGGCGTAGGAGGAAATGCAATCGCGTTTGCAAAAACTTGCCAGAGAGGTGCGTGGCGTGGGCTGTGATATACATTGATACTACTAACATCATGTTGGCAGTAATAGCGCTGGATACCTCTCCCACACGTCTGGCGTTGGCACGGCATAACGCACAGATCTACGGTGTCGCAGATAACATCGAGTTCATCCTCTCGGACTACCTTTCCTTTGCTAAATCGTACCTTTCTCTTCGGGAACGATCCGCGCATCGAATCATCGATGTCGTGTTCCTGAGTCCCCCGTGGGGCGGACCATCATATCTAGCAGGAACACCATCTCCAATAAAACCTGGTGGCGCATTCCAGGATCAACCAACAGAATATCCGTTGTATACATTGGCATCAATCCAGCCCATCCACGGTGTTGACTTATTTCGTCTTACTCGTCAGATGACGCCCAATGTGGCTTATTATCTCCCAAGAAATACCGACGTGGAAGAACTTGGGGCGCTCTTGGATGACGATGTGCAAGCAAAGGAATATATCGAGGTGGAGGAAGAGTGGATGGGTTCAAAGCTGAAAGCTTTGACATGCTATTTTGGAGGTCTAGTTGAGGGCCAGGGAGAACTGTTTTGAAATATCTTGCTGTTTTGTTTTCTGTATGCTTACTATCGGGGCTACAATTATAGATCGACTTTCATGCACGAAAAGGGCAACTACAAACGCAAATACAGGTTCTTAAGGCCAATAACTCAGTACAGTTTTTCGTCGGTATTTTTCAGGTGGCCGTTTGGATGAGTTTGCCATTCACGTTCATCCAGAAAATTCTTGTTCAGTGATATTGGACGAGTCGTCTTCGGCTGAGACAATGACCATGGCCAGGCCTGCACATGCACAAGCTTAATGCTGTGGTCTCATTAATTTCCCTGTTCACGATGTCTCAACTTCACAAACCGAGAATGGACCCGACCCAAGGTTCTCACTTGCTTTGGAATGTTCAATGGCTTTTCTCATGCTTCGCATGCTAGCTATGGCACTTGGATCTATACCACTGGGGTTTGGTGGACGCCACCAACAGTTGAGACCGATCTTCTCATCAGATCTCACCCGTACCTTTTACACACCCCATGGTCAGCACTTGCATGCTCATGCGCCGCTATCTTAACCCTAAAAATTGCATGCTTTCAGGCTTCGCGTAAAGCCGCGCTGGATGCACGACTTTTTCTTCTTCCGTGACCTTATGCCGTCAGTTTATTCAATCCTTTCATCGCACATTGACGTTCAGGTCACTAACCAATCTTTCTAGTCTATGTTCTGGCCGGTATCTGTCTCCTGTTGAAGTGCTGCCGCCGCCGGGGAGGGCTCAAAGATCTCTGAAAATCTGGGGACACTACAACGACATTGCCGCCGCATGTCTTTGGAAGACTGGAAGTGACAAATGATTACAAGGAATACGCGATGCGCTTCTGGCAGGCTGACATGGACAAGATCTCTTAAAGGGTGGAACTGCCGTCCAAGATCTCGATCGCGTCGCTTCCAAGATCCCTAAGTGCGATGTGCCAAAGAGGATACTAAGCGGCGCTTACTGCGACACGGCACAACCGTGAAAGAGGGTGTCGACACCATCGAGTTGGCGAGATATTCTGTCCGATCAACAGTAACGAATACTACTAAAACGATGTCCAACAAGTAAATGTACATAGAAACGTCCTCTCTAAGCCTAATTATCTGCATGTGTAGTTTCTTCTACAACAATCGTCAATGCATTTGACGACAAACAAAAAACAGATCCTACCTCAAGTTATGCGAGAAGTTTTCTAGCATCTCTCTCCCGTTCTCTCGCCTGGCGATTAGATGTCTCTAGCCTCTCTAAACCCTTCTTGATGCTCTTGATGTGAACCTCGGGTGGGACGAAAGATCCCAACAGTGCCGGTTCAGAGACATGCTCTCGGAGAACTTCAATGTTTCCACTCATCTCATGCAGCTTGTGCAATTCGGAGTAGACATGTCGCAGAGCTTTCTCTCGATACTCGCTCATGTTTTTGAGCAATCCCAATCGGTGGTCATACTCCCTCAACGTGTTTCTGTTTCCTCCGAGGTAGGTCCACAATGCGGCGAGGAGCTCTGCCTTGTCAGCAGAGATTTCCGAATCCTCTCGGACGATGATGTCGTTGATGACAATGAGATTCCCCTCTAAATCCTCAAGGTTCTTCAACTGTACTTGGGCTTTCAGAATGAGGATCTCCGTCATTTGCGACAGTATGTCCATGGATTCACTAAATGTCTTCAAGATCATCTCATGCGATGAAGTGGGAGACGACCACGGGATGAGGCTCTGGAGAGAATATTTCCCGTCTTTAGCGCGCGCTTCTTCGATGGTGTTCAATGAATAGTCATTGACAGCAATAATGCTGAGGGCAAGCATATCAGGACACAAAAGAAACGCATGTGTGACATGACCTGGCTCACCGATCCACGGTATACTGTACATGGGAGCTAAATCTTTGCAGTCCTATGGCGGCCTCCTTGGCTGACCCAATAAAGTTCGACAGCGCGTCGTTGAGTCGTTCACGGCTTTTGAGTTGGCTAACGCGGACGAGGGCAGCGAGGTTTGACGTGGCCATCTCTGCTTTTCTAAGGTCTAAAGAGAGCATGGAACCATCGACAGAGCCATCTAGCAATTGCTCAAAAGTGGCGCTTTGAACCTCCACAAGCGCCGAGAAATCGGCTTGTTTGGGGGCACGTGCATGAGGCGAGGGAGATACACAGAGCGACGAATGGGATATGCCAGGGATGATACAGAACGGCTGAAGGGCCATCTGAAGGACTCCGGATATCTTCCCAAACAAGAAGGCTAGCACCCATAGGAATACGAGAAAAGAAAGAGGTTGTCTGAGGAATCGGACAGCTTGGTGGACGACATCTAGAGCGTACCAAAAGGCGAAGGACATGCCTTTCAGCATTCCTTCGAACCAAAGTGGGCCATCAAAATATTCAGCTGCGGTAGCAGCTAGTCGTCGACGTCGTTGTCTTCGAATTTCCTCATGGGTGTGGTGTTTCTTTCCGGGGGAATCAAAACGGGGGGAGCTAGCAGATGCTTTCCGTTTACGCATCACTGCGGGCATTCTGTCGAACTGAGAAAGCGACTCTGGGGCCTCTATCTTTGGTTTCACTGGGGGGGCCTTCTCTTCAGCCGCGGAACCAGGACCCTCGTCCTGCCATTCCTGATCATCTTCAAAGGAAATCTCGCTCTCGACCTAGATATATTGGAAGGAAAAAATAACTAAGCATCCAGACGGAGAAAGAAAGTCACCAGGACTGACCTTGGGCTCGGTCCTCAAGGAATCAGTAGTCGACATGAGAAAGACAGCCGTGACCTTTGTGACCTACTTGGAAAATTGAATGCGAAGAACACGAGTCTGTTGCGTCATAGCTGATCAGAATTCTCCGCGCGTCGAACTGGTTCAGAGCAAGGAGGTGGAGCATTCTCAGTTGCTGGATGCAACAGAGCTGAAAATGACACGAAAAGAGCGCGTCGGGGGCTAACAAGAATCAGTACACAGTTATAAGTAAAGATAGAGCTCTAGCAAAGTGAAATTACAGGCACACGGCCCGGCACTTTGAAAATTGAAATACAGGTGGAAGCTTAAATAAAAAAGTGTTTGCTTCACAAATCACGACATCGGGAAAACAAAAAAAAAGTTGTTAACGCGGTCATTACGATGAAAATATGGCCACCGGGTGACGTTGAGGGAAAAATACGAGCCCTCGGGCCTCGCCACCTCTCTCTTTTATTGTTAGAGTTGAAATTACGGTAAGCGAAGAACAGAGAGGCGTTTGGAGGTGGGACAAGTTATGTTTAATGATGGAACCATTCAGAGTTCCCAGCTTACCGTTGGATGATAAGATTCTCGATAAAATGGTCAAAAGCCGTGAGGTCAAAATCTACCAAGCACATGGAGCTGGATGGAACTGTCCAAGAAAGGAAAGTCATCATATGAGTCATCATAGATATGAACCGGTTCGGACCAATTAGGCCAGGTAGACAGGGCAGGATGTCCCGCTCCGTCACTAACAATAAGGAATATGCCCAAATGTCTGGGACTCACCGGTCGCGCTCTTTTGTCTCGGTCCATTGTTGCGCCCCGTTTTTTTGCAGGAATTAATCCTACTTTCTTCCCTCTCTCTTTTCCCTGCCTTCTTCAATCTCGCGATACCTGGCGCTTTGGGACCTATTACTACCGATAAGCCTTCCTTGTGCTTGTTGTTATCAGCTGGAATACGCACCGGGACATATGTGAGCATCTTTTTATCGCCACTTCTTCGCCTGCTAACCATCTCTTTGTCTGTAGATATTAATATCCAGCAAACATGCTCGACGCAAATCACTTTGTGAGCTGGAAGCCTATTCTTGGTCATGAATGCGTACTGACGATAGATTTCCTAGGGTGGTGTCGGGAATGAGCACGGACCATCCCCCACCGACGTAGATATCTCTTTCGCGCCATTCTACCCGCAAAAGCTGACCTAAACGCTTCCAGAACTACAAGAGGGCGGTATATCGGCAACCCCCAACTCGATTTTCTGTAGAAATGCTCACCCCAGCTAAGCAAGGTCGGTGGCTTGTATAAATCTGCGCCTTTCATCAGCTCATAGGACGTAGGCGGGAGCTACAGCTTTGGAATGCGCATCTGCCCGATTACTCGTGGTGACCGCTCTTCCATCTCATCCGACGGGTCCAATTCCGAGTATGACATCTGGCGGCGGTGGGAGGACTGGCTCTGGTTTCAAGACTGCGTTGAAGAGCAATATCGTATCCTAGCAAGGGCAAAGCGTCAACGCCTTTTGGCCGGCAAAGGGGTAAAGAGGGATGGTTTCTATAAGCAGGACATGGCGTCGTCTTGGGAGTCTTTACCACCAGGCCCCGATCCTCACTCGGTTGCTCAAGATATCCATGAACTGGTCCCCAAGTTAACCAAGAAGGGAACCGTCTTTCGTGCAAGTCAGGCCACTATTGACCAGCGCTTTGCCGAAATCCAGGCGTTCGCCGAAGCACTTTTCAGAGATGACGTTCCTGTACTGCTGTTAGACCTCAGAAGTGAGCGAACTGTCACTGATTTCTTCGGTCTTTGGCGTAGAGATTACGATCTCGCTCAGAAGTTAGAGAAACAATCCCGTTCGAAGCGATCGTCGAAGACAAATAGCATTCTCTCTGGCTATTTTTCCAACGCGTCATTGCCGTCAATTGACACATCTTCTCGGCGGTCCATGGACAGTATCTCCAAGAAGTCGTCTACATCCTCTATTAACGCTTCCATCCAGAATTTCACGTATGGTGCCTCCATCAGTAGAACCTCAGTTGCTACCTTGTCCCCTCCAATCATTGTCGAAAGGCGGCGGCGGGCAAGTTCAGTATCATCCGACTCGGCCTCTACGATAACGGCTGCGTCGTCAAGAAGTTCAGGCTCCTTCCGATCCGTTCCTTCTATCGCTGAGGAGACGTCTGTGTCGTTTGGTCATAATCCTCAGATCTCTCAGGACCAAGGCTCGTCATATTTGGAGGCCTTGCCTGAGGATCGAGAGTTCTCCAGTAAATCCAGCTATCGAGGGAACCCTACTGCTTCCTCTCCGACACACCAGTCGGCCTTAGCGCGAAAAAGTCGCCGTAGTGTGCAGGTCATTGGTGTACCAAAGGATTTCACTCGGGGCATGGAAGAGCTCAATCTCAATGAGGATCAACCAAGTGCGATATTCAACTAGCTTTGCTTGACGTTGGCTAATTGTTGTATCCCCAGGAAATCGTGCTGTCCGGGAATCATGGCAAACGATGATGTCGGGCACCTCTATCATTGATGGTATTGGACTGACCATGCCGCCCTCTCCCGAGGACATGTCCCGAAGATCAAGATCATCTGTCGCTAGCTTTGCTACATTCATGACCGATAGCTCTGCGGACGCTGTCATTCCTCGGTCCACGATGCCCCGCCCTGTCTCTAGTGCCACTATCGGAAGGCATCCATGCCGTACTCGGCCTACCTCAACCCTATCTGAGGGAGACGTATGGTCGGATCCTGAAGGAGATCTGCTCGATACTTATTTCCGTGGTACGATCACATACCACATCAATGCACCACATACTCACGTCAATTATCAGATGCCTTCCAACGCCCTGACTCTCTTATTTCCCGCAGCTACGGTGGCAGTCGCTCACATGGTCCAATTGGGTACCATTCTTCTGGCGCCCGGTCACTTGAATCTATAGATTTCATTATGCCTTCCGAAGCGGACGATAACTATGATAGTATCTCCACGCTAGATATTCCCATGACTGCGCGGCCCGTACTCCCCCCTTCCCCAACAGCCTCCATGTTCTCTACAATAACGTCGGCAAGCGCTGGCACCTCGCTCTCAGGCATGATCACTGACACCCCAATGACACCCACTGCCCCAATCACTGTTAAAGCTGCTTATAACGGATCCATTGTAGTCTTCCGTGGTACCCGTGATGTCCCTTTCAACGATGCTCGATGTCGTATACGCGATAAGTTCATCAAACAGGAAAATATCAGGCTCTCTGATTCCTTCGTCTTGGCGATCGTCGTCGCTGACGATAATTCTGCTCTGACTGGTGCCCGCCGGTCGAGCTCTCTTTCCTCAATCTTCGATATGGATATGAAACTGATATCCACACCCGACGAATGGCGTTGGGTGATGTCCTACGTGAAGAGTAGTAAAATCACGCTTCGAGTACTTGAAGACTATTCATGATACGGTTGTTCATTTTAAATTTATTACATCTTCGACTTTAGCACTTACCACTCGCTTATCTTCGTTTTCATCATATTTTCCCTTGTTTTCCACGTACATTTCACCCTTTTATCCGTTCGGTTCTCCTGGGTGGACCATCTTCTCGGAGTTCATAGAGCTCAATGTCTTTCGTTAGGATGAATAACATCTTTCATCACTAATACAGAAGTACAATATCAAATCTCAGCATCATATCACGCACCAACTCGTGCTTGAGATGGCGATGTATGGGTCGCACCATGAACTGCTAAAGACGCCGGTGGGGCACCTTGTGATAATGGTATTCGTGTCCAGTCCGGAAGAATAACACTGTGCCCCACGGACACTGAATTATCCACATTCATACCGTCATTATCGCCCGAAGCAGCTTCATCCCATCGTTCCCTGGTTAGTTCAACTCCCCCCGTCTTGAGCGAACCAGCCAACGAACCGCCAACCCAGGCCATGGTGGCAGGCGTGAACGCGGGTGCTTTTCCGGCATTCGATCTCGCTCTTGCCGACATTTGGGCAGTTTGAGGAGAAGGGTTATTGAGAATGGCAAAATGCGAGGTCAGTGGTCTCAAAACTGCATAACGATCATACTGAGGCGGTAACGGCTTATTAGGTCGAATAGGCTGCCTGGCTGAGGGTGGTAGCGGAGCAATGGCACGCAATATTTCACTGTGTAGCCTTGGGATGAACCCTGGGAGCATAGACGTGCCACCTACGACCAGAATAGACGATGCTAGAGTTTTTCGCAGGTCAACGGGTACCTATAATAAATTTAAATGATCAGTTTGAAAAGAGAGCGGAGTGGAATAAAGAAATTGCCTTTAGAAGGGAATCCAGAATAGTTTCTGCGACGCTACTTTCGTCCACGTCACCTCCTTCGAAGAGAACTTCGGCTGTCCTCTCACGAATCCACCCGGGTATCATCAAAGTTCCATGTCCAGTACCGGTCTGTTGCGAAACAGGTGGAACGACGCGCATCGTCAAGTCTGTAGCGGTGGAGGTTCGTCTGTACATTGCTGCAAGAGCCTGCAAGTAATTCTCCCCGCTATGTGGTCTATCATCCGACATTGGTGCACGGGGAGTGGACACGACAGAAAAATCTGAATCGACTTGTGACGACACGCTTTCTCGCCCGGTGAGAGAAAAGTCGGATTCTGTGGTGTCGCTGGGGGGAATGTCGATATCTGACGACAGATCGCCTATAGGCGTAGCTTCTCGACCCTCATCGGCCATCCCTAATGCTTCTCCCACAAAGCAGCATCGGGTTTTTATCTCATCAATAACGGCATCAGTTAGTACTTCTTGGGGTACACGGGTGGCGCGACTGGACGCAGGGATGTTAACAGAGGCACTAAGAGTCGTGGGCGGAGGTAGATACGTTCCGAAGAGGAGTATAAGGGCACGCAAGTGCGATGATAACCGCGCGCCCGCTAATGGTGTCGAACGAAGTTGGGGGAACATTGGCCTGGCAGCAAAAATCTACTTTGGACTCATGAAAGGGGCCACATATATCGGTAGAAAGCCACTCACCGGAAGCGCTACTGACTCCAAATGTCCACAGTCAATAACCAATCCTGTGATACGGCCTACAGTGAAGAGGGAAAGAAGATGACTTGATGCAAAAGAAATTGAAGGAACCTGCTCGAAATATTCAGCGAACTTCAATACTTGGCAAGGTTTAATCAAACCTGAAGATTGTCGAACAAAATCTGAGCAATGATATCTTTGATGTACAGCGGGAGAAGGGGATGTTCGACCAGTATGACCTTTCGCGCTTTTGGATCTGTTAACAGAGAACTGTACGACTTCAATATAAAGATAATGAAAAGACAAACACGAACGTACTCATGGAAAACAGATCTCAGGCATCGTTCAAGGTTAATGGATAATAGCTTGTTCTCCTCCGCTCTGTCTGCTGGATTTACAGCGCGCTCAAGTCCCCAGAGCGCTGCACCCGACTTTCCACCGGCATAAAGAACTTCTCGAGGCCTGCCCTCTCCACTGAAGCCTACTTTCCATATCCGAGAGCCAGGATCGATGATAACTCTGTCTTCTACGCCATATAGAGAGTGCCGTCGAGTGGTGGAATAGTGTGGCGAGGCTTGGGCTGCATGTGTGCTCGCAACTCGTGATGTTGTTGGCGTCGTAGGGACCGTTGTCCTTATGCGAGACGATGAAGGCAGAGCAGACATGACGTATCAATTGCAGAACATGGTGGTTGATGTCAAAGGTTGTCACGACTGATCAATTTTGTGCCACGCCCAAGTCCAACTAGGACTGAGTGTATGTATTATACAATATGTTACAATAAAGTAGTCTAGTAGTCTACAAATTATGCAATATCTGAGATAGCCGCCGTGATGCGATTCCACACAAGCATCAGCACAAAGGTGTATTTCTCAAACTGGTCTTTTGACATGAAAAGAAGGGCCTGGGATAAGACGGCCTTTATAATTTGCGCTTGCATGCCCTAGCATCATCCGTCAGTGTCGGATCCGGCATAAGTTTGAATTATAATATACCTGATACCATCCAACGAACCCTTCTTTCTGCCAAACCCGTAGTAGTATGTCAAGAGCGCCCGGATGTTTGTATTGCTTGTGGTGATACTCGTGAGCATGAGGAAGTTCGTGGTGTTTCACTGCAGCATCCTCAACATCTGCACTCCGAGCTTGTATCCGGACCTTGGCCATGATATAAGGGTAGGTTACCTGCAGGAGAATTGAATGAGAAGATTATCAGGTATCTGTGAGAGTAAACATACGATAGTTGCGAGGGTTTTGCTGAGCGCACCGACAATAAATGATAGTCCTGGTGACATGGAGGCCGTGCCCTTGGCCAACACGACGATACTCTTGACTCGTTCAAATGCACCATAAGTGATGGCAGGATTGACTGTGAGGATCAGGCCAGGCTTGATTCCTAGCCACAGGCCACCAATGCCTTCCTCTTCGACAATTTCACGAGCGACACCAAAGAACGAGTCGTCTTCGGGTGGTGATGACAAATATGTCGATGAGGAAGTAGGGGTTTGCCTCTTTGTCCGACCAACTTGCTGCCGTGTTGCAATGACTGAGACAGGAATGGTGAAGATTTGCGCAAGGGCACCGGCAATAGCACCGAGGACCAACTCCATGACGGTGCCGATTTGAGGCGCCTTGGATCCCCGGGGAAGCCTTTTCGCAAGTCGGTTCATATAAGAGGTTCGAACCATAGAGTAGAAGAAGAAATAGGCGTATTCTGTGGGCGTGTTAGCTGGAAACGATGAGGAGAGGCGAAGAACGCACGCATAGAAAATGTATTCAACATCGTTGCGGCGAAACCTCTGTACAATCCCAGTACCCCCTCTTTCTTGAGTATGTGTAGCAAGACGCCCATCATCGACTGGTCATCCTTGGACTTGCCCTTCGGTAGAGCCTGAATGCGTGTCTTGACCCTGTAGGGGAAGAGTAAGAGACGTCAAGACTCGATGTAACACGAAAACCTACACATCCAGAGGATATACAACACTGGCAGTGCGTTAGCGGCTGCACCCGATGATAGAACATAAGACTTACGCTGTACTGAAGCATCCTCCTAGAGCTCCTGCCAGTGCAGCGCCAAAGGGCGATAGTTTTACGGGCTTGGACTGGACAGACATGGGCAAATCAGGAGGACCAGGAAGTGGTAAAGGAAGGAAGGACAGACTTTCGCTACCGTTTAAATAATCGGTGACCGTTCTACGGCGTTGACATTCCCCGGTTCGCGCAGAGTAAAGCAAGAATCACATGCTACCATAGATTCAACCGGTCGCCTTCAGATCAAACAAGGAACAACAAACACTTTCCATGGTCAATCCCAACTTTCCTCACGACCTCGACATCAAGCCTTCTGTAGACTTGCTGGGTCTGCACTCGCAGCCAGGCGACCAGGATCTCTTTGGGCATTCAGCCCAACGTGCGGCGATATCCAGATACGGTATTGCAGGCAGAGTCTGGTACAGAGTTCAACCTATTAATCATCTGATATAAATTGGATTTGACTTGGGTACGCGTTGATCGCATAGGGAAGCAGCCTATGCATTACTACTCTATGTCGATCCCCCATCAACATGGGAATTCGAACCTCCTTTCCTCAAAAATCAAGATTCGTCGCGACATACCATTATAGAGCTGGGTTCTGGCACCGGAATTATTGCCCGCAGCCTAAGCCGTTCACTGACCAGCGGCGAGGACATAATCGTGTCCACTGATTTGCCTGAGGTGGGGTGGATCCTATACAGTTTGGCCGCATCTCAACTAGAAATAGGTTTGCCCTCTACTGGAGGATAATCTACGCGGTGAATTGAACGGGATCGTCTTTGTGCGTCCACTAGCTTGGGGAAATATCCAACATGTTTCAGATATTGCATCTGAATTCATCACTAATCGAAATCTGTCCCACATCATTTGCAGCGATCTGGTGAGTGCCTGCTAATAGGGAAATTCAGAATTGGATGTCGCGACTTCATGGGTGTCGGTTCATGCCAGGACACTAGAACCAAGCTCGTAGTCGTGGCCGCAATGTACCCATCTTACCGCAAGCTGCGCTGACGTTAAGCTCTTGCGTAGGAATGGGTTTCCTAGACGTGTGCAGGCCTATTGCTTCGATGTCTCCGTGCGGAAAACTTGCCGCATGATTCGAGCCACATTGCTGCCACGCCTTTACTAAACCTTATCCCAATAACGTTGAGATTGTCACCCCCGCAATCAGGTGCACAACAAAGCTAACTATATTTCAAGTATCGGCTTGTTTTTTCTCAAGGCTTTGGCGTTCCGCCACCGGTTTTGTCGCCTCCCCCTGATGCCCTCGTTCCTTTTTATCAACGTGTACCTTTCCCCTAGAAACAATTAACAATCACGAAGGCTAGGCGCCACAGCTGTCCATCGAGATGTGTGGGACGTCTGCAGGAGGCTTCAGAAACCAGTAGCGCTTATGCGTGCCCTAACTGGGACAGACAGAACGGAATGATCTGGATCGACCAACTTGATTGCCGCTGCCCATGAAGCTATGCAACGGGATCAAAGCAGCATTAGAACAAGATCGCACATCCAATTCTGAATTTCCCTGTATCATGACATTGAATCCACTCTGACGAATTTCAAGGTCTATTTTCCAGAGCTGCTAGCCCCATTGTTACGAACGCTCATTCATCTCACCTCGCCGTCTGCGGTTTCTTCGTCGCCAGTCCTTATCATATCGTACAAAATTCGAAGTCTAGAGAAGGAGGCACCCTTTTGGAGTGCATTTGGTTTATATTTTTCTTTCCAGCCTGTGCTCTCACGGCGCATACTGCCCGACTCGGAGCAAGACCAGTCCTGGCAGCGCCTAGGCTCTTCTTTTGAAGACACAACATTCATTTTTGTCGCCCAGCGACGACACGATTCACTTGCTTGGCAAATACCCACAAATGACCGTGATCTTCTAGCCGGTGTAGGAGCACTGGGAACGAATACTCCAAAGGGGGACGAATACTTCGAGTCCTTATTGTTAATGACCATGGACGATTCTTAGATGACTATGTGTAACTGGTCATGATGGTACGTCAAACCCCATGGTGGCGGTAAAAGCGCTGATTGCCGTTCTCCAAGAATCCAATCGCTCTGTTATAGTCTCCGCCGTCGGGACCCTCATAACCTGGCGGTGCATAAGACCGCGTTATCACCCCAGGTGCTGGCCTGGTGACAATTTCTACCCTTTGGGACAATAATATAGCACCTTCTTTAGTCGAGGGACTGAACCCAGGTGGTTCAAATGGAAGCAAATCCAACGAGTACTGTGAATTACGGTCAGGCACGGAAGTAAACATGGCACGATGCTTACACTGATACTAATTCTTGGGAATACGAACGTGGGTTTCAACGAAGACTTGAGATTTAGTTCCCCTTGCAGAGACCTCGTTCCTTCGGTTGAGCCTGGAATCGATGAGGGCCAAAAGACCGCCTGACCTACGCCCTCTAGAAACAAGTTATTGCTACGCTTTGGAGTATCTTCATCCGTAGCGTTGGGGCCCGTCGCAATTGATCGGACCAGAAATAGTCGCGTTGCTGTCGGATTGGCCAGAAGGTCAAGCGCTTGTCTGTCGTTGCATTCAAATGTGATTAGAAGTGGGATCGGTGATCTAACTGCGTAGCTGAGCTATGGCCGCCGTGAGAATGAGTTCATGCACTATAGATCAAGCCGTCTTACCGGTTTTGCAATGGACAGCTATGGACACTTAATGAGAATTCTTGGGCTCCTTTCATCAAACACGCACTATACATCGTACTTCGACCCTTTTGGTATTAAACAAAACTCCGGATATTTTGATCGGCTCTGAAGTCTGCCAGCCCTCGGGATCAATGCTGGGACTTGGTAGCGGCGAACCTTCCCTCAAAGCCAGCTGTCGAAGCGGTGAAGGGGGCTGGGCAAAGCGCAAAGGAACGTAAGCAAAGTATGGCGAAAGCCTATGATCAGTTTCAGCAAAGATCAATTTCGATAGGGACATTGACAGACGTTTGATTAGGCTTAAACCTACCCCGCCGAAATGTCACAACGAATTTATAATCGATGTAGACAGGACTTGCTCGCTCGGAAAAATTTGGGGGTAGGTAATATGTCCCCGCGTGCGCTTTCGACTCCGTCACGGAGACTTGAGATGGTAGTGTAAGTTCAAACGGCCAGGAATGTTTCCCATCCAATTGAGTTGATGATTTGTTAGGCGGAGACCACAAATCCTGACTCAGCTGCAAGAAAACAGCCTCTTCTTGACCGACCGCCGTAGTTCCTGCGTGGATCTAATTATGAAGCTCGTCGATTCCTGGACACTACTAGACTTGAAGGAAGAAACGCCATGACGTACCGCGATGGATATCCCCTTGAAAGTTTCAGGTATAACCAAATCTACTTCAACTCGACCAGAAATACTGGCGTTATCATGGAAGACAGGCGCAGAAGAGGTTGTTGACCGATTTTTGATGTGCAGGAACGCCCACTTTCGGCCGTGGCGTTCTAGTGAAAATGAGTGCTCTGTGGGTGCGTCAGTCCGCGTCGACTGATGGCTATAACCAGAGGGAGTCGACATAGTCAAGACTGCAATTTGAGTGGGGCAGATGCTGCGCTGGGAAGTTCAGCATCGACTCTGTAGGTTTTATTCTTCCTGGACTATTCCTAGACTTTCCGGCGTAACAGAAGTAAGTGCAGCACATGCTATAAACTTTGTCCACATGCTCCGCGGAGAAACGTGGATTGGGGACACAGGTCTCGTATTGGTCTTGTGAGAGGCGACGAGTACCGCACGAGTGGGCAATACGCGCCCGTTTATATCTTGAAAGATATAACACTCACATATAGTTTTCGAACAGTACCAACTGACAAGTTGTGGTAGCGGTGCAAACGAGGGTCCACAAAGAATTACACAACTCTGTTGTAAGTGACCGTGCTCGGTGCCTCGGACTGTGGAAATGACTCAGAATGACAGGAAGTGACTCAAAAGAAGATAGAGACAAGCGGAACGGGAACGCTGTTACTCCATACGCCGCACTATCTTTGCTGCATGAAGTAGGCGCTTCAATCCCGTCCGAGAGTGGGGGTGGTGTACTTATTCGTGAACTTGATTGCAATCTGGTCCTTTTAGTTTGCGAAAGTTGCGCTCCTTTAGCAGCTGTACGTAGTATTTCTCTGCATAAGCTTGAACATCATCAGAACATGTGTCGAACGAGCACCAATCTAAGTTTGATGTCACTACGCACATAACCACATTCCACTGAGCTGTAACTCACGATGGAATGTGCGTTACGATCTTTACGGGGGCGGCTAGTAAGAGTTTTCTTTTTGGAGAAAGGTTGTTGTGTTTATACGCGTAGAGCCATTCACAACTGACTTACGACAGCATGGTCTTGGTCATCTATATATGCACTGTGAGTATGCCTGAATATTGCCGTGTGAATTCCGCCATTGTCCCTGACCGGCATTTAGATTTTCCACAATTGGCCATGCTACATAGCTCGCTGTCCCTGTGTAAATAAACGCACCCAAAGTCAGAATTTGATAGCGTGAGGATCAATCCCTGAATCAGAACGTGTTTGGACTAGGAAAGCATATTGCAAAGCTACAAGATCGTACACGTAGTAATAATGTAAGAATGCGAATGACTACAACGTACATGGTTTAACATAAAAGCGATTGTGTGGATAGGAATGGTAATGCATGCATCACTATGTTTAGGTCGGCCCAGCGACATGTCCATGAAATCATAACGGAGGTCATAATGCCTAGCCGATGACGGGGGTAGCGAGGGTCATCTGGCGCATGGCTGAGAAGGTGTCGTTCACTTCGCGTGTTATGGGGTCATAAGCGGGAGGAGCATAAGCTTGGGGGCGGGGACCTTTGGCATGCATTGTCATGATGCTAACAGAGTCCATAATGAGTGCCTCAGGTTCGAGATGTGTATATCCAGCTACGTCAAATGGATTAAGAACAACATGGTACTGTAAAGCAACGTATCTATATCAGCACTGGCACCTTTTGAAAACAGCATAGACCTACAGATATGGAGAAGTGTCCCACGTCTGAAGATGCTTTTAAGTCCTTCGCCAGTCGGATTTCTCCCTCTAGGTAGCGGCGGTGGGAGGAGCTGCCGGCGGTAGGCCACCATACAGCAATACCGACATCTTCAAATTGCTCTTTCTGCTTGCTCGACAATCCCTTACAGGAATATCTCACTCGTCTTCGAAGGGACACAGCTATAGAACTGGGTTCCGAAAGCACATCCAGAGCAGACTCGTCAGCTCCTTCCAACTTCATCATACAGGGTATCACACTGCCGCGGGTATAAGATAGCTAAGTCACAAAGACATTCGTGTTAGCGCCATATCAAGGCCGAGACGGTGATGCTTACAGGTTTGGACAAAGAAATCTGAGGGTAAATTATGAGCCATCTGTTAATTGAGAAAGCGCACATGTACGTACCGTACATTCAACTTGAACTGGACGGGTTTTGAACATAACGCCTCGAATTACAACCGGATCATGGGTTCTCCACCCCTCGGGGTCAGAATCAGGACCCATGAGAGGTAAGTTTTCGGCGTACGAAGCTTGCCGAAGAATGGATGGAGTATCTGGTCGTGAACTTGGCACATATCCGAAAGCCGTCTTAATACTATCACCATGGAACATAAACTCAGAATAACATCAATCAATAGTGATGACTTACTGGCTATCCGAACGCATCTTGCTTCGAGATATCGTGACTATAAGATCGTACTGTACAGTGGCGGGCGTGTGGCGTTCGAGAAAAGTTTCCGGTAGACGAAAGGTCTTTGGCTCCCGAACGGTCAAAGAAACAGTCCGAGGAAGAACAATAGAGAACGGGAATGTATGTCGGCCACAGAGCTTATTGTTTTCAAACGCCGGGGAGGGTGAACGACTGCTTCCGGTCTTTGCCCAGACTGGAATGGTCACGTTTAGAAAAGAACATACGTCGTCCATTCCAGCACCAGTTATAACTCGACCCGTCACCTTGAAGAATGTTCTTGAGTAAATATGCAGATATCAATTAGAAGACTCCGCGTACTGTTGCATTTATAGCCTGTATGGAATCTCCTCGCTCGACTTCAAGTTCGACTATGCCGTTTATAGATTCTTTTTCATAGAATGTTGGTAACGACTTGGCAGATTTAGCACTGCTAAAGACTTTCAGAGTCGCCCAAGCCCTGTCTTTGTTGCTCATTATCTGGAAGACATGTTCTGTCGGTTCGCGAGGCGTATGTCGACCCCCGGGCGGAGTGTTATGACGAGAATAAGGAGGGAGATCGGTGCTGGGTGCAGGTGCCGGACCTGACCTAGAGTACCTTCGGTATCGTGGAGGGGACGTAGCGTCCATAAAAAGCGCGGGGGGCGCTCAGAATTGTAGCACATGATATATATACCTTCGGGATTCTAACAGATGACAAGGTAGTGACTGGATTGGGACAAAGGCTAATTGTCGACAGGATAAGGCCCCGCTGAAAGACGATGGTCCAGAAAATCGGGCACAACGAAACTTTTTGGGAACAAGATGCTTTTGGATGGAGCTTTCAACTTGCTAAATGCGTCCATTTCAAGTCACGTGCAGAACCACCTTGGTTGGAGAACAATACGAATTCATCCACAACAATAGGGGATCGAACCGAGAGCATCAAGGGTTGGAAACGCCGCGAAGACACACGACAATAAGACGTACGTATGAGAATCGCTCTCCCTCCGCCAGCTTACGCTGAAGTTTTTCAGTCCAAGACAATAGAGCTACCAGGTGAACGCTGCTATCATTAGAATGGCGACCTAGTCACTACACGTTTGACTTCTGTATCAGTTAGAAAAGCGTTTCCTCTCCACCGGTTACTGATTTAGCAAATTGGTTAAGAATCATCCGAGCTTTCATTATGTCAACGCTGTCAACGTTTGTATCGTAGGCTTCGTCGTCAAGAGAGTTGCCGTCGTTATTAACAAGGGAAGGATGCAACGGGAAATCCCAAGTTTCACTGTTCCAAAAATCAGCGGTGACAACTGAAGTAACCAGTTGCACTCCAATGCCATTGCTAAGTTGACTCTGGATCAACATGAACTTCCCTGGGTTTTCCCTCGCGCGTTTTACAAATGCCTCATTTCGTGCTTCGGCGTTCGAGCTACCGTCAAGAGATGCAGGCATATTCCGCTCATAGTCAGCCAAAGGCTTTAAGGAGAACTTTGCCGGTAGAATGGTGTAGTCGATATAGATGATAAACCCAGAATCCTTGATTTTCGGATACTCTGAGCGAGCGAGCCGATGAAGATAAGGAAGATGATGCCGAGCATCGCGCGTTGCGAGGTCGTGAAAGAAAGCTGCAAGTGTGTCATGAGATTGCCAATAGAACAGGTCGCTCGCTTACCAGCGTCGCTTTTGGTGATAGATTGCAATTTGCCTTCTGAGTGTGCTGTGTTAAAGAAAGTGTTGGCGTCCGAACAGGTATTTACCTTTGCGCTCTTGTTGCTTCATCTTACACATGTCTTTGTGACCGCCTTCTTTCCAGGCTACCTTTTGATACCCCTTCGAACAATAAAGCGTGGTTCCACAGCTTGAGCATTTTTGAAAGTTATTCTTAGCATCGACCTTCTGGCACTGTACCGATCTTAAAGGTCAAGTAAATTCTCCATTCCAACAAGAATCGGCCACACCTTCACGTTGTCACAAGTGACTGCTTTCCCCTTGATGGCCTTCGCGTGGATGGACACGAGCAGGCGCTCCAGGCACTGTTTGTGGAAATCGATCCAGACATCTCTGACGGTACTACCAAATACCCGGTTTTTGTGGGGAAAACTCTCGTCATCAAGTTTTGACATGGCCCTTGAAGGAAAAGGTAAGCTCGAGACCATATATGGGTGTTATACGGTCATTACCCGTTGATCGCGTTGATAACTGAACGATAGACAAGATATCGAGGCACTATGTCTCTAATGATAGAGACCACCGTGTCTCGGTCTTCTGGGTGCAGTCGATGAAAATAAGGACTTGAATCAACCCAAGCGGTCAGAAGGCCAGCATTGACGGCTTGTATTACCCATGTAAAACCATCTGTGGATTCCAAACAGTTAAACATAAAGCACATAGACGATACCATCACGTCGAGCATAATGTCAGGTGCTCTTTCGTTAAGCATCTTCAATGCATTCAATGCAATTTTGGTAAACATCGGGATGATATTGAGGTTCAAGAAGGCGTGCCGAAGGGGATGACGAGGCTTTCGACAAAGGTGGCCAATGAGGTCGAGATAAATGACAATAGCTGTGTGATTCATCTGGGCATTGTTAATTGCGGTTTTAAGCCTTGAGACGGCTAACTGAGCAATGCTGTCGGCATTTCCGCCCCCAGCTTTCACCACCCGATCAAGGCAATCCCCGACTCCATCAGATAAAAGCGCGTCCAGGCATGCAGACGCGGTAGGTAGGCCTGCAGTTGATGCTGCCATATTCCTAGAGTCCTCGTTTATCCACAGCTGAGTAGCGACCTCGACGGTACCCGGAGTAGCTGCCATGATGTTGCGAACGGGGTCAGTCCGGGATATTGAATACCAGGCGGCTGTTATCACATCCAGAGTTGAGCGCTTGGACTGTGGCGTCGCTTCAGGAGATTGGACGCGTCCAGCGACCAAGTATACGCTCCATTTGAATGCACCGGGCCAGTCATCTACCATCTGCTGTTCATAGGGATGCCCATCGCGCAGAAAATTCGAAATTTTCGAGAGGCCGAGGAGCGACATGAAAGCTCTGTCGGCGTCTGGTGTTTTTTCATAGGTAGCACGCGAGAAATCAGCGGGAGGTTCCTTATTCAAGTGAAAGAAGAACATGTCGATGAGGCCCATGGAAAGCATTTCTGGCACCTAAAGAAGTTGAGGTGATGGTGGATAAGGATATGGTGAGATTTACCTCCTGCCAAAGGTTTGCTATATCTGTAATTTCCTGGAGCGCGCCTTTGCGCGCCTTATCGATGGCCTGAGGCGGGTCAACAATGGAGACAATGGAACTTCAATGGCAGGCCTTCTTTGGATTCTGGCGAATCCTTTGCAAACATTTCAGTTGATTCACGTACATCTTGAGGCTTAAAAGAAATCCTTCCAAAGGCGGTGGTCAGGGAATTTTTATCTATCGGTTATCTCGGACCGGACGTAGTGGATTCATTTGGGAAAAACAAAAGTGCATAATTCTAAATCCAACAAAAGGTTTGAGCTCTCAGTGAGATCGCATAGTGCCCCCTTGATACGGACATCTCGTTTTCATTCGAATGGGGGCCGTAGGCCAACGGTCTCGGCCCTCCAGCATATGCAGTAGCAATTTCGATGCCACAATCTGCCAACGGCTTGTCGAGATATTCAGCAACGAAGCCTGTGGCACTGAACGGAAGCACAAAAACGCCATACTGAGAGAAACAAATGATATCAGCGATAAATGTTACCTTCAGAGAACTTTTAGACCTCGCTTGAATCATAAAGTTACCGATAACGCATGTGGACTTGAGATTCTTGCTGAGCTTTATCTCTCCATTCAACCGTTTACTATGTTCTGGCACATTTTCTCTGACAGGCCACCACACTCCTCTGCCAAGGTCCTCGGTGGTAATCCTCCACCGCCTATGAACATTCCTGGTGCCTAGCTGCCGAAGTTCGGTGGGAGAATTGGACGTGAAGTCATTGTAATCATAACATGTCTACGAAGGTGTATCGGAATACAAGACGGTACGGCGAGAAGATGTAGAGCTTGAGTGTCTGCGGAAGTAAGAGTGATGCTGCAAGGTATCACTGTCCCTCTAGTGTAACAAAGCTGTCCGCCGTTTGTTAGACCGAACTGATAAACGAAGAGTAGTAACATACCGGCTTGGCTAGTGAAACCTGACAGAGGAAACTCGGTTATGATATAGATCTGAAGTAAAATTTTACGCACAACACCGTCTACTTGGACTTCGCGGGCTTTGAAAACCGTGCCCTTCACAGTAAAGCATGAAATCTGTTGCCAGCCATCGGGGTCTGCATCAGGCCCGGGAAGAGAACTGCTCTCCTGGTAGGCAAGCTGACGGAGCAGCGATGGCGCATCTGGACGTATTAGAGGTACATAACTGAACGGGGTTTGTATCCTGAATTCTTATTTAAACAATGACTTATGTGAACGAGAGATAGACAGACCTTGCATTTGAGTGGAAGCGTGAACGCTTAATAGAGACAGATAGCTCATAATGTATTCCTGCCCGAATATTCCGTTCAAGGAAGGTTTGTGGGAGACGGAAAGGGCCAGAATCCTGGGAAGCCATGGATGGTGAGCTTCCAGGGGGCGTGACTACTTCTGGAGGAATTGGGAGAGAGAATTCCCAGTCATATTTACCAATCAGTTTTCCATGATATTCTTCGTTGGAAGATGGCGAAGAGGCCCGTGGATTTCCCATTTCTCTGGTCCACAAGATTTTGGTTTCCTCCAAGAAAACCCAGGATTCCGAAGATAGACCTGTCAGAAGTTTACCCTGCATCTGTTCAATACATTACATGAGGGCATCCTTTCTTTCAAAAACAATTGCATACAGTTATTTTGATCATCTTAATCGAATCTTCCTTGTCAATTTCCAGAGCCAAGGATCCCACAATATTGTCGCCTTGACAGAAAAGAGGTATATGTTCTGCGGATCTTGCACGGCTTTGCAATACTAGAGTCGCCCATGCTTTCCGCTTGCTGGTATATAATTCGTATCTATGATGGGTGCTGCGTGTCGAGACGTCGTCTCCAGGTCTGTGCTGACTATAAGCAGGGAGGTCGAAGTCATATCCTGCGGTTGGTATGTGCGGACTGTTAGAAGAATAACTCGGAGGATCGAAATCTGTAGCCATGAAGGTAAGAACGTGGGTCAAAAGGACGCGGCGTATTAATATACGTCCGTGTGGACAAGGACTGACCGACTCTATTTAGTAGAACCATTATTATAGACAGGGATTCCTGCTACAGAAGCCAAATGACGCAGCGAAACGACGTAGTGACACCGCTTCGGGATCAACCCGCTAGCACAGGAACGTTCTTGAAAAGAGTTGCGAGTGCACTTATTTGGGACGCAAGCGGTGAGTTTTAGACACCTTAAAATGGCTGATGACATCTTGTGGTACCTGTACACAATACATGGATTGAATACTCATGACTGGTTGGTCGAATATTGACGGTGTGTCCTTTTCAGGATCCTTCCGTGCCTGTACATACAAGGTCAAAGAGAGTTTGAGGATCTGGTTTTAATGCATTCGGACTTCGTCGACCCTGGTGCCTGTTACACGGATCATGGAATAGAAGCAGTCTAGATCATTGGCATACATCGATATACTACTACATCGAGGCTGAGTAGACAGAATGTAGAAACGGACGGCTGCGCACCAAGTGAACTTTGTATAGTACCTCATCATTCGTCATCACGTTTCAGATGTACTGGACCCAGATTGGACTCGATGAGTACCTCGTCCCCGCACCATTCTTTCGGGTCGTCGTTGAATGGCGAAGTCGAGAGATCGCCAATAAAATACCTCCTCCGACCCTTTCCGGCATCGCTTAACGGTGTGATAAACTGTGAAAGATGTTTGGAGAGTTCGACAGGCCCGAGGCCAGTAGCTATAGTGATTACCCCGACGAATGAACGCGGAAGAGAAATGTCCATCGGTCCTGTTTGTGAGCACACACGAAGGTACAAAGGATGCCGATCGGGAGAGTCCGCCGCATGCTATTCAAAAAATCAGTTTAATGGGATAGTAGTGTGGGCATCGTGAACGGACTAATCGCATTTTGATCGGCCCCAGGTTGTTTTTCACCACCAGGATGACCCTCCTTTGCGTCTCTGATGACTGGGGTTCCTTGTAGACGATGGTCACGTCAACATCAATGGGACCCATGGTCGCTTCAAGGTTTAAATTTCTGCGCGTATCATCTGTCTCTCCGGCCTTTAAGGAAGGCAGTAACGCCCGGGGAACGCGGAGAGTAGGATCGATGAAGAAAGCTTCTTGGATACCGTTCAAGTATCGTTGAATGTGGACATAGTTTGACGCTTTAGTATTGAAAAGCGCCACGTCAGGTCCTTCAACGGAAGTAGGACTGTTTATAGTAGGAGTAGACAATTCTTCATAGTTCGGGGGCGGATCCTCATGCCCAGTCTGTAGATGGAGAAATAAGCGAGGCTGACAGTTGTTTAATCAAAGACCAATTACCAATATTGTAGGTTGAGAGTCGCATTTTTCTGTCTTCAAAACGGCCATCGTGGAAGGGAATGAAGAAGGAACATGATAGGCCACAGCTAGGCTAACCACTGCACAGGTTTTGCGGATTAAACAACAGCGGAGAATCGGCCCGCATCCCGAATCGTGGCAGGGCGCGCTTTGTCACATCACGCGTGACATCGTTCTCTCTTCAGTGCGTTGACCATCATGAGTGTACGTCAATGTTCTCTCGCGCTGTGTTCTTTATTCTGATCCCAACGACAGACGTTCACCACGGAGCCACCCTTAGACGATGACATCCTGAGTGATGTTGTTCCCAGCAATATTGTTTCTCGCCAGGTACAGCAGAAAATAGCATGTTTCGTACATTTTTTAATACCGGCAACAGGCTAGTCATGGACTAAGCGGAGAGAGCGAGTTTGAGGAAGATGAGCTGGCCAGTGAACCGGATCCCGTTGAAGTATGTGACACGCAGTGGTGACGCGATGCCTGTAATTGATGTTGTTATTCGAAGGAGCCGGTGCCCAAACGCAGAGGCCGTTCCGCCCTCGATAGAGAAGAAAGAAAGCAACGGAGACTAGACGCCGAGGATAAATTACAGGCCCAGCGCCAGGAAATGGACAAAGCCAAGGTGTGTATGGTTGGCAGCCATCCAATAATTGCGTAATTGAGTCACTTTGTCTAGCAAGCCGATTCGATAAAACGGTACTCCTACCTTCTGGGTCAAACAGATCTATTCAAGCACTTTGTGGATATCAAGGTAGGTGGCTTCTCTCTTGCTCAGAAGCATTACTCATAATTATTTTCAGAAAGCTCGCGATCCGGAGTATGCTGCTATGTTAGATTCAGAGCCGAAACCGAAAGGACGTGGACGAAAGAAAGCAGCGTACGCCTCCTACTGTGGCAAACCCACTTATTCTCACATACCCTGGTTTCTAGTAACAACAACACGCGACACCGTCGGTCGGAGAAAGAAGAAGATGAGGAGTTGCTGAAAGATGGAGAAGCCGCTGTTGACGGGAATGATCAACCTTTTGTTTTCGAGGAATCTCCAAGCTGTATGTTCCTCTTCTGGATTTCAGAAGGATGCTAACCCCTCTACAGTCATAACGGGTACCATGCGCGCCTACCAGCTCCAAGGTCTTAATTGGATGGTCTCGTTGCACCATAATGGTCTCAATGGAATTCTTGCGGACGAAATGGTACGTTCTACTTCCGAACTCGCCGTTATCTCTAACGTTCTGTTCCAGGGCCTCGGCAAAACCCTCCAGACCATTTCTTTCCTCTCATACCTCAAACATTACTGTGGCATCACTGGACCCCATCTCATCGTCGTACCAAAGTCTACGCTACAGAATTGGCGTCGTGAATTTGAAAAGTGGTCACCCGACTTCAATGTTGCTGTTCTGACTGGTTCAAAGGAAGAACGCGCGGACATCATCGCCGAGCGTCTAATACCTCAGGATTTCGAGGTCTGCATAACCTCGTATGAGATTTGTCTCATCGAGAAATCTGCTTTCAAGAAATTCTCGTTCGAGTATATTGTTATCGACGAGGCTCACAGGATCAAAAATGTGGACTCCATTTTGTCGCAGATTGTGCGCTCTTTCATGTCTCGCGGACGACTCTTAATAACAGGGACGCCATTACAAAACAATCTGAAAGAGTTGTTTGCATTGCTAAACTTCATTTGCCCGGAAATCTTTGTCGACTATGCCGACTTGGATAGTTTCCTGCACAAAGATGCTACTGGGGCAGACGAAGAAGCGGAAAAAAGCAAAAAGGTGGTGGAGGCGCTCCATAAGATTTTACGGCCGTTCTTACTAAGGCGGGTGAAAGCTGATGTAGAAAAAAGTCTCCTTCCGAGTGCGTTCCAAATTAATTTTTATCTTCCGAAAATCCTGATTTTCTTACAGAGAAAGAAATCAATATCTACGTCGGTCTTACGGATATGCAGAGAAAATGGTATAGGTCTGTACTAGAGAAAGACATAGATGCTGTCAATGGTAATAGTATCGATTCACTGTGCACGTATTGTATGCTAAGCTTCCTCCTAGGTTTGACTGGTAAGAAGGAGGGGAAAACTCGGCTCATGAATATGGTGATGCAGGTAGGCATCCGTCTTTGCTCATCTCGCTTTAGCTTTCTCATCTATTTCTTTTTTTAAGCTGCGTAAAGTAACATGCCATCCATACCTATTTGACGGCGCTGTAAGTCTCATGTACAGCCTTGGGATACAGCTGATCAGACTTCACAGGAACCTGGACCGCCTTACACGACTGATGAGCACTTGATCGATAATTGTGGCAAGATGATCATTCTGGACAAGCTTCTCAAGTCAATGAAAGCTCAAGGCTCGCGGGTACTGATTTTCACTCAAATGAGTCGTATCCTCGACATCCTGGAAGATTACTGCCACTTCCGACAATATAGTTCGTACTTCTTAGACCCTGTGGACAATGATACTTACTGTCATTTTCAGATTACTGTCGGATTGATGGAGGGACTGCTCATGAAGATCGTATCGCTGCTATCGATGAATACAACAAACCAGACAGTGACAAGTTTCTCTTTTTGCTCACGACTCGTGCTGGGGGCCTTGGTATCAATCTGACGACGGCAGATATTGTCGTTCTGTACGACAGTGACTGGTATGATTTCAATGATTTCCTCACTTTTCATGCTTCTCAAAACGCCCTTAGGAATCCTCAGGCAGATCTGCAAGCTATGGATCGTGCTCATCGGATTGGTCAAACAAAACAGGTGTATGTTTTCCGTTTAATTACCGAAGGCAGCGTAGAAGAACGAATGCTGGAACGCGCAGCACAAAAACTGCGTTTGGACCAGCTTGTCATCCAGCAAGGTCGAACACAGCAAACAAAATGTTTGTTTTCCAGCTCAGGTTTCCATCCTCACCTAACAAATATTTCTCAGCTGCTAATAAGGATGAGTTGTTGGAAATGATCACTCACGGTGCTGACAAGATCATCAATTCAACGTCAACGCCGGATGAGTAAGCCTCATATGTTTTATGACTCGGCGTTTATTCAGCTTCAATTCATCATCAGGGTGCTGATAAATGAAGACATCGATGCCATTATACAGCGCGGAGAAGAGAGGACCGTTGAGCTGAACAGCAGATACGAAGGCCTTAATTTCGAAGATCTGAGCAACTTCAAGTCAGAAGCGTCTGTCCAGCAATGGGAGGGTGAAGACTTCAGAAGCGGAGTGAGTATTTCAAAGTGGTGCTGGCCCGGACCGAATTAACCAGCTACAATGACAGCGGAAAAACCTGGGCATGAGTCTTCTGTCACTGTCGAAACGAGAACGCAAGTCCAACTACTCCGTGGACAATTACTTCAAGGACACGTTACGCGCTGGACCCTCTAAACCAGAAAAAGCTGCCAAGATTCCTCGTGCACCCAAGCAGATTGCAATGTTTGTGTCCGGTCTTTCTTTTTCGAAGTCCTGTTGACCTTTCAATTCAGCCAAGACTTTCAGTTCTTCCCTCCCCAACTAGCTGCGCTGCAAGACCGTGAACTTGCTGTGCACAAGGTTCGTACATTATGGTTCTGGTGAATTCTCATTGATACCGGCGAATGAACAGAGGATTAATGGTATATCCGCCACCCTGCGTGAGGCTGGCCCCGATGATACCCCAGAAAAATTAGAGGAAGAGAGGTTTGCGGCCCAACAGCTGATAGAGACGGGTACGTCGTCTATTATACAAGAAAATCAGGCTCTGACGAAGCATGCTGTAGCTGAACCTCTCACTGAAGCTGAGATAGCTTTGAAGGACTCATACATAGACCAAGGTTTCCCTGACTGGAGTCGACGCGATTTCCAGCAGTTCGTGAAGGGTTTGGAGACCTATGGATGGTAACTATTTCACTCGTTGTTTTCAGCAGCACCTAATACAACGGACCCATCAGGGATGCAGATTGGGAAGAATACGCATCTGATATACAAGACAAGACGGCTGCGGAAGTAAAGAAGTACTTCCAGGTTTTCCAGAAAAAGTGGAAAACACTGGCAGGTAATCATCGAAATACGTCAATGCTTCCTTCAGGCTGACCTTTACACAGAGTACCCGAGAATTCAAGCGCGCATCGTAGAAGGCGAAGCCAAGCGAAACAAACGCGACATGCATACTTATCTACTCCAGCACAAGATACAATCGGTGAAATATCCTATGCATGAGCTGGATCTCAACTACCCGACGACCAAAGGAAAAGTCTATACCGAGGAAGAAGATCGATACCTATTACTTCGGTTACATCACTACGGCTTACAGACAGACGACGTGTATGATAAGATCAAGAGGGATATCATGGAGAGTCCCCTCTTCCGCTTTGATTGGTTCTTCAAAAGTCGGTCACCTCAAGAGCTGCAGAGGAGATGCAACACACTGTTGGGCATGATAGAGAAGGAAGCTGAGACGACGATGCCTCATTTGGTCACGTCGTCGAAGGGCAAGGTTCGTGTCCTTCTCGTATTTCTGTTAAGGTTTCTGAAGTGTCGTCTCCAGAAGCGTACTAATGAGGAGGTGTCTGTGACTAAGTCTAAGAAGTCGGCATCAGCCAAGGTTAAGGTGGAGGAGAGGCCTGCGAAGAAAAAGAAGACGTAGACCGTCGACGGCTAGATACCTTTGTATCCATTAGTGTTGTAATTTATGTTTTAGATAGAGATTATTGGATTTCTTAAGTGAAATGCGCAAAACTGATGTAGATCATAAGAGCTGTAACGGGTACGTGCCCCTGTCATCACTGACAATGATCAAAGTTAACGTTCATCTTGTACTCTAGCTATCATGTCCTACCAACAAAATGGAGCTCAGTACCAGGGCGTACCCCAAGATGTTGTTTCTGGCGAGCAATACCGATACGCATTGACCAATTTTGTACGGAAATCCACTTTTGCCAAAATATAGCCGTCTCACCGGAACCCAGCGAATTGCCCACGAAAAAGTAGAACAACAACGGGCTCAACTAGAAGAGCAGGAGAGACAAGTAGCTCAGCTTCGTGCTAGGATAGCATTGCTTGAAGGAGGATCCAATACCGATCGGGCTGGAAAGGGAGGAAATTCTGTCGATGACTTCTCTATCAAAGTACGCCCGACCCTGTCTGTGGACCTTTTTACCAACCCGGCAGTAGAATGCAGCCTCGCAATTGGACAAACTCATCAATCGATGGGCATCGGAGATCGTACGAAGTCCACCAGCCTCATTCGAGGTTATATGCAACGCTGTTCTCAGTGATGTACCGAACGGTCCTGATGTCGCTGCTCAGATAAGGGGGACATCCATGCAGGTGCAGTATCTGCTGCGCCATGCAATGTCGGAGACGATATCTGAAGGCATCATTAATTGTCTGATGGTGACCAACTCGACCGACGCCAATATACAGCTAGCGCGGATTCATGAACATCTATTTGCTCGTATGGCTTTGATTAATTTCAAGACTACTGCTATTGATGATTTACAGGTGATCCCACCGTTGCCTGTGTCTGGCGACGACAGACATTTTCTGCAGCCGTTGAATCATGTACTCCCGACATGTCTCTCAGTATTCTGGAAGAGCAGGTCCCGAAGCTCGTGAAGGTCTTGGGGGGTGTCGTGCCCGCCGCGGGAGGTATCTCTATTCTTGAATCCGCATACGACTTTTCTCGGATGTTGCATGGATCCAACACAACGTCGGGCGACGCGTTTTATCGGGCCTTTGTTCCAGAACTTGGCAGCACGCTCTATCCACGGCAGATAGAGCTCGTGAAACGATGTCTAAAAAGTGAAAGAGGAGACATAGACAGAGTTGGTGCGACAATATTTCCGGGCTTGGTGAAGGTCACAAGGGCTCCAGCATTACCTGATGGGCCTTCGACAGAAACTTTACAGGTTAGAATAGTATCAGTCGAAACACCCGATGTAACTAACTCTCTGTATATAGACCGTCGTAAGGCGAGCACAAGTCATCTGCGAATGCGCCATGAACGGCACAGCTGCATCATAACTGTTTCAGCCAGTTCACCCCACTTAAAGAATGCCAAACGCTTCGTGTTTCGCTGCTTTTACCCATTTCTAGTGTGTTGTTATTACACAAGTAACAACGATGCTAACGTAGCCTGAGTTTGTACCACCTGTAATTATCTGGTTCAGCAGATTCACTCCAAACAAAAGAAGCTATACATACCTCCAACACTTGTTGTACCTCCAGGCGTCTCCGCGCAGCTTCTAACCAATCAGACAACAGAACCTGGGCAGTTCCCTTGAGCTGGTTCAACTCTCGTGTAGCACTATCGAGGTCCTTTTCGTTCAAATAGTACTCCGCCCGCGCCAAAACACTCAAGACGTCATCACCGGAAACCAAGCCATGCCTCTTGAACCGGAAGCTCGACAGAAGGTGGCTGGCAAGATGCGAAAGCAATCCAGCATCTTGGTCGGGCACCAATGCAACATTAGACACCTTGGGAGCAACAGATGTCGTGAACCACGACGCAAGGTCAGCAAATGGCTCAACACCAACGTCAGGGACTTCGGTTGACTCGAGAGCGTCAAGGGCAGCAGAGGTAACTGGATCTTCACGGGCAGTAGCAACATGCCGGAGGATCCGGAGCTCCTCACGGAATGGTTTTCGTACAGGAGATGAGAGTGCAGAAGATGTCAGTGTGCGCACTGCGGTCCAAAGAGCGTGTATCCGGATGTTCTCGTCTAAATAAACCGAATTATCCAGAGCAATACGTTCCAAACGCTTGAGTTGCGTGGAGAGTTCGTCGAGTTTGGCAAGGCGTCCGCCACGTTCTTGTTCTACTCGAACCTTGATTTCGCGAATCCACCGACGTTGGAGCTCAATTCCTTGCGCAATGACTTCTTCCTTGAGTCTATCGAAAACAGGTTAGCTTCTGTTCTCAAGGTCAAGACAAGGTTTTCACACCTCTCATTGATAATTTCGAGATGCGTCTTGAGCTCATTATCCAATTTCGCCCGGTAGGCGCGTGTCAGTTCAACCTGGTGCTGGTCGAATGCCTTCCTGAACTCATCCTCTTGACTATCAAGCTTATCCTGAGCTTCCATCTCCAGTTCAATCATTTTGATAGTATATTCCCTGGTCTGTTCGTCCATCTTTGCCTGCAGTCCAGCCCGTTCTTCGTCCTTCACAGTCTCAATCTTGTCAACGAGAGAAGACAAGTCGCCCTTGGCAGCTTCTAGTACGGGGGTAATCTGGGAAGCGGCATTAGGGTTGGATTTGAGGTACGAAGCCAGGTCATCGATGGTGCCAGCCAGGTGCTTGATGATTGGGTCGGATACATCAGCAATTGATGGCGCGATGAGGGGAAGTGCAGCGGGAGGTTCGGGAGGAGGTGCCTCTTTTTTGGGAGGTGGTGCGGGACGTTGGAAGCCAGGAGGTGGTTCGAATCCAACAGGTAACGGTTCCGTGTACACATTATCAGCTACTTTCTCAGGAGCTGGGATCACTGGCGGGCTTTCTGGAGGGGTTTCAAGGGCTTTCGGTGTATCGGCAGGGGCAGGGGCAGGAGCAGCAGGGACAGCAGGAGGTGGTATCTTGCCTGCCAACGCGTCTTCAGCCTGGTGAACGAGCTCAAGGAGTTCGTCGGCAATCTGTTGCTCTCGATGCTTCTCTAAGACGTCCTGCTTTCCCGTGATCTTGTCCTCTACTTTCCGTACATCCGTTTTAATGTTCGAGGCAACCGCCTTGGCCCGCTCCTTCGACGATTCGTAAGTCTTGACAGCTGCGTCTCGCGCTTCACCGGCCTTCTGCTCGGCCATATGCTTCGCGTTTTCAATGGCGCTAGGTGCACCATTAATTGAGTTAGTGACGAAACGCTGAACAGAAATGACGGCGTCCTTGGTATATTCTATTGCCGTTGCGACTGTGAGGGTGTCCCAATGATGCGTTTCAGCATATTCAAGCATGGATTGACCAAGAGGGACATGGTCGTTGAAGAAATTATAATAGGTCTGGTTGTTGAACGAGACGAAGGTGCTGCCGACGTAAAAGGTGCCGGTAAGCGTTGCCGTGGTCCAGAAAATCCGCCTGAAAATCCGAGGTTTCTTTTTTGGTGTTACTGTCGACGCTTCAGAGGCCTCCGTCGCAAGACGCTAATAGCCACACAAGTCAGCATGGCCGCCTTGGAGCATTGGAACGTAGCATATGGGTCGTTCGACACGTAAAAAGTGCTCTCCAACTCTGTTCTACCATCCTTGTTGTCCAAGTGACACTCAACGGAGCCAATACCACAGCACTCGTTCGTCCGACACCAAGAACGAGGAAGACTTACCCTCCTGGACACCCGCACAGCTCCCCGACCAGCGGTCGACGACATGGACCTAGAGGCAAGTCCAACACGATGCATGCCGTGCACAAGCAACCTCCAGCCCTGGAGTACTTGATGTAGAGTATAGTAGACGGAGAATATGTAACGTTGGCGTTCAGGACCGTGAACGGAAACTTTCCGATTTGGTCCGGAAGCATTCTGCTCATGTAAGCCGTGTCGGTGGCGGACACCCCATTCTTGAATCTACTAGTTCAGCATACAAGCCTACATATTGACTTTTTCATCGACGTTTCCGTTGTCTACGGTATCTGAAGCAACATCCGACTCAAATGCTCTGTGTTTCGCCTCGGCTTGAACAAACTCTGCACATTCAACGCGACTTTTCTCAACGTCCACCAGCCAAAGAAAAACTGTGCTGAAAACACCTCTGAACCAATTTATAAAGAAGTGACCTTGGTAGAAGAGAGGATATCCACTCACAGTGCAAACAAAAAAGCAAAAGGCATGTTGTCGTTGTTATTCGAAGCCATTATGATGGCAGATGACACAAGAGGACCAATGAATGCAGAGGTTTTGCCTACCTGTTGAAGATATATGATCAGTAATTGACAGCGTTGACGGTGTTGAAGCAAACGGCACTTACGACGGAAAACAAAGCAAAGAACAGAAACCTGCAGTTACATGAGCCAAATTACACGTTTGTTGAAAGTGGACGAAGACCCTACATCTGAGGAAGCGGTGAAACTTCGCTAACCATGGTTTGGCTGTATGCGTACCAAGGACACACTAAGAGACCATAGAAAGCTTGATACAACCTTTATGAACTCGTTACAAGGGTGATTATAGCGATAGAGAGCGAATGCAGCGAACCATATTTCCCAAACGTGTTTGAATCCAAATTTGTCCGTATGAACGCCAATAAGGCCCCAAATCGTTAGAACCTAACAAGTTCGTGAGGAGAAACCTCAAGCAGAGATGCACTGTAACCGACGATAATCCAAAACACATTGAATAATAGCATCTGATCAATAGTTCGTCAATGGCCTCAACATAAAGAAGATAAGAGCTACTAACAGCCTTCGTGCTAATACTATAACGCTTTTGCACCAGCCAGAAAAGACTGAACAAACTAAGTTGAGTTCGACTCCGGTTGTTAGAATATTGACATACTAGATGCCCATGCCCTGCGCCACAATACCAACGATGAGGAGCAAAGTCAGCTGAAGAGTTGAGTAAGCCACTACGCTTTATACCCTGTGTGTCAGGAGATCCACATTAGAAAGAGTCACGGACAAACCTATTCTGTAGAGTACCAATGACAGTGCTATGTATTGAGGTCAAATATTTATTTAAGCCGAGGATCAAGAGTAAGGGACCACTAACACAGTGGTGTTTAGAACGTCCCCCCTGCATAACAAGTGGTCAATCAACGACACCGATTAGGGAAGGGAGCGGCGTACATGAGGAAATAAAAGATAAGGTATAAGAAGGTCTGCTTGAGCCGCATACATTCCCTAAACGCGACGTAGGCTTGCTTGAAACCAACTATCATAAGACTAGTTCCGGGAGGAAGCTGCAGACCAGGACGCCTCTTTTCCAGAACAAACCAAGGCAAGGCGCAAAGTACTGTTGGTCAGGCTGACAGCCCACTGACAGAGAAATACGACATACACCAAACCCCTCCTGAAAACGCAATCAAGACACTGAATGCCTTTGTGTTGTTCTCTGTGCTTTCGTCTGATCGCAACCCTTTGAGGATCCCCACCATGACCGCAAGTATTATAATTTCGCCAGCCGAGCATACAGCAAATGAGATATTGGATATCCGATTTTTTGCCAGCGAGGCCAAAACTTCATGATCTTGTTGACTATGGCGGTGTCAGGACAAGAATGCGAGACATTAATCGATATGACCTTTTATGACCGTTGTTTAATTCACTCAACGAGCTTTTGACATCAGGAAGGTCCTGAGCGAGCCCAGGAAAGGCAGCCGTCCAAAATGTCAGCGCACACTTGAGGTAGGAATCCTGAGTAAAGAAAAAACCATAATCTGTGGTATCCATGCCCACCTGATAAGTTATCACTTTAGATACGTTAGACATAGAGCGTGTGGACTAAGAGATGGACGAAGACGTACATCCCAGGATATACAAGACTATACCGGCGCGCCATTTGGATGGGTCGTCTACCCCCAACCATGCAAAAGACACGCCTACGGCAAAGAGGGTAAAGAATATCGTGATGTTGGGTCTAGGGAGATAGGCGGGTTCAACATCAAATGGAATTTGACTTGCAAGAAATTTGACGAGACCTCCAGCGACCATAGTCTGCCCATGCGCCAATGAACAAAAGAAGGGCGGCTTGAAGAGCAAAGCTGATGCCATTCGTCAATAAGACAATGGAATGTACTGGAACACACGATCAGCGTACACCCAGAGTCTGATGAAGGAGTGGGCTCACTGTCACGAACTTGACCAAGATATGGCAAAACGCAGCTGTTCGAGCACGGCGTCACGAATGGTGGGTCCTTGGGGTCATAGCCTGCTAGAGAAAGAAGATTCTGGAACTGCGAAGGGCCAAAATTGAATCCCGACAACCCGTTGTTGCCCACATAATAGAGATAATACGACCATAGTTCTCTCCGCGTCGTCGTGTACTCTTCTACCTCAGCCGTCTCTACCTCATTCGACGTCTTTTCAACGGCTTGGTCGCTGGACATGATAACCAGAGCAAAAAATTGAAATCCAAGGAGTTCGCTGAAAAAAAGTACTCCCGGTGCATCATATTTGATGGGAAAGAATGGCGAATGCACGACGATCGCACGTTGTCCTTCTCCGTTTAGCACGTCACTCCTCATTGTGCAGGGACTTCCAGCGTCCCGTCTTCACGCTCGTCATTCGTGCTAGATCCTCTCCTAGAATGACTTTTCAAGGTCACGGATACGATTATTACGCCCACGTCGATCCAAACGACCTCGACTACTCTTCTCGTCAATGGAATGACGATTCACGATACTACGATTCTTCATACGGACAGAATGACGGACAGTCATGGCCGCAGGCTTGGAATCCTTACGGGTACTATAATAACCAGTGGCAAGCCCAGCCATACGACGATTATCATACGTCGGATCCCCTTGAGAGAAGACCGACATACTACGAAGCGCGACGATGGTCTCCACGGCGCCGAGATCCATCACCTTCACCCCCGCCAATACCTACCGAGCCTTCTGCTGAATACCTCGAACTCTCGCAGCAGTCTTCTATGCCTATAGACGACCCTTCTTCCTCACGAAAGCTTCTCATTTTAGACTTAAATGGCACTTTGCTATATAGAGAAGGGAGACCCCAAGGTCCACGCAGATACCGGCGTGACAGAGCCAACGGCTCTTCAGAACCTCAGCCCCGGGTCGTACATCCCCGTCCTTACATGGGATCATTCAGGCAGTACCTATTTCATCCCAAGACGCTAGAATGGTTGGACACCATGGTTTGGAGTTCAGCGCAACCATTCAATGTTAACCATATGGTGGATCAGTGCTTCAAGGAGGAGAAGGATAAGTTGGTTGCTGTGTGGGCTCGAGATACGCTTGGATTGACAAGTTTACAATATCGTATGTTTTTTATTTCTTGTTCCATCGACTTCGCTGAACGTATTTGCAGACCAGAAAACGCAGACAACCAAGGACCTCGCCAAGCCATGGGCTGCGCTTTCGCTGTTGCCAGACGAAAATGAACAAGCTTCTGCACTATCAAGCAGCGAAGATGGACCGTCTCATTCAACCGACTGGCCAGCGCCTATAACTGAACCATCCCCTTCCGCACACGCACACTCCGCCCTCACTACCCTCCTTCTCGACGATTCTCCGCTTAAAGCTCAACTTCAACCGTGGAACCATTTCTGTGTACCCGAGTACACCGCCCAAATCCGAGGCCGAGACCTCTCTACCCGGCAGCACGAAAGAGACAAGCCCCCTTCTGACATTCAGGATGCTGGAGCTGTCGTTTCTCAGAAAAAGCGGAAAAAGTCAAAGAAGGCCCTCGGCTATGATCAGATCTTGTTGGCTGTTATCGGCGTGCTCGATACAATAAAGGGGGAGAGTAATGTTTCTGGATGGATGCGACAAACTGGCCTATGGAGTGGTGTGCGTGAGGAGGAGGAAGAGAAGCCAATGTTAACGCGGGAGGAAACAGCCGATGAAGAGGTCGAAAAATCAGGGACAAGAAAACGTAGGCGGATTAGTGACAACGTCGAGCTCGATGGCGAAAAATCTCGTTCTTTTGACTCTGGCACGCCTGACTACTCCTCACCCACCGTTGAAGCGACATCAATATCTCCCGAGGACTCTTCAGTAGCAAATGCTCATAATAATACTTCTCCCTCTTCATCGCTTCTACGAGCGCAATCCCCAGTGCGTGATTTGGTTGTAGAAACAAACCAACCTTCCAGTTTGTCACAACTTACTCCGGAAGATGGTTCTCCCACAACACCGAAAAGGAAGGAATCGAGTTCATCACAACCCCCATCGTCTCCTCCGCTTGTGCCCTCGTCTCAAACTACAGAGCATGACTTGTCATGTTCTTCACCTGGGCTTGAACCAGTTGTGCTCCCAGATCTGGACGGTCACTCGGAAGATAATTCTATTTTTGTGTCGCCACAACCGCCAGACAATCAGCACGTTGATCCTTCATCCCCTTCTCCCCTAGCCGTGAAAGATAAATTGTGGTTCGAAAACGAAGCTTTAGTCTCTCACTGGGCTAAGCTTGGTCTAGAAGCGTTGGCAGCTCTCGGTATACCTGCTGAAGCCGGTATATGATCACGGCTTACAGTTCATGTGTAGTCACTTCGCTTATCGTTATTTAATAGGGAGTACACTACGGTATGTAATTCTACTTGGTACAAGAAGCCTTTGTCTAGTAACTGTACACGTACTTGCATGCTTTCGATTGTTGAATACTGTGTCGTAAATCGTAATAGCGCCACCTATACGCTTTGTTATGATTGCTTTTGCTTTTGCTTCTCTTCATCTTCCTGGTAATTCTCTACCTTCATGTCATTGAGACCTAGCTCCTCGTTTTGCTCCCATGTCCGGTCATACAACTCAACAGTCATGTTGGGATCCGGGTCGGGGGCATACAAGTTCTGCACATATGAGTTGGCCAAAGGGTCGTCGAGAATGAGCGTGAACGGTCGTTCAACGTTCTTCACCTAAAAAAAAATGAGGTCGGAAGTGTAGTAACGTGTTTTGATCTACGTACCTCTTTCAGGCCCTTGAGGAATTCTTCGAATGTCTTCCTTTCGCCAATAGTCGAAGAGTCTCCAAGTCTGAGGACCTTTTCCGATAGCTCCTCGTATACCTGGTCGAGGATCCCTTCGAGGGTGGTGAAACGACCTCCAAGGGTGCCGTGTTGTAACACGAGATCGATTTCTGGAATCTCCATGCCACTAGTTTCACTCTGGGGAATACATCAGTCTTCAATATCATCGAAGAAAGAAGGCCGTACTTTAAGAATATCCCTGCTCAAGTCTTCACGGTCCTCGACCTTGAGTGTTATCCGTTTGCCCTTTTCTGATATAGCAGAGCCAGACTTGACTTCGTTGTCCCTGTATCCACAACGATCACAGTTAATGGACATGATGATAACGTCCTAGGATATCGTCAGATAGATGAATATGAAACAGAGCGGTACCACACCTTGAAGTAAGGTATGTTGACTTTCTTCATCATGGTATCAATAGGATGACCACAGCTTGAACATGGCCCATGGAAGACGAAGATCTCTTCGTCGGTTCCAGCTTCGCCACCGCCCAACTCTTCATCACCCTCTTTGACAGTCTGGAGAGCTCCCTCATTTTCCTCAGACGGTGCGACCAGTCCCAGCGCTATATTCTGCTTCAATGTCCGGGGATATGTTCTCATATTCCACTTGGGGTCTGCCATGTTGTCTACGAACTCAATGAATGAGTTTCCTGAGGGATCGTCCAACTTGAGCGTGAAAGATGGCATAGAGATATGGTCTTTTTCCGCTGCCTTTCTAACCTGTACCTCTTCGTCTTCATCTTCCTCATCGCCAAGGATCTCCTTTAATTTGTCGATTAGAGCTTGGATTTTCGTGTAACTGTCTTCATCCTGGATGCGCCGCAGCGGTTGGTCCATGCTCAGATCAGCTACAACATCACGGATCAGGCCTTCCACCGTCGTGAGTTGACCGCGAGCGGACGGCGGGAGTGTGAGTTCGTATTCCGGGATCACGATCTCGCAACTTGCGGAGCGAACAATTTGTCTATTAAGGTCGGATCGGGAGAGTATACGCGCGGTGTAGATGGTCCCTTCAGCTACGTTTCATCAGAGAGTATTCACGATGAGACCGGGTATGAACGCACGACGTATGGTGCCTGCAGACTGTATTTCATTATTCGTCGCCCCGCAATGCTCACATCGGAATGACATAACGATGACTTCGCGGAAAAATGGAATTGACGTGAGTAGCATCCTGGTAACACCCTACTAGGAGAACAGTCAGATATTTATGATCTCGGATAGAGTAAGATAAGGACCTGCTCGCCGCATTTCATGCAGAGTGACTCGATTTCTTGGGTAGGCCTATCTTCTGTATCGTCCGCGTTTGATTCGCCGATTTCTTGGTCTTTTTCGGGGAGCAAGTCGGCCTTATCTGCAGCGGATCCAATACTTGGAAAGAGTTCATTGGCCTTGGTCATGGCTGTGGAGGAAAGAGAAGGCCGGTGAGCACGTAGTCAGAATCAGAAGAGGAAGGTGATCGAAAATGATCTAAAATTTTCAAGTCGAACTCTCTCGAATTCTGGTTCGATCGATATCTCTGTCCATGATTATGCATGTTCATAGATAACGGTACTATCATCCTTGCAGCAAAACTAGATACACAACCACCTCTGCAATACGCGAATTGCCCGTCCGATGATATTTAAACGAGGCCTTCGCCATTTGTTAAGTATTCAATGTTTTAATGTGTAGGATGTCCCGTTGCCTTCGGTTGCAAGTAATAAATCACGCAGAGGTGATGGCTCCATCAGGTTCGCAGTGAACATAACCTGTGCTTGTGCTTCTTCAGAGCGTGAGCAACATTTATCTTTACGTTCATCCGCAAGACATTTACGAAAGGAAGCCCGGATTATTATACCCCAGCCTCGGGCGTCCAGGAGAGGGTGGCCTTGCGTCGACTATACGGTAAGGAATCTTCCCCATAAAAATTTCAAGCGTGAGAGATTGTAGTGGGGTGCCCTGAACGGAGTAAAGTGAACCGGTGCTGTAGTGGTGACGCAACAGCCCATCATGCATCAATAAACGGAGTTACTGTTATTACTGAATGGTACAAAAAATGATGGCCCTTTTAGAAGAACGGCGTTCAAGCTAGCTGGCAGGGTCCCGTTTGAGCGCCTATAAGGGCTAACATTCTCAGCATTCCGTGTATCGCTCAGTACCTCTCACTGACGTGCTGCCAGATTCAAGGACCAATCATCCGATTTTATAGAGAAAGAATCGCAGTGTCACTCCGGCACCCACGGTAGAGACAGTGGTAGAGAAGGTGAGCCATATGTATCCTGTTGCTAGTCCGATGTCGAGGTCATTGTTGTCAGCAATTTAGACGACAAATTCCCACGCATCGTGTACCTTTACCCCACATTGTTTCCGCTCATTCCTTTCCCTTTATCCATTGTCTCCTCATCTTTTTCTCTTTCTCTTTCATGGCACCCGTTCTTACCCATCCTGCCGGCGTGTCCTTCATTGACGACCAGGCAAGCAGACCCGTCAATGTCGACGCTGCCACTTATTATGGCGGCGGGGAGTCATTCACTCGTTCCCGGACGTACAGTCACGTAGGTTTCAGCATCATTGCCGTCCTCGAGGAAGTATTCACCTGGTTCCAGTCTCATATCCATGGCTACAAGCCTAAGCGAGCGCCGGCCTTTGAGGAGGACTGGCACTTGAGACCGCGTCGTATGTCTCATGACGAGAAAGCCGTCACCGCACCTAGGCGCTTCCTAATCGACGTCGAGGAGACCATTCGAGTTGTTCTGGAGCAGGAGGATACGGACGGAGATTTTCAGATAAGTGTCACCGACGCTGGTCCAAAGATGATGGCGTTGGGAACGGCGACGAGCAATGGTTTTAAGACATTTGATATTCGGGTGCGTCCTTGGTTACATTTTTTTGTGTTCCGCTCCTCAGTGTCTTCAAGGGCACATACATGCTGTCGAATCTGCTACAAGAGCTTGCTCTCGCACGCGACCACAACAGAAAGAGAATCGTTCTTGACGAAGCTAGGCTCACCGAGAATCCTGTTGACCGTCTGTCACGTATGATCAAGAACTCGTTCTGGCACTCCCTAACGCGGCGTATTGATGGTGACGGTCTTGAAATTATTACTGCTGATCCAAAGAACCGCACCAGTCGATCCAACCCTCGAATTTACGTTCCCTACGGCGAACCCGCCATGGCCGAATATTACCGCAAGGTCGCTAAAGAGAAGCCACATATGAATCTCGATGTACAGGTTCTCCCAGAGAAGCCTGACGATCCCGCTTTCGTCAAAAGCTTAAATTCTAAACCCGGCATCCTCGCCTTGGCAATGAACGAAGTGGATGATGGCAAGGGCGGAAAAACCTTGAAAGGTATTCCTTTCATCGTTCCTGGTGCACGGTTCAACGAGGTTCCTTCTGTCGTATGATGTATGAGCTTTGCCACTTACCCTTTCTGCAGCTCTACAACTGGGACTCGTACTTCATATCTCTGGGACTCCTCGTCGATGGCCAGGTGACAATGGCGAAGGGCATGGTTGACCATTTCATCTTTGAAATCCGGCATTACAACAAGATCCTAAACGGCAGCCGAAGCTACTACCTTTGCCGTACACAGCCACCATTCCTTACCGACATGGCTCTTCAGATCTACAACCAGCTCGACCAATCTGACGTTGATGGCAACAGAGCTTGGCTGAAACGCGCTATTCAAGCAGCCATCAAGGAGTATCACACTGTGTGGGTTGCGGAGCCCCGCATGGATCCTAAAACTGGACTGTCGCGCTACCGCCCAGATGGCCTCGGTATACCTCCCGAGACAGAAGCGTCTCATTTCACTCACATCCTCGAGCCCTATGCTGAGAAGCATGGCCTTTCTATCCTGGAGTTCAGCGAAAAATACAACGACGGAACGTTGAAGGAGCCTCAGTTAGACGAGTACTTTTTGCATGATCGTGCTGTTCGCGAATCTGGACACGACACTACGTATAGGTTTGAAAAACGATGTGCGAATCTTGCGACTATCGACCTGCAGGCGTTGCTGTACAAGTACGAGGTTGACATCGGAACTGCAATTCGAGAGGTGTTTGATGACGAGCTTGAGTTGGAGGAGGATTTCCCCTTGTCGCCATTCCCTCCTTCGGTGGAAGCGTATGCAAATCCAAGAAGGGAAAGTTCGCGCAGGAGGGCTCAGCAGAGCGATGAGTGGTTCAAGAGGGCGGCGTTCCGGAAGGAGATGATTGACAAGTACCTCTGGAACGAAACGAAGAGTCTTTACTTCGATTACGATACGGTTAAAGAGAAGCAGATATTGTATGAGAGTGTGACAGCGTTTTGGTCCCTTTGGGCTGGCTGTGCCAGTGAAGAGCAGTGTCGGAAGCTCGTGTACGTTGTCTTCTCGTTGTTCTCGTGGGAACGGAAAGACTTACTATTCGCTGTATCTTCTAGATCCCATTCGTTGAAGAAGTTCGAGGTCCTGGGTGGTGTCGTGTCAGGAACCGAAGAGTCACGCGGGAAGATTTCTTTAGACCGGCCTAACCGACAATGGGATTATCCGTATGTTGCCCTGTGTCTCATATTATTGTCTTGCCGATCTGATGCATGTTTCCCGTGATGTAGTTATGCATGGTATGAATTCCATCTTCTCTCGAGTACGCGTTTCTCACACCAACTCACAGGCCTCCTCACCAAATCGTGCTTTGGGTGGGGCTAGAACGATATGGATACCTCGAGGAAGCGCAACGGCTAGCCTACCGTTTCCTCTATATGTATGTTACTTTGATTCCAGGTCGACTTGAACTCATGATCTGCCAGGATGACCACTGCCTTCGTTGATTTCAATGGAGTTGTTCCCGAGAAGGTCCGTTGGTTCCCTTCTAATTATGAACTGTTATTAACCTTCCGACAAAACAGTTTGATGCGGTCAAGCTATCACACCTAGTAGATGCGGAGTATGGCAATCAGGGCATTGACTTCAAGATGGTGCCACGTGAAGGTTTCGGTTGGATGAACTGTATGTCGCTTTCATTGAACAAGGCATTTTGTTAATGTCGAGTTTCGCAATTAGCTGCCTATCAAGTTGGCTTGTCGTTCTTGACGACACACATGCGTAGGGCTGTCGCTGCGTGCACCAGTCCTGAGGTCTTCTTCGGCGCATCCCCCGGAATCGATTCTGTCATCGCAAACAGAAACGTGCCTATGACTGATCCTCTCGGTCTGGCCATGGATGCCCTTGATATCGATATCGGGTCGCAGTAAAGCTTAGATTAATTTAATTCTGTCACGGTCGCACTTGTTTCATCGGACGGTTTTTTTCAGCTTTTATCCTTGCGGACGGCTGGTTGGGAGGATTCATAACTAATTTGAGGCATTTTATTCTGTCAGCGTGGTACACTGTAGACCATATAGTAGCCATCCAATCAGTTTGACCTTGTACATATAACAATATTAATCGTCGTCGTCGTGCTTTCTTCCATGATATGGATTGCTCTCAATTTTGCTAGTGGTATTAATGTTATTCTATAACATCAACTGTCTCACCGTACTAGGATCTGTTCTCCTGAGCACTGTCATTGCCTTTTTACCGCATCATTGTTTATTTGTGTAGCTCAAGCGTTGACATCTCCCACCCTAGGGTCGATTTAGTATAGATGCAGCAACATTCTTACCGAATCATCAGGATGGAAGTTCGACTTCTCCTTCATAAGTGTAGTGTTTAAAATTACATGTTCCGAAAGTGTTACAATCCGCCAGTGTCTATCAGCGCTTGCGCCTGAGCAGAACGCGCCTTGATCGTGCATTTGAAAGGCACAGGAAAGCTACAGGAAATTCAGAAATGAAGTGTCGAACATCAGCGGCGGACAACCTACCTCAGAAAGCCATTTGTATAAGTATCACTAGGTTCAATAATATGGCCTTCAGAATCTACGGCCTTGGAAAACGACAAGGTCGCGGCCATAGACGCAATGGCGATCCACGCTGTGTTCAATGCGAGATAACGACCCGGACAGATACTGAGAAGTAGATATCAATAAAGGGCTTGATTGTATGGATCTGTCAAACGCACCGTCTCCCAAAACCAAAGGCGGCTGTGGGTTCCGGTTGAGGTTCTCTCCCATCGCTGGACATGAATCGTTCGGGATCGAAGACTAGTGGGTTGGGATAGTCTTTTTCGTCGTGTAGTATGGCCCTGGTACATCAATATATATGAGGGTCGGACATTACACCCCGCTATCGAAGACTGATACTCACCAAACGTTACCGACAACGGTCGTGCCTACAAGGGGAGTGAGCAAAAACCGACAAAGTAAACGCAATCAAACCATACCCGCAGGAATGTAATATCCTCTGTAGATATCCTCTTGCCTACTGCGATGGTCAATACCTGAATCGAGACCTATGAGCTGAGGTAACATTGGTGGTCTGAAAATGCAGACCCATTGGCACGACAGGATTCCATCTCAGTGCTTCCATCAGTACAGCGTCAATATAAGGAAGCTGTGGACGGTCATCGAAATTCGGCAGGCGATTGGGACCGACAACAGCGTCGAGCTCGGCCTGAGCTTTAGCTTGTACCTCGGGGTAGAGAACGAAAGCGAGTATCACAGAAACAATGGTTGACACCGTCTTTATAGCGTATGAGAGTAACAAGACGGACTGAAAACGATGAAAACGTACAGTATCGGCGCCCGCTAACCAAGACATGAGCATTGAGATCAGGTATTCAGCTGGAAATGCTAAAGACAACCTACCGGCAAAGGCTACCCCCGCTGTATCACGGATGACGTCAAGGTGTGCCGCACTCTCCGGCGCAGCTAACTGCTTCACCTTTCTTATATTTTCGGAGACTAACGAAGGCGAGGCGAGGCCTTTAGCCTTACAGGTGAGGTACATAGTCAATGGGACCGCCTTCGGTATTGTTCGGCAACTAAACGAGGACATACCAGTGATTGCAAAGCATATTCGTATGGCTCTTGCTTCATGTCTTGGACTTCTTTGTTCCAGTTGCGCGCAAGGTTGATGAAGTTTGCACCAGGAAACCATCCTGTATGTGTATCAGTGGCTCTCACCATGAGTCTGACGGTTAAGTAAAAGCCAATTCACGCGGAAGATATTGCAAACTCGGGATGTAGTCGACGAGAAAATATCCCATATTCCCGGAGTGGCGAATACCTTCTAGAGCCCGGTCCACTAGGTCCACAAATCGATCACCGCTTGGATCAATATCGTATCCATAGACGGTTTTCATAATAACATAGCCAGCATGACTAGAAGGATACAGCAAGCCATGAATTTTTCAGAGCGTACTATCGGTATACGTACAACTTACTGGCGAACACGGCGAACGAACTCATCTGGAGATTTAAGCAGCTGTTGTAACAAGACCAACGTCGCTTTCATCTGCACAGGATAGTACGCTGGAACTGCACGAGGCTGAAAGTATTGATGAAACATTCGGCGACGTTTTCTATAGAGAGAAATTAGATAATATCAACAGAGATCATGGTTGTACCGACCTCCACTGGTCGGAGTATCTCATAAAACCCATGATAGTCCCCCATCCTGATAACTTGGCCATGGTGTAATCTGCATGATTGTTACTAGCTCTGTGTCAGTGTGATATGGACCAGCCATACCAGGTCTATCGGAATAATTCCCAGAACATTTTTCGAACAGGTCCGCCGCTGCTTGTGCAGAGTTAATTACAATGGTAGGATTTCCGGGAGTATCCAAATAAAAGACGTCGCCATAGGTGGCAGCCCATCGAGCGTAGGTGAGCCACGGGTACTCTGCGGGAACATCCCAAAGGTTCCCTATGAGTGGAAGCCCCTTAGGACCAGGAGGAAGACGTCGACGTTTAAGCGAGAGGCGGATAAGATGATGGAACCATAGCACCCCAAAGGCAAGAAACACTAGCAGGAGAGTTGCGGCCATTGCAAGAACTTGCCCCAGCTGATCTCTCTCATTCCTTAAAAAGGTGTACCTTTCCGTGAGTCAAGGACACGGAACCGGGTTTATCTCATGGCTGCTCCCATGTTTTCCAAAGATGTCTGGAGAAGAACAGATGACGGATAACCCTGAGACGAAACAAACGTGAACGTGTGCATATGGAGCATCAATTTGTGGACATTACCCTACAAAGAATCGGTGGCTCGTCGTCTCAGAGTAGGTCGTGGTAAAATGTACAATCCTGATTAGGACCAAGAAAGTGCAAGGAACGCAGCAAATTAATGAAAAACCGTTCGGAATGGTCTAGGAAACAATGAGATGCGGTTCTAGCATGATATGTGGAGTGTTGGACCATCATGATTGCACTGCCCGTGAGCACGATCGTGATGCCATTACTTCGTATTGGCCCGATAAAGTGAGATGCAAGTGGATTGCAAAGAATCAGCTGGACTCTAACACAATATCATTGGATGGCTGCGAACTAGAAGCATGAGCAAACATTCTGATTCCTTCCACCTAACCAGGATACGGACCTTATCCCGCAGTAACGGTAGCAAAGGTGACGTCAAGAGGCTTGGAATCGTTAGACTGAAGGGAGATCAATATAGCGCAACTCAGGGCTCTACTAATGGCCGTCCGACATAGAATTCATTAGGAAGGGCATATTGGTCGAGCAGAAATGCGAGAGCTTTGACTACAGCAAGGGTAGAGAACCATATCAGGAGAAGGATATCTGATGGTCGACGAGAACCGCAGTGCCGTACAAGATCCAATCAAAGTTGAATCGAACATGAGACCAGTAACACTTTGGTCACGTTCATAGCTGGCGCCAACGGAATGTATTTGGACGGATAACGTTTTACCCTTTCCGAGTACATTGACTGCCTTTCGAGGAGGTATGAAAAATATTGCCACCGAGACCATGATATCCGTGTTGGAAACTATTCTATGTCTTGACAATGTTCCATCCACGAGCAAGGCAAAAAACTCCCAGACCCGTCATAGATGACTCTCGGGACCTCAACTGCTTTTCCATAGCTACCCGGCAAATCGACGAGAAGTGCTTCATGTAAAAGCCATACAGTTGTATCCTTCTCTTGGCCTCCACCAGTTGCACGAGCGAGTTGGAGTCGGAGTCGTATCTGGCAGTCGTGGTCTGGGAACAGGTCATCTGCATGACGTCATTCAAAAATTTGTGCACGATTAGGTTGAGTTAGATAGTTTAACTAGAACCCTCACGGAGATATGGTGCCTACCGCAGTGTATCGTTTATAGAATTACAGGTTTTCGGCCCAGGAAAGGTCGGACTTCTTAAAGAGTGAGAAGAAGAGAGGAGAAACCAACTGTGATAACCGATCACAATGGTTTCTCTCCTGATAGCGTTTCTTGTATGTGTCTTGTTGGTGTATCTTTTGTCTCGCCTCTCACTTAAACACGCACGTCTCCCTCTCCCTCCCGGCCCCAAGGGACTCCCGTTCATAGGGAACCTTTGGGATGTGCCCGCAGAGTACCCATGGCTCACCTACGCTCGATGGGCTGCCACCTACGGCGACATCTTCTATTTGGATACTCCCGGAAATCTGACCGTCGTGATCAACTCCGCAGAAGTGGCTGCGGATCTGTTCGAAAAACGCTCTGGGATTTATTCTGACAGACCAGGTATAGTGGGACGATATTATAACCACGTCTCAGAGCTGATGACGTCATGCAGATTTCACCATGATCAATTTAGTGGGGTGGGGGTTCAACGTAACTTCGGCCTCCTGACTGGTGGAGGTTTACGATTCGCGATGTTCTCTGTTGATACTGCCTGATTCCTCTTCATAGAAAACATCGCCGAATGTTTCATCAATACTTTCAGTCTCGTGCAGTTCCAGCATATTACCCTGTGCAGATGAAAGCGACGTTGGTCTTATTACAACAGCTGCTTAAATCTCCAGATGAGTTTGTTCGCCATGGTCGCCAGTAAGCTGTACATATACTGACGGTACACTCTGACAATCTCACGGCCCGCTGTATTCTCCCAGTCATGCTGGTTCAGTGATCATGAAAACCGTGTACGGATACGATGTCGATCCAAATGGCGATCGGTTTGTGGTTTTAGTGGATCGGGCTATGGAAAGTCTTCGCATTATTGGGAATGTGGGAACGTTTCTCGTTGACTACATTCCGAGCATGAAATATCTTCCTCGTGAGCCAACTTTTTCTTAGCTGTCAGTATCGTACTGAAATTTTATGAAGGGTGGTTTCCTGGCGCAAATTTCATGAATCTTGCAGACGCCTGGAGGAAAGATGTCGAAGAGATGGTAAACGGACCGTTTGCATACGCTTCAGAATCAATGGTACGCTCTCGTTTACTTATTTATGTTGTTGGTCGCGCTGATTCTGTGTTCCCTTCTCAAGGCTAATGGCATTGTCACGTCTTCATTCGTCTCTGAGAATCTGACCAAGATGAAAGAGACCAGTATGTCGGAGAAAGCGACACGACTTGAAATCGTCCGGAATGCAGCGGGGGTAGCCTTCGCCGGTAGGTTGCATCTATGTGTTTCTTGCAGAATGTTTATTTTATGTCTTGGTTAGCGGGCGCTGACACTGTATGTTTTCATCTGTATGCCTCACTTCACGTCTCTTATATTGTTATGAAGACCGTATCGGTCATCCTTTCCACTATGCTTGCATTTCTTCTTTACCCCGAAGTTCAAGCCAAGGCTCAAGCCGAACTGGACGCTGTGGTCGGTCCCACCCGTCTGCCAAACTTTGACGACCGTCCGCAGCTGCCTTATATTGACGCTATTCTGTTTGAAGCACTCAGATGGAATCCTACTGTACCAATGGGTATGTGTCTATACTAGGTCCATGTATATCCCTACAGTTCATTTAGGTGTTGCTCATCGTAGCTTGAATGCAGATATTTACAAAGGATATTACATTCCTGCAGGTATGTCTCAGACGCGTTCTTCCTGTCCGTTCCTATTTATTCCCCCCCCCCCCCCGGTAGGCGCAACCGTCGTTGGTAACACTTGGTGAGTAATAAGCATCAATATATTACTATCTCATCTTCAGATTAACGCTCCATGTAGGGCTATACTTCACGATGAAAAGTTTTATCCCAATCCTCTTGTCTTCGACCCCGACAGGTTCATACCCGAAGAGGGGAAAGAACCCCAACCTGAACCTATAGCCGTGTTTGGTTTTGGAAGACGGTGCGTATGATATGCTTCCATTCAGCTTCGGCGCCGATATTTCCTCAGCATATGTCCCGGCCGTTATCTTGCATTGAATTCTGCATGGATTGTCATCGCGTCTATGGCATCGACGCTATCGTTTACCAAGGCTATTGATTCTGAAGGTCGGGTTATCGAACCTAGTGATACCTTTACGGACGGTTTTCTCAGGCAAGTCCTTTCACATAAGGTACGCTAAGAATCATTCTAACTTCATGCATAGCTTTCCCATACCTTTCAAATGTACTATAAAGGTGCGCTCAGCTGCAGCGCAAGCGTTGATAGATTCGAAAGAATTGTAGCAATTTTGGAATGACTTCGATTTTTGAAGTTCTGTGGTGGTTGTCATCATCCTCTTAGACCGCCGTAAACTTGCTCGAGAAACCACGATCTAAACAACCTTAAGATTCATCAGGCCAATCAGGATGGGAGAAACTAGCATGAACGGATGTTTTCACATGACACGCTCAGTACGTTGATAACACGAATAGGCCTTTCTCATGATAAGTCTGACCCACATAATAATAACTGAGTACACCCTGGGTGTAGTATACGATGGACTGACACGCCAGAATCGCATCCTATCGATCAGCAGTGTTTGCTATCTCATTTGCCCAAGGCCACATTTATTACCGGCATCGCAGCTCCGAGTCTATTCCTAATCAGATGTCGACGTTTATCATCTCTCGCTCTAAGGCGATATTATAGAGGGGTCACTGGTTCTTTGTAGCGCCACGAACTGATGCTCCATATCATTTATTACACCCGTTCACATCGATTTATCCGTCATCTGCTCTTCTCCAGACGTATTTTTGGAAACACGGGAAGCAGCAAGATAAACCTGATTCTATGTCCCTGGTTCATGGAAAGGTGTGCCTTTTTAAGAAATGGGAAGCGAGGATCAGTTTCTGTAAATCCTCGCAATGATCTCGACTCTCCTGATAGCACTTCTTGTATTCGGTGTTTTACTGTTACATCGCCTTACCCGCCTCTCACTTAACCGACGACGTCTCCCTCCTGGGCCTAAGGGACTTCCACTCATAGGAAATCTCTGGGATGTGCCCGTCGAATATCCATGGCTTACTTACACTCAATGGGCTTCTACCTACGGCGACGTCTTTTATCTGGATACTCCCGGAAATCCGACCGTTGTAATTAACTCTGCCCAGGCAGCGGCAGATCTGTTCGAAAAGCGCTCAGCCTTCAGGGAATTACTCCAATAAACCAGGCCCGGATCAGCAAACTCGTACAAGTCTGGTAGGGATGAGACCATAGCTACCATCACCCACCAGAGAACCAGACACCGTTATAGGCGTATAACGTACCTGGCTACCCCCATACCGCGGTTATATTGTTATGTCAGCCACCATACCTGCATTCTCGCAATCCCCCATTAGCCACCATACCTAGTCCATACCCATTCTACTAGCACACGTTCATATTATATAACCACTTTTGCACGTCGGGAAAAAACTGTATTTCAACTTTCAAGCACTACAGCGACATCATCAATACAGAAACCGAATGTGTACTAACATCTTCCTTCAAGGGTAGCATCTGATAAGGAAAGAACGTCAGTACCGATAAGATACAACGAAGGAACGAGAAGAACCTAAGGAGACTTGCTAATATTGTCGTCGCAGTCATCCATTCTGGCACTACCACTCGACTCTATGGCCCCTAGGAGCTTGGCCTTCGCATTGAAATGTTTTGCGCTGCCGAAAACGATCTCCCGCCATTTTTCGTCATCGTAATCGCAAAGATGCTTGCAGTACTTGTTGGCAGTGGTTCCCCAAGGATCGTCTTTGAAGCCGTTTGTGTTGTTTCTTGAGTTCGACTAGACACTGCTCTTGACGGAGTTAGTGAGTTGTGTTAGCCCGATAAAGTGATATGTAAGAGGATTGCAAAGAATCAGCTGGACTCGAACACTGTATCGTTGAATGGCCGCAAACTACTTGGAATCGTTAGACCGAGTGGGATCACTGTGGTGCGACTCAGGACTCTACCAGTGGCCGTCCGACATAGAATTCATTAGGAAAGGCATGTTGTTCGGGCCGAGAAATGCGAGAGCTTTGACTACAGCAAGGATAGACAACCAGATATCTGGAGAATGATATCCGATGGTCGACGAGAACCGCAGTGCCGTACAAGATCCAATCAAAGTCGAATCGAACATGGGACCAGTAACACTTTGGTCATGTTCAAAGCTGGCGCCAGCGGGATGCATTTGGACGAATAGCGTTTTACTCTCTCCGAGTACATTGACTGCCTTTCGAAGGGATATGAAAAACCACCGAGGCCATGATATCCGTGTTGGAAACTATTCTACCTCATGACAATGTTCCGTCCACGAGCAAGGCAAAAAACTCCCAGACATAGATGACTCTCGGCCCGGGGTCCTCACCCACTTTTCGAGAGCTACCCGGCAAATTGACCAGAAGTGCTTCTGGTGAGTAGATGGGTATTGCATGTAAAATACGATATACAGTTGTATCCTTCTCTTGACCTCCACCAGTTGCACGAGCGAGTCGGAGTCGGAGTCGTATCTGGCACGGGAACAGGTCATCTGCATAACGTCATTCAAAAATTTGCACACGATCGGGCTGAGTTAAAAAGTTTAACCAAAACCCTCATTCTTGGATTCTGGTTGGCAATACTTTGCTGTAGGCTACGTCTCCATCACTGCTGAGGACTTCCTGTTTTCACCCTCAACTTCCTTCTCATTCAAGTCGCCATCTCAGGAGTCTCTTGTCCCATCATCCACAACGACTAGCTGCTGGCACTGAGATCTGAGAGCCTGAGAGCAACCAGTCCGGACGACCCACGATGTCCACTTCACCCGTGTATATACGGGGTTGGGTGTTCAGCTGATGCTTCATCATGCATATAATTTACTCTATCGTTCCGACGTGTGGTAATAATATAGCTTCCCCATCTTCTTTGTCACGACATCTTGTTGCAATTAGGGATTTCGGGACATATGGTGCTTAGGCTGTGTCGTTTATAGAATTACAGGTCTTCTAACCAGGGAAGGGCAGACTTCTTAAAGAGTGAGAAGTGGGAAGAAATCAACTGCGGTGACTACTCGCAATGGTTTCAACTCTCCTGATAGCATTTGGTGTCTTATTGGTGTATCTTTTGTCTCGCCTCTCACTTAAACACAGACGTCTACCTCTCCCTCCCGGCCCCAAGGGACTCCCGCTCATAGGGAACCTTTGGCATGTGCCCGCAGAGTATCCGTGGCTTACTTACGCTCGATGGGCTGCCGCCTACGGCGACGTCTTTTATCTGAATACTCCTGGAAATCCGACTGTCGTGATCAACTCTGCAGAAGCGGCTGCGGATCTGTTCGAAAAACGCTCTGGGAATTATTCTGATAGACCAGGTATAGTGGGACGATATCACAACTATGTCTCAGCTGATAACGCCATGCAGATTTCACCATGACCAAGTTAGCGGGGTGGGGGCACAATATGGCTTTCATGAGATATTCTGACTGGTGGAGGTTTGTGGTTCGCGATGTTCTCCGTTGATATTGCCTGATTCTTCTTCGTAGAAAACATCGCCGAATGTTTCATCAATACTTTCAGCCTCGGGCAGTCCCAGCGTATTATCCTGTGCAGATGAGAGCGACATCGGTTTTGCTACAACAGTTGCATAAATCTCCCGATGAGTTTGCTCACCATGTTCGCCAGTAAGCTGTGATATAGCGACAGCATACCCTCAAAATCTCACGGTCTGGTGTATTCTTCTAGTCATGCTGGTTCTGTTATTATGAAAACCGTCTATGGATATGATGTCGATCCAAATGGCGATCGATTTGTGGAGTTGGTAGATCGAGCTATGGAAAGTGTTCGCATTATTGGGAACGTGGGAACTTTTCTCGTTGACTACATTCCGAGCATGAAATATCTTCCTCGTGAGCCTGCTTTCTCTCAGCTATTAGCCTCGCATTTAAATTCTATGCAGGGTGGTTTCCTGGTGCAAATTTCATGAGTCTTGCGGACACCTGGAGAAAAGATGTCGAAGAGATGGCAAACGGACCGTTCGCATACGCTTCAGAATCAATGGCACGTCCTCGTTTATTTATTTATGTTTTTGGTCGCACTGACTCTGTGTTCCTTCCTCAAGGCGAATGGCACTGCTACGCCTTCATTCGTCTCTGAAAATCTAACAAAGATGAAAGAGACCAGTATGTCGGAGAAGGCGGCACAGCTTGAAATTATCCGGAATGCAGCTGCGGTAGCCTTCGCCGGTAGGTTGCATCTATGTGTTTCTTGTAGAACGTTTTATCTTATGTCTTGGTTAGGCGGTGCTGATACTGTAAGTTTTCACCTTGTGCTTCGTATGAAGTCTCTTATTGCTGCAAAGACCGTATCGGTTGTCCTTGCTGTCATACTAGCATTTCTTCTTTACCCCGAGGTTCAAGCCAAGGCTCAAGCTGAACTAGACGCCGTGGTCGGTTCCACCCGTCTGCCAAATTTCAACGACCGTCCGCAGCTACCTTATATTGACGCTATTCTGTTGGAAGCACTGAGGTGGAATCCTGTGGTGCCAATGGGTATGCATCTATAGGAACATGTATATCCCTGCAGTTCATTGGTTTTCATTTAGGTGTTGCTCATCGTAGCTTGAATGCGGATGTTTACAAAGGATATTACATTCCTGCAGGTATGTCTCAGATGCGTTCTCCCTGTCTGTTCCTATTTATCCCCTCCGTAGGCGCAACCATTGTTGGTAACGCTTGGCGAGTATCAGTATATCAGTATCCCAGCCTCAGATTAACGCTCCATGTAGGGCTATACTTCACGATGAAAAGGTTTATCCCAATCCTCTTATCTTCGATCCCGACAGGTTCATACCCGAAGAGGGGAAAGAACCCCAACCTGAACCTATAGCCGTGTTTGGTTTTGGAAGACGGTGCGTATGATATGCTTCCATTCAGCTTCGGCGCAAATATTTCCTCAGCATATGTCCCGGTCGTTATCTTGCATTGAATTCCGCGTGGATTGTCATCGCGTCTATGGCATCGACGCTATCGTTTACCAAGGCTATTGATTCTGAAGGTTGTATCATCGAACCTAGTGATACCTTTACGGACGGTTTTCTCAGGCAAGTCCTTTCACATAAGGCATGCTAAGAATCATTCTAACTTCATGCATAGCTTTCCCATACCTTTCAAATGTACTATCAAGGTGCGCTCGGCTGGAGCGCAAGCGTTGATAGATTCGAATGGATTGTAGCAAAATTGGAACGACTTCGATTTTTAAAGTTCTGTGGTGATTGCCATCACCCTCTTAGACCGCCGTAAACTTGGTCGGGAAAACACGACCCAAACAACCTTGAGGTTCACTAAGCGAAATCAGGCTAATTAGGAGCATGAACGGAAGTTTTTCCCATGATACGATCAGCACGATAACACGGATAGGCTTTTCTCATGACAAGTCCGACCCGCATAATAACCGAGTATAGTGTACACCTAGGGTGTAATGTACGACGGACTGACACGCCAGAATCGCATTCTATCGATTAGTAATGTTTGCTATTTCCTTTGCCCAGGGCGACATTTATTACCGGCATCGCAGCCCAATCTTTCCGAGTCCATTCCTAATCAGATGTAAACGTTCATCATCTCTTGCTCACAGGTGACATTATAGAGGGGTCACTGGTTCTTTGTAGTGCCACGAACTGATGCTCCATATCATTCATTACACCCGTTCACATCGATTTATCCGTCATCTGCTCTTCTCCAGACATATTTTTGGAAAACACGGGAGATAAACCTGATTCAATGCCGTTGATTCACGGAAAGGTGTGCCTTTTTAAGAAATGGGAAGTGAGGACTGGTTTCTGTAAGTCCTCGCAATGATTTCGACTCTCCTGATAGCACTTCTTGTATTCGGTGTTTTACTGTTACATCGCCTTACCCGCCTCTCACTTAACCGACGACGTCTCCCTCCTGGGCCTAAGGGACTTCCACTCATAGGAAATCTCTGGGATGTGCCCGTCGAATATCCATGGCTTACTTACACTCAATGGGCTTCTACCTACGGCGACGTCTTTTATTTAGATACTCCTGGAAGTCCGACCGTTGTAATTAACTCTGCCCAGGCAGCGGCAGATCTGTTCGAGAAGCGCTCAGGGAACTACTCCGATAGACCAGGTATGGCTGGTATTATACTGTAACATCTCGGATCAGGTAACGGTGCCGCCGTGTAGATTTCACCATGTTAAAGTTAGTAGGATGGGGACATAACATGGCTTTCATGAGGTATTCTGATTGGTGGAGGTTTGCAGTTCATGATGAAGTTGATTGATTTATCTGATTTCTCTCTTTCTCTTCGTAGAATGCATCGGCGAATGTTTCACCAATACTTCCAGCCTCGGGCAGTTCCCGCATATTATGCTGTGCAGATGAAAGCAACGTCGGTCTTGCTACAACAGTTACATAAATCTCCTGATGAGTTTGTTCACCATGTTCGCCAGTAAGCTATACATATTTTGACCGCACGCTCTCTAAAGCTCACGATCTGCTATATCCTTCTAGTCACGCTGGCTCAGTTATCATGAAAACCGTCTATGGATACGATGTACATCCAAATGGAGATGAATTCGTGGAACTGGTAGATCGGGCTCTGGAAAGTATGCGCATCGTCGGGAACGTGGGGACTTTTCTCGTTGACTTTATCCCGAGTTTGAAATATCTTCCGCGTGAGTGCGTGATTATTTTAATGCTAGTTCTGCATTAAAACTTTACGAAGGAAAATTTCCTGGCGCGAACTTTTTAAGTCTTGCGGGTGCCTGGAGAAAGGATGTAGAGGAAATGAAAGATAAACCTTTCGAATACGCTTCAGAGTCAATGGTACATCCTCATTTACTCATTCTCTGTTTTGGGTTACACTGAGTTCTTATGCCCCAAGGCTAACGGCCTCGTAGCATCTTCGTTCGTTGCCGAAAATCTGACAAAGATGAAAGGGTTCGGCATGTCGGAGAGAGCGACACGGCTTGAAATTATTCGGAATGCAGCTGCAGTCTCCTTCACCGGTAGGTTGCTTCGGGTGTTTCGAAACTTGTGCCTGTTGAACACCTGATCTTACGTCTTGGTTAGCGGGCGCTGACACTGTATGTTTTCATCTGTATGCCTCACTTCACGTCTCTTATATTGTTATGAAGACTGTATCAGTCGTCCTTTCCACAATGGTTGCATTTCTTCTTTACCCCGAAGTTCAAGCCAAGGCTCAAGCTGAGCTGGACACTGTCGTTGGCCCTACCAGACTGCCAAATTTTGATGACCGTCCGCACCTGCCTTACATTGAAGCTATCTTGTCAGAAGCACTGAGATGGAATCCTGTTGTTCCAATGGGTAAGTGTCGATAGGTGCATGGATGTCTTTGCCGTTCTCTATCCTTTTATTTAGGTGTTGCCCATCGTAGCATCAAAGAGGATGTTTACAGAGGTTATTATATTCCTGCTGGTATGTATCGGGTTCGTTTTTCTTATCTATTCCTGTTTGTTTCCTCCGCAGGTGCAACCATCATTGGTAATGCTTGGTGAGTATCAACGTATGATGTTGAAGCCTCAGAACTGACACTCAGTGCAGGGCTATACTCCATGACGAAAAGGACTATCCCAATCCGTTGGTCTTCGATCCGGACCGGTTCATGCCTGAGGACAGGAAAGAGCTCCAGCCCGAACCCACAGCTGCATTTGGGTTTGGAAGACGGTGTGTATTTGGATATAATTCTTATCCGACCCATTCACCGATATCCTCAGCATCTGTCCGGGTCGTTACCTTGCATTGAATACGGCGTGGATCGCTATTGCTTCTATGGCGGCAACTTTATCACTCTCGAAGGCTGTGGATCCTGAAGGCCGTATCATCGAACCTAGCAATGTCTTCACCGATGGTTTTCTGAGGTAGGTCCTTTCGCGTTGGACATATCATCGGTACAGCCTCATTCGATGTTACGGATAGTTTTCCTGCGCCTTTCAAATGCACTATCAAGGCGCGCTCTGCTGGTGCGCAAGAGTTGATAGATTTGGGTGGATTGTAACAATTCCGGAATGACTTCCGTTTTCGATCGTTGAAGTTCCAGGATATAAAATTTCGAGTCTTTCCCTTCAATTACAAGCTCATTTCTGATTGTCGTTTTGTAACTCTCATGGCGGTATACTACGTTCTAAGGGGAGAGTACTAACCAGTATGCATGCTATCCTGAAGCGATGTCCAAGAGATGTTCTTGCGGACCTCTTTTTCCCTCCTATAACACTGCCATGTTGCCATCAATTAACGCAGTATATGTTGAAATACAGCGACGAAATTAGCTGTGCACGATGAGTGCACTGTAGACATATACAGTCTCTCGTTTCTATTGGGTATGCTTCTCAAGGAGTAAACACCACCTCATTGATAGTAAGTCCTGCATACTGTAACCAGAGTTGGCGTGAATAAGTTTCCAACTTCACATATATCCTGTAGCTGCATGGTATGCTATTTCTGTGTTTGTTTCATGAACTCGAAGAAGAAATTTGAAGAGCAAACTTCAGAAGGCGAAAGGAAAGCAGACAAATACAAGACTCGAAGTGATCATTTCAAAGGTGTTACAATTCGTCGGAATCTATTAATGCTTTCGCCTGAGCGGAACGCGCCTTGATTGTGCATTTGAAAGGCATGGGAAAGCTATGGTTGAAATTCAGAAACGAAGGATTGGATGACAGCAACGTACGACTTACCTTAGAAATCCATCTGTATAACTATCGCTCGGTTCGACGACACGTCCTTCAGAATCCACGGCCTTGGAAAACGATAATGTTGCCACTATAGACGCGACGGCAATCCACGCGGTGTTCAATGCGAGATGACGGCCAGGACAAATACTGAGGAAATATCGGCAAGGAGGAAGGCTGGAGGCAATGATGTTAAACGCACCGTCTACCGAAACCAAACGCGGCTGTGGGCTCCGGCTGGGGTTCTCTCCCATCTCCAGGTATGAACCGGTCGGGATCGAAGACTAGCGGGTTTGGATAGTCTTTTTCGTCGTGCAGTATGGCCCTAGCACATCGAGCGTCAGTACGAGGCCTAGATAGTATACACTTACATTAACTTGGTACTTACCAAACGTTACCGACCACGGTCGTACCTACAAGGGGGATGAGCAAAACTGGGGAAGAAAACTAGTCAAACCATACCTGCAGGGATGTAATAACCTCTATAAATATCTTCTTTCACACTACGATGGGCGGCACCTGAATCAAAAGCTATGAATTCCAATAATCGTGGATATCGAATTGCATACCCAACGGTACAACAGGATTCCATCTCAATGCTTCTAATACAACAGCGTTAAGATATGGTAGCTGTTCGCGGTCATCGAAATTTGGCAGCCGGGTGTGACCGACCACAGCATCCATCTCGGCTTGAGCTTTAGCTTGTACTTCAGGGTAAAGAAGGAAAGCGAGCATCACAGAAAGGACGGCTGACACGGTCTTGACGGCAATAAGAAAGACTCCAAATGATGTACAAGGCGAAAACCTACAGTGTCAGCGCCCGCTAACCAAGACGTAAGATCATATGCTCAGCAAAAAACCGATTGCAACCTACCGGCGAAGGCTACCGAAGCTGTATTCCGGATGACTTCAAGATGTGTCGCCTTCTCAGACACATCGACACTGTTCATCTTTGCTAGATTTACAGAGACAAATGAAGAGGGCGCCGCGCCACTGGCCTTGAATAGAGTCAATCCAACCAAAGTCGATCAATATGAAAGTGAAGATATACCACTGGATTTGAGGCGTATTCAAACGGTTCTTCTTCCATGGCCGCGACATCTTTTCTCCAGGCGTCCGCCAAGGTCAGAAAATTCGTACCGGGGAACCACCCTGCATGTACCAGTAGGGGTCAATGCCAATCTGAGTTTAACAAGATTACACTCACGCGGAAGGTATTTCAAACCTGGGATGTAGTCAACGAGAAAGGTTCCTATGTTCCCAATGATACGAATACTTTCCATAGCTCGATCTACAATGCCCACAAATCGATCGCCATTTGGATCGACATCATATCCATAGACAGTTTTCATGATGATTGAACCGGCATGGCTAGAAGGTAGTCAGCTTCTATAAATATAGGTGCAGCCGGTACGTACTGGCGGACGTGATGAGAAAATGCATCGGGAGATCGAAGGAGCTGTTGTAACAAGACCGATGTCGCTTTCATCTGCACAGGATAATACGCAGGAACGGCACGAAGCTGGAAGTATTCGTGAAACATTCGGCGATGCTTTCTATGAAGAGAGGTCAGACAATATCAACAGAGAACATAATTGTACCGACCTCCACCAGTTCGAATATCTCATGAAAGTTATGATATTCCCCCACCCGGATAACTTGGTCATAGTGAAATCTAGACGGTGTTACCAAGTCTGAGACGTTGGGGTAGTCTCAACGCATACCTGGTCTATCGGAATAATTTCCAGAACGTTTTTCGAACAGATCCGCAGCCGCTTCAGCAGAGTTGATTACAACGGTCGGATTTCCGGGAGTATCCAAATAAAAGACGTCGCCGTAGGTAGTAGCCCATTGGGCATAGGTAAGCCACGGGTATTCTGCGGGCACATCCCAAAGGTTCCCGATGAGCGGGAGTCCCTTGGGGCCGGGAGGAAGAGGTAGACGTCGACGCCAAATGGAGAGGCGGAACAGGCGATGTAACAGTAAGATGCCAAGTGTAAAGGACACTAGCAGGAGAGAAGAGTTCATTATGGATGAGTTGCTGTGGGCAACACAGTCGTTCTCTCTGCTCTACTCTTAAGAGGTCACCCTTTCCGTGAGCCGAGGACCTTATCTCCTCTCTGCTTCCTATGTTCTTCACAAATGGGTTTGAAGCCGAGCAGATGATAGCATAAGATCAGACATGTGCATACGGAATCAGTTGACGTACCTCACCCCTGCACCGGTAGCTCTTGAGTGCCTTGTGGAATCTCAAGCTTCTCATTGCACAAACAATCAGTCACTGTTTAAGTTCTCATACGGATTTACGTATGTGTTTGCTTATTCCAGTAAGGATTTCCTAGTATATAGCCCTGTATATTTCACAGTTAGTTCTCTTGTCGTGTTTACCACAGATGTAATCCATTTTTGCCACTCGCTTCATTTGAGTACCGCCCAGCGATTATTACAGACATCGCCTGATGATATCGAAACCTGATTTTTGGGATAACTAGTTGGGATACTGATAGTGAACGTAGGTTTGTTGCTCGCCTTGGATAAAAAGATGGGCGGCGATCTTGCGAAGTTGCTGCACGATGTATGTTTCTTACCCGGCCAGGAGTATCATTACCCCGATATTGAACACCCGATGAAGTGACACTTGAGAAGAATACATGAATTAGCCGGAAGCTTGCACCAAGTCGACGGAGTGGAAACGGGTGCAATTGTAGCCGGGGTTAGGGACCTGAAGCCCACTGACCGAACAAATGGTGGCGACAGGTGGAATGTAGAATCTTTAGACGGAATAGTCTCGTCGGAGCGATGGTACTGCTTCAGACTATAGAAGTCAAATAGGTTCGATTGTTAATTCACTAGTATTTTATATTATTACACTGACCGGAACCAAAATCCCAATCTATCGGCTTCATCTCATTTGATGTACATCCCAAAGGATTTCCGCTATAGGACCTGTGAGAATCGTCATATAAATGTCCACAAGTCTAATTGATAATAACGTACAAGACGATATTAAGGGTTCTCACAAGCCCAAACGAGGAACTTTGAAGAAGACTGCAACGATGATCGGACCACCCTATCACACAGAAATAGGGATTACCCGTAACATTCCGCGCCACTCCATTCAAGATGACACCGAGAACACAGCCTTGATGGAAGAGCAATAGCGTCCAGGCACCTGGGACACCCAAATATTCCACCGGATTGAAGTTGAAACCTAGAGCAGTATCCGCATTGCGCACCAGTTATAGTCTAGACTCTAGCTCGCCGGTCAAAGGGCTGATATGGTATAAATCAAGAGTCATAGGCAGTCATAGAAAATCCAGGGTACGGGGATGTTGGCGACGGTGTATATGCGAGAGGGTGGTAGAAGTGAAAGAGCCGTATGACGTCATTCATGATGTCGCTTCTTCCCAAACTCCGTCATGGCGCCAAGGTGCTCATTCTCGACTCGTCCTTCAACCCACCGACACTCGCCCATCTCGCCCTTGCCCGCTGCGGCAATGACTATGACGCTCGGATCCTCATGCTTTCTACGACCAATGCCGACAAGAAACTCGCGCCTGGGGACGTCACTATCGCCCTGCGCCAAAGCATGATGGCGCTCCTGGGGTTCCATATCGCGGTCGTTGATGAGCCGACGTTTGTAGGCAAAGCACGAAAACTGCATGCAGAGATGCCGAGCGCGACGTGGGATTTCGTGATGGGTTGGGATACAGTAGAAAGGGTATTTGCAGAGAGGTACTACACGGGGAAGGATATGGTTGCTGAGCTGAAAGAGTTTTTCTTTGAGAGTCGGGCAAGGATCGTATATGCGCCAAGGGCGGGAGCAGGCGGGATTGATGTCTGGGCGGCGGTGGAGCGGGTCGGGGCAAGAGAAAAGGTCGTGCAGGCGGCGATCTCGGACGAGTTTGTGGCCTACAGTTCGACTGCCGTCAGGAATGCTATCAAGTCTGGTAAAGGGTCATGGCGCGATAAGGTGCCGCCGGCTATTGCCGAATATATAGACAAGGAGCGTCTGTATTCTTCTTGAATGCATACGCTGACTTCCAACAATGGAATGTCAATGAAGCGGCTTCGATATTCAGATCCACATAAGTACGCGCTTATCCTATTTTTCCTTGCTATCGTTCTAACGTTGTACATACCAGGTCGATCTTCAAGACGAGGAAACAAAGGAACTTGGACCGGACACAAGAGCCCAGAATACACGATCACCCTTGCTTACGAAGTCGGTCTCGCAAAGACTGTTTGTTTTTTTAACCATTAACTTCGCCTGTATGTGGCTTTCCTTTCCATATACATCTCCTTCCCGCTTTACTATTCCTCTGTCAACGGGCCGCAAAGTACCTTCACTGCACGTTTCAGTTCTTGTGACCTTGGTAATGATCTAAATTGTTGTTTTTTCCCATCGTGGATGCGACAAATCTCCGTCTTCCAGAAATATAGCCCAAGTACCAAGCGGCTGGAAGGTATGTCGGTTGCGTCATATTCCTCAAGGGTTAGCCGGAATTTCTTCGCCTACGAATAAGGTTCACCCCTTCCCGTACACAGGACGACATTAAACGCCAATTCCCGTTTCATCGGTGCCGCGATTAACCCAGATGGTACCTGTTGTAAAGGGAAGGAAATAAGATGCGCTCCGGGCTCCTCTGTCACCCCGCATTTGAACACTTGACTAGCCGACAAAACTTGTGATCGGCTGAGGTCAATTGGGTCCGCCTGTATATCAGAGCACCAGAGAATCACAGGTGGCAGCCTCTTCCTCCCACTCTCTCTTTGCCTCTTTCAGTGTCTCTCTTACGGTTTCATCATGGCTCCTCACTCCGTTCCCGAGTGGACCATAGTGGACTTCATACATCATGGCCCTTGGTGGACCAATCGTGGTAGGCTTCGTATGATCTTCGTCCTCAGAACTGCTAATGAAGGACATGTACAGGTATCCTGCTACTGAATCTATGTCTATTTCTCCCTCTCCTCACGTCGTCTGTGAATGGACTAGACTCGTCACTCATTAATGGTATGTGCTTGCCAAAAGGCTAGCCTTGTAGAAAGTAATATGCCTTTGTTCACAGGACTACAAATTTTACCTGACTGGCAGGATTTCTTCGGGCATCCTGAAGGCGTCACCTTAGGTCAATCTTTCATGACATCAAGTTATACACATTCCTCAAAGACTCCTCTTAGGCGTCATTCAGTCAGCACAAAATATGGGGGCTTTCCTTGTACGCGATTTTCCCAACGAGACGCTGCCAAGCTAATACTTCCTCCTAGTGCCTTCCATTGACGCCCTTCGCTGCCGATATCTTAGGGCGTAGGGCAGCCTTGTTCATTGGATCCATTATCTTGCTATCTGGAGTTGCAATCCAGTTTTCGGCATCCTCTGTGAAAGTTTTCATCGTTGCTAGGGTTCTACGTACGTATACTTGTTGAAATACTTGGTGGTTGCCGATAACGTCTGCCTAGTCGGTTGCGGTTTGGCATTCTGTACGAACTCAGCACCTCTTCTCCTGCTTGAACTGGCCTACCCAACTCAGGTATGTTCAATTATTATACGCGCAAACAAAGTCGCTGACAAGAGGTATGAAAGAGAGGGAAGATCACGTCTTTCTACAACTCAAGTTGGTACTTCGGCAGTATAATTTCAGCATGGGTACGTCTTGTTCCTGGCTCCACAGTATAAAGTTTGTTCACTTGATGGTAGGTTTGCTACGGGTCCTTCATCCATGCCAAAGGAAGCATGTGGTCGTGGCGTGTCCCCACGCTCATTCAAGCGGTTGCACCGTTGTTGCAGGTCTGCTTAATATGGTGTGTTTCTACCACACGTCTCAGTCTATCCTGGAATTGACGCAAGCCATGGATAAGGTTTACCCCAGAAAGCCCTCGCTATCTGGTATCGAAGGGTTACGTCCGTACAACGCTCCTTTCCATGTCGACGATCGCTTCCTGACCATCAGAATTACAGGAAGGAAAAGCAGCGCGTATTCTCGCCAAGTACCACGCGAATGGCGGAGACGAGCGTGACCCTCTCGGTAAGTTTGTGTTTTGGCTTTCGACTGTGTACGCTTTGACACCGCTTCAGTGGTGTTTGAACTTGCACAAATTAGGCATGCCCTTCGAATAGAGGAGGACATCAATAAAAGTACTTCCTATTTGTCCTTAGTGTCTACTCCCGGTAACAGAAAGAGGATGATGCTCGTTGTGGCCATCGCCATCTTCTCTCAGTGGAGGTGAAAAGTGCTGTTTTGACGTTTTCGGAGCATTACTAACCCCGATTTCTGTAGTGGCAATGGTTTGGTCTCATACTACATCAACTTGGTTCTTGAAGGAGTCGGTATTACGAAGCCTGAGACAAAGGCCGCAATCAACGGTGGCCTCCAGGTTTGCTATTTGACTTCTCTATTTTCGTGACTCGTGTTAACGGTATCATTACGCGATAGGTCTTCAACCTTGTCGTCGCGTTGTCTGCCGCTTCTCTTATCGACTGGGTAGGTCGACGCATGCTATTCATCATTTCGAACTCTGGCATGTTAGTCGGTAAGTCGTCGTATTACAACAATTTTTAGACGACGGCTGATCTATCACAGCATTCGGCTGTTGGACTATCACCGAAGCTCTTTTCAACGAATTCAAAAAAGCGTCTGCCGCAAAGGGTACTTATGATACTTCCACAGGTTTTACCGAAGCTAATGTTTCATCGCACAGCTACCATCCCGCTCATCTTCCTCTTCTATTTCTTTTACGGCATAGCATATACCCCAATGCTTGTCGCTTATACCCTGGAAATTCTTCCATATAAAATTCGAGCCAAAGGGTTCGCCGTCATGGTACTTCTACGTCACGGTCACTGTCGATGGGATACTGATGAACGTTAGAATATCGCAATCATGTTAACATCCGCTTTCAATCAGTGTGTTAATCCATGGGCGATCGAGGCCATCGGATGGTGGTATTACATCGTCTATTGTGGATGGCTTGTCATTGAATTGGTGTTCGTGGTGGCCTTCGTAGTGGAAACCAAAGGCAAGACGTCCAGTCTACAGCATGCAACGGTCTCACTAATCCATTCTGTAGGTCGCACCCTCGAAGAAACTGCTGCCCTGTTCGACGGCGACGAGCAGCCGCAAGATCTGGCCAACATGGGAGGCGAAGCCGCTACCTTGACGATGAACCGGGGCCTGGCTCTTCAGGAGAGACCATTGAGTCGCTCCGATGACGGAGACCACAAGGACGAGGGCTTCTCGAGTTCCCGACCCATGCTGATGGTAACGATAGAACGCACTGTCTACAGCACGGACTCTGAAGTAGGAAGAGCGATCTGACTGAGGAGCCCAGGGATGAAAATGATCAAGTCGTTCACGAACTTTATTTCTCGTCATTTTTCTGTATTTTTATGCTCTGTTTCAATATTCGCTCCTTTGCATATGAGTAATGGTCCAGTCCAGTAGTTGTTGTATTAGTAGTTGAGCTCGGTTGGGGTCCATGTTGTCCATCGTATACCAGTCCCTCGTTCAATGAACGTTCATGCCTTAACCCAGACTTGAACATAGTTAGGGAAGCAAGTGAATGTTCCCCAGCCCTCAGCGTCTATATCCACTCGCCCCCCGTCGGACATCCAGCTTTGGAAGTAGGATCCAGCATTTTGCTATCGAATGTCAATCGGCCTGCGAGATTCGCCAACGTTTCGAGCACTTACCAAACCAACGTTCATTTTGACACTGTGTATAAAATCTCCGCACCTGCAGATATTCCATGAGACACGTGGTGCAATGGTCAGGAAGGTACTCACTCTTCTTTGTTACTTAACAAGACCGCGCATCCTTGGTGTGTCGAATCACCCATCCGAACGAATCCTATGCATGTTCTATCGTGGGGATATTCATGTGTGGGACCATAAGCATATAGCTTCCGGGCGGCAATAAGCCGTATGACATTCCGAGCAGTGTTTGCGTCGAAGCATTCATTGTTGGGATAGATATCTCCGTAGAAGACGCAGCTGAGATATCCTTGAGAAGGCGGTATTACAAGGACAAGAAAAGGACGTACGGGTAGCCCTCTTCTCTCAGAAGGATTATGGTATAAGCTTGAATCTTGAAATTGTTTCCAACCTGATAGAACAATCAAAAGAAACTCAAGTAAAGGACGTGCGAATCACGTACCCAGCTCTCCAAACTTTGGCCTTCAACCTAGGATCATACATTCTTCCAGTTATATGGGCATGCACCATAACTTTAGGACTCACCGTACTATGAAGTCTTAGCTACCTATCGCGCGCCGATGAGAAAGTAAAACGCACTCACTCGTGGTTATCTACAAAGGTGACGGCATCCAGAGGTTTGAGCTTAGCAATAGTGTTATTCATGATAGTTCTAAGGTCGTATCTAGTCCAGTGTAGACTGGCTTGATTGAAATTCATGTGTAGGGGAACATCGAAAAATGCAGTCTTTGTAACAGTAAGCAATTTGTCGTAAGGGATTGAACTATGTGCGCGCACCTGCCCTTTGAACGCTCGTATGTACGGCATTATTGCTTTGACGCTGGTGAGAAATCAGGAGTTGGACAGGGATCTGTAATGGTCTACATACTCTCCGGACCAATATTCAGCTAGATAAAATTCCGCTATGAGAAAAATGGCAGAAGAAGTGAGCACAGAACAAACTCACAGACCGCTAACATTCTTGGGTATTGGGTCCTTGCACGCTCTATCTTCAACGCCGTTCAAGCATACAAGCACTCTCTTGTACTATAACGACTTACGAAACTGATGAGAAACCTTTGATCTATGTGCTTTATTGCATCAAGACGAAAGCCGACAGCTCCCGTGGTCTGTAGATGAAAGCTCTTGAGTTGGATTGCCGTAGCGAATCAATCCAAGCTAACCTGTAGTATCCAAGAACCCCAGTTGAACAGATCTTCTTGAACAGCGGGATGTCGATGATCAATCTACCGTGTCGAAGGGTTAGCACAGGTGCCGCGGTGATGAGCGCTGAATTTACATCTATGCCAAGCAGGTAGTCATAGTTCCCCAGCTCTCTATCAACATTCTTCGACCATCCTTTGCGGCCGTGGCCCTCTATTCGATAGATGCCCTTGGTACGTGTCCTGTCGTCCCAATCGAGGCCTACAAGATGATTTAAAAAAGCAGACATGAAGGAACTCGTAGACAAACCAGAAAAATGAGTCTGGTTCCAGCGGAATGTGCTGTACTTGGAGCAATATAGGTCATGGAAATATATTTGAACGAGGTTAGAGTATTCACCTTTCCTCCTCGTCCAGGAAAATCAAAGGCCGTCCATCCCTAGAACGATCAGATCAAAAGTTTGCAGTCAAAGCCCGACGACGCCTCAAACCTCTATTTTCCTCGGTTTCCCGTCATTCTTTAAACGATTCTGCGGGTTCACAGGAACAGCGGTAAACGTCTCCTTTCGATCTCCCCCAAGTTTATGCTAGAAGCGATGTAAGCGGCGCAGTGCACTTTTTATGGAACGCATCATCTACTTACGTTAAGCACGGCATCAATGATAACGTCGATCTTGTACCGTCTCGCGACCTTACAAGCGTGTAGAAACTCTTCCTTGGTGCCCCACCGGGTCGGGATACCCCCTTTTTGATCAAATTCGCCTAAATCCCACTATGCGGGATGAATCAGCCGATCCCGGTCATCATGTGGAGCCAGTGATTATACCAAATCATACGCATCGTAACCCCTTCCCTCCTACGCGCGTCAGAAACTAAACTAAAGACAAATCCGAGATTACCTTCCAAGCCGCCTTGTTGGGCGGCGGTAACCAGACTTGGGTGAAGCCCAGCTCAGATAGTCGGGGTATTTCGGATTCAAAGTGTTGCCACCAGCTCATGTCGGGATAGTGGGAGTTCCAGGTGAAGAATTGGATCTTGGGGAAGAGATTGGTGTGGTTCAGCGAGGGCTGAAGGCATTATTGTGTACACGAGGACCGACCATTAGAGGGTTGTCTTGACTGTCGTCTGGGCCTAGGCGCATGTGACTCAAGGCCGGGGCGGGGAATAACCATCGCTTGATACTCTCAAGGAAGTTCATGGTCGTCGCGGTGCATAAGTAAGGTCAGAATGTATTGACTGGATCAACATCCGGACATCGTACTCGATCGGAACGTGCCATGGGACGTTTGCGGACTCCGATTACTTTTGCAACTCCGATTCAAGGCTATAAGAAAACCCAAAATTTATTTTCTTCTCTTCACTAATTACCCACAACCACGATGTCCTTCTCGCTCCGTGTAGGCGTTTTGCTGACCCATGGGGCGTGATAGGTATTCATATTTACTTTTGTGGATTGTCAGAGTATATATCTGCCTCCTTAATCGCTCCGACCGCGATCTCTTCCACGCAGGGAGGAGTTTCATGATGTGGCTACATGTTCATCGCGTACTACCAGTATTATAATAAATATCATATAGATGCAAATGTACAAATAGTTCTATGCTCGACGTGCGATACTCCCAGTATATTTACTGAGTGTGCTACTAAAACTACGGGGCGGTACTTCAGATTCTTTCACCGGAGATAAAGCTGTCGGTATGTTCAAACCACTAGCACCCTCCTGTACACAAGATCAGCATGGTTATGATAGGTGAAAAAGTCGACTCACCTGAACACCAAAGTTGAACGCAAAGGGTGATGGGATGACGTTGATCTTTCGTCTGGCTGCTTTCTTTACTGGGGCCTCCACCGTGCCTTCATCGACAAGCTGAACGCTGTCTGCCCGACTGGCCGTCACGGACCTCGCTCGTTTGGCCTTGGGGGGTATGTCCTTCACCTCACTGCCAGCTCTCTTCTTCTTCACTTCAACGACACTGTCAGGACTGGATGCCTTGCGTTTCAATTTTCCTTTGGTCGTCTCTTTCTCCTTTTCTTTAGGTTTCGGAGCCGGTATTTCCTCAATGTCACTATCCTCGGGCTTGTCCGACGGTGACTTAGATCGAGACTTGGAGGGTTTGGTCTTGCTTTCAGTAACTTTGCCTTTGCCTTTGCCTTCCTTCGTCCCTAGCAAGAAATCTTCAACCTCGGCACTCTCTTCAGTGGTTTCCACCTTGGAAACTTTAGGAGCAGGGTTGGCCTTAGACTTCGGCCGGGGCTTGGGCTTGGGCTTGGGCGGGGGCTCAGGCGTGGATGTATGCGAAGATCCTGGGGGTTTGGTTTGTTCTTCTCCTTCGCTGTCTTCTTCGTCGATGACCACAGCGGCTTTGGATGTCTACACAACAACATCAGTACTCGGGAAAAATTGTAGTAGATGATGCATACCTTTGCCTCTGTAGCAAGACTCTTTGTCTTGGCGCGTTCTTTCTCTAGCGCTGTCATCAGTTTTGCGTTCTTCTTTTCGGCTTGCTCAAGACGTCGCTTTGTATCTTCCAAAACCTCTTGCTCCGACTCTGCGTGGGTCTTTACAAGATGATCAGCCACCAACCAAGTCGGACGGAGGTTTTACACACCTGCCACTCTGTCAGAGACTCCTTCAACTTTTCAACCTTGTGCTTCTCCTTCTCTTTCGATTTCTCCAACCGATTCTGAAGAGCCTGAACTTCAGCCTCGAGTTCGATTCGTCGCTTTCTTTCCTTCTCCATGTCTGCCCCACCCCTCGTCTCGAGATTTTGCCATTTTGCAAGCTGGCGGTCCAGTTCATGTTTGGCACGTCGGAGATCGTCGTTCTCTCGTTGTAGTTCGGCTTGCTTTGCCTCGGCACCCTCTATTTGCAGACGTAGACGATCCAGTTGGGGTGTTGTGGATTGGTACAGGTTCTTTTGCCGCGCAGTCTCTTCACGTTGAGCGGCCAATTCCTCCTGTGGGTAGATAGCGCTTGAGCATATAAACAGTGTATAGAAAAATGCAAGGTACCACACCGACAATCTATCAATCTCCGTAGTAGCAGCCTCGAGCTTGGTTTCCCTATCTTGAATGCGAGAGAGGAGCTCAGTACTATGAGCCTTCCACTTGTCCTTTTGAGTGTTCTGCTTCCTGTGCAAAGCCTGTATTTCTGCCGCCAAGCGTTCCTGCGTAGAGATATGTTGACTCTCACTCTGCTGGAATTGTGTAATCTTGAAATCCCGCTGCAGGCGAGCAATCTTCCCTAGCCTTATATCATCTTCCTCTTTGAGAAAGTTGAGCCTCTCGGTTTGGAGGTCGATGATCTTGTGCCAGAGAGAAATATTATGGCAGGACAATAGCACATCGATGCCTTCGCGCCACTCCTTTTGGTCAGCCTTCCATCGTTTATGCACCTCGGACAAGGCATGCTTGGAACGAGTCTTTTCCTGGTCGAGTTCATCGCGAATCAACTTGGCGGAATGCTCCAGAGAACGATTTCGTTGGACAAGGTCGTCAATGTGAGTTTGCTGAGATGCCTCCAAGGACGGGATCGCAGACTTTCGGGACATTGACGTCGAGGTGCAAGAAAGGAAGACGGACCGAAAGTGAACTCACGTGTTTACTTGTGGCCACCACGATCATGGCACCAGGCAGGCCAGTCAGCACGATTAGCGTCACTGTACCTCGACACAACGTACCACGGATAGGCAAGAAACTCGCTGCAGAAATACAATCCCAGGCTCGTACCCAGGGCATCAAAACAGACACCTACCAAGTACACCCAGACCGTGACTCGGGAAATGCTCTCAACCAAGCCATCGTTTGTCTCTTCTTCCCTTGCCCAGTGCTATTCGTCTCATATTCAACTACAAGGAAAACGCTTCAGAATGGAATTCTCTTCTCATCATTGCTCGTGCAGAACGAGGCCCTCAGTGGGACATTGGTACCCAGCAGTGAGTTGACTGACTATATGCGTCTTCTTGACTGGTCTCATTGTACGTCCCAGGTTCCATGTAGACCAGTATTCTGACCTGTACTACGACAACACCGTTCTTCGCGAAATTACAAAGAAACCTGAAGACGAAACCCCACAAGAAAGCACTCCCACCTCGCAGCCCCATCGTTTCCCAGACCAACTTTCTCATCATCCCCACACGCCCCATCGCGAGCCCTCCCATAGAGACTTTCCCATGCCCAATATGCACCATTCCGCTACTCGCGACGCTTCACCACATCCAATGCGCCACCAACCCGCCCAAGTCAACTATCCTTACCCCGCATCCCCCAGCGTACGAGGCCCAGCACCAAATTCTTTCACTGGAGGCCCAGGAGGTGCACCATTCAACGCTAGCCCTCAGAACTTTTTCAATGGTGCTGGGTCCGGCGGGCCTGGGAGAGGGCTTCCTCATGATGGAGGCCCGATCAGGATGGGTGGTATGGGCATGGAATTCGGCCATCCAAATCAAATGAGTGGCATAGGTGGAGGAATGGGTGGTGGTATTGGTGGCGGCATGGGCGGGGGTATAGGTGGGGGAATGACTGGAGGCATGGGCGGGGGTATGGGAGGAGGTATGACTGGTATGGGAGGAATGGGCGGCGGTATTGGTGGTGGAGGAATGGGAGGTGGAGGTATAGGTGCCGGACTTGGGGGCGGCATGGGCGGAATGGGTGGTGGCATGAGTGGCGGCATGGGAACCGGCATGGGCGGCATTGGCGCCGCCGGGATGGGCGGTGGAGGCATGGGTGGGACAGGTATCGGCGGCGGTGGAATGGGAGGTGGCGGCATGGGCAGCATGGGCAATATCGGCATGGGTGGAATGGGCGGTGGCAATATGGGAGGAAACATGGGCGGCATGGGCGGCGGCATGGGAGGAGGAATGGGCGGCATGGGGAGTGGTGGACTCCCGAGTCGAATACCAGGTGGTATGATGGGTATCAATCCAGACATTAGACGAATGACGAGAGGGATGGGCGACGAAGGATTTTTACATTGATCTTCAGCAGCTTTTGACAAAATTTTATTCGGCTTTATCTGCACGGTTATCTCTCTTTATCCAGCACCTCCTCTCATAGCTCTCAACTTACTGATACGCGAACCCTCGACGCGACAAAAGCCTTGATCAGCTGTGGATCATTGACATTAGTTGCTGTTACACCAGATACTGTGCTTCACTGCACAAACCTTCCCATAAAGTCACAGTAAACCATTAATACCCCGGTACTTATCTGTGAATAACCAAGTCTGGTATCCAGTTTACGCGTAGCTCAGAATTGACTTTCGAAGCAAATAATTATCCACGAGTCCATAAGGTCCATAGTCAAAATCCATAACAGTGATGTACATAAAGCGCGGCAACTAATTCTGTTAGTAAACATCAGCTTGAAGAGGTTCGTCAAGAAATTTATACCACGGACCTCAGGTATCCTAAAGATCGTAATTTCCTAGAGAGGGAGACAGGCAATCAGATTCGAGATTCGTGGTATGATGTATTAAAGAGCAATACCTGCTGCTTGAAATAACGCCGGTTTTCCTCGTCGACGAGGACAAGATTGAGATAATATCGCGTACTGAATTTCTTGTTCACATCACGGAATGTTGGCGTGATGTCAAACCCGCCCAAGAATAGCCGTATAGGAATAGTTTCCCCTGACAATGTCATTTAATTTAGAAGAGCTGCACCACTTGAACTATAACACACACGCACCTCTTACTGGAGCACCGTCCATAATCTCAAACTTGGTTATCGTTTCGCTTTCATTATACTGGTTCGGCGGTGTCCCAGTCGTCTCCCTCCGAATGATTGAGAGTTCCATATGTTTGATCTTTACGCGGACGAGAAGGAAGTATATCTTCCCGACGATGGCGTCCTTCAAATGGTACCTGTACCATGCAAGTTCGATTGAGAAACCAGCAAGACGAAAGGAGAGGACATACTTGGACTTGTTGTACTCAAACTCGATATGCAGGCAGTCTTCTATGCCGACTTCCATCCGTATCGAGTTGTTGCTATCCGGCGGCATCCTGAACGAGTGGACCCATACTTCCTTCTCATGTTTCACGTCCGCCATTCTTCGCGATATGGTCACCCGTATAAAGTAACTAGAGAGTGATTAATATGATGAATGTAGCAAAACAGTAGGACCATACCGGAGTTTCACGTTTATACCCCGATAACTCTCATACTGTTTCTCCACGTTCTTGAAACTGAAGTCAAATGTTTGTGATTGCCTCAAGTCCCCGGGCGCGGCGAGCTCCTGCGATAACGACAAGAACTCATGGTGGTTACCACGGTCGTAGAACAGCTCTACACAGAATAGTATCAGCACACATGGACGCGTCGTTCGCAGCGCCTAATGACCAATGTTGCCCACAAATTCGACTTTTATACCCTCATGGGTTACTTTCTTGCCATCACGAACACGGACAATGACCTGGAAACGTTCATCATGAGAAAACCCATCCAAAGCATCGAGAAAAACAGCCACTCGCATGTCCACCAACAGAGTCACCGTCGTAGTAAACGGGACAAGACGTTACTTTTTCTTTCTCTTCTCGTAGCTCGACGGATTTCCTTGCCTCCTCGTCGCTGAGCTTGATGTCTACGTCGATCGGCGAGGCGAAGAAGTATGCAGCCATGCCGGCGAATCCAGTTGAGTGACGAAGTTGGTGGCTGTGTAAAGCATGTCGGATTTCGCCCTCCGCAAGGCAGTGGCTCTCGATACCATTGCTCGCTCTCCTACACTCATTCAGGAGCACGAGCACGACGGCGCGACCGCTCAGTCGACCTTCATTTCTCAGCAGCTACCCCCGCTTGACGCGAACAAGTGTCCTGGACATCCTCCCAGCAAAGTAGACGTCGTGAACTCTGACTCGTATGCCGCTGCTCGGAATTTTGGCGAAGATGCAAAGGGCAAGATTGCTGTTTTGAGCTTGGCGAGTGATGAATATCGAGCGGGAGGATGGGCGATAACACTTAGCCGAACTCAAGAAGAGGCACTTTGCTATTCATCTACGCTCTATCACACTCTGTGCGAATCATACTATCCCTGGCCTAATACAGGTCCGGGTTCTGTGGCTGGCGTATACTCTCCCGGCGTTGTTGTCCATAGGGACGACCTTGACCATGAGCTCGTTGAATTCCCTCACGAGTCAGGGAAACGTATTGTTGTCGCGGTGTTGACGGTAGCGGCGCCTCGCGACCCTCGGCTCACGGAAGATGGGCAACGCTTTGCAGACCCTAGCGTGCTAGAGGATATGAGAGGCAAGATTCGACTGGTGTATAGGATGGCAGCGTCTAATGGAAAGGAATACATGGTACTTGGTAAGTTTTATCCTTGTATTTTCCATCAGAATCTCATAGCTGCTCTTCAAGGTGCAATGGGCTGTGGAGCATACAACTGCCCTCCGGTTCTTGTAGCGAACGAGATGAAGAATATTCTTTTAGAGGACGAATTCAAAGGGTGGTACAAGAAAGTGACCTTTGCAGTCTATAGCAAGGGACGAGGAAATTATGATATATTCAAGGAGATATTCTTGGAGGTTGTAGTATAGCTATGGTATTCCCACTGGGTTCGTACATTTGATTTAACCAACTTTTGCCTTGAGATCCTTCCAAAACGACGTGAACAGCACACCACCGATACCAACTAGCGCAATCTCCAACCCAACATAGTTTGCCATTCCGACAGCGACTCCACTTCCTCCCCAGACAGCACCTGTAACTCTTCCCGTGTAATTGCTGTACTGAATCGCCAAAGACGTCCAATTATTCCAATCTCCTGGCGTCTGTTTGCTCAACAAACTCAACGTGACCGTACTTGCCAAGTTGAACCCAAGAGCGACCGCCCACCAACATACCACCACAGCGGCAGCATGAACACGGTCGTCATTTGCCTCTAATAGTGCAATGAAGACTATAAGCGAGACCATCCCGAGCGCAGAGCCGAGCGCTAGGGTAGTTCGGTCTTGATAACGGCGAGCATATATAACATTGAGCAGAAGGAATGGGAATGTCGTCAGACCGCCGAGGGCAATGTAGTTTCCTGAGGAAAACGGTGTCCAGTGCAGATTCGAGACTGAGGACGAACCAAACACCGGTATATTGGCTTCCCAGGCTCCAAGGATGAAGAAACAAGTCATTGCAAACCAGCACATGCATATGGAGACGGCCCATTGAGACGAAGAAAGTCGTCGGCGAGCTGGAGGGGGGATTGACGGCACGGGTGACTCGGAGGCAGGGACGGGATGGTGACGAGAAGCCAATGAAGGATGAGACGTTGCCTCTGAAGGCGTCTTTTCAGTTGAAGACATCACAGTCATCGGAATATCCTCCACGGCCTGCTCTACCGAGCTGTTTCCAGCTCTGGACTGCTCGTCAACAGGATCCTTGTACCACCTCTGCACCGCTCCCCAGAATAACACCCAGATACCGACCATTATCCACGCAGGACTCGTGAACCCATTGAACCATTTGTTCGAAAATCCGACCTCCTTGTATAGCAGTCCACCGACGAATGGACCAAGGGTCATGCCCACTCCTTGGCCCATGACGAGCCAACTGGCTAGGGTTGTCCGACGGCGGACCCCGACGATGCGTGGGTCTGAGCAGTAGCGCTTGCAGTACATCCACATGGAGAAGCCGATCCCGTTGACGATACGCCCGAGAAGGATGAGGTAGAGGTAGTCCACTGGGTATGCCAGGGCATACAATAGCAGTCCAACGATGGATGCTGCACAGCTAACGTGAAGCGGCAGCCTGTACCCTCCTGATAAGACAGTGAGGATATGTGGAAGAGACACGAAGCTTTTCTAACGCACCTCCATCGTACTTCAACAAAGGTACTAAAGCAATTGCAGAAAAGACGGTAGGTATACCGATGACCACACCAGAGAACGTAGAATTGCCTCCCAGGTGAATCGCATAGTCGTTGGACGACGACACGATGATGAAGAAAGAGATCTAAAGCACGTAAGAGTGATTCTTACGCACAAAGACCAAGGACGAACCTGCAATAAAACATTCGAAGCGATGATGATAACAAGAGACGGCAGCTGAGGCAGCTTCAATTCTGGATCCATGGCTGGCTCATCGTGGAGAGTATCCGCCGGCGATACAGTCGCCACAGTCGCCATTAGAAAGTTGCAATGACCACGACGCCGGGTATTGTAAGGAAATGAAGTTGAACATAAATGTGGGTCAGGATCGTCATGATGAGCACAAGTCAAACCCCGCGGCACTTCCGTTCGGCGCTCCGATCAGCCCTTTTGCTTTACAACTTCCGCTATTGGCGAGCACAATTACTTGCATTCTTTTCAAAAGACGAATAGCAAACTGTAGTACCAAATGACCTCACAATGGCATTTTGGAATTATACACACTGCTCCTACTGGAAAAGTCCCTCTCGTCATCGTCTCCCTGAATAATCTGTACATTAGAAAACCCAGCTGCCTTGGGGGGGATCATGATTGGTTCGATATAAATGCTGCTTCTTGTTTCCCCCCAAACAGGCGTCGGGGTGTATCTCCTCGTCACCTTCCCAACATTCTTTATTCTCGGCACAGACGACGATGGCCGCGTCAAGTTCATGTTCGTCTGACCGACGAAAGGATCTTTGGTACTCGGCACGGCATCTGTCTCGTCGTACAGACTCGACGTCTTGGAGACGTCGCTGTCTTGTCGCATGTGAAACGGGATCGCTGTTGGCGAGGATACGAAAGACACTGCACTCGGGCGTCGATACCGCTCTACCCCACTTGTCGACGACTCGAGCCACTGGCTAGGGATATTCCGAGGACGAGGCAATGGTCTTCTGTGTATCTCATCCTGAGTCTTCCCTTTGTCAGGCTCATAAACGGAGGTGGCTGGAGTCGTTTGCTGGGTAGAGAGTTCCGATCTCATGGTTATACCTGGTGTACTGGTAAAGGTATATCCATCCGAGTCCGTACTTTGAAGCGAAAGTGGAATGGAATAGTTTCTCCGTGAACGCAGCGGAGAAGGGATAGGCACCCTTCGTGGCGTAGAAAAACCTTCTTCTACCTCTGGCCAAGGAACGAGACCACTGACTTTTCTACCGGACTTTCTTCTTGAGGCCGGAGTCACAGAATTTCGTTCGACGGCTGCACGTGGAGGCAATGCCGGAAATTGGGATGCCAGCTTATGAACTGCGTTTAACGAATCAGTGCTGGATTCTGACACTAGACTCAGTGTTCCGGAAAGAGCAGCATCAGGAATCGATCCTCGGGGAGCCGTGCTGGAGAAGCGGCGCTCCTCCGAATTGTTGGATGAAGATATGGAGTTATCTTCCGAGGAAGACCCATCTACACCGGGCCGAGAAGTGACAAGCGTATCTGGATTGGGAACATCCAGGGAAGAAAAGGGCCGCATCTGCAATAACGGGGCACCTTGGGCAAAGTCAATGGTGACACGCTGTGCTAGAGGTTCCGTCTTGAGAGAATTCAGTGCATTCAATCCTGATAGACCAGAAGTAGCCCGAGGCGCTGTACCTCTCCCTGGGCCTCGGGGAGTTGTATGAAACTCTGTCGCGGATGGGGATAGTTGACGAAAGGTACTCAATCGAGGATTGGAGATGAGAGGCCTGAAATTGGAATCGCCATGTTTCTCATTCTTGCTTCCTGAATGTCTGTATTCAGCTCGGAACTGTGCAAAATTCTCGACGATATCCACTCTGGAGACAGTCAGAGGGGTCCTAGTATTTTGAACATCACGGATGCTCACCCTTTTACGATGCCAATACATAAACAGGCTCTCGCCAACAATCTCAGTATTCGGCGAATCAAAGCGCCAGAAAAGGTCGTGTGCGCAAATCCCACAACCGTTTCAATAGCACCGAGCTTCAGGCCTGCAGAAATCCAGCCAATTCCCCTAAACAAATAAGCCTGATCCGAGGACGAGGTTTCCAGATTTCTTTGCTGGCGTAAAGCGTTGACGAGACGAAAAAACGCAAGGCAAAAGTTGATGAGTTGGTATACCGTAAAAAGTGAAAGCGTCATGCTGGTGAGGAATGTCCACAGGTCACGATCACGGTCTGTCTTGAAGCCGATAAAAATGCTACCGGAGTCGTTTACTGGAACTGAAACGTTAATGGAGGACACTGAACAGCGAAGAATACTGACCACGATGTGTTATACCGAACAGGGATGCCAGTTCATTAAGCGTGATTATGACGGGAACGAAGAATAATAGCATAGGCTGTGCGATTTTTCGAAAGCGGCTCGGAAGGGATTCGAGGAGCTCGGCGCGAGCGAAGAAAAAAAGAAACGCGGTGTAGAATAATATTGGAAGTGAAGATGCAACAGCTAGAAAGGGTTTCAGTATCACTCGTCGGGCCTGAGAGGATCGTCCCCACGCACCCACGACAATATCCAAGACTTCAAACGTCCTTAGGTTATCCCGCGCAGCGGGTAATATGTGAGAAATCAAATCGAGGATTGCCAAAGTCAAATATGACCACCCTTCAACAGTAAGCAGTAGATGCCGCCTGAAAGTATTTATATCATCATTCAGAAGACATAGACACCGATTCTATATTGATACTCACCGACCTGCGCCGCGGTTGGTGAAAATCAATGAAGTCGAAAAAATAATTTCCACGGCTGAAGGGATTACGAGAACGACGTATTGAATCCTAGTAAGTGATTCACAGCGCAGTATCGAGGCTGACGAGAGGCACGGCAATCCCATCTAGTCAATAAATAAGGACGCTGAGCATTTCAGAGACCAGCTGAAAGGAGCCCGAAGAAAGAGCGAGTCGGGTGAAACGAATGGACCACAGGCCCTGCTGCTGTCAAGTGAGGGTCGAGCGTAGAAAATGTGGGAAAGATATGAACCCAAAAAGCTGCGGCCAATGCATCGTGATCATGCTCTCTATACGGAAGGGCGGTCGCCATATATGATTTCCGTAACCGTTCTGTTGGCAAGCTACTCAGCTTGACGTTGCTAAGGATCATAGCAGCGATGTCATTGGATAGCGTCCATCAGCTCTAAAGTGATGTGATGCAAGCACAGTAACACCTCCCGAGGCCGGAAAGTATATCAAGATTCTGGTTCACAAAGATGGTTGTGACCGTGCATATTGCATTGAAACGATGAATTTATCAGGATTCCAATATGAATGAAGTCCAGCGAACACTGCCTTACAAAAAAAAAAGCATTAGATCTAAGATATTCAAACGTTAATTGTACAGGGTTACCTCAGGAATGTGAGCGAGATTTATCAGCTTTATTCAATAATTGCTCTGAGGAAAAAATGGTGAGAAAAAATGCAGAGTTAAAATGCAGAAGCCAGAACTTAAAGCCGGCACTCCGGCACCACTTAATTGCCTAGTTACCGGCGATTATCAAACCTTGAACGCGATGCGTCATGCATCTACTACCTACAGAGTTGTGCAACATGACATTCGCAGATATCATGTCGAGAGCCTCATGTCTCATCTCATTCATCTGTCTCCTGGCCGATAGCGCAGCATCGTGGGGGGCCTCGACCGCCGTGACGGTAAGTGCTCTCAGATGCTTGGGTAAGACGAGTAAGACAATATGGCTTCCGGACACTGTGGCATCGACATTACTTTCTCTTCATCGCGAAACATTCTACAGCGACCAGTGATTCCCGCACATTTGATGGTGTCCATTGGATAAACTGCCCAAGCTCATCAGTCTCATGAGGTCATGCCGTCACTAGGAATGTTGCACCGTTTACCAGTAAAGAAAGGCTCTGTTGAATACTAAACTTTGGGATATTAACTTGGATAGAGACGCGGGTTTACTTGACCAGAAGTCGGAACTCAACTTTGAACTAGCCGTATATTACTGCCCAAGCATCAAGTGGCTGGCTGATACCTTTGATTTTCCCGTCTGTTCACACGCCTGCAGTCCATGGGGAGATCGGTCATTTTCTCGGCATCGTCCAGCCATGCAACAACGCAATCCAGTGCCTTAACGCAAGCCAAGGGTTAACGAATCCCCACTGGCCATATGCTACTCCAATGAGAACCCGCGTTTGCTGTTCATAAACTGACAGTTCCACTTGCAAATGACCCGCATCTTCTCCGCTGAAACTGTCGCGGCAAGATAGCTAACACCTTGCACGGCCGGTGCATGTTGCTTGAGCTTCTCCCGGTCCTCGGGAGGACGGATAACAGTAAGGTACAGCGCAGTCTGGTTGTTTTTAGTCTTCTCCAGATGATACCATCGCATTCAGTGCCTTTGGACATAAGGACATTCAGGGGAGGATATATTCATCTTGCACGTTGTGGAAGTCACAATGCGGACTTTGTGTCTTGACGCCCTTGACAGTCGGACTTTACGAAGCATGCCCTTTCCCACTGAACAGGGATCCATAAGGTGGTGAAGATATGCTCTTTCCATATTTATGTGAAGTCCACCATCAAACTCACGCCGAAACAATGGCTTGAAGTTTCAAAAAGTCCGGGGTACCAAGACCAGTCACCTGGTAGACAAGCGAATTGAGCACATTGTAATGCATGCATAAGAGGTAGGCGAGACTCACAGGATCCCAACCTTTTCCAGCGGAAAAACCTAGGAAGGCACTGATTACAACCCATGGTGAAGACAAGAGTTTTAATAAGTATGTACCTTGAGTACCGCATCCTGGATTAGTTCCAGATACAATATCATTGAATCCCCCTGGGTTGGCGTAGATCAACGGATTAATGAATCCCAGCGAGCTCTGACCGTTTGACAGACGGAAGTCGTTCAGTAGCGAGATCACACCTGCTGTCGTCTACCATAAACTGAGCTAAAGAAGTCATGAGAACAGGAAACATTAGCATACCGGTGAACTTGCGCTGGTTCCGCCCACTAAGAAAGCGCGACCGCCGATGACCACAATGAAGTTCTGGCCTTGAGCTGCAACATCAGGATATGCACGTCCCCCGGGGCTACCCAAACATGAGACTATGGTATCCAAGGTAACAAAATGATTCGGCGACTGACTTGAAAAGCCCTAAGAACCTGTTACCCAGTCCTTCTACAAAACCGTTCACAGCATCGAGTTGATAGTCTGGTGTCGGGAAGAGTCGCGAAAATCCACCGCCCGAGAAATCAACAGCAACTTCGGGATTGATACCAATGGTGCCGCCAACAGCAGTCACTGAACGACATCAGTACTTCCATTCTGATGGTATCGTCGGTGTCGGTCTTACCAAATGGACAACTGAGGAAGGAAGAACATTCAGTCTCTGGTCATGGGAAGTAACGGTCGCCCTCACCTCGCTGGAAACGCAGGCTGGAACAAGACAGTGTTAGTACCGTCGTTGGTTAGACAATCGCCGCCGCCAACACTAGATAAGTATTATGTATAACTGAACGGTCAATGGACATCAATCTCATTGCAGCACGCACCCAAAGTCCCCGCTAGAAAAGAGGGCTGTAGTGCCTCTAACGCCAAGTTCCGCAAATAAGTTGCACACGCTAACTGCGTAATCGCTGGGGACCTGTATTCAGGTGGCTGTAAAATTTGGGTATGGGTCGACAATATATACAAATACACACCGTCTGTTCATCGTCACCGTAGGATGTAGAGATAGTCTGGGGTATCGTGTCCTGGGCGAGCACAAAGTTCAGCCAATCGAGATACGGCTCATTCGTATTTGTAGGAGTCTGGGAATCAGGATCGAAGGGCGGAGATCCCCCGGTGCTGGACGGAACATGAAGGAGGCAATTAGCAAAGAATTGGAAGGTTTACCTGAAGTAAATATTTGGAGTAGGAAATGACATCCCCTCGGTATATTGGATGTCCAGATTCGCCTTCGGGGAAAATGGTGAGTATATTAATTATATCACGGCACAGGTGATTCGTACCTCAACGCCAGGGTCGCTTTGGTTGTCTCCACCATTGTTAACTGTTATGGTTTCGAAAGAGGTTCCAACTGCCCCCGGTAGGAAAGCGGAAAAGAAGGTCTAAAGCGAGAGAACGTGAAGGAATAACTATCCTATTCTTCAAAGATGACCGACCGAAAGACGCACCTGCAAATCCGCACGATTTGCAAACTCGTCCAAATAGCCTGCAACGCCGAGTACATTGACGTCGGTGGCCTGGGGGACATAACCCGTAGCTGTTGTGGCATCAATGTGGGGTAATCAGGGCATGTCATTGATCTAGACTAACTGTTATAAAGTACTTGTAAGCAGGACGGTGTAATTTGCGAGGCACAACTACTTGGAGGCACCGCATTTGGTGACAGAATCGAGTCCACTTCGTCAGATTGGATGAAATGCGTGGCCTTCATGCTGCGTATCGTTCCGAAATAGGTCGTAGGGGATATCACGTTTATGTGATTATGCAGTTCACGAGGTAGTGAATAACCCAAGGTCCTGACAACGTAGGACGACGAGGAAGAATGACGGTATAATCCGTATTTTGCCCCTAGCATGGTCTCCGCCTGAGAAACAGTCATTGGAATGACGATCCATTCTCCTCCTCCCGAGCGGAAGGTGATATCGTCAGTGTTGAGGCCGTGATGAGAAAGCCAAGATTCGACCGCTTCAACAGAATCGGGATGAGGAGCCACCAAAGCATCAGCTTCCTCCTTTGACAGATGTTTTCCGTAGCTGCCGGGCCCGAATTATCAGACAAAATTACCGCCACTGCGAGCTCAAACAAGTAACGTACCGATCGTGTTTTGGGTCGCTGATTTGATATAAACTGTCGATCAGCTCATCAATCCTATTCTGCTTGAGGCCGATGCGCATTTCAAGGATGTGTTCTGGATCGGGTGAACGGACGTGCTCCCATCCGCGAGGAATCTCCGCCCAAGAATGCTTCTCAACAAGGTCGCTCCAGGGTTTGGAAGCGAGTGGGTTAGCGACGACACCAAAGGGCGAGGCAACGCCCAGAAGGAGGACCAAAGACCAAAGCATGTCAAGTTTGAAAGCAAGAGTAGGGCCAAAGAGTTCACAAGGCCAATATGACCTGAGAACTTATACTGCAGCCTAATTTGCCTGCTATCATGCGTATCTGGGAACATTGCAGCCGACAACCACTGTAATGGTTTCATCGATGGCATCAGAAGACTAGAAGATATTGTCTGACGGACGTGCGAGGACTAAGATCTGGGAATGAAAAGTCGTCCGTGCCGGATGCATGGTTTCCCAGCTGTAGAACGGAAGAATCCCGAGAGCCCGAGACGTTAAATAAATCCATCATGAGAACTATGCTCCTTGTAACTTCCTTGTTGGGAAGAAATGTCGAATTTGAATGTCATATCCATATGGTCCAGAAGGGAGGGCCTAGAATTGTTCCCCCCAGAATCAAGCATCACCGGCAATATCACAAGAGCAAAAGTCAATATCTAAACGCCTTGTGTCGCGTTAGGACGCGTTTCCAAGTCGACGCAGCAATAAGTTGAAGATAAGGAACGAGATTGCAACCCTGAAGCACCCTGGGGACTTCGGAGCCGGGAGCCGAACCGAATGCCGTAAGTGTCACGGTCACAGATGGCACTGCCGCTTTTCTAGCAGGGGTCTAGTTTTTTGTTTTCGTATGTAATGCCTGCCCTGTGAAATTGTATTTCGACTCAATATCCTTTGAGGACGACTCCTTCGTTGACAGCGTCTCTCTTTTCTTCCGACGGATACGTTCCTTTTACCCTGACTTCCACCCTCTTTTCGTCCTTTTCATGTCGCATGCCCGCAAACTGCACTTTACAGATTTTTTACGGAGTCATGGTGCCAGCCACACCAGCCAGCGACGTACCTCGAACGAGCCGGTGACATCTTCACTGGCGTACGAAGGAGATCCCGTACTAGAACATTCCAATAAGAGCAAGAGTTCCCGTATCCCATTCCTAGGACGCGCCAGGAAGAAATCTGCCCTATCAGATGGGCGTAGTACCTTTGAATCTCGCAATACTGATGATGGGCAGCGGCCAACGTCATTGACAGATGAGATGTATGTTGTTCCCCTTTCATTACATCGCACTACTTTATTAACTTGCTCAGTAACCCTTTACCGTCGGATTCATCTGTATCCCATTCCCATTCCCATGCTTCAACCAGTGCATCTGATGCCCCTTCGCTATTGGGCTCAAAAATTGCGGTTCGCATTGCACATTCTATCCCGAAATCCCCGACCAAGCCTACACGTTTATCCTCACATACTACTTCAGTCAATGGATACACCTCTGACTCGCTGCTATCTCCAATATCTAGTACTCGCTCCACATCCATCGATACTACAATTTCTGAAGCCAGTCACAAGCGCCGTTCGGCGATGCCGAGACCCAAGCAGCCTACAATAACCGTGTCTCTAACTCCCGACAATCTTAGCGAATACGGCGATCTTTTTACTCAACCCCGTAAAAGAATCTCCCCTACCAACCAACAGCCTTCGACGCATGAAGATCGAGCGTATCAAAGTGATACTCAAATCAAGTCCCCTCCACGGCTATCTTCGCCACAAATCCCTCCATTACCGAAATCCCCACCGGCAAAGCTGCGTGACACCCGCAGTTACACCGATGATGCCGTATCTTTGAAATCAACGCGGAGTACGCGTAGATATCGCGTCGAAGACGGTTCCAGACATTCAGGAGAGGAATCAGAGATGCTCTCCACACTTTCTATGCCGGCATTGCCCGGTCATCGTACTTCACTTGAGACGCGTCGAATGCTAGGATCTATGCCGTACTCTTCTCAGGAACAACGGCCGTCCCACCTAGCCAAGGGAGCATCTCCTCATGAGCCTCCGACCATTCCCCTTCCTGAACTCCCCCCTCTCAGCCCTCTCCCTGATGTCCCCCCTCCGACAATCTCAGCAGGCCCGAAAAGCATAGCCAATGGTCGGCGTAGAGCCCATACCCTGTCCTCAATTTCTTTGCCACCAATACCATGCCCTCCGTCCTCCGTGCCATTATCTCCTCGCGAGTCCCCCGACAGAAGAATGGATGACGAGAGATCCAACAAAGAGAACGATGATCTTGACATCGACTCTGCGCCAGTGGAACAATTACGACAGGCTTTAAAAGACCGGTCTCAACAAGTAGATCAATTGCTGAAAGCCGCTAAAGCGCATCTTTCGGAGAAGACTGACCTTGAACAGAAGATTGCCCTCTTGGAGAAAGAAGCCGCTCGGCGAGAAAAGGAGATACAAGGACTCACCTGGCTGGTGAACAATCGGGGTGCTGCAGTTGGGGAAAGTCCGATGATTCTGGCTCCTTCTAAATCCACAAGTGCACTGCAAACAGAGAAGAGCACTTTCAGTCCCTCTTCGCCATCTGCATCAAAAAATCCCGCGTACCGATATCTTAACGCCGACTATGACTCGGGAGCAGAATCTCATCAGACGTCTGGTGGCGAGTCAACAACTGCAGTGCGAACCCCGCGACCCAAACGTTACAGTAAGGTACCAGCGAAACCGACACTTTCACAACGTTCATCTCTACGTAACGGCAGTACAGCAGGCTCCGACGCATCCATTCCTTCCGTCCCTGCTTTGGATAAGCGAGCATCAGTCTCTTCCGTCGCTTTCTCGGCGACATCAACGTCGTCGACATCGTCCTTGATACCGCCGAGTCCATCCACGTCAACACTGTCAGTCATCCCCGAGGGTGTCCCAGTACCACACAGGCAGGCATCAGCGCCGTCATCATCCTCTCGCGATCCGGCAATTATGGCCGCTATCATTCGGAGTCGCGAAAAGGAGCAGAAGCGCACGTCAAAACTGCCTGCATCGATGCCATCGGCATCTGCTCCTACCCCCGCTGCTGCGTACGCAGCTAACTTGAAGCAAGGCCCGTCTATTGCTCAGGTGCTGGCTCATCCGTCAAGTTAACTAAGGATACCATTTCGATTTATGCATACGGCCGGCAATGCTTTTGTCAAGGATGTATGTGTTTCTTGCCGCCAGTGCTGTATTTTTGTTCTAACCATATTATAGGCCAATGCGCATGCTGTACATATATTTTCGGTTGCATGGGCGTGCCAAAAGTAGATGTTCTTTCTTGCTGGCAAACCCAGGCATTCTCCGTACTGAGTACCGAGCCCATTTGGATGATTAACCATATCATTATTTCATTCCTTTGCTTCCTCTTTAGACTGCATTTACAATAATTTATCAGCAAATACTTTCTCACTAATTTAGTATTTGTATGTCTAGACGAATGACAAAGGGCTACCTTACGATTCTGCGGTTTCTAATAGGAACTTGAAATATGTTGAGACATTCTTAGTAGAAAATATAGCAAGCTCTAGGCCGACTGTCGCTATCCAACTGAAAGGGTGGCTTGTTACAGGCTACTGAGATGATTCGGGTCTTAACTCTTCTTCTTCATTTATATCTTCCGGTCCTTCAGGCTTATCGGTATGTACAAGTACCAGTCAATACCAAGTCATCATTCAACGAGAATTAACGTACGGCTGTCAAAATAGCCTGGAGACCAAAGTGGTCGCTCACCCACAACTCTCCGCATTTCAAATCCATTCCAATCCTTTCTGGCGGCGTGATATCGAACCTCGTCTTCCCAGCTGGCGTATAGGACAAAATTCTGTCCATACGGGACTTGGGGAATTCGCCTGCACCTCCTCCCTGTTCCCCCCAAGTGAATGCCTCCTCGTCGTCAAGCTCCCCGGCAGTGTCAGCCAGCTCTAGGCTGAGAAGCGCGTCATCAAAATCCTGATCAAACGCGTTCAAGTCACCCGCCACAACCCCACCGGTGGACGAGTTCCTCAACAGCACGGCACATTCCTTCAACTGATGAAGCCTATTAGGCCTCCCCGTCGCCATGGACTCCAAATGAGTATTGACTACCCTCAAGTTCCGTTTGAAGCCCCGTGTACTGATCATACGGAGGTCCAGCACAATAGCTGAACGTTCATGCTCGGTACGCCCATAGAATACGATCTCCGCATCTCGGATGGGGACAGTCCGCTCGACGAGAGTGACATTGCCGTATTGGTAATGCGGCCCAGGCCACTTGGTGTGGTCGACAGGCGTCACGGCGAAATGGTCCCGTACCCAGTCAGTATTCAACAGTTCTCTCAGGCACTCGGGTCTCACTTCTTGGAGCAGAATGCAGCAAGGCCCGGGCGACTGACCCTCGTCACATTTGAAGACGTCGAACTGGAGGTGCTCTAGAGCCGTGTTAAAGCGCTCCACAGCATGATCCGCTGAAAAGTCCAGATTCCATGTCACCAATTTGAGCTGGACTGGAGTGGACATGTGCTTGGTGCTTTCACCGTGAAGTTTGAGATGCTTCCACTGAGCTTCATGGTGGTTCGGGCGGAAGCGATAGACTTTGAGGGGCTTTGTAACAGACTTGTCGGGAGCAATGCTGGACCTATCGGTCATTGGGAATGATGATCTATCGCGCAGAAAGGTAGGGATCCTTCGGCCAAAGGCGTGAGGGACGACTCAATCAAAGCACATTAGCCGACTTACAGACTACTGAAGATACCCGTTTTGAATATGAAGCGATCTGTTCAGGGAGAGATAGCAAATGAGAAGATGGCTTGAAGGAAGAAGACTGGGGGCTTGAATGCGTATTTACAGTGCCGAAAGATGTAAGAGATAAAAGTCGGATCGATAGCTCACGTCATAAGCTGCGTGTCAAACATGAGGCCATTGCTTTGCCACTGCTTTGCTTACTCCGTTGACCCTTCAAGACGACACACTACACTCGGCGTGGGTGGCTTAAATTAAGAACGTGTTCCTGTTCAAATATCGTACAAGCGTCCACATGCTCTGGCGTCTATAGCTCAGCTTCTTCCCGACCAATCGTCTCCTCCTTTGGGCTCTCAAAGGCGCGCAAAATATTCGTCTTGATTTTTATCTCGTCGAGTTTGGATGGCGAAAGGCTCCGTTTCTTTAGCAACGACTCTAGCCTGGTGGAGAGAGTGGGGTCACGCGACACATTGACGATAACGTTGGATGTGCGAGGAAGTAGATGCTCGATCAGAAGATGAACGCAAAGAAGTACAAAAAAGGCGCCCACCGGTTAAGCTCTTTCTCAAGGTACCCAGCAGGTCCGCTGACTTGCTTTTCCATAACCCGGAAATAGTACTGAGCAGATTCGCTCGTGTTGGAAGCTAGGAGTGCCTTCGCTTCTTCGACAACTGCCTTCTTTGCATCTTCAGCGGCGGCGAAGAATTTGCTAGCAAGGGCGTCAAAGTCAGGGAGGCGCCCGGCCTGTGGTTCACATGAATCAATCATGTCTTCGAACAATTAAGACGGCGCTTACCTTGTCTGTCAAACCTCCTCCGACTGCACGATGGGTGCCGCATTTCTCATTCAGGAAGTTGACGAAATCGACTTCGGAGCGTCCACCCTCGTAGCTTATGCCCTCCTTGTTATCCTTGGAGAAAAACTTGATCGTTGGGAAGCTTGTGACTTCATATCTCTTAGTCAAGTCGCTGTTTTTCTTGTCATCACCATCGACGTTAGCGATGATGCACTAGAAAACATGAATAACGGATCAAATTCGAGAAGAGTCCAGAGCGCACATCGCTTTCCGGTAGGAAGGTCGTTGCGACTGGTGAATTCCTAAGTTTAGTCAATTCAACATAGCAAGAAGAACGCCCACACCTTTCTCATATGCCGGCTTCATATTTTTGCAGTGACCACACCATGGCGCCTATAGGTATGTGAGAAAAAGATAATAGAGGAAACAAACACAAATGAACTGACAGTGAACGCAACAAGGACATTTTTAGTGGGATCCTTCATAAGAACTGAGTATTATGTATGACTGGACACGCCTTCATCCACTGACCATAGCGACTTCATCAAATGTTGAAATATCCAAAATGGGGTATGATGGCGGGGGAGGCGGCTTGATGCTCGACTTGACACCTGCCTTTTCGGAGATACTGTCGTGTATTCCTTGAGAAATTATTGCAAAGCAGACAAGAGACGATTTCATACAATGCAGCTAAACTGTCGAGATCGCGTCCACCAGAATAAGCCTCCTCTGTACCATCGGCGTTGAACCATTTCAATGCTGTAGCCAATAATTAGAATGGCACGGAGGAAACAGCCTTTTACTTACTCGGAAAACCAGTGACACCATATTTTTGGCCCAACGGCTTGCCTTCGCCATCAGCATCTACTTTGGCGACGTAGACTTTGTCTTTGACATGCGAGAATGCATCCGCGACTTGTTCATATACAGGTGCGAGATTCTAGTTCACGACTTAGTACCAAAATGAATAAGTGGTGGGAATAGACACGTACCTTGCAGTGACCACTAATAGTTCCACGTCTGTCAGCATGAGAAGCCAACCAAAGAGATTTCTGACGTACCACCAGGGTGCAAAGCTAGTGGTAAAAGGCCAGTTAGATACATTCAACATTGAAAGCGCTCGAGACATACAATTCGACAAGGCCAGGCTTTCCGACACCTACAACGTCGTCAAAGTTGCCAGGGTTTAGTTCAAGAACATTGGAGGCGCGTACTCCGGCTACAAAAGCCGTCGCAAATAGTGCAAAGAACGCCTTCATGATGGGAGAGAGGAAAGGAAAATGTAACTTCGGTCGAGCCGTCGGCCACAAGAAATATCTCCACGTCAGTTGATTGGTCATCAGAGGTACAGCTTGATGTTATTGCTGCGGGTCCTCACGGTTATTTTGTACGACTTCCTGTATGGTATTGTTAAAATTAAACAAGATTGACTCATCCTTGGCCACTATGAGAGCTACGATGAAGTTGGGACTTAGAGGAAGGTGCTCATGTTGGCCCCTGTCTTGCCACGTGGTTATCTAATCGATGTCAAAATCAAAACTTTTTTCCTCCGGTCCGTCAGCGGGCTGGCTCAGTCAGCTTCATCCACTTGAGTCAGCTTGCACTCGGAAATTTGCACAGCGCTTGCTAAGTGTTCACTGAAGAACCTTTTTAAAAACAAGCGTCATTACAAGACTTTCAATCTATTGTTATAATGGCCTCCGATACTATTCACCAGGATCCTGATCTCGACGATGTCGATACAGGCGATCAATACATAACCAGCGACGATGTTCTTGCAGAGGTACCCGATGATGGCGACCATCCCATGGACGAGGACGATGACGGAGAAGACGGCGATGTCGTCGGCGACCTGCCTGGGACATCCTCCTCTGGCGAAGACAACTCGGTGCAAGCCTTTCCCAATCACCAAGCATCCGTCTTTGCGATTTCCATGCATCCAACAGAAGCTCTCGCTGTATCTGGAGGAGAAGACGACTTTGGGTACATCTGGGATATCACAGACGGAGAGGTGATTGTCAAGCTGACGGGGCATACCGACAGTGTGACCAGCACAGCTTGGAGTCGGGATGGTGAGCTCATCGCAACTGGAGGCATGGACGGCAAGGTCAGGATATGGAGAAGGGTGGGGAAGGAAAACTACCGGACCTGGGAATTTTTGACAGAGCTTCAAGGACCTGATGAGGTCATGGTATGTTTTCCGATAATGATTGATTTCTGCTTCTGAGCAACCCTTCAGTTTTTGAGATGGCATCCTAAGGGTTCTGTGTTGCTTGCAGGCTCCAATGATTCTACCCTCTGGTTGTGGCAACGTGAGCTTTCTTCCTTTACTTTGCATATTTATTGACAATGTCGGTCCAGTGCCTTCTGGGAACACAATGCAGGTCTTTGCAGGACATACAGGGGCTGTACAGTGTGGGGAATTCACCCCAGACGGTAAGCCAGTGTGATGCAACGCGTCAAAATCATATAATGATATCTCTTCTCCAGGCAAAAGAATCGTTTCAGCTTGTGCAGACGGAACTTTGATATACTGGGATCCCCGGCAATCGACACCTATATTCAAACTGTCGGCAGATGACGCGCGCTTCAACCTTGATGGTATCACCTCCCTAGCTGTCAACTTCTCTTCAACACTCGCCGTTGTTGGAGGTGCCGCAGGAGGTGTTCGCGTGGTCAGTTTGAGCAAGGGTGAAGTCGTCTCTACTTTGGGAGGTCATACCGAAGGTGAAAGCATCGAGGCCGTCCAATTCATAGATCTAACTGGCAACAACACCGGACCTGGTATCGTCGCTACGGGAGCTACCGACGGCAAGATCTGTATCTGGGACCTATCAACGATGCGATTGCGAACAACACTCGAACACGAGGTATGTTATTGGCTGGTCAACGTCGCCACAATCGTCATAATGTGTTTCGTAGGATGCTATCACATCACTGTTGGCGTTGCCGCCCCCTAAGAGCCATCTTCTGGTTTCTGCTTCTGCCGATAAGACTTTACGGACGTGGGACGCTCGTACTGGCACTCTTATTCGAGAGCACAAGGGCCACCAAGGCCCAGTTTTGGGTGCGTCTCTTGGTTTGGATGGATCTGTAGTTGTCAGCGCGGGAGATGATGGCGTTTGCTTGGTTTTTACCACGGAAGAAGCGGAGGAACCTTAGAAAAATGTGCGCCTTGTTTGTAAGACAGTTTGAGTTGTTAAGGTTACCTCTGATTCTTACTCTCCCACAGGTAGAAGTGCAGATATATAAACTGTTGTAGCATTTATGAGTGGGGTGTTGCCTTGGTTAATGATTGACTTATAATCCGCTGAACAATTACTTTGATCTCGTATGTCAGCGTCCCGAATTCCATGAGCGACATGTGACGTCGTTTTGCCTTCATAAACTGTCGTGGTTGCAAATCATATACCCAGGAAGTCCTTTTCTTCGCTTCATCTTTCTTCGACTTTCCTTTAGAGCAGAGCTCTCATTAATCTCCTTCTCCACAGCCGCACCTAGTCGACGTGTCGTTTCCAGTCTTTATCTACACTCGTTCATTTTCGAAGATGAAATTTGCTGCTGGACGGTCGGCTTTGATTTTAACCCTGCCCCTTGTTGGGTATGCCTATCCAGTTTCTTTGCGAGCCGCTGGTAGAAGCTACGGCCAAAAAGTCTCTATGGGAAACTCCTCCAACACCCAGTCGGTTGGTGCCGCGTATTGTAAGTACCTCCATCCACTCTGTTTTCTACTTAGTTGATATCACTCTGCAGTCATCACAAATGAGGCCTCGGGAAATTTCGTCGTTGCCGCTGACATGTCCAACGATGGGACTCTGGTAAAATTTGACCATACCACTGAGGTAACATTTAGTAATTACCTACTTTATCCAGACCTTGCGTCAGGCTGTCAGCACTGGAGGTATCGGCAGTCATGGAGATGATGCCGGTGCAAACGGTCCCGACGCCTTGTTCAGTCAAGGCTCAGTTAAAGCTTCTGCATCGGGAAAGATCCTTGCGACAGTTAATGTAGGTTACAACCGGACGTAGCTTTACCATTGATCCAACTCTCTCACAGGCTGGTTCGAACACGATATCTGCGTTTAGCATCAACCCTTCCGACCCTACAGATATTTCAATGATCGGTTCCCCCGTTGGAAGTGGCGGGGAGTTTCCTGTGTCGGTCGCTATCAACAGTGCTGGCGATACCGTCTGTGCTCTCAATGGAGGCGCAGTGAATGGCGTCAGGTAATGAACATACTCTGGTTTCCTGACTCTGGGAATAACTGACGCCCACACCTAGTTGTTTTTCTGTCAGCGAGCAGAATGGCTTGGTACCTGTCACCGGCACTAATCGCTCGCTCAATCTTAACCAGACTACTCCTGCGACAGGTCCTGCAGGATCTGTTAGCCATATAGTCTTTTCGGAAGACAACAAGCAGCTCATCGCTTCAGTCAAAGGTGTACCACCGACACCTGGATTTCTCGCCGTATGGGACGTTGCTGATGATGGATCTTTATCTGAGTCTTTTACTCCCGTCGCCCCTGCAGAAGGGGGTCTTCTCCAGTATGTTCACCTGCTGTGTATTATGGGCCGTCATGAGTGAGCTAACAAAAGGTTCTCGATGACAATCATCCCGGGAAAGAACGCGATCTTAGCTACTGATGCTGGAATTGGCTTCGACATCTTTGACTTTAGCTCTGGTACAAATGAAAGCAACAAGTCATCAGTTGTCGCTATCGATGGCCAAAGCGCGACATGCTGGTCGAGCTTCAGTCCAAGTAAGTCATATTTTTCTGACATCATGTTGCCCATTTACTCAATTTGCTTTAAAAGATACAAAGAACTTCTTTTTGACTGATATCGGAACCTCTATGGTAACCGAAATCAATGTCGATAACGATCTTGTGGGCACTGTTGTTAAAGTAAGTCCAGAGTTCACCACGTTCCTACATCGCTGATACTCGTATTCCGTACAGCAATATAACCAAGGACAAGGAGCTGCTACGATAGATAATGATATCGCTTCTATGGGTAGCAATGAGTGAGCCTAAATATCATTTCCTCTCCATGACTCAAATCTTAATGTTTAACCCTCAGCTTCATGTACATCCTGACGCCAAACGTGACCGCTCTCAATGTGCTTTCGTTGAAAGCACCGGGAGACGCCCAGTTGATTCAGAAACTCGACATCGCAGGGCCTGCCAGCGCGGCTGGTCTTCAAATCAGTGAGCATCCCATCTGTATGTCTTCGTACTGTCTTATCTTGATGGGTCACAAGGCGCTTCTAATCTACAAGGTATGACTACTTTCATTGCACAGTAGTCGTACATTCTCAACTGTCACTCTGACCAATGTCGATGAGAGTTTTCTGTTGTGAATCCCCGGTTCTTTTCATGATACAAGGCAGTTAAAGTGAAAATTTTGCAAGTAGTCAAAAGAGTCTATGTACTGGATACATGTGAGTAGATACATACAGATTATCTGACTAGTAGGTTGAGTTGTAACGTAGCGAATAGTACGATCATGTAGCATAAATCACTGCATATCCCACTCTGCCCACATCGCAGGTGAGCCGTTAGTAACCGGCGGGTTGTTCGCCCCGAGTTCTTTTGTTTCCACCAGCTCCACTATGCGGTCGCTGACACCGTCTTTATCGTTTTTGGCGCCTCGCATCCCAACTAGAATCGTATCATTCGAGCTTACAGCAGGTCCGGAATACAAGAAGCGAATATTTTCGCCTTCTATAACCTGCACAAGACGGCCAGTGAGAATATTCCTGATTTCGATGAACTCCGGCGAAAAGAGGAGAAAATGAGCGCCACGATGGGCAAACGAAGTTGCCTGCGTTTCCCACTTGACATATGTACACTGACGGCTGGGTTGGCCGTGTTTTGTGATATAGCATCCAACACCTTGAAACGGGGAGTCAAGACAAAGACAGCTCGATTGGAGTGAACACCAACTATCATAGACGACCAGAAGCTCGTTTGCGTCACAACGAACAAGCCCTAGTGGCTTAGCATCCTCTAGGCGTGATTTCAGTGTTGTCATGACGGAATTATTTGCTGCGTCACTTAGATTGGGGACAACTGTCACTGTAGATCGTGCTAGGCTGGTCATGAAATCAGCAAGGCTGCTAAACGAGAGGACTAGATGTCACACACTTGGTTGGATCCAAGATGACTATCCCAGCATCAGTACATACCCCAATAGTCTTGACTAACGCCGTAATCTCGTGCGCATCTTTGGGAACATAACCAGCCTGAGAAGACTGTTAGTAAACTTATACAAACCTAAGCAGAGCACGAACATCACCAAAAGGACGAAAGGATCTTGCGGTTGTTGGAGAGTTGCGTCTTGGAGACATGGGCGCCTCTGACACATCTACAGCCTCAAGTACTTGAAGGCCGAGTGACACTTGCAAAAGCTTCTTTGAGGCGTATATGACTAGTAGTATGTGAGTCACTTCACGAACGAGAGGGTGAACCGCTTACTCAAGACCCGTGAGCCGATGTGCACTTGCCGAAAGAAAAGAACATTGGCGTCATGGCCTGCTACTTTTTCCAGTGAAGCTTCCAGGGTTTTCTGTTGAGCTTGACCAAGCGCCACTCGTGCAACAAGGTCGAGGGAATACGACGTTAGGACTGAATCGTGATGTACAAGAAATCTGTTGAAGGTCTTGTTTTCAAACGTCTGGACGGCAGCTATTGACGTCGGATTAGGATGATCTAGAACCTTCCGAAACTCTAGGGCGAGAGGTTAGTTTCAAGACGCGCACGAGAGGATGCTATTAACCATCCTTTCCGCGTAATGAGACATATATGCCTGATGTACAGCCAACGGCAAGAAAATTACGCCCTCCGCTAACTAGATATCTGGATGAGTTCTAACCATAGGATACAGTTTATAGTGACCAACCGAATGGCACTGCGCTGGTAACCTTACCAGTCAAATGCCCTCCCGAGATGTATTTCGGTCCCGTAACACGGAAGAAAGAGTCGGAGAGCGTCTGTGCATCGAAGTACTAGTATGATTTTATAAGTGAAAATAATAGATAGAAACGACGAGGTATACCATGTTTCCGTCCTGTCTAGCTTTGTTGACCCCAAGAGCATCAACAAGATAGTTGTACCACTTTCTACGTATCGAATCACTCAGAACATAGAGGGTATATCGGTGATTGACCCTACTTGAGGCGTGGTATATGGTGAAGGGATATACGGGCACGTTTTGGTATCGCAAACCTAAAACACCACCATCCTTATCGTATTCCTTACGATATTCAGGGGGATCAGAGAAGGATCCTAAACGTAAAAAAGACAGAGGGAGCGGCTATCTTAATTTTAGTAACCAGCTGAGACGCTGAAGGCATGTAGCTTACGCGGGAGATGAGATATCGTTTAACAACGGCATTCGGTCTCGTCTCTTCGCGGGTCAAAAGGACTGCATCTCTTTTAGAGAGAAATCAACCACAGCGAAATATAAACTTACAGAAATTGTCCAGAAGGGCCACGACAAGGTCGGTCCAAGACCCGGACGTTGATGAGCGGGCTCTTCGTGAAACAGGTCCAGAGTACACAAGTGTACGGCTGTCATCATACAGATCCATGTCCTATATAGAATTTTAGGCGCAGAGGGCTAGGATGAAGTATGACCCTTACGATCGTTTCGCCCTTCTGATACTGCAAACTTTCGCATAATGACCAAAATTTGACCTTACTCTCTGCCGCCTCTATTCCGGGCTGAGTGCTCTTTATGAAATCGCTGAAGATCCCTAAACTGATTGGCAGACTTTCCAAGTCTGGATGTCCGGAATCTTTCTCGGTCAGTTTCAGTATCTGTTCAAGGAGTAAGCTGAGACGGGGCAGCCTAGTTACGGAGCGCGAGAGGAAGGTGACCAAATCACGTTTTCGAATTCTCGGGTCGGATGACACAGATTGGATGAAAGACTGGTAAGAAGGGTTTCGTTTAAGTTCTTGTCGGTGACGAGACTCCGCTATAGGGTAGTGTTTGATATAGATTTCGTACGCAGACCTGAAACTAGGGTTCAAAGCGGTCTCCAGTATGATATCAGCAATACTAAGAACGAATGGATGCTGCTCGCGTTGGCGAGCAAAAAGAGCTGCTAAAAGTCGTTGGTGATGGGTAAGAATCTGGTTCAAATTCCCGAAAACTTCGGTGATGAACCGGGGTAGGATGTTTTCGGTAATGATTGGCGGGGAAGCAGTCCTCAATGGCGTTATGAAAACCTGGAATAAGCCGTTAATTATCCATAACGTACACAGATCGGGTGCTTCTCACATCTTGTACAGCCTCTAAGTCAGAGACATAATCGCGTTCCGATTTGAACACTTCAAATAATACGGACTGTCTTTGTACCTCTTTTTTTCCGAGAGCTTCTCGGGCCTCTGAAGGGACTAATTTATACCATTCTTGATCAATTTCAGGTAATTCTCCGGCTTGAAACTTCCGCAGTCCTTCTTCCGGTTCCAATCTGTCGCAGAAGTTAAGTATAATACTCCTCGGATACTAAAGTACACGTACGACAGATTAGAAAGTTGTTGAGTCGCGTTATCGGCGTCACCGTGTGACTGCAATCATATTCAGGAAGAAAACATTTGTTACAGGAACATGCACATACGCCAGCAGACGCGGTTTCGTAATGGTCACTGTCATCCGGCTGATCATAAGACGAAGCCAAAGATAGGTACGATTCTTCTCGTCGTAGGTGCGGACCATCACTGCCCAAAGCACTTCTGCTATGTCGATGCGAGAGCATCGATGTATTTCCGGGAGAAAGTGTAGCTCTTTGAGACGATGAACGAAATAACTGAGGTTCTGGGAAAGCAATAGGAGGTTCCCGTGCTTCATAAACTGTGCTGGCATGGCTAGGACTGGAAGATTGGGAACGAAGGATAGAATGGGGACGCGGTTCGAAGGCCCCTGGAATGTGTTGATCTGAGGTGTCCCACGGGTTGGACATATGTTGCTGGCCTGCCGCCGGCGTAGTAAGTTCGAATGCATAGGGTGAAAAAGGTGGTGCCGGGTTCATTGGCTGCTGGGAGCCTGGAGGTATGGATACATGGGGTCGCGAATGGTGATTATTAGAATACATGATAAATAATCGAGGAACAGCGCAAAATCTTGAGATACAGCAAGTAGATTCGTAAGATCGTGGCAGTTAGTGGAAGAGAGCACCGGCCCGGTCCGAGCACCGAGGGTCCTAGTACTTAATTGCCTGTGTTTGGAATTGAAGCTTCAAACAGCTTCAAACATCGCGTCAACAACGCGTGAAATCTTACCACCATGTCCAATTCAATACCTCCTTCCGCACCAGGGCCCTCCGTTCCGTTAACTCGGTCCTATACATATCATTCACCGACACCTACCGCAGCAGGACCATACATTCTGGGCGTAGATGAAGCAGGTAGAGGTCCTGTGCTGGGCCCTCTTGTGTATGGAGTAGCATACTGTCCAGTTTCATACCAGGATACCCTGGAGACAATGGGCTTCGCGGGTAAGGGGTGCTGTACAATTAATTATCCTCCTCCGGCAACTTATAATGTTAAATCAGACTCCAAAACCCTAACACCCGAGATCAGATCCTCATTACTCAACACTCTCACCTCTGATCCTGCCAATCTGGGTTGGTCTGTAAGAGTCATCAGGTATGTGTTACTTTCCTCATAAGTTGACGTACGAAGCCAACCTTCTACATTTTTAGCCCCCAAGATATTTCTAGTGGCATGTTGAAGCGACCTCCAACCAATCTGAACCAACAATCGAGAGATGCCACGATTCTTCTCATACGAGAAGTGATCGACTCAGGAATCCAACTAGCAGAGGTTGGTTGACTCTAGGTTGCTCTACAGTTTGCGTATCTCATTGATAGGTTTACGTCGACGCTCTGGGTAACACTAAAGACTATCAAGACTTCCTCTCGAAACGATTTACCGGAATACGCTTCATAGTAGAAACAAAAGCAGATTTCAAGTACAAGATAGTTGGCGCTGCCAGCGTTGGCGCCAAGGTCACCAGGGATGCTTGCATTGAGACGTGGACTTTCGAAGAGACTAACTACAAGCCGCCCATGGCGGAAATGGGTTCCGGATATCCATCTGGTACGTCTTTCTTTCCACGAGGACAAATGAAAGACTTTGACACTCAGTACATCCTGAAGATCCCAATACCAAGGAATGGATGCGAAATTGTATGGACCCTGTCTTTGGGTTCCCGAAGGTCGTCCGGTTTTCATGGGCAACCGCAAAAACGATCTTGGAGAGGGATGCGCACAGTGTGAAATGGTATCTCTTCGCTTTTTCTTAAAACCATCGCAAGTTTATCGTTTTGTCATTCAGGATTGATGAAGGCCAAGAATCGCTTATTGAATCTTTCCAAAGCGCTCAAGGATTGGACAAGGATCGTTGCATGGTTGCTAAAGACCTTAATCTCAAAAGCATTGCGACATTATGATCGGTACCCGACAACATCATGTACTATAGACATATACATTAAAGATAGGTGCCACGCAGGCATGTAGCAATGACACATCATCTAGTTAGCTGAACATCGTTACCGACGTTTTGAAGGCGGAGTGCCCTGAGCTTCACCATCTGCCTTCCTCTTCGTCCCAAACCCAAACGTAACCTTCGAACGCTCGGAGACTCCAGGTGTCCCATCCCTCGAAGATGGTTCAGCGGCAGAGCCGATCCTAGAGAAACCTGGTTTGGGCGTAGGAGAACCCGTACTACCAATCGAAGAAAAGCCGGATCCCAAAGCTCCCCCGTTTGCCAGGTTCTGCACCGCAGGTGCAGGTAAGGTAATGAAACCGGAATCTGCGGCTTGGGCTTGGGCTTGGGCATTCTTGTTGCTTTCCTTCTTCTTCTTGGTCTTCTCCGTTTTGCCTTTCGACAAAGGCTGTGTCTCGATGAAATCGGCAGCTTGCGGCACGGCACTACAATGTCATAAGATACCGTCGCAACACATCCTTACGAAAGACTCACCCTCTGTTACCCACGGAGAGGACAAAATGAGCCTGACCTGCCTTCTCTTGGCGCTGCAAAAAGGCCTTATTCATACTCAAAGGAGTGTCTCCGCTAGCCATCGCAGCCTTCTTTTGTTCTTCTGCAATCTTCTTCAACCGTTTCTCTGTCTTCATTTTCCCAGAACCCTTTCCATGGAACTTGTGAGACAACGCTTTCCATGCTTCCTTGGGTGTGAGACTACGTCCGTACTCGTCATAGTACACGATGTTAACATCAGGTTTGTAGTTCTTGAATGACTCCAGGTTTTCGCGGGCTTCCTGTTGTTCCCGAATACGATTCTCGTACTCTCGCTGTGCTTGGTCCCGATTACCTCCGCGTGACTGCAGTCTTTCCATCTCCCGCTGAGCAACCCGACGACGCTGATCGGCAAGCCAGAGATCTCGCTGAAGCTGTGTCCTTTCTCGCTCCTTCGCATCCGCACTCGGAGTAGAAAGTATGCCTTGTTGCCGCAGTATGTTCAGAGTCGATGCCATGCCGGAATTGAAGGTTTGCTCGGATGAAGTACCACCAACGCCGTCATCCACGGTTGCACTCTCAGCTTCGGTGGTTTTCAGGACATCTTCGATAGCGTTCAACATATCCATATCGTAATCGTCGTCGTCCTCATCCTTGACGGCCACTTCTCCAGCTTCCAACTCCTCTAAAGCTTCGTCTCCTGGCGCCATAGATACATCTCTTGATAGAGACCGTTGTTGACGACTCGATGATGCTGTAGCAGGTATGATTTCTTTGGGCTCCTTTTTCACGACAATAGGATTGTTTCCAACGGAGCGCACGAACTCTGACGTATCGTCAAAAGTTAGACCTTCCGTAGAGGCCGCTTCAGGATTCGTATCGTCCCGGTTTTCCGTTCGATCAATAACCATGTCTTCATCCTCCTCCTTTGATCGTTGAGCGGTGACTAATACATATGTCAGAAAATAGGCACACAACATTATGTTTCTGACATACTTTTCTTCGCCAACTCTTCAGGAGACAGCTTAGTGGCTTTCCGAAGTTTCGTTCTTCTTGAGCGTGCTAATGCAGCCTGAAGCTCGTCATCATCGACAAAATTCATGTCAAGGTCACGCGGACGCGGAATTATAGGCTTCTGATCGACATCCATCTCGTCAGCATCAGCTAGTTCAGTCTCGGCTGGAGCACGCCTGGAAGATCGTTTCTTCTTTGTCTAAAGGAGACCAATTGAGCGAAGCTGTAGCGCAGGAACAAAATAACACGTACCTTCGGTTTTTTGAAACCTACATCACCTTCTTTGAGATAGTCGCCAGTTTCTATATTTTCTACACAAAGAGTAAGGCACAATTCCAACAGCAAAAAGTAGGGGACCTACTGTCGTAGTCTATGGACAATAATGCTTTGTTAACTGCCGCTGCCGCTGCATGCTTCTCCTCTTCTTGCGCTGCCTTCTTTGACTTCACTGCGCTTCCTAGACGGAAACCCTGGGGAAAGGTCAGTCTTTGCACAGAGACAAGGATGGAGTACTGACCATTTCTTGCGAACCTTCAAGTTCTTCGTCGTACTTGGACAGAATAGAGCGTTTCATCCCCTGCTTCCCACCCACAAATTCCTCGTCGTCGTATCCTGTGTAATCACGCTTCTTTATCTTTAGTTCATTACGCTTCTTAGTGGCCTCTGCCTCCGCCATTTCAACGTTCTGGAGTTCATCCTCTGCGGAAGTATTAGGAAAACGGAAGGGCAGCACAAGTGGGGAAACCCACCTTCATTATCCAAAATTCGACTATCCTTCAACGTGAGTATACGATCCTCACCCTCTTCCATGGCGTCAAGGTCATGGCTAACTTTAAGGCCAGCGAGATCACCTGGGCAGCAAAAGGGCTAGTAAGCAGGTTATATAAACCACGACATGGAATACTCACGTTCAGTGTATTCTTCTCCCTGATACATCTGGTCCAAGTTCTCTAATTCTTGCTGGCGCTTCTTGGCGAGTTCCTTTTCCTTCTTCTTACTCCTCTTGATCCATTTTAGAGTATCGTCGGTATCGCCATCTGCATCACCAAGCGTCGAGCCTTTGAGGGAAGCATTGAGTTCCCGTCGATTTCTCACCCTATGAAAGACGCATTTATGAGCATCGATGCATCGAACCAATTACACAACAGAAGCGATGTTTCTATGAAGGCCACCAGGGATAGTAGGAACAATATTGGCAGTCTAAGGAAAGAAAACTCACTTGGCTATTCTATCCTGAATCTTCCTGTAAGCAAAAAAGAGTCTCGTCAGCACTGAAAATTAGTTAAAAAGCCATGACATTTACTTTGTTTCGCGATCCTTGGCCTCGCGCTCTCGTTGTTTCGCATAATTGTCTTCTGCCTGTTTTTCCTTGTCGTCACTTGAAGCCTTGTCGTCAGTCAGAGGCTTGAGACCAAGAGATATACGGATCTTGTTGGTCTCCTCCAAGCTGATGCTTTCCTCCATGGACATGCTGGGCGAAGACAAGAGATGAGAGATGATGTTGATTGTACTTGTTTACGATGTGACGAATTCAAACCGCCCATTTCCAGCTTGATCCAAAGTCGCAACGATGGCCACCGTCGCTGGTCCATTTCTACGAACATACCGATATCTGGCACGCTTATTTCCTCGCCGTTTTTCGTACACCTTTTCTGACTGCTCAAACAGCAACGGGAAGCTCATGAGAGGCCTGTCATCTTCTACTCGCTCGTAATGGGAATCGGCGGTCCAGTCATGGCGTACACCATACCCTCCATTCGAGAGAAATACTTTGGCTACAAGCCTGCGGAAAGAGTTCCCATAACTTACCCTCGTGCGTCTTCATTCCTATGCTATGGTCGTGCTCTCAACACCATTGCAGTGCCCCAGCGACCCCGACGACCGGTGCCACCAACATATGACGACTAACCGGATGAGTTTGCCCCCAATCCGTGGTAGAAGCTATGTGTAGGAAAGAATAAATGCAACGAAGGTCTTTCGCATGCCAACAAACCTAAGAGTGACAACGTCGGTTCCGACTTCACCCTTTGGGTTGAGATTCTTTTATATCCAAAACTAATGACATCTATCAAGCCTCAATCTAAATATCTGTCTCTCCAGCACTTTTCTTCCCACCGCTTCCTGTCCCTTTGACCATATGCCAGAGCTCAGGACCATCGCGAATGAGCGCCTCATATACGGTCAACGTGACAAACAGCTGGAAAAACTCTGGAACAACTTACTATGACAACTTCCACAGCAATGAGCGCGATAATGACCAGCTCAAGCATGTGCGAGGAAGACTAGACCATCGTTAGCTCAATTACAGAGGAAGCAGTCACAAGTACCTCAGTCAGCAGCTGTCGCAGGACAGATTGGAGCTCTGCTGCGTACGTGATTTTGTCATTCACAGAATCTGTTCTTTGCTTGACCTCAAGCGCATCGGTCAATGAGTTGAAATGATCTATCAAAGTCAGCAGCGCAAGCAGTCATGGTATCTGTGATCAACGTACGTTCAAGCTCAGGCTCCGTCCAGTAAAAGTCTGGTACGTCACTGAAATTTTCACGATTCAAATTCAGACCTTGCCTGAATTTCATGAGCTGGCCCAATTTTTTGATTAGTGCCTCCCTCCCCAGTCCTGGCTTCCCAGTCTTCTCAAGAGAATGCGGAAGTAGGGCCATCGATGAGAGGTACTCGTCTAATGACACTTCCAAAGCGGAAAGCGCGGTTGAACGGGACAAAGCTTGTGAAAAAGCATAGCGACTAAGAACACTTTCGCTAGGGAAAACCATTGACGGAAGGTCGGAGGATGTTGGAGGAGTAGAGGTCTGGCCAAGTATAATCAAGTCACCCTGTAACCGAGTTGTCCTGCAAAAAATATAGTTAGTTACCCTGCACAAGAGATATGCACACTCACTCAGTTGGATCAGTCACGAACTCCAGCTCCTCCGTTTCTGCCTCTTTCAATGATGCAACCTCGATACCTGGTACCCGATGGATTACTTCGGATGCGAACATGCGAGCGTCCTGCTCGCCAAGCCCCCAGCAGACGAAACTGCCGTTAGCAAACACAAAGACTTCGCCCTCTCTATCTTTTGGACCCCAACGAGGGAACCACCAGGATTCATGAAAAGGTCGAGCATTATGAATAAGGTTAGGATGTGCACGAAACTTGGGTAGAAGGTAGCGCTCGGCAGTGGTCAATGTAAAAACAGTTTGGATGTCGCTTCGAGTTGGTGTTGGGTTAGCACGAATGGGAAGGGAAGCTGACGCAGAACGTCGAAGAGGCGTCGTTGCTTTAGGCTTGGGCTTTGCTCGCTCTGTTTGGTCCGAGTCGATGGAGTGCGCTGAGGAAGTGCTACCGGCAAAGCGACGCGTTGGTAAAGTCACGTTTCGTCCAGGCCTGAAGGTCTGCGAAAAGATGCTCCTTTTGAGACACCCAAACTATTTCTTCGTCAGCAATAAAATTTCGGTAGATGCTGATATGCCCACCATCTTCAACGAGGAAAAGGAAAAAGAGGTAATGAACGCCGGAACAAAGTTGGAACGCGTCTCGACATTTCCAATTGGCAATTGCCGCAAATCTCCGATCGGCATTCAACGAATTTATTCAATCAACATTCAAATATTCACGGCCATACTGATCATCACTTTCTTCGAACGATGGCAATTGCCTTGAACGTGTATGTATCAACCTTGATTTTCACCGCTAGCTCTTCAAAGTCGGGGAAACCCACACCCAAAATATGCGAGTACTCATTGGATAGCCAAGATGGAGAGATAAAGACAATAACACCTCGAACTCTATTCTGAACCGCCAGGTCGATCAAAGTAGGACAATACGACTTACCACACTGCTCAAATCGATCGCGTTGATATCCGAGCTATAGCGTTCCCAGGCGGGTTTCGTAGTCTTCTATATGATTATACCCTTGCCGCGAATGCTATACATTAAATCTTCGCAGGTACGAGTAGAAAAGGGGACCATCAATACCAGCGGGGTTCTGCACGAGTCATACCATGGTGACCGAAGCAACACCAACATGCTGGTTAAGTTCTTCTTCTCGAAGCTAGCACAAGAAGCAGCCATGTCAACCAGACAAAGCATGGCCATGTGAAGAGTGCCATGGGATAGCGGAGGAACAAATCCGAACACCAGACCTAAGTATATCTATCTTATCGTTGCCCGCGGCCTACGCACTCGTAAGTTAAATATCTCCACTTTGCATTAGTAGATGCTCTGATCACTCAGTTCAGTATTCAGGATTGCATGACTGTTCCTATCACTCGCAAAGGAAACGCACCAGTTTTTCCGCCATTCAAGTACGCAAATCTCCTCGACGAGGCCAATTTTGGCGACTGGAGGGACGAACTTGCTATCCATGGCTATGTCGTAGTTAAAGGCGCCGTCACCCCAGAAAAAGCTCTGGAATACCGCGATCGTGCCTTTTCTTGGCTGGAAAGTTTCGGTCTTGGATTCGACAGGAATGATGAATCGACTTGGAAGAATGAACACCTTCCCGTCCACATCAAGTCAGTCTTACTCTCTCCCATGGAGATCGGTCCTGGTTGTTGCATTGTAGAGGAGGCATGTTCCATGGCTATGGAATCGAGCACGAGCAATTTGTATGGGACCTTCGTACTAAGCAAGGCATTATCGACGCTTTCGCAAAGCTCTGGGGTACGAACGAACTCGTCACGTCGTTCGATGCTGGCGCTGTAATGCTTCCTCATCGTACAGATGTCACGGACGGTGGCAAGGTGTGTGATCCCCGTACCTTCCTTAATTGCTACGCTCACCGCAGGCATTAGTGGGAACACATGGATCAATCACCCTCACGTGTCGGCTTCTACTGCTGCCAGAGCGTCATAAACCTTAATGAATGCGGTCCCGAGGATGGCGGTCTCATGGTGCTCAGGAACAGTAGCCGGATTGTTGGGAAGTACTTTGACGAAATTGGCCGTGATGAGACTCGTACTTGGGGACCGGTAGATTGGTACGGTGAGTAATGTTCGCGAGAAAATTTCCTCGAAGGTTTCCAGCCTCTAACTGTCACTTCCAGGCTTTACTGATGCCCAACAGGAATGGTTCTACGAACGCGGCTGTGAATGGGTCAAGGTGGAAGCTGGCCCTGGCGACTTGATAATGTGGGACTCGAGGCAAGTGCATGATATCGACCCGGCCAATGTAGTCCATTTACTTGAAATGCTTCAAACAGGACGATACACTACAATGTCCGTCCCTCCGGTGACCGCAGTCGTGTCTGTACATGTAAGAGAGCTCGTATTCTGTTCAGAAGACTCACTTACGTGAGTTGACGCGTACAATATAGATATTTGCATGGCGCCTGCTGAGTTGCTGTCGGAAGAAGACAAAGAAACCCGATCCAATGCCTTCAAGCTCTGTCGCGGGACGGTATTCTCCTCTCTTTGCTATCAAATGTCATGATATTGATTTTCTCACCTCAGACCCATGTTCCCTTTGCTTCGATTTATAGCCGCGAGCACCAACCGAAGCTGCGTAAAGGAAAGCCATGTCCGCTCGATACAGGTATTCCTAAAGAGCCTCGCCGTGAGACAGAGAGGGTTCTCAAGTTGGCAGGAATTCTTGCGTATTAAATAAATAAATACATTGAAAAGCGCATTTCGTTCAAAGCATGCACATCAGAATAAGTCGATGCCTTTTTGATAGGTGTTTGTCTTACTTACGACTGACGTTGTCAACACAAATGAGGACCCGCGACGCGTTCTCACCACCAAAAGTAACTGACAGATCTAGAACTCGGGATTGTTCTCAAGCATCGACTCACACCAGAAAACTGTTTTTACAGCTGAATTTTCATCAAGTGTAAGGGAACAAAATACACGAGACTACACTGCGGATGGCCTGGGATAATTGATTTTTCAAAGTGTCGTCTTGCTGGATGGTGTTATCACCCTGAAATCACGGTTCAGTATCGGTTTCTGAAGGAGCGAGGTAATAACTCACCGCAGTCAGACTTGCACCCCGTTAGGGGTGTTAAGCCTCTTCATCGTCATACCAGCTTCGCAACAGAACTGGTCCATTCAGGATTACCTGAAAAACACGTAAGTTTTAGGTTGTACACACAGCAAACACGTTGGCATACCTTTGCGCTGGCAAAGTTCTATCCGAAACCCCTGGCTCACATTCACGTCGCCGGCTCGAGGATATTGGGCTACAACTTTCTGCTTAGGTGCTTACTCTGTGATGTAGGGTAAGAAAGGCATGGTACAAGAACAGATGGAACAACTTACCGAGGGGAGCGACCATCCTGGCCGAACAAAGAAAAGCGTAGTGTACCAATCAAAGTCATATAAAGCGGGCACTTTAGGGCAGGCGGACTGTTCACATGACGTCAATATCATTCAGTCATTGTATGTACTTGCTAAGTAATCGTACGCGTACCAGCTCGTGAAAATTACTCGTGCCTCCATGTCGTTAACATTAAATAAAACGTACCCACTTGCACCATATTACTTAACGTTCCACTCCAGGTGAGAAAAAAAAAACACGCCCCGTTTATACGTCCATCCATTATCAGTGCGGTCCATCGACTCGCCGGTCAGGTCGCTCGCTTGCAACCTGTTTCCAGACTTCTCGCTGGCACGATGCCTATGTAAGGCTGATATATGGATCCCCGCAGTACAAGGAGCGTGGTGGTGCTGCGTGGTAACTTAAAATTCCGCCGTCGATTCGGTTACATTCTGAACCTTGAAGGCGCGGCTATTGGGCAAACGTAAGACTAAATGTCGTCCATTCATTGTGCCTCTAATTTCTTCGAACTAAGAGGGTCAATTAAAAGATGAATGCAACAAAATAATGCAAGGACAGACCTTCGTACCCTCGGGCAAGGGCAACGTTCTTTGATAATTCTTCTCTACCTTTTCTATCACCACACGGCCTTCTTCGTCTTCCGTTTCGTTGACAGTGACAGAGAACCACGATACCATGAGGCGATGGCTTTGGAAAGTAACATTTATGTTCTCCTTGGCAACATCGCGCATGTCGAAGAATGCAATGAGTATCTTCCCGTCACTCGATTCGCGAAAGGAAGTTCTGAATTGGTGACAAAAGTCAGTAACGACAGGGCGGCAAGTGAGAAGCGACGTACAAAGATTTAGTTCTCCTCACTGACTTGTGAATTGGAGGCCGGGGTGGTTCGGGTGGTTCGGCACTTTGCTGGGAGAATTCGACTTCCTCGAGTGACTTGACTTTAGACTTATCCTTCGCCATCTGCGTCTCCTTCTTCTGTCTCAACGATCCCCATAGCTCGTCCAATCCCTGGTCTTCCACTAATGGTACCGAGGAATCATCCGAGAAGGAGAATTCCCCCCGCATAACGTTCGCTTCGGATTGCTGTTGCGATTGAGATTGTGACAAGGAGTGGGATGTCCCAGACGAATGGGCGTAATAATTGTAGCGCGGCGCATTGAGACGATCTGCGGGAGATGGTGGTACGGTGATACGAGTAGGCGAATCCACTGGAGAGAATTCGTCGCCACGTCCGCTTCCTCCTCTACGACTCTGGCGATAATCCGACATGAAGAACGATAGGATGTATGCTGGCTGTTCGACCTTCCAAGGCAGGGACAAGAAAGAACGGACCGAGATGAATATTAATGATTTATAGATGCCTGACGGACTTCTTGCCAAGTCCGGAACAAAATGCGTGTTAGGTGCACCTCGAGTGCAGTGCCGTGTGCTGGCGACGGTCGGGGAAGCAACAGTAGAATGCCTGTCAAAACGACAGCAGCCAGTCGCCAACGGGTCGCTATGCAGGCTTAAATAGCGTTAAGAGGAGCCAAATGTACCCGGGTGCCTCGTGTTAGCAGCGAGGCAACTGCAGGGAAAGACATAGCCATGAAATCAGTGGCGGATGGACCGAAAAGGAAACATGATGCCGAAGGTATGATTGTCGCTTAGGTCAGCATACCCACTTCCTTTCACTTTTCTCCGAAGTTTCGCTCGTAGAACTCGTTGCAGATCTTATCTGTTTTACGGAAATAAATACATAGAGTGCATATCTTGTCTCCAAGTGCGGTGAGTGCGGCGGGCAGCTAATGCATGCGTGTTTCAAGTAAACGCTTTCGATACAAGACTGCCTCGTACGTGCCAGGTATGCGTACTTGCTTATATCGCAATCGGATATCCGGCATTCGTTGGTATTCTTATACTTTCTTCACAGAGGACCGGTGAGCGGAATGCCTTCCCTATCTATTCACAGTATCACTCGGCAGTAAGTATCTATGCAGGGTTAGTACGGCATTGTAATTTGTCTTCAGCAAAGGTAAATATGGGCAATCGACGATCCACCGGAACCCATAAATGATGGCCACGACGACGAGGCTCAGGGGGAGGCCAATCGATTTCACTTTCGTTCTTTCTTCTTCGGAAGGAAAAGGGACCACGGGCACTTCCTTCTCACCGGTCCCTTCAGAGACACGGGTCTGTTTTTCTCACTAACCATGGCATCCCGGAGCTGACATTTGGATGCTTTAAACAAAGTTTTAGCCTTGCAGATACCTGACCGACGCGGGAAGTTCCATCCGCAGCTGACCGAAGCCAGGCTTCTTGCTCCTCATTCTCCTTCTGGAACATATCATCGAGATGAAATTGCTATTGAGTCGCCTCACGATAACCACGCGTTGAATGCTCCACGCCTGAACAAGAAAAGGAACTTCAAGCGTCATCAGCTCGGGCCATACAAAGAAGTATCACCAGGCGCTAAAGTAGGTGATGAACTTGAATGCGGCCGGAAGATCATATTGAATGACAGCCGAAGGTTCCGTTGCCTGGATTTAGGGAGGCTTATAATAGCTACTCCTGGCTATCCACGTTTGAACGTCGCGGCAGCCTAGCGAGACATATGAGGGTTTTTTTTACCAAGCCGAATTAAATATCCTGGCCCTGGAATTTGGTATTACAAGAGAATATTCTGTGCTGACAATTAATTACGCTTTTTACGGTATCCAAGGTATGTTGTTCCACCTATTCCAAGGCATGCTGTTTACGCTTTTACAGCGCATCACAACATACTTTTTTTCGCGTCGCTTTGCAATAAAATAACCAGGGCCTGGATGCTGAAGATTTCTCGCAACCTTGTATCTTCAAGGTTTCTTACGCTTCACCGGTAACACCTAATCGCCACTCGCATACTAGATGCATATACAGTCCGCCACAACATTCCAACGAGCTAGTTATTAACGCAGAAATTTTATGATGCCTCGATGTAAGTATGCGTGTTATTCATTTATGTCGATGTCACTCCTAAAATATAGGGTCCAGCGATACCACTTGGATTATTCACATATGTCCGAACGCACGACAACGGATGAACAGAACTCAAGAGCAGTATCCATTCCATCTGAACTGAGTCACCGGGGCACATTGTGGTTACATTACACGAGGCTTGTAGGTTCCACCAGGTTCTGCGCCGCCGTTCGTCCGCGTAAAAGCTCTATAAATGCGTTCCTTTAATATCAGTAGCTCGGATGCAGGTGTCGATTGTGTTCCCGGAATCTGGTCAGACGCAAACCGAAGAAATACGTGTCTATCTGTACGTATTATCGATGGGAGTTTCAAGGCGTCTAACATCGCGCAGGTGGCCCGCACGTATATTAAGGAACTATTTACTAGTCCACGATCAAGAATGACTTGATGTATTAAGTCGATGTTATCAAAGAAGGGTCCGGGCTCTTGAGTTTTCGGTAAATGTACCGAAATCACACATGCATGGGCTCTACGATCACTGCTTTGGAATCACCATGCCCAAGTGTTTCCACGTTTCCTTTTGAAAATTATCATATTGTGGCTTGCGTATGACCCCTGCAGTAAGCGATATCCGACGACCCCACTAGGCACGTTGCCTCACGTCGTAAGATAAGCGAGTGCTTACAATTCAAGACCGGTCAGAAGTTATGAGCGTGATTCCAACCAAGGTACATGAATGAAAGGGTGAATGGTGCAACTCGTAGTTCTTGATCATGCAACGTAAAACGAAGTAACAGTGCTGTCGTAAGTATCGCCTAGTTCTTCCCTGCGTTCTCGTCATAGGACACCTTGCCAGCTTCTTCATCGTGCTTCTCGTCAATATTTCCAACAATTAAGCCAAGGCGCTTATGGATGTCTTCGATACGGCGGAGATCCTCTGAGGCCAAATTCGTGACATTACCGAACAATACTTCCGTTTCTTCCAAACTTATTCCCTTCGTTTCTGGAACCTAAGTTGGCGCTGTCAACAATACAGGTTCTTAAAGGAAGGGAAGAAACGTACTAGGAACATAATGAAGCAGCCTCCTAGGAAGGAGAAGATCTGCAGTATGATTCAGCATCGTCGTCTGGTCGCGGAACTTTGAGACACACTCCAAAGAAGACGAAAGTCCCGTATCCTACTAAGTGCTGAAGCATCGATGGCGTTACCTGACCGACTAATATTATATAAGTATGGGAACTCGGTTAACAGTTTACGCTCGCTCTCTACTTATGAAGTGATTCATCTAGGAAATAATGTTCATCAGCAGAATTCTAGTGATCAACGAAGACGTCTGTCATACCCAATTCGAAGAAACAGCGATGGACACGCCTTTGCTTCGAACACTCAGGGGGAATATTTCAGAGATGATGATCCAACTACAAGGACCCCAGCTGTAACTGAAGCCTGCCATCGTCGTTAAGCGCAAAGTTTGAAACTGCGGTGGTCATGACAGACATACCCAAGGCGAAAATCCAAACGAAGGCGCAGGCTACCCATCCAGCAGCTAGAATAGCACTGAGTGTCTGTAATTACGTTTGATTGCTTAAATATGTCCACCTGTATGGCTAAACAAGAAATAATGAGTACGTCTGTATGGGTGGGTCATGTACAACAATCCTCGCACCTCTGCCAGCTGTTGTGGAATATACTAGTCAAAATGGCAATGACGAAGTGGCATCTAGAGAATGGTACGGTGGATTTATTACACAGCACACCCCCGATACATTACTAAACTCACGTAGCCATAAGAAAAGCGCCGGAGACAAGGACGGGCTTCCGTCCTAGCTGATCAATGAACAGGACAGCTGGAATCGTCCCCAAAAAAGTACTGCGTTAGAGCCGATGTTAGCGGGAGTGAAGCAATCACATCTGCATGTCTTACATGATGCCAACAACACCTGTCGCGAGAAGAGATAGAGTATTCCCCGTTAGACCTAAAGATTTGAATACGCTAGGGGCGTAATATAAAATAGCGTTGACTCCGGTCCATTGTTGAAAGAACATGGTTCTAGAGCAGCGTCGTGTTGTGAAAAGAATCGATGGTCACTAATAGCATCGCTTACAGTGAGCCGACAGTGACACGCCACAGCAAATCTTGTGATGGCTTAGAATTAATATACGGGCATGAAAAATAGAACCCACTCCGATCAAGAATCAGGCTCAAATAACCATGTAAACCTAACTTGAATTGGGATACGAATGAAAGATCTTGATATTGAGGGAACCTTGCTTCAGAGATCTCTTTCTCGAACAGGTACTGCGCCTTTATGTTGCTAAGGAGTAGGGGAAATCAGACTCTTTCAATACGATGACAGTATACTAACAAAGCACTTACAGGAACTCGATGCGAACCAGATCATCGTCCTTTGGAAGGGCGCGAAGATTGCTAAGCACGGCAAGGGCGTCGTCATCTCGTCCTTGGTTGATCAGCCACCTAGGTGAGAATGGCATGAAGATGATTCCATATCCAAGTATGATAGCAGGAACTAGTTGAAGGGCAAGGGGAATTCGCCACGCTGCTTCACTCTGTCCTTCTCCGGTGCCCCCAATGTAATTTGTCCCATAATCGATCCAGAGGGAGATCATGACTCCAAACATGATAGCCAATTGTTGAAGCGCTACTAAGCTACCCCGCACCTCTGGAGGCGCGAGCTACACTGATGTCAAGCATGACAAAGTAAGGCAACATGAAGCAGTGTTTACCTCGGCATTATAGAGTGGGACCGCCATGCTAGTAGAACCAACGCCAAGACCAGCTACAAACCTACCACCGTAAATAGAGGAGGATTCTTTAGCAGCCGTCTGAATGATAACCCCTGCACAAAAGACGACAGTAGCTAGAAATAGGCAATTATAAATATAGGAATATCCTCGGGGCAAAAAGAAATGTTGACCCAGAAAGATGGTAAACTTGCGGGATAACTTGTCAGCCAAATAACCTAGAGGATTACTTATTACGTTTGAGTGATAACGAGCAGTTCTTCACCTACCTGACATCAGAACACCAACCCAAGCGCCCAGTTCGAGGATAGCGACCAGCCAGCCTTTCTTCCTTGGATCAGAGATGGCAGAACGCATCCTGAAACAATTCCAAATATTCATATCGACAAAAGCGTCAACCGACGCACCGCTGATCGAATGTGTACATCCTATATATTGTTGAGTCGAATTCGTCTATTTCAATCGGAGGTATAGCTTACCCAAGTACCCCAGAAAAGACACCCTGAAAAATATCAGCTTAGCTGTTATTATACGATAAAACTCAGCACTTGGTTATATCCTGACAGAAATCCATCGTTAGCTGGATATCATTGGCTCGCGCTGGTCACAAACCATAGAGCCTATTGAGGGAGGTCAAAGAGGAAGGGTATGAGGAAAAGGGTATCTTACAGTCCTCCCTGAGAGGCAAAGATTGCAATCGAAAATACTTTGCGATTGCGCACAAGCCCGGCCTGGATGACGAATTAATCCAGTGATCAAGAACATGGAATACAACACGCACCCATCCGGAAGTTCTGGATATGGCTTTGCGACGACGTGAAGACGATGGCGTGTCTCCCGGCATGTTGGAAAGACAGGGGAAAGAAGTACCTGAGAATAATAATGTGACTCTGCCTCTGTGGGAATATTTCTCGGTAGTTACAACCCGGAAAAGATCACTACATAGTGAATAGGTATTGCAACCGTGAGGTTCGGCTCACGGAACGAAGGTAATCATCCCATTGTCTGAAGGGCAGCTTTCGGGGATAACCATCAGCAATACATACAGCGCCAACGACCATTAATGGTGTATCAGGTCCAAACCGTCGGTGTTACAATGTCACGAGAGTTAGCACAGTTCAGTTTTCTTTACATGGTTGGCATCATTTTGCAAGATGAACCAGTGAACGCGAATTTGAAATACAATGCAGGAGAAGCGGTGGCAGTGCTATGATGTGCTGTGCCGCTCGCTGCTGTGTTCGATACAACGATAATCATCTCCGTTGACGCCGACCGCCTTATATAAAGGACAGCCCTCCTTGCTACTTGACTTTCTTGCCCAGAAATGTGGAACAACCAAGGCGCTCCAAGGCAAGGTCCTTCACCCCTCACCGTTGTCGGTACTGAACGAATTCGGTTCTTTCAGCTTTCCTAGCCCGTACGCGAGTTTCTTCATTCGTAAAGGAGCTTGGCCTTACAGACAGATTTTGCACAGGCAAGGCGGATATAATCCCAGCTACGCGCCATCGTACGGACCTCCTCCAGGACCACCACCTCCTCATGGGTACGTGCTCTGTATACCTGTTGATTGCAGACTCAATTTCCACGATGAAGATATGGACCACCACCGGGACCTCCTCCTCCAGGGTATGTCCTTTTTCCTGAATCTGTGCAGAGCCTGACACCTTTGTAGGTTCCCGGGCGCTCCTGGGTAAGCGTCACTCACCACCGTCTCAAATCAAACCTCACTACGCTTGTCACCAGATATGGCGGCCCTCCACCTCCCGGCCCTCCTCCTCAACCGTAAGACTTCCTGCGGTATCCAAGGCGAGGGTTATCTGACGTCATCATTAGCTACTCCGCACCTCCCGGTCCCCCGCCCGTAGACAGAGGAACATATCCAGGGCAGCACCATCATAACCACCAGCAACACCAGCCCAGTGGTTATGGGCCACCCAGTTCGCGCCTTTTCCTTACACATTCAACTCACGCGACTGACAATTTGAAGGTGGTCCTCCGCCTAGGCCCCCGATGCAGCAACAGAACTATGGGGCGCAGTATCAAGGTTCCAACTATCCCGTTCAGCAACCATACTTCCAGTACTCTCAATGCACAGGAAAGAAAAAGGCATTGTGTGTCAGTATTTTTGCATCATTTGATGTACATCCTTCTTGACTTGCAATCTAGATCGGTATCAACTACATCGGACAGAACGGAGAACTTCGTGGATGTATTAATGATGCACAGAATATCCAGCGCTTCCTCATTAGTATGTATCATGGGTAGCATTGGATGCCTTTGCTGACCTGTTTTGCCAGGGACCTTTGGGTATAAGCAAGAGGATATCGTTATGTTAACCGACGATTCCCGCAACCCTCGTCAAATCCCTACTAAGGAAAATATTGTCTGTCCTGTCCTGATTTACTGTTACTCCGACTGACGTCGCATTTCAGCTGCACGCGATGCAGTGGCTTGTTGCAGGGGCACAGCCTAATGATTCTCTTTTCTTTCACTGTGAGTTAACTGTCTTCACCTTGATTTCCGCTTCAAGTATACATGCTATATAGATTCTGGTCATGGAGGTCAAACTAAGGACTTGGATGGCGATGAAGCCGATGGTTACGACGAAGGTCAGCAACATATATGTAGTGTTATATATTTAATGTTACTAATGTCCCTGTGTTAGTCATCTATCCAGCAAGTTTATGTTCTTCCAACGCTAACAACGTTGTTAACGCTTTACTAGGTTGACCATCAACGAAATGGCCACATTGTTGATGATGTGAGCTGTTGCCGATTATCATTTCTACGAATCTTACCTAGCAATAGCTGATGCACCAAATAATGGTCAAACCACTACCGGCCGGATGCCGCCTTACAGCCATTTTCGATGTGAGTGCTTCTCAGACTGACTGTACGCTTGCTGATCCTTTCATACCAGTCTTGTCATTCGGGGTCGGCACTTGGTAATACAATCTTACTCTCTTTCCCTTCCGCTTGAATTCATGATGCTTCTACTGCTCAGATCTTCCTTACATCGTGCGTTGCATTACTGTTGTGCATTGGCAGTTTAACCAACCCCTTCATTGTAGTACTCGACTGAAGGTAAAATCAAGGAGCCCAACATGGCCGCTGAGGCTGGCCAAGGTCTTCTATCTGCCGTAGGCTCTTACGCGCGGGGCGACATGGGAGGCGTCTTCAAATCCGCCATGGGCCTTGTCAAGACAGCCTCAGGCGGCGGTCAAAAAGCAGAAAAGTATGCACGCGCTACCAGAACTAGCCCTGCTGATGTGGTACGTATCCTTATCCTCTGTGGCATTACGGTATGCTCAACAATATACAGATTTCGTGGAGTGGTTGCAAGGACTCCCAGACTAGTGCAGATACACAGGAGGCTGGGAATGCCACCGGTGCCATGAGCTACGTAAGTAGGCTTTCCGTCTGACGTTTGTCCATATTCTCACATGCTTCGAATGACAGGCTTTCATGAGGACGCTAGGTGAGTTACCTTTCATGCTTTGTGTATGACTGATTCACATATACGTACTTAGGACAAAACCCACAACAAAGCTACCAGCAACTTCTTAATAATCTCCGCGATATTCTTCGGAGGAAATACAGCCAAAAGCCTCAGGTGCGTGTGATCAACCTTCCGCTATCCACAGGTGCTTAATCGACTTTTCATGTATCTAGCTGTCGAGCTCCCATCCCATGGACACCAATCTTATGTTCCTCTGCTAAGTTGCAACCGAATGTATTAAATAATATCTATTGTTGACCCACTATGAGCGATGTAAAGTCCTTTCGGACCGCAGTAAAGGCTATGTGAACGGTGTATGTTACCAAATACACACAATATTAAGTATAGTAATGGCTACAAAATGCGAAATGCGCAAAAAATAAACTGATAGTAGTAGGAGTAGTCGCATTGGCGGTGGTAAAGTATGAATCTACTACGACTTGATCACTCGCACGAGACACTGACGATCTCACCTCTCCCCCGATCGCCAAAAGGAACGACGGAGCGAGACGTAACATGTCTATCATCGTCGTCGTCGTCGTCAGTGTCTCTCTTCACGTCGTCATCGTCGATGAAGTCGATATGGCTATTCTTACCGCCGAGGACCAACGCCGTCAGTCGGTTCCCGTAAACCTATATGAACGTAAACGGCTGGTATCAAAAAGCTAAAGCGAGATACCCACACAGCCCGAGTCTATGCCAATTGACCATCGCTTGACATCCAGCCCCCGCGAAGCAGCATGTCCATAGATGACTGTTGCCGGATGACAGGGCAAAACCTCGCTGTTCTTTGTAGTGTGGATGCTCTGCTCGAATCCCTCACACATGTCTACATCTTTGTTGTACAACTCAGACCAAGGTGTACCATCTTTGCCTCTGTAAAGCAATCCGTCAAATATATACAGATACCCATGGGTACACGCATACCTAGTGACTTCCCGGTTCTTGAGGACTCCTCGTATGTTAAGGGTTACCCATGGGTCCAGATTCTGGGGAATCTTCGTGAGAACAGCAAGTTCTTGTAGACGCCTGAGAATAGGAAGTTTATTGGAACTTGGCCTCGCGCCTGGAGGTATGACAGGTACCCGAGCCAGTGGCTGCTTTTTATGCGAAGGTTTATAGTGCGGATCGGAAGCGAGAATGCCAGCATGAGCAAGATAGGCATGTGCGGAAGGCACATGCAACTTGAGGGGCCGAGAAACCATGTAGTCAAACTCCTTGTCGCTCATCGTATGAGCAATCTCAAAGTGGTCACCGAAGAGCTTCCAGCCATCAGGAATCTTCTTCCACCAGGCACTGTTAGCCTTGTCGAGCTTCGTCTGTTTCTCTACCCAATCTTCGATGTCAATGTCTCCACGGTGTTGGGCTTTGTCCCATTTATCTTGGGTCTCTTGGAGGAACTGGCTCCCCCCGGGAAGAGAGTGTATCCAATTTAGCCAAGCACGCCATTCGATGACCTTTTGGTCATGGTTTCCGCGAACGGCGGTGACATTGTTAGACGCCATGTAAGACAGCACCTTAGTGGAGCCAGAATGCGGCCCCTTGGCGACAATGTCGCCAACACTGATGAGGACATCTGAAGACGGCTCATAGGATAACTTGTCAAGAAGGGCTCTAAAGGGATGGTCAGCATTGCTCGATGTCAAAGATAACAAACATACAGTAAATTATCGAACATCCCATGTATATCGCCCACAATGATGACGCGACGGCTTGGATCATCTGTAACGCATGTTAATGGTGTCCAGTGATTTAAAACGCCTCGTACCTATTGGAAAATCATGCTCATTTAGCGTATCCAATTGCCTGTATAGGCTAAAATCTGGGAGTTCTTCGCCAATGGATTAATCTCATAACCGATGTGAAACATAAATGCCGCTCACTGTTCTTTGAACCAGTTAGAGATAGCTCTCCGATACCGCCTTCGTTATGAATGCCTTCGGTGAGGATGTAGATAATAAAGGCCACGACAGTGGAGTAGGCCGCCACAAGGCGAAAGGACGACATGGTCGGTGGAGGAAAGGAAAGGACTGAGCGACAGACTGAGAATGTATACTAAGGAGTTAGCACGTGGATGGAGTGCGGAGATAACTTTAATCAGATAAGATGAACCAAAATAGATCAAAACAGTATTTTCTTGATAATCACGTGATATGTGACGCGACGCATTCCCACGCGCGTTGAATTTGAATTTTGTCGTCGCGTCTTCTCTGCTAATGGCCAGCATGCCTACGCCTCCAACTCAGGAGCCCCCACGGGCACACGATTACTTGCAGTCACTGAATCCAGCCCAGCTTCAAGGTGAGATATACTGGTTCATGGAATACTTCAAACTAACTTCGGGTTGAACATTCAAGCTGTGCAGCATGACCCAGACATTCCTCTTCAGATATTGGCTGGACCAGGAAGTGGAAAGACCAAGGTAATATTTTGCCTCAATGCTATTGAAGATAAATTAATAAGTATCTAGGTGCTGACGTCGCGAATCGCCCATCTCATAATACACCACTTGTTGCCACCGTCATCAATATGCGCAGTAACGTATGACCAAACTCTAACGTATCTGCTCAATTTTGATTGCCCGTTAGCTTCACCAAGAAAGCTGCGAATGAAATGCGTGAAAGGCTCACCAAACTCATTGGCAAAGAAAGAACATCTCAAGTTCGAATGGGGACGTTCCATGCTTTGTGTGCTTTGTATCTGCGAAAACACGCCCTCCGTGTTGGAATTAAAGGCAATTTTACTGTTTGTGATACGGAGGAAGGGTATGTCTGCTGCATTTCTTATCATTAGCTTCTCACTCTGAAGTCTGTTCACAGGAAGAAAATCATATCAAACTTACTGAAGGAACAAAAAGACTACATGGTTTCCAAGGACATCGAAATTCAGCCAAGAAATTTACAATCTAAGATATTAAAGTTCAAAGCCAAAGGCCTTTCTGCTGACGACGTCCTGATTATGACACCACCTGTCCATCCCAACGAAATGGATACTGTCCGCATCCTCGACCGCCTTATAGCGGAGCTTTACGGTGGATATCAGGAGACACTGAAGAAGAACAACAGCCTGGATTTTGACGACTTGCTGATTGTTGGCTTGAGACTTTTCTCTGGGCATAGGAAGGCTGTAAGCTGGTGTAAACACGTTCTTATCGACGAATTGTGCGTCATTGACATTTCATAGTTCATCGTGGTTGGGTTTCTTATTAAAAAATTTCTACAGCCAAGACACCAACTTTACACAGTATGAACTTATGCGGGCCATTGGTATAGCGCGCCGCGTAACTATTGTCGGTGATCCCGACCAGTCCAGTGAGTACCGACCAAAGTCTCACTATGCGATTACTTGATTAACGCGTCCGATAGTATATGGCTGGCGAGCAGCCGAAGTGGAAAATTTACAGAAAATGCAGCGACGTAAGCTCATCCTCTTATTCTTTTTCGATTGTTTATTCTCTTAGATTTTCCTGGCACGGAGGAGATCTTTTTGGAACAAAATTACCGCTCAACCGCCTCTATCCTTAAACTCAGCCTGGCTATTGTATCACAAGGTCTGTCGACGATATCCCGAAAGGTCTTTCGCTGATGTTTCACGCCTGCCTTTATTCAGACAAAAAGCGCATCCCGAAGACTCTTCTCTCATCTCATCCCAGCGGCATAAGACCTATTCTTCGTCAGTGCAATAACGAGAACCACGAAGCCTCTTTCATCGCCATGGAGATCAAACGGGTGATGGCTCATATGGGAGGAGCACTTCGCTGGGGCGACTTCGCGGTTCTTTGTGAGTGAATAACGTGGTGAAAGCAGGCACCATTTTATCAGTCATACAGTAAGATTCAATGCTCTTTCTCGAGCCATTGAAAGTGCCCTACAAAAGGAAGGCATCCCTCATCGGATCCTTGGAGGACACAGATTCTTCGAACGACTGGAGGCCAGTATACGATGTGCAATTTTACGCGTTTTTGTGACAAGGTTATCTTTTTAGATCAAAGATATCTTGTCATATCTGCAACTTGTCGACAATCCCAGTTTTGGACCAGCATTCGCGCGCGCTGTAAATGTGCCCAGTCGAGGCATTGGCGAAAAGGTTCTTCATATCACACATCCGTCATAAGATATATTAATCCAGGAGCCCAGACCCTAGCAGAAGTTTTCGCCAGAGCGGACGCAATGGTCATAACTCCCTTAGAGTTGGTTGAAAGAATATGCGACGCTAAAGTCCCCGATATCAAACCGGCGGTCAAGCGAAAGCTCTCGTCCTTCGTATCCACAATGCGTTCTTTACGGGAAGATGCCAACAAAGTACGGTAACATCTCTGTGTTATGCACTCTGTGCTGATACCGATTTACCAGGGTGTTCTTCCCGCGGAATTAATTCGCAAGCTACTAAAGCTTATATCCTACCAGGAGCACCTTCACAAGACGCAGCCAGAGTGGGAAACAAGATGGGAAAATGTCCAAGAGCTGATTACATTTGCAAGCGATGTTCAGGGCTCGATACTCGCAGATGTCCACCTGCCTCCTGGGGAAGAAGACCAGTGAGTATATCTAGCGCATTCTGCGCACTAGCACCGAGTGTCGTTTCAATAGGGATACTCCGCTTCGACTATTTCTCCAAGCATCCATGCTCTCATCGGAAGGCGACGAACAAAATGAGGAGGATAATCTTGATGTTCATCTTCTACGTTTACATTTTTTATCCACTTTCTGACTGTGCTCTTTAGAAAGTATCCATATCGACTTGTCACGCCGCGAAAGGCTTGGAGTGGCCCGTTGTGATCGTTCCGGCCAGTAGGTCTTGTTACTTGTCCCTTGAAACATGCCCTCATGTGCTCCTTAGCCGAAGATGGCACGTTTCCTTTCCATCGATCAGAAGATGTTGATGAGGAAAGGTCTGTTCAAGCTCCATCTCGAAGCAAACACCTCTGAATGGTATCTAGACGACTTCTTTATGTCGCTTGCACAAGGGCTAAAGGGTTACTTTACCTTTTAAATGTGGTCAAGCGCAAGATCGCCGGGAATTTTATGGAGAGAACGCTCTCCTACTTCGTCGAGCACGTTACCAAAGAAGACGAGGTCTGTCTAAACACATTCAAGGAAACAGAGGCCTGATGATTATAACTTTAGACCGTATTAACCCTGAATGAACTAAGTACTTTCCCAGCGTACGAACGAGCAACCCTGTGTCAAGTCCTTGGAAGGCCAGAGCCGCCGGAAGAGGAAGTCAGGATGAGGGTCGAAAATTTGTGAGTCTGTCATGAACCGCCGAATTACATGAACTTAATTCATGCTATTCAGCTACGAATCAGCCAGAAATCGGCAGCCTTTCGGGCATGACTTCGATGGCGAAGCGGCATTAATCACAGCTAGGCGCCAACCCTTCGAACCTGCCCCCCATGAGATGGAGGCGAAATTCATACCAGTCAGCCAGATCGATATCAAGCCGATTGTGCGTCCGCTAAAGCCGCCCTCTTCGCGTTTTACCGTTGGCCCCGATGTCAAGCCTCGAATGAAACCGGATCCGGATGTCATGTCCGTAGCCTTTACTCATGATCGGAAACCACTGTCGAATTCCAACTTCGATATCAAACCATACATCGCCTCTGGTTCTGATATGAAGAAGTCAAAGTCACGTCCAGATGGGACCCGTCCTTTGGCCTCAAGCTCTCGAGACTTGAAGTCGGATCAAGCTCGGTCATCGAAGCACTCACCTCTGCCATTCGTCAAAACAGAGCTAGATCCAGACGTTCTCGACCAGACTTTGTCTTCACCTCCCCGACCTTCGAAAGCAATACAGTCCGTCAAATCAGAGCCTACGGTCATAGATCTTACCGAACCTGTTCAGAAAAGACTCGACCACAAGACAACAATCAAACGGAAGGTAGCTGCACTATCGCCTGTGGTCAAAGTTGAGGGAGCTGCGGCTGGGACTGCAATTAAGGGAGAGCCGAGTGTAATCATGCTTGACCCACCGACGCCTCAGACGAGTGTGAAGCATATGCCCCAGGAGACTTCGAAAGTGATGGTCGAGCCGCTTCAGTTACATGAGGCACCTCCACCAACGGCATCTTCTTCAAGCGCCCCGCACACATCGTCACTGAAAGCTGGAGTTAAACGGAGGCTAGGCATGGGAAGGATTGCGGGTGGCTATGCAAATAAAAAGTTCAAGCTGCCAACGTAAATGGACTCGTGTCGGCGTTTTGATGCTTGCTTTGACCCTTTGTATCTTAGCCACGGAAAGGTAGACTGATAGACATGTACTATTATAATTCATTGTATTCTAACGACTTGTAGACAGGGACACCTGTGAAACGCAGAATTAGTAAATGAAGAAAGACAACGTCGCTAGAATAGACTTCAGAGTCAAGAAAAGATATCCACAGCGCATATACTGCATTGGTAGTCTAACATGCTATTTCGACTAGCCCGAAGGCCCATCACTAGTGCAGAAAGTGATAAGAATGTACTCACTTGCAGAGGCTAACGTTCATGGACTCGTCATGATGGTCGGAGGCAACCAGAGGACGAAAAAATTTCTTTCTAACGTGATCCGGGCCGAGATAGCCGATCAGTTGAACTGTCAAAATGTGCAAGGCTACGTTTCTCCTTCTAGACTTTAGAACAATATCAAGACTCGCTTTCAAGTCAACTTTCGATTCTAGCCAGTGATACAAACATACAACGATTATCACTTTCTGTCAATGCTATCCCACGTCCTCCTAGGCGTTCACCGCTACCGCTGCAGCAACGATGTCGTCTGCTTCACGATATCTACTGTTCCTGCCGTCTACTTCACTCTCTTCTGGCTGATACCACTTCCATGCATTAAGCCTGACAAATTCACCGAATGACCAAAGCTCTGCGTCCAATTTCTCGATGTTTTTATAGATATAAGTCTCAGCTGGTATCGCTTCCGCCAGTTCCTCGACGGGTGGTAGAGGTGCAGGCGGATTAGGGAGCAAATACTTGTCATCTTTCAAGACAGAGTATTCCGACAGGTTGATGGCATCTTCAAGCGGGTGGACGGGAACGGGCCCCCGCGTGTATTCCTGGGAAGATAAGGCTTCTGGGCGCGCTGGGTACCGAAGACTCACCGTTCCTTCAAAAATATCTAGAAGCAGGATATCCATGTTGGTTAGGCCATGTACCAAGGTTCCTCGGACACATTTATCTTCTTGGGTGAGCTCTCTGCCGAAGAGTGCTTGGCCTCGAGAAAAGGGTATGACTCCGGGGTATTCTTCTGACTGGAGAGGCGATGAATGACATTGCCAGCAACCATCATGGTTCACCGACCAACCTTGACCTTGTGACGCGTATGTTCCTGTCGTAGATGGGCGATGAGGGCAGGTTGAGATAGTGAGATAGATGATTCTCAAACCAGGAGAACTGCAGGGCATATCTTCAAGTGAGAGCCGTCGTTCTTGATGACCTTGGTAAGGATTTTTGGGTGCATAAGGGTGCCATAGAAAAAAGCGGAATGGGACATCGTTACTGTGGAGCAGGAGGTATGTAGATAAGTAAATACCCCCTGAGAAACCCGGCAAGATAAAGGTTGCACAGCCACACGCGATTTGACTCGTTACCATTCCGCGCCTTGCAATTCGTTAAATTTCTTTTCTTCATCGTTATACAATGTCGTCGTGCGGAAATCCTGCCACGGATACGGATGCACTCATGGAGCGTGAGTTGTCTACTCAACGTGGATCTGACTGAACCAAACGATGCGCAGGTCGACCAAAGTTCGACAAGTCTAGGGATTGTGTAAAGTGCAAGACGAACCGAGGAAATATTGTTGTCCGGCATGCTGTATATTGCAAGTGCGATGTTGCTTGGTATGCCAGTATTTCTGCTAACAGAATATCTAGGGAATGCTTTACACCTCTCGTCTCCTTCAAATTTCGGCGTGCATTAGAACCTTTCGTAAACGAGCTGCCTCAGGGTCCGCGGCGGAAGGCATTGAAGGCATTGGGCAATCTTCTTCTAGCATTTTCAGGTGGATTGGGATCGACGGTATTGTTGGATCTGGCACATCAGGCCTATTTTGCGAATCGACAAGGGGAGAACAAGACCGAGAATCAGCAAGGCGGAAAAGATCATCCTCGAAATGCACCCATATGGCCGAAGGGTAGTATATGCTACGTCGAAATATGCAGCGCGTTCCCTGGGGTAAGTGTATGTCTATCTAAAGAAAAGAACGACATACGAACAGTGACATAGATGAGAGACAGGACGGAACAAATTCGTGCAGCTGTAACAAATTACAGTGCACTCGATTTTATTCCATTGCGTTTGGAGAATGCCTTCGATAATTCGTGGTGGGAGTCTGTTGGCGGACGGCCCCCTTCTTCAGAGCTGCAGGTCGACCTCTCGAACGAAGGTTAGTTTTGCATAGGATAATGCATTCGTTCCTCACTCAAACTAGAGCAGACATCTGCATATCATCTTTTTCTACAGAGACTGTCGAGGATCCAGTTACATCCCTTCGGACCTTTCTATCGAGTCTCCCGACACAGACTGCGGTATCACGGGCCGTACCGACGCTGATACGGATATTGCTTTTGTACACCGCTCGTTCAACGAGGTCATCGCATCTCCTTCTGGGGACATCTTTGACGTCGCTCTCGGTATCCCTTATCTCTGCTATATCGCAGGGCGCGGGATTTACTGTTCGCGAGGAAGCACAGGAAGAATGGGCTTCTTTGAACGTGCCATCGCTTACACAGATGTCCGTCCGTGTAATCAGACCACTGAGAGAAGTAGGCATGAAGGAATGCGCTTTCTTTTGTTGGTGGCATAATTTGAATGTTATCGGGAAAGAAAAGATTCCTGGCGGAAAGCAGGACATCGCTAGTTTGACGAAAGGTACATCTGCTTCCTTTCGTACAACGCAGGTTGTGCTAACATTCCTCTAGACTTTATCGTTGGCCTTGAAAAAGATTATCCCTCAACTGTTTCGACCATCGCACGAACCTGCGGAAAGCTCGCACCTAAGGCGGGAACCACCCGAGCGTGTATCTTTTGCGAACAGTACGTTGAGAGAACTACAGACTTCTAGTATTCTGATGTCTTGGCTTTAAATCCAGGCCCGTGCAGCAGGGTATACGAGATTGGAAGTCGCGTACGTCAATACGGACCCTAGATGCTGCTGAACCGACAGACGATGTCGTTAAGAATTCTCGATTCTTGTCACCTTATCTCTGCTATGCCTGCCACACGACTCTTACCAGTCGAAGCAGTCGCGGCGGTGTGCAGTCTGGGACGACTTCGGTACACCTGCCCGTATGGACTGGGCAGCACTTGATGAATTCTCAATGGGACGGTGCGAACGGGGATAGTGGACACGATAAGAGCAATGAGGTCTGGAAGAGACGGCGTGTCAAGGAAGAAGAAATGAAGACTGTCATTGGAGATTTTCTGTTGGAAGATAGTTGTACATAATGATAGGTGATCGCTACCGTGTGAAACGTGTATCTATTACATGTGTACCTCCACTATATAATTACAGGTCATCATGAATCTCAGTCTCATCGCTGATATCGGGTCCATGTCGCACGACCTCCAGCATCTTGCTGCTAATGGCGAGGCTCGTTATCCAGCCTCGAAGGGACACATGTCTTTGGAAGCAAAGAAGAATACCGTCCTTGTCTCGCATGGCCGTCCTCCATGGTCAGCTACTATCTGACTAGATAGCCCTATGTTTATGCATGTCTGCAGGTATGGTGAAGATGGCAGGAAGTTGTGTGATGCTTTTGTCATTGGTATCGCAGGTGCGTCGTCGAGCTTTGCTTGGGTGAACAAGGGAATTGAGGGCTCTACCTAGGTGGTTCTGCCAGCGGAAAGGTGTGCATTGCTCGCTGCATCGTCATGCAATAGGATGACCTTTTGGAGACCCACGTCGCCAGACAAATCGTTCGTACTCTTGGCAACATACCCAGCATTGTTATCGTCTCCCAAGTACGTGTGGTCACTTCGACGGTCGTCGACACCCTTCACAGTATCGATAGGATAGCTTCTACAAGCGCCATACTCCCGAGGAGATTGCTCTCGCCAACGCCAGCATGTTCGATTTTGATCACCCGGACGCAATAGACATGCCAATGTTCGCATCTGTACGGAGTCTTTTCACTTTTAGAGGTTCCGAAGCGAATAGGATTCACAGCTGCGTTCTCGTAGTGCTTGGCCGACTTGAAGGCCTGCAAGCAATCCAACATCCCTGTCTACTCTTTTGCTGAACACCAACGCCTCGAGGAAACGAAATATCTATATGGCGCTGCAATTATAATAGGTTCGTCCTCAAGATCTCTAGGTGTTTCCTTTCGACTCTATTATCAAGTAATCTAGCGGAAGGCATTATGACGCTCCATGACCCTGCACTACGCAAGCTATATGATTTGAAAGTTGGAACAGCCAGTCAGCGTCTCGTCCTTTAACTCACATTGATGGCATAGGTATTCGTGCAATGCGATTCCGATCTCATGCTTGCCAGACGAATAGCACGAGATATGAAAGAACGCGGAAGAAGCGTAGATGGTATATTAGAACAGTAAGAATATCCTTCCTTCTTTCGGACATTGCTTCATTACGTTGTAGGTACTTGAGGTATGTGAAGCCATCGTATGACAACTTTGTACGCCCGACAGCAGCTCATGCCGACATTGTATGATAGAACATTTGTTCATTTTTTTCATGACACTTAGCGTCTTCTCGTATAGATCGTCCCCGGCTCAAACAACGGCGTCGCAATTGAGTTGATCACAACACATATTCGACGACAACTGCAGGAGCGCTCGAATCGATTTCGTCCAAAGATGGCCATTCCAAGACGGCTTCATTCCCCTGGCCTGTCGACTCCAGAGACCCAGATAGAGGATCTTAATCTGAACGTCCTCCGCCCGACACTACAGGTCCAAGGCATCTTCACTATCTTGCGGTCTGCAGACACTCCCCGCCAAGATTTTATATTCTTCGTGGATCGTCTGTCTACGTTCCTAGTCGAATATGCAATGTCGCTACTACCTCATGCTCCGAAGACAGTAGTGACGCCTGTTGGGGCTCTGTCTCACGGTCAAATGCTAGATGCGAAGTATGTATGCGGAGTGTGTATTCAACGCTCGTGAGTACCCCCTCGCAATGCCCTTTCTTTTGTGGTCCGACATTTTTCCCGTTGAAGGGGAGGCGCTCTCGAGCGAGGATTTCGCAGAGTCATTAACGATGTCCCCATCGGATCTTTGTTAGTGCAGTCTGACTCGAAGACTGGTGAACCCATCCTGCTACAAGTCAAGCTACCGCTATACATCCGCAAACGCGAACAGGCTGTGGAGACCTTCGTGTTTCTTTTAGATGCGCAGGTACGCAGCAATGGCTTCTTTCTACTCTGTTCAAGTCGCTTAGGAATCATAGATTGGGACAGGCGCTGCAGCATTCATGGCTATCCGGATCCTTCTGGACCATGGGGTACGACAGGACCATATCATTTTTGTGACATTCTTGGTTGCCCGTGGTGGAGGAATATCAGTGCTTAGGCGCGCATTTCCTGATGTCAAGATCGTCTGCGGTGCTGTCGATGATGAAATGGAAGAGGGTTGGTTAGACCTCGATAGTGACACGGTCGATGGAAGTCAGGTGAATAGTAGACGCCAGGTCTGGGTGATGCAGCCGGGGATGGGGCAAATTGGTATAGTTCCATCCGTCTCGTCTTGAAAGAAAAACACGCTCTGATGCTATCATATGTTGCAGGTGATCGGTATTACTTGTAATTTGCGTGCCCTTCGTTTTTTGCTTTCGGAGAATTTGATGCTGCGTACTTTCACTAGTGAGACCCGGGCAGTAAGTTGAGTCCAATAGAGGGAATGGCTACTATTGGACATTGAAGACTGTACGAAGACAGCAATCGACTAACAGGGTGCGGCCAAAGAACGATATGCTGACTTTCTGACTGGATTGACACTTGACACTACTTGCGCAACAGTATTCCCACTCACGCTCGCTGATGCCAACCTCATTCACTATTATCGGTAATGGTACCACAGAATACATGTTGGTAGACTGTTATCCCTACACTCGTTTGGCTAACTCCTTTCAGAAAGCATGGTAGAAAGAACGACTTATGCGGCTGTAGGACCACGCGGTCTGTTTTGGAATCCAACGCATCTTGCATCAACACGGCGCATCGTGGTGCAACAACGAGAAGTTTTGTCACCTGCGGCTGGTGGAATATCTCTGTATGTCTCCGTGCACAGCAAAATAATCGGCATATTTATTACTTCTAGTGAATATCATCTAAAACGAATTGGTCGAAGGGCGGCGCATACTTGTCACAATTCAATCCGAACATAACAACATGAAAATCCCTCCTGAATCCATGGGAGCTTACCTGACCACCGTGGTTCAAGGCCTTTGAGCTTTGAGCTTGGAACCTATTTTCAGCACTAGCCTAACTAGGAGGAACTTCTGATGAAACTGCTTCAACTATCAGACAGTATTTGACTCATCGGCTGGACTTCCATGTTACTTCGAAGGAGTACTATGACGAAACCGGCGTTGAGTGCAGCCCATCGCTCAAATCAGTACTCCACCCTACGGACACCACTCGTAAGTTGCTCCTCATTATATATTCCACCGAAATTTACCGGGTGGATGCTCCCCAGATTTAAATGATCAGGGAATAATAGAACTTTGGAAGGTAACTTATGCATGGCCACGAAACGGATCCAATACTTACTGATACTTTTTTTTAAAGTGGTCGCGAATCTCACGACAGGAAGTTCGAGCTTCTTATCATCCCCAATCCTAGGGCGGCATGCATGGAATAGTGTCTTATTAATTGCAGATTATTTAGATCAGCCTTCGTGTCTCTTAAAGTTCAGGCCAAATTCTCGAGCGCTATATTTGATGCCTTGGTACTGTTTCAGCCGTATACAAGGTCGGAAAAGGACTACATCATTGTACCATTTTTGGCCATCGGGGGTACGCAAATTACCTTAGGCACGCGCCAACACTAAGATGTTCGCGGTGACGATTGTAATGGAAGAGAGTTGAGCTGCTTGTAGCTCAGGCCTTCAACATTGACAAGGTCGATGGAAGTCAAGTAGGCGCCAGTACCGCTCAATACAGCTGGGTATCGGTAAAATTTGGTATAGTTCAGCCTCTGTCTTCCACAACGTTCTGATGCTCGGCAGATAATTGGACTGACTACAGGTTGTAACGACTTCGCTATGTACATGTGTACTTCCATTGCGGCATGGCATTCGGAATGAGACTTGAACATAAACAGCTCCAGTCCACGAGAATATATATGGTCCGAACTTCCGTATAAAAGACGATGGTAGTGTCCGTCAAGTACAATCTAACAAAAGATGTTGGCCTTCCTGACTGGTCTAGTGCCCGCGACATATGCAACAGGGTCTTCGCTAGCCCACTAGTTCCAACCTCCTTTGTCCTCGTTGGTGACAGCACCACAGCAATCGGGTTAGTAGCATGCTTCGCCCATGTTCACTTGACTCATCTCTCTTAATAGGTCCGGCTGGGGAAATGGCTTCTACGGTGACAACACTACCTCGACGCCATCTACTTTGGAACCAAATACGCCTTGCATCAATACGGCGTGTGGTGGCGCAACGACTGGAAGTTTCGTTGCCGGTGGTTGGTGGAACATCACCGGTAAGTATCCAAGTCTTGAGTGCTATGGACTATCCACGATTCATGTTGACAGTACAGTAAATGCCATTAAAGACGAAGTAGCGAAAGGACGGCACACTCTAGTCACCATCCAATTCGGACATAATGATGCAGGAGTCGGGCCTCCCGAGTCCATGGGTGCTAATCTGACCAGTATGGTCAAAGAAGTTCGAACATTAGGTGCCGAGCCAATTTTGGTCACAAGCTTGATCGTCAGAAACTTCAATGCCGACGGAACCATCAATGATAGTTTACAGCCGTGGGCTGACGAGACTACTTCGGTTGCTAAGCAGTAATTCACTCCTCTGCTGGATTTGCACAGTGCTTCGAAGGAGTACTGTGAAAAGATTGGTCCGACTGCAGCTCATCGATTAAACCCGACTGCGGCTGACACTGTTCGTAAGTCGCCTCTCCTAATATATCTGTGTCGTAAGATAGTAATGGATACTCCTCAGACCTGAACCAGGGTGGAAAGATAGTCTTCGGAAGGTAGGATGCACTCATCTTGGCCACGAAATAGTTTTTACTCATTAAGATCATCTATAGGATGGTCGCGGATCTTATGACAAGGAACTCCTTCCTCCCCAATCTTCCTATAATTGCCAATCCTGGGCTGGCTTACAACAACACTCATGGAATAGCATTCTACTGATGGCAAGCTCTGTAGCCATCAGAACAGTTTCAAATACAGTCAACTTTCGGTTCGTGAACAGAATCTTTAAGCCGCAGAAACATCGCTAACACCATGCTGTCCAGATGATCGCTACTCGTAATATGTATCTTGTCTTCGGATAAATCTATGGAAATCTTCGCTCTTGTCAAATGACTGTCTTCCAGACGGCTTCAGGTGAAGACGGTCCGGTGCATCGTTCGCGTGATCCCTCGTCGTGTTATAAGAACCAAGGATTTGTGAGGAACAAGCCTCTGTCCAGTCCAACTATGTGGGTGATTCTGGCCGCGTTGATCCTTGTGGTTCACATTGCAGCGTCTCCGGTACACGGCGCTACAGTGCCAACTTCGTTTATCCTGATCGGTGATAGTACCACTGCCAATGGGTCTGTAATTTGAGGTGATATTCTTTCCATAGGCGACACTGAGCAATATGTAGGACCACACCAAACAGCGGTGGATGGGGAAACGGCTTCTGCGGTTCCATGAACACGTCGACGCCGTCCTCGCTGGAACCTGATACGCCTTGCATAAACACAGCCCATAATGGCGCGACGACCGGCACGTTTGTCGCTAATGGTTTTTGGAACATTTCTGGTACGCCATCTAGTATTGAAGCCAGAAAACAACAGAATAAACAGTCACCTTAGTTGCGGCTATCCAAGAGGAGGTAGCCAAAGGACGACGTACATATGCGACTATACAATTTGGGCATAACGATATGAAGATCGCTGACCCCGAATCCATGGGGGCGAACTTGACCATCATGGTCCAAGAGATACGAGCTTTAGGAGCCGAACCTATACTCATCACTAGTCTCACGAGGAGAAGCTTCAATGCTAATGGCACCATCGCTGATACTCTACAACCATGGGCCGATGAAACCATCCTGATCGCCGAGCAACAAGGAACCCATCTTCTGGATTTGCACAAAGCCTCGATAACATATTGTGAAGCCATTGGCCCAGATGCTGCTCATCGACTGAACAGGTTGCCAGACGATAATACTCGTAAGTCAGTCACGTTGATCCCTGATGACACCTAACAAATCCTCTCTAGACTTGAACGTCAATGGTACTATCGTCTTTGGCAGGTGAGTTGTTATATTTAACTTACCAGTGGTAGTACAACGTTCTTCTTAGGATGGTTGCGGATCTCATGGCAGCTAGTTTCCCCCCATTTGAGCTTCCTATAATTCCAAATCCCCCATTGACCTTTAATATCACACACGGCATAGCGTCATACTAAATATATGTCTGTGAATCCATGTGTATTACGGTCCTAGCCAATGTTAGGGTGCTATCGACAATAGAATGGGTATAGTACAGTGGGTGAGCAAAGAAAACGATTGTGGCTATATTTCTACTCTAAATCTACTTCTACTCTAAGCTAAGGAATGTGATACAAAGGGTCCAACTTTTCGATATATACTTGCATAGAAGAGAATGGATAGTATATAGGTTTTACGCTTCAGTTCAGAGCGGAAAGATCGGCGTGACAAGCTGCCAAGGAACTCGGAAGCGTAGAGCCTGTACCTCCTGCTCAGTGGCTGGAAGAGAGACGGTGCACTGACATACCTGGGTAATACCAGAAAGAGACCGCGATTATAATGTACAAGCCTACGGAAGCACTAGGATCAATTCACACTCTAAACAGATAATGGAGAGTCCATACCTATGAGAATGATACCCTCTATAAATACGAGTCGGGTTCAGAAACGTGAAAGTTTTTAAATATTCTGGAAACGTACCCAGCCAATTAGATTTTCCATCGCTGACAACGTACGTCATAGTCTGTACTACGCATTGGTATCAATACCCTGGTTCAGGATATGAAAAAATCTTAGAACAAACCAGAAATATAAAGAACCTATGAAAAGCTTAGTCTCCATACGCAAGGCAATCTATAAAAATACGCACCAGTGACTCGAAAGGGTCAAATAGAAGCGCCAAAGGTTTGCCGGCTATCCAAGCCACGGTCACCATGAATCTGAGGCGAAAATTTTGCGCTTAGACGTCATATCAAACATTCCAGCTGAATAACTCACGGAATTACGAATAGCGCAGTTTGCTATATTGGCAAGCGTGCAGAGCGTCAGTTTCACTTTTTGATTGTTCAAATAGAATCACCGACAATTGTAGAGCCAACAGCCACAGAGATGCTGAGATTCAATTGATCCCTGTACGAGACGTTGATGGCGGTGGCGCATTCTAATCAACAGGTCAATATGCTGTTGACAAAAATAAAACCACCGATTACAACCTGCCAGAGAGCTCACAGCCGGAAGGAGGATAAGGGCAACCCATTCTTTGCTGATGGTCGTCGAGATGCCATTCATAGCCTCTACCAACCAATCGGCAGTGAATGCCACACACTGCCAAACTGGGGTCAAAATAGGGGATACGGAAAATCCACAAGCGCGCGCACCACGGTAACAATTGACAGTAGAAGAAGTGTCATAAAAATGCTGAGCTGCGGTTCTCGCTGACCTGAAGCGGTAGTTGATACAGGGGATACTGGACGTGCTCCGTTCATGTCTTCATCGCCCTTTAAATCGACTTCTTTGAAGCTGTCTTGGTCCATTTCGGGACTCTCATGATAGGTGGACCCACTGAAGCTACGACTATCAGTAGTTGGGCCCCTGGACATGGGAACGCCAGCGCCAACTAGTCGAACAGAGCAACCCTGTTGGGTGTCCAGAGGTTGAGTATTGGTAAGTGTAACTTCAGATTGTGTCGCATAGGGGGTTCCATGGTATGGCAAATCTGGGGAAGTGTAAGGTTGAGTAAGACCAACAAACACGAGAGAAAAACGGCCGTAGACGCACTATTATAACTGTTCAGGCACTCGAGAGGAAGATTATCTTTTGATGCACAAGCAGACAGAGATGGCGAGGACTCGGTTTTCTGTCGCGGTTTCCGAAAGAATGAGGCAGGGGAAGGTACCTTCGTAGTTAATTTGATACTCTTCTTGTGTGTATCCCGGTACAAATGGGAATGCGACCAGAGCTGAAATAGAAGGTATGCGGTATAGACTAGAGTGGTTGTCAAACACAAAGTCAAAGGAAAGCGACAGGGCGTCCTTACGTGACATTAAGACAAGGGAAACCTGACGACGCTTAATTAGAAATTGAAAAACACTGATAGAAGTGGTACTAACGCCATGGCTCATTCTTAGAATATTCTGTTTCTGGCTGTCAGGCATGGGGTCGTCGTCGCCGAGCGCAAAGTGATACGCTGCTGGCAGCAGGACTGCGCCAACGCTGATGCTCAGTAACGACGAATGAATCTGATTTGCCGCTGTTGATAGAACGGTGAATCAGGGCTGACTGTGCAGCCGGAGAACTTACTGGGATCAAAACCCTGTTCGGTAAAACGTAAACCTCCAGCAAAGAAGCACATCCCTAGTACAAGTACTGAAACGCATGTATGAGTCAATGGGCAACGAACTTGAAAAGGGCACAGACAGAGCTTGCTCAACATCGAGCCCACAACTTGAGATGCCAGTCAGAGTCTACCTGACGCGGGACATTTGAAGATCTTACGAGTGGACTGGAGGACGCGAAGTTCGCATTTCCGCAGCGCGATAATCTAAACCAAGAATAAGAAAGGTAAATTTAGAATTGATACTCGACGTACTGCAACGACAAGTTCGACACTTTCGGCACAAATCAATAAGTTTCTAAAGATAGAAATAAAGAAGCGCTCACATGTTTGACTGTAATTCGCGTTAAATTCTAAATTTTGCAGCTAAATTTATGACTCACCAAACTAGCATTGATCAGGCCAGTATTCGACCCGCCAATACGGCAGACCAATTCCGCGGTTGAGAGTTCGTGCAACTGGAGCAATGTAAGAAGGCGGTGTTGTAGAATGATTTATGTCTACCTGAACCAAAGGAACCAAGGCGAGCAAACAAACTATTGTGGAGCATCATCCATCAACGAAGGTGCAAACCTGAGTGGCATGGTCACTTACAGCCGAACACTAGGCTGTGCGATTCTTCCATCGTAACGCTGAGGGCGTACTATAGAGAAAACGATATCTTAGGCATGGCAGAGGGAGAGGATGACATACTTACTGCCACTGGAATGAGGAATAGAAGAAGATTCAGCCCTGTTCGGTTGAATAAGCGCGTCGTATACGTTGGGGAGCAATGACACGCACAGGAGCGAAAGATAATCACTCTCCAGCCCTTGAAGAGTTTCTTCCAAAAGCCCGGAGGTACAAAGCTGCTCTGAGATCCAGAAGGCGTGAAAAGCGGGAGGCCGCGCTGGTCTGTATGCATTTCTGCGATACTAGTTTCGGAGGTGGACTGAGAAAGAAAGAGCGGCGGTGGAGGAGAAATATTTGAAGGATAGGCGAGACTGCTAGGAGGATTATACATGGCAGCTGTAGTGAGTGCCAGCACCGACCAGTGACTGCGGTTAGAAGGAGAGAAAGGCAGATGACGGCAAGCAAGCAAGTCTCTAAAGAACCACTTCGTGACTAAAAATAGACTTTGGATAATGGACAATGATTTGATAAATTGATGGCAAATTCTTTTTGCAGGCTTCTTTTTTGTCGGCTTCTTCTCCAACGACAACGACAGCTCGCAGTAAGTAGAAACAGGGATACGCGCAGAATATGTCATACTTATCTTGGTTTCTTTAACCTTTTACCTCGGTGATACTGTTACCTGGTGCACCTTGTTCGCCGCGTTGCCCCACATAGCCTTCGCGCGCGGTAAAAAGGGAACACATCATAAACAGGGTCCCGAGGATGCTGTCTGCCAATTTTCGTTCGGTCGCCGACAAGTTTAAAGGGAAAGAAATTGAAAGAAAGCGCTAAGATTGTGGATAAGGGTCGCAAAATGAACTAATTCAGTCGAGGCGGGTTCTCGGCCAGCCCAGCGGAGTTCTCCGCCGCCAGCGTGACGAGCGTGACAAACAGCTTGCACTGACCCCGCCATGTTGTCGAGAGCCGCCGCCATTGCTCGTCCTGCTGCCCGTCAGGCTACCTGGGCATTCAAGCCTGCTACTGTATCTGCTCTTCGCACTTTTACCGCATCCTCCCAGGTCGCGTCGTCTCACGGTGACCCCCCACCCCAACTCCTCGGTCCTGGTGTAAAGCCTGGTGAAGTCCCAACTAGCTACGACCAGGCCACCGGTTTGGAGCGTCTCCAGCTTCTCGGTGACATCGAAGGCTTCAACGTCTTTGACCAGGAGCCCCTTGACTCCAGCCGTATTGGAACCAAGGCCAACCCCATCTTAGTCCCTGCGACCGTATGTCTTATCATTGTCGCGTATTTTCTCTCTTCGCTGACGTTGATCAGGCCGCTGCTCGTATCGTTGGGTGCACTGGTTCACCCGCTGACTCTCATGATGTCATCTGGTTCGAGGTGAAGAAGGATAAGTTGGCTCGATGTGTCGAATGTGGTTCAGGCAAGTCGTATAGTCATCTTCATCTTGCCTGTGCCGCTCATGAAGCATTCAGTATATGCTCTTCAGCTCGAGGAAGGTTACGAAGAAGCACTTGCACACGCACACGCTCACTAAATGTCATATCGAATTTGTGCTCATTGAGTAATCGCACAGTGGAAATTAACATCCTCATAAAATTTTCCATGTTAATACCCTATCACTTAATGGTGACGTTAGGCATTAGCCAAGGACCTGTTGAGGAAAACCTGGAAATCGTTTGTCGACGTACTCGGGAAATTACGGCAATTACGGTCAATTACGGATTCGCTTATCCGAATACAAATTGACGGGACTCGTTTGAGGCAACAGAGATTCATCGATTCATCAATTGCTCTGGTAATTATCAATGCATTCCCTAGATGCTCATTTCGTCAGGGCTTCCGCGATAGCTGCCCCGAATTCCTCTGGAGCATCAAAATGGACCTGCCCGGTGTGGTCAAATCAAAGAATAGCAGACCGCATGCGCAAGACGTACGAAGTGATTCGCACCCTTGATCGCGATGAAATGGGCTGGTCGGATCTTTTTGCCTTCAGCAACCAACTCCTCATATATTCTCTCCGTCTCAAAAAATGCCCAGAGACACACCCAGTTTGTTTTCAAGCATGCGATATACTCGATGGTTACCAGAGGAAGTACGTCCTGAAAGATTTCTGCATCGAACAACGCACGCTTTGTCTGCTCCTTCACGACACCATGAATGATAGGGTAAGGAGTAGCACCAAGGTCAGCTCCAGTAGCCGCCGCCGTGACCTCAATGAAGGTCTGCTTCTCTCCATCCGTCAACGTGTCCATGGTTGTTTGATTAGTACGTTTGCTAGTGGTATCCAATCCGGATAATGCACGAGATGAAGTATCGGGGTGGCTATAATAACCGCTGAGCCAAGTATTCAGGTGATCGAGCCACTCCTGTGGTGATGTGAAGGATGTTTGGTCGATAAACGGGTTGTAGGCTTCCGGAGGGAAGTCGTAGCCAAAGGACATGAGGGGGGAGTCTGACCTTTTTAAGCGTCATTGAGAATTATGGACAAGTGCACTCACCATAGATGATAAGCTTGCGAAGATATGGTTCAATCTTGTCGTATGATTCCCTCGGTATTGCTTGAGGTTGTCCCAACAAAGCCAGTGTCGTGGATGTCGCTGCCGACCACCCCATGATCGCCAGACCGCCCGACTTGCGGTCGGCGCCAACTTTAGGGATGTCTAGATTGTTGATGACCCAGATCAGGAAATTGGCTACGTCCTGGGCCAGCACTTCCAAGAATTCAGTGCTCCCCTGGGCCAAGCTTGCTATTTCAGCGTCGGTGTGTTTGGTGGTTCCTCGGTAGCTTCGGCGACTGATTATGATCAGGCGAATATTCTCCAGCGTTGTATCGAGGAGCGGGAAAAGTTTTCGGAAGCTTTCTGTTCGGCGCGTTAATCGAGCCTCCTTACTTTCAGTTGGTTACCCATACCTCCATTGAATAGAGTTCCATGATATATCACCAGAGTCGTGTAGTCAGAAGAACCAACGACAGGACCGCTGTCCGTGAAGGAATACTCGGTGCCTTTAGTATCGATACAAGCCGTAGGCATGAATGCGTTAGTCAAGAATTCAATGGCCCAGACAAAAGGGAGTTGATTCCGATTTGTACCGTGGATAGATCAAAGCCGACCCGTACTTTCTGTATGCACGTCTTATGACTGTCAGAGGTAACGAGGTACAACACATGCAAGGACATCAAGATATGATGTCTGTTGTCTTCCGACTTTCATGCTGGCGGCAATCAGGATCGTAAAACCCAAATTACCTGACCAAAAACAATCACACGTTCCCAACTTGTGTTCTGGACACACGGGCATTAGTAACTTCACTTTTCTGTGTGTATATGCGAAACCCTCCACCCGTGACATTATTAAAGCTACACAATGCATTAAACAAAGCAACCCTAGTCGACCAGTCGACATTACCAGATCCACTAAAAGTGGTATAAATAAAGCTTTCCAGGCAGAATGTAACTTGCCCCCCTCTGCCTCGCGTATTAATCCAGTATGTTGATAAACGTTTCAGCCAACTTACGAACTATTCCCCGCCTCTCGCCAGAGCTAAGATTAACCTGCACGCTACATCCATGAACACATACGGTGACACGACGTCATCTTCTTTGAACCCGTTCTCCACTTTGATCGACTCGCCACTGGCAGTGCGCTTAAGTGATGGGGCTACATCGAACCTGCCAGCATTAGGTTCTGTTGAAGCCTTATAGGTCTTCTTATGGTGGAAATCGACGAGATAGTTAATCGAATCAACCATATACAGCTGAAGGTTCATCAAGACCTGTCATCGCTCCATCAGAATCAAGACACCATTAACCATATAGAATACTCACGACAACATCTTGGGTGCGCGCTCTTGTCTCAACGAAATATACCGACGAGGCGGCTCTGTGATCCACGTTTCCACCTCCGTCTAAAGCCTTGACCCGCTCTATCCTTCCATTGGCCCCTGGACGCACGGTCACCCCAGCCAAACCACCTAAGTCTTTCTTCTCTTTCCACTCCATCCCAAGCATTCGCAGAGTCTTGTAAATCTCGAGCATGATTTCCATTGGGGGACTCCTACTCCTGATTCCGAAGTGCCATTGCGTTGCTTTGTGTGGTTTTCTCTCCTTTCCGGCTGATTGCTTCGCTGAAGCATAGGAGGTGAGATGATGCGTGGATGCAGAAGGATCTGGTGGAAGGGAGGAATTCAGGACTGCAAAATTGGTGGACGTTGACGCTGACATCGGTTGCTCATATTCAAGATCGGAATCTGACAACTCGTCTTCATCATCTTCATCCGTCTGACCGCTGAATTCGGCATCGAAGGGATTTTCCTGGGTCTCGGCCCCGCTGGGAGACAAAGCATTGGGGGAGAGCGCATTTCGAGGCTGAAGGAGGGTTTCAAGTGGACAATCAATATCAAGAACAGAACTTACATCTAATGCAGCTTCCTGGGCATCACGCTCCTCTTCAGCGAATTCGGCAACTAAACAGTAGATTCGTGTTAAGAACCACAACACTTGAGTATCACACTTACGATCTTTTCCAAGGTGTTGCTTATCCCTGAGCAATAGATACGCGACCTTAACAGCATTTCCTTGAGCTCCATCATCCCTCCTTAAGCATTCAAGTATATCGTCTTTGGTGACACCTTGCATACGAGCAACGAGACCTTCGATGATGTCTTGCTCGATCCGGCCAAAACCCTCAACAACTTCAAAGTCCACGGGCTTTATCGGCGGGGAGACAAGAGATTTGAGCGTCCCAAGTACGGGTCCAGGGGGCGGTGGTAAAGGAGATAGATATCGAGGCAGATCGGTAGTGAAAAAGGGATGTCGGTATATTTCAGCGATAGTTATCCGTTTCACAGGGTCGATAGCGAGCATGGCATGTATGAGATGTTGGGCATTCGGGGAGAGTGTGGGAGGCATATAGTAAATGCCCTCTGTACAAGGTCAGAACGGGCGCAGCCAGAAAGATACAGATACTCACGGCTAATTTTGCTAAACAATAATTGGACGTTATCGTCCTCAAATGGCAATCTCCCGCACAACATAACATATAAGATGACTCCCGAGCTCCAGACATCAATTTCTGGACCAGCGTAGATTCCTCCACGGATGACTTCCGGTGCGGCATAATTTGGACTCCTGAGAAGATTCTCAGCAACAAAAGGGTAGTATTAGTCGCTTACTCACCCACAGCTGGTGGTAAGAAAATCGCCATCGCTGATTACGCTAGATAAGCCAAAATCGGCGATCTTCACGTTAAGGTTATCATCTAAGAGAACATTTTCAGGCTTGAGGTCACGATGAACAATCTTGAGACGATGCGAGTATTCGATGCCCGAAATTATCTGCTGAAAGAATCGTCGAGCTTCGGATTCTTTCATTTTTCCGTGGGTGACTAGAGCATACGTAAAGCACAATGGAAACATGGATCACAAGGTGCCGCGAACCTATATGATTGAATAGCTCGCCACCTGCATATTCGAGAACGAAGATGATATCTGTTGGTGTAGAGATGACTTCATACCTATAATAGCAGATAATCAGATGGGGAGGTATTCAAAAAGGTATACCAGACGTACAATTTAATGATATGAGGATGCCGTAGAGCTCGCATATACTCAAATTCTCGGCGAACTCGAGTCTTTGTCTTCTCGCGATTGATGGCCTTTTTTGAGATGTACTTCATTGCTACACGGTGTCCGGTAATTGTATGGATAGCCACTGTAAAAGGATAAAATGAGCCTTGAAGCCGCTGGCACCAAGTAACCGCCGTACTTTTCACAATTCCAAAGGTTCCTTCCGCGATATCTTTAATAACGGTATACTCCCCCAGCTTGGAGGCGGGGAGGGGGGTGAATGAATCGCCAGCCATGAGGAGAAGAGGGTAGTAGAGGGGTGTCGGTCCAATTAGAAGCCTTAGTGTAGGTAATATAAAAGGAATATTGACACATATTTGTAAAAAGCGATGTCGTGACAGAATTATCACGTGTGGTGACATGGACGCGAGTGGCGTGGTAGAACGGTTAAGTTAAAGTAGCTTGATAGATAAGCAACTAACTCTTGGCTTGTTACCACCTTCGTCAAAGTGCACGTCTGGCGCCTGCACATTTCTTCAAACAACCATGCAGGTATGCCTCGTCGCCGTAGAGATTCCGAGTCCGACACGGCACTTTCTACTGAGTCATCGTCTTCACCTGTTTCACGCGACGGGTTTTTCTATGACGGACACGGATTATTCGTCGAAGTAGATTCAATCAGGCACTATCGCGAAGATTCTGATTCTCTTCATGCACTACTGACGCATGTCGATCCTCCGCCAGTGTATACTAAATCTGGAACACTGGCAAAGCGCCAGCCACCGCCGTTTAAAGACCGTCCCGGACATTTCTATCGCGCACAGCTAGTCCATTATGGTCTGAAGCCTGTGACCGTAAAGAAGGCAGCCAAAGGCCTGCTCCTTTCTGCTTTTGATCAGGACAACACTCTCGCAGTGCCTGATAGGATCCTACGACTCGAAGCTGATTTGAAGGCCAAGTTCGAACAGAAGGATAAGGCTACCGAGACGTGCGGGAATAAAAAAACTGTCGTAGATAGCTTCGTTCGAAACAAGAAGTTGAAGCCGGCCCCTAACCAAGAGCTATTTGAAGAGATTATGGCTTTGGGACCAGATGTCGCGCTACCCAATCCAGACACCATCACGGTTGAAGAAGTTCTAGAAGAGGTTGTCAAGATGTCGAATGACCGTGTTGCGGCTACTTTATCCACCTCGGTTGACCTCGAGGAGGTATTGGACATACTCACAGATGTAATGGATCGTTACAAGATTAAAACGAAGACCTCAGAAGAAGACCGGGAGGAGGAGGAGATATTGTAGGCACGGCGTGTCCCGTACTAACGTCGAACATCTATTCATTTACTCCCTTATACAGGAGATTGCTGAGCAAGTTGCCGAGTTACTAGAACAGCAACTTACAAATGCTATTCGTGATCTCATGGAGGATTCAGAAAGGTTGGAGGAGCCTCTCAAGCTGGAAGGGGCTCGTTCACAGCTTGAGACGCGAGATTCTGCGTCCCATCAAAGCTCCTCAAAGGCTAAACCAAAACATATCAGGGTATGAATGATGGCGCGTGCTTAAAACAAAGTAATAACTGTTCCTCTGCAGAAAGATGCAGCCATTCAAGTCGCAGAAAAATATGCCATCATAGCCCCAAAGGTTGAAAAGGAATACCCGGTACAAGTTCGAGGTGCCAGCTACAAAATGGTCTTGAAGCTCTGTGCTTCCAAGAAAACATCTCAGCTTTGGGGGAAGTTTGACTTTGGTGTTTTCGAGGTATTCTTCGATCCAATGGCCCCGTCTCCTTGAGAGCTGACGAAGCTGTGTCGTTCTCGTGGCGCGCGCGTGAGACTGGTGAAGGTGAAATTACAGGTGACGAAGACAGCTTTGATGTTGCTCGCATTGTGCCTCTATCAGGTGGGAAACTGAAAGGCACCATACACTCCGGCTTGGGCCGGTTCGACTTCGTTGGCACAAGGGATGACAATAATACTAAGGCTGTCCCCACTAACAGCGCCGAGGAATGGAAGGAAGAGTGGAAGACACTGGTGCGCTGGTGGCAGACACCTTGAACCTTCGCTGTCAATAATTAGATACGCTACAGTATTGATATGTTGGTACCAGGAGTCATGATATTCGCTATTAATTTCTACCTAAGAAATTCTTTTATGTGTGGATTAGCTGGGCCTCGCGTAAGAGAACATACTTGGGAAACGGTTACCAAAATTGATCGTTCTCCAGGCACGCAAGGCACAATTAATTATCGACTTTCCTTCCCCCTTGCAGCCCCTTGTTCGAAAACCTAGTGCACCTTGCGCTCAACGCGTGCTTTCGATCAAGATCTTCTGCTAATCAGTTCTGATGACTGTGCGGTAAACCACTCCTGGTTACATCCACCCCAGGGACTTCCCGCATAACTCATGATGGATCTAGTTCCAAGGCTTCGTTCATCCATAGCAGCTATAGCTATTCGTATAGTTATTGACATGGAGACCTTGTCCTTTTTGGCAGTCTCTCCTGCATGTTACGCACATTTTGTTGCTTCTGAAGGGTGGATTGAACAAAACCAGTTTCCAGGACCGGTCGCCAGAACAACCTGGAGACCATCATCCAGGTCCAGTTCCGCGAATCGCTCGTCTTCGGATAAACCTCGCGTTTTCTATCCATTCATTTGTCGCATGGTTTTCCGGGATCTTGTGAGATGGCTAAGCAACCGGCACCATTACGAAGGACTGATGTCTTACTTAGTTCTGGGAAAGGTATATAAGTCTGGGCTTTATTCTTGTGAACCCCACCTTCGTTTCTTTCAGTTCAGATTTTCACTTGTGTCGTTGACGGCCTTTCTATCCTTTCCTTCTTTCGACCAGGTGTCCTCTGTTTTGCCTGCTCTTCCCTCTCATTTCTCGCCGGCCGGCCCACACACTTTCGTTAAAATCCTTCTGAGAAGCGTTCTTCACTTGTGGCTATTCAGTCATGTTCTCAAAGGTCGGATTCGTGGCAATCACTTTACTTGCATCTTCAGGGGAGGTTCTTGGCCGTCTGAAATGGCTAGAGAGAGACAATAGGGCTGTCTTTCTTCATCCTCGACGTTTTGGACAAGAGCATCCAGCTGTTATAGACAAACTCAGTGCTGCCTGTCCAGGACAGGTTTGCGGCACACTGGCTGGTGCTGCCATTACTCCCTTGTTGGCCGCTCAGCCAGAGTGCTCTCAGCAAGATATGGCCGATCAAATCATCGGTATATATATTTGATTTTTTTTTTCCGCGATTAACGAAGCATCTAATTTTTATGACCTAGACGCCGCTGCCCAGTTTGATGCAGATACGCAAGCAAACATGATAGCATTAGCCATTGAATATCGTCAAGCAGAGAAGAATACCCCTCCGGTAAGTTTCACCCTCTCAAATATCTGCCGTTATTTATCTTAGGCGTCATAGGATTTCTCAACTCAACCTCCGACGCCTCGCAACTCTGTCTTTTGTCAAACTGCACCCAAGAATTCCCAGCTGAACGGTTTAGTACAAGCTCAGGATCCTGCCAACGATCCTAACTTGTTCTTTGACCCTGCCCTCGGTGCTACTGTCAAGTTGGGCTCACAGGCCAATACCTTCCCATTTGGAACCAACGGAACCAAGTGGGTACTCTGCCGGTGTTCTTTGAGAAGAGTATCATTCTGATATCCTGCATTACTCTTAGTACTTCTAGTGATACCAATAGCACATCAACCGAAAGTACGGCTAGTGAGACTGCGCAAACAACTGAGACCGCCACGGCTACCGACTCTGCAACAGAAGTCTCTGGCACTGGCGTCTTGGCCGTATCTCCGTGTGTCGTATGTGAGCTCACTAACACCTGTAAAACACGCCTGACCGTTGTTTTTAGTCTGTGGTCACAGTTACAGTCTCTGGCAGCGCTACAACCACAGCCTCTGACGCCGTCACAGTATCCGTTGGCACTTCCGCAACAGCGACACCTACATCCACCTCGAGTTCTGCTATCGGCGACTTTGGCTCCTGCTCAGTCCCCCAGATTGAATTCGGTGTAGGATTTGATAACCGCAAAGAAACCAGCTTCCAACCTGTTGATAAACGTACGTGGCTTCACCTCCATCCACTAAATAATTCCCTTCTGAAACGGTCTTCAGAATCCTACAATCACGGTTCCGCTCAGGCGATCGGAATCATCGCTCAGTTCATTTGTGATACACTCGTTAACTCCTGTGGTGCTGACGCAACTGCAAAAGCTACTTGTGCGACAGCTGAGAATGCTGTCAACAATGCTCCCGCTAAGACTGGTGGCCAGGCTGATGCTTTCAATGCCGTATTTGGTATCACAACTGTATGATATTCACCCCCCAACTTGCGTGATGTTATACTAAAGCTAGGTTGTACTACAGGATTTCGCATCCGTTGCCGCTGTCGATGACCAGGGGAATATCGTCGCAGGGACGGGCTCCAGCTCAAATAGTACTGACACTACTAGCACCGCTAGTGCAAGTGATTCTCCCGCTACTGCCTCTGCCACGTCCGTAGCCGCTGCTACAGATGCTTCATCTGCATCGCAGTCAACATCAACGTCAACATCGACCTCTTCAACGTCCATTGGAAACTTTGGTTCTTGTTCAGTTCCTCAAATCAAATTTGGCGTCGGATTTGATGGCCGTAAAGAAACTAGTTTTGAACCTGTTGATCTTCGTAAGTACTAATCCTGTGCTTCTGGCCTACACTTATCGCCAGCACTGTAGAATCATATAACCATGGATCCGCACAGGCCATCGGAATCATCACCCAATTTATCTGTGATCAGCTCGTCAATTCCTGTGGAGCAGATGCAACTGCAAAGGCTACTTGTGCAACAGCTGAGAATGCCGTCAACAATGCTCCCGCTGAGACCGGTGGTCAAGCCGACGCCTTCAATGCCGTTTTTGGTATCACGACTGTGAGTCGAGCTGTGTCTTTTATTGCCACATAGAAAGGAAGTTGAATGAATGACAGGACTTTGCGGCTGTTGCCGTTGTCGACGATCAAGGAAACACCGTATCTGGTTCGGCCACTGGTAGCACAGTAGCTAATAGTGCGACAACCAATGCTGCTGTTACGGCGGCTACCACCCAAGCCGCCGCCGCAACGACCGTGGTGAGTGCATTTCTTGGCAGAATTATTGATAGATAACTGACATTGATTTTCAGACTTCCGCTGCGGCTGCTGCTGCGACAAGTACAGCTGCTTCCACCTCCGGTGCCAACCTTCAGACATTTACTGGTGCCCTCGGCGGGGTCACAGCCCCAGCAGTAACTGCAGCCAGTGATGGTCAATTCCAAGTCGAAGGCAACTCCGAGTTCAAAACCGTCCAGGACGCATTGGGTCGGTCTTGGTGAGAACACATTTTCGTCCCACAACGTAACCTGCTAATAAATTCTTGACTACTTCAGCGACGTTCAACATAACCAGTGTGCTAACCAGGCGAACGCTACCGGAAACCAAGGCGGTTTGACTGTCGCTGCCTGTACCGACCAGCAGACGCAATGCAACGCAATTGCCAAAGCGTAGGTTGGAGTTGATGAATTTCTCCCTAGATGCTCCGTTTGACCATCAAGATACCCACATCCTGTAAACCGTAGAACATTTGTATTGTCACTTTTGAATGAAACGAGGTCTTGACTTGGGCAGGCAGGCATGCCCTGACTTCTCGAAATCTTTATTACGGTGCTGCACGCTGCTTCGATTCCAATTTCGGCTCCTAGACGTTTGACAATGAACCACAGATCCTTGCCATGACCTACTATGACTCCTCGATTGTTCAAAATGCCATATTTTCCCCGGAAATGCGTGACGAATCCATACTTTCCCAAAAAACACTTTCACACGTCCGGAATCGATCTCGACATGCAAACACCAAAGTTACCCACCTCAGCCCAGCCAAAAATCGTTTTCATCTCCGGACCGCTCGAGTCCGACACGGACCATTTTAATACACACTACGTGCCTCTCCTCCGGCGCGGCGGCGGAAGAGAACCACCATTTCATAGTCGGTCCATCTAGAGGAATAGATGCACAAGCGAGGCGTTATCTTCTCCATGAAGCGTGCATTTTGCCAGAACGGGTAACAGTCTACCTTAATGGAGCGGAGACCTCGCGACTGCAACCAAAATTAAAATCATTCGAGGCTTCTGGAGGCAAGATTGTGGTCGTTGGGAGAAGTCATACAGAAAGGGATGTCGCTATGACTAGGGCCAGTCATTATGACATATTGCGATATAGGACGGAGGCGGAATATCAGGTGTTATACGGTGAAGCATACAGGAAGAGAGTCAGCGGTACGGAGAAGAACGAGTTAAGAAGACAGCAGGGCATTGGTATAGTTTGGAGCGGCTAATTAGATAGGTACTCAGTTTCCGAATAATCCAGGAGACCAGTGGCGGTAAAATACAAGTCTACATGTGAAAGTTTGTGTTGATACTTGAGAGGAGGGTGAGATTGAAACGAGTGTTGTAGTAGGTGTTATAAAGGCTGTAATATCAGCTGCAGTACAAGTAAAACTGTGACTATAAAAATACAGAAAATGAATAAACAAGATGATGTGAAGATATCAATGAGAGCTTGCAATCAGTCCGAAATATGCAATGAACCCCAACCACCCAATGATCATGCTGCCGCCAGAACGATACTACTCTCCTGCGCGCCGTGTTCTCGTTTCAGCAAAGCAGCTCGGCGCTCAGTCTCCCATCGAACCAGTTCGGACTTCAAACGATCCACGCGCACCTCATTCATAGGATGACTAGCGCCCATGATGCGTCGAGCCAACGAGTCCGCCTTGGTTGTTGCGCCATCAATGGACTCAGCGTGGGCGCATTCGGTGGCTGAGGTGGCACGTTCTTCCCAGAAGCTGACAGCTTCCCGCACGTCATAGCCAGCATGAGCGAGAAGTCTGTTTGAAGGATGTCAGCGGCCGCAAATTGGCATAGAAGACAAGAAGAGTTTACCTTGCAGAGACAACGTCTGCTTCGATCTCCTGTGCAACGCTGGTACAATAATCTCCGACCTTGACCAACTCTCCAGATCCAACCCTACCCAACTGAGCAAGGGCGTCGTTGACGAAAGGACCGAAAAGCATGGTAAAGGGAAATATGAATACGCGCAGGACATCAGACAAAATGGACAATGTTCCGGGTATGATTACGGTTCCTGACGATAGCGTTTCCAAGTGATGCGAGAGTATGAGATGAGAGAGTTCATGCGCTAGAAGAATTGCCATCTCTGTTTTTTGTCTCTCAGAGGGAATTGGATGTGAAGAGGAAGAGGAGCGGCCAAGGAGCAATGACCACCAAGATTGCTGTTCAGGGACCGTGACGGAATCACAAGGAGATCTCGCAAGTATCTCGTCAATGAACCCTGAGTAGACGACGATACCCCCGCCGCCGTCGGGACCAAAACCATACGAAAACGCATTAGAAGCCTCCGGTTTATCCACAACCAACAGGGAATAAGGCGGACCGGCAACAGCATGTGGTATAGGAGGAGCAGTACGCTCACACATCGCTGAACACATTCGCCGGAGGGTTTCTGAGGCACGAGGTCGGGGTCGTAAAGGGTATTCTGCTGGGGGTGGTAACGGTTGATTATGAGGTCCATGTTCCACCCAGTCGGGACACAACTCTCGCTCCTGGATCAGAATGGGGAGCGTTCCCTCCAGACTCCGTAGAGTGTTCCTGATCCATTCGTACCTCCAATCACTAGGAGGTATGTACCGTGTTGGGCCGTCCTGAGCAAGAATATCGTCGACTGCTTTATACCAACCAGGACCTGCTAGCTGGGTAGCTATATCATCCTCCTCCTCTGGCGATAAGATGATCAAGCGCCATCTGGTAATAGGGAAGTTAGAAAAGAAATTGCAATATCGGATAACCATCTGCGTACCGTCCCGTTAACGGAGTGCGTTCCATGCTAGCAATGATTGTGAGCCAGAACAAGCTCGCTGGGATAAGCAATAAAATATGGAATAGAATGGTGCGGTTTCGTATCCTCTTCAGAAGCTGCGTTTTCTTCTCCTCTGAGGTTGGAATGCCTTTGATATCAGCAAACTTTAGGTACTTTCGTGATTTGTGATTTTTGAGGAGGATAACAGGAACAAAAGTGAGGACAATTCGACCTGCAGTTCGTGCAATCTCAAGAGTCGTTGACGCCTAGACTGGACCAGGTGAGAGGGTATATGTGCCGTGAACGCTGACACTCACCTTGAATACCGAAGCAAGTAGATAAAACGGAAGGCCCTGTCGCCGTGGAGTCGAATGAAAACCGTGCATTGCAGCTATCGCCAGTGGCGGTATCCGCGGACGGTGGGCGCTAGCCTGGATGAGAGCCGAGGCTGGACTGAGCGGCGCTAGAAGGCGAGACAGACGATGAGCAGAAAGGAAACGCGGCGGCCGTGGACACGGAAATTTTGGGGGATGTCGGGCGAGTAAACGCAACATGGTTCATTGTAGGTGAAGAAAAGCAAGATCTATTTGGCCACGAAATTGGTGGACGTTGAAACAAATTCGAGAATGACGTAAGCGCATTAGATATCCGTTTCCCAGAACTGCCAGGCAATGCCGAAGCCGCGTCATGACAGGGTCCCTTCAGGGCACCTTAACAGCCTTTTACTGCGCAGAGATGGGATGTATATCAGTTTACATTCAAGTATATTGTATGCCACGTATCAGGGGAAAATCTTCGTTTCAATCGCAAGTAAAAGAGAAAACATGAACGTGTCAATCCAGTGTGATTGCAAATGTAAAAATTTAAGAAATGAATGTAGCCTCGTTGTAAAACATGCCATCAACTTCAACCGATTTATCCGATCCAGGCTCAGTGATCGTCAACTTGCTAGGGTTAAACCACTGATAAAGGATATCAGAATCGGTCAATAGAAGGGAAAGATAAATCCTCACCTGGTAGATATAAGGCTTCGTGCCAGCGACATAGTTCACTGCCACTTTGATAACATACGGTATCTCCGCTAAAACGTCTACCTTTTCAATCAACCCCTTGGGGTTCTCTACATCTCCTACTTCCACCGACAGTTTTGCCGAATAACTTCCTGACTGACCAGGGAGAACAGACGGTCCCGCCCATTCAAACAAAAGTTCGCCAGGCTTCTTGTACCCGGTGTCCTTGTCCAAGGTATGCTTCGAATGGGTAGCCCTGCACACGACGTTCGAAGCTGGCGGTTCGTCCTTCCCCCACTTGGTCTCGCCCGTCACACAGACCAGCTTGCCGCCAACGACAAGCGAACCGACATTAACTACAACACCCCCCGATCCAGACCCACGCTTTCCATAAGCATTGGTTGTCGTAAACTCCATCTGAATAGCAGACACGCCGCCGTTCTCATCACTCTGGAAGTTGGCGAAGTTCCACGCGGATGCGACAAGATCGACTCGCATCCCTTGGATCGCATGCACAAACATTCCCGGTCCCTTGATGACATTAGCCTGCCCCTTGTGAATAAAATGACCAGTCGCATGGAAGCGCGGCCAGAATCGATGGACAACATATCCTTCGGGGCTGGCAGGATTGGATCCGAAATAGGAGAAACCGCCTTTCTCGCCCTTTCCTAGCTTCCAACCGGGAACGGAAGCAGGGCGAGAGATCTCAAGGCCGATTTGAAGGTCAGTGGAGAGATTGGCGGTGATGAGGTAGGATTCTGGGAAGTCGGTACCAGGGGCCTCCTTGTGGATGATGGAGAACTGATCAGCCTTGCTGGATCGTTTATCGAGGCCTGGAGGTGGTGTAACAAAGTTGGATACGTTGATAGACTTCCAGACAGTCTCGCCAGTCTTGGGATTGTGCCATTTGCAAGTGAACTGGATGGTCGGGTACCAGAGGCTGAACCAACATCAGCGCAGAACAGTAACATACAGGGGACAGAGGCGCACCCTACAGACGAATGAATTACTTGGCACATAAGAGAAATGCCGTCCTCAGTCGTCGTATAGAACACCTGTGTCTCCGTGATGAATCCGCTAGCACAGGTCCATTCTGTGTCCTTGGGGGTCAGTTCGCCAAAGAGCTCATCTTCCTTGAAGGCTTCCGACACAGGACGGAAATTGGGCGCCTTGGCGTCAATAGGTGGCGAGGTGCTGGTGCATATTAGAAGATACAGCGAGTACGATACTCGAAACTCACGAAAAGATGGAAGAGAACATGGTGGTCAAGGAAAGAGAATGACCTGTCTTTTAATCTGCCCTCAGTCTAAATTACCCTCGGCCCGCGGTATTTATTTGATGTCGCCCAGATCAGCCTACTCAGTGACTGGCCTCTACTAGCCATTTTTTCCTTATTACTACGTAGATAGCTAATCTACAGCAGGCAAGGAATGCAACGTGTGCGATATATTATTTGACTCCTGTTCCATAGCATGTTCTGATAACTTTGGTCGTTTTCTCGGTCCTCCAGGATCATCCTGCGCATCATGTCCTTCTGGAGATCGTGAACGTCCAGGCATACACTCCTGTCTTTTCGCGATATCTGACGATTCTATAGCTGCATCGAGGACCTTGGAAGCATAATCAATAACGTGTCGATTGACTAGGCTCACACGACCTTACCGGCACAGGAGCATCATCGAACTGAATAGCCCACGAAAACGAATCGGGGTCGTCCTCCGTACTAGGCGCAGGTGGTTGCACTCCATCTTGCTCTCGGGATACGTATATCCTCACGAATTTCATCGTCCCATTTTCAAGAAGGGTCAACAACTCTTTATTTTGACTGGCCTTGAGGCTGGAGGGATTAACTAGCGGTACCGTAGATGGCCAACCCACAAGGGTAACACCATACGTGGCGAGTCGATCTGGATTCGTCCATTTCATTTCAGCATTTCGGATACCGCTTGCTGTCCTGAGCACGCATAGTATCAGAGATTGTTATCAAGGACAGCAAAGGCGCACACACCTAAGAGCATTCCGCATCTTCTCGTACAGCTCCGCTTTCAAGGATAGAGCCGGTTTTTGTTGAACGATTTCGGGATCGGTGCTCAAAGAGGAGCCTTGAGCTGAGGTCTGTGATACCAGGCGCTTTGTACAATGCAACCGGAATGCTCGAGCGCCCGAATCACCGCCGCCTCGAAGGTTCCTCCAAAATTCACGGCCGAGCAAAGATCCTCCAAGAAACCCTTCAAAACCTGGTTCGGGTGGATCCACAGCAAGAACGAATGATTCAACGCCAGATATTTTGTGCAATGTCTCCAGAAGTCCAGATACATCGCAAAGGATCGTTCTAACTAGAAAATTGCTTCCCATAAGAAATAATAAAAAACAGACATCCGAAGAATTTTGAAGAAACGCACTACATGTCAGACGTTCTTCATGAGAGACATTGGTATCCAGAAAGAACGAAACGTGCGACTGGAATAGATATTTGCTATGCCATTCTGCGAAGCTGCGTCGGGTCTGGCCCTGGTGGTAAGTTCTTACAAGCAGGCCTTGCAAGAAGTGGGTACCTCTTCGAACGACCGGTTTTCACGAGTTGCAAAAGTCTGTATATCTGAAAGCGACTTGTCCATAAAGGCCTCGAATCGCTCGACGAAAAGTCCGTCAGATGCTGGCTGAGGGCTGGCTGCTCGAGCATCGAACTCAAACATGATGGTGTAGAGGCAAGTTCAATAGCTCGACACATGTGACGGCCACTATTTCCTTTCGCCTTTCAAGCGATTTTTCAACGAAGGATGTTTATTGTAGAAGGAGAAAATTCAGGATATAATACTCTAACTCGTCCTAATTTATCTGTACGACCAGAATCACGACTTGAAAAATAAGCTCTTGTTGAACAGTTCCGCCGCATCCGGCCCGAAATACGACCTCACCTTCCCAATTGGAAAATTTCTTCATCATCTCTTCAACGACCATGGGACGGACAAAAGCCAAGAAAAGGGCAAAGTCAAAGGCAGTTGACCCACCGCCTCAAGACTTTCCTCAGAAAGGACCTTCGATTTCTTCCCTTCTCGAAAAAGCACAAAGCCTTGTCACCCAATGCGACTATGATCTTGCTCGACGATTTATCCTTCGAATATTAGAGACCGAGCCAACAAACACAGAAGCACAAGAAATGCTTGGCGTAGTAGAACTTGAAAGAGGAGATATAGATGCTGCGAAAAGGGTTCGTTCTTTTCCTTGCCTTGCCGGACGATGCTCAACGTCGCGTCGACAGGTCTTTACTGCTATGATATCGGCTGCAGAAAATTCGACTGTTCCTCCTCCTCCATCTGCCCATCTTTGCTTGGCCCAGCTTTGCGAAGATGAGCCCAAGCTGGCTTTACAGCACTATCAAACGGCCATTGATACGCTCATGGGCCAGCTGAAAGGCAAGGTCAAGGCAACTGGGGATGATTTAGACAACGAGGCCCAAATCAAGTCAAATATCGTTCGCGCTTTAATCGGTCAGGTTGAGATATGGATGGATCCTTCGTATGATCTCTGGTATGTTCGAGTACCTTGTGTTAAGGAACAGCGACCTTACTATCTCTAAGTTTTGAAGACGATGCAGAGAAAAACTGTGAGAGCCTTTTGGCGACCGCACTGCAGACGGATCCTGGAAATTCAGAAGCTCTCCAATCTCTGGCCTCTGTGCGTATGTCGCAACAGCGCCCAGAAGAGGCCAAAGAATGTTTGGAGAAAGCCTGGTCAGCTTGGAAGGACCTGGATTTAGGTATGTCCTGCTGTTTTCTCAGTACCTCTAACTAATCCAAAAATTAGATGATCCCAGAGTTCCGCCTATAGCTACGCGCATATCATTGGCCAAACTATTCCTCGAATTGGAGCTATATGCGCCAGCATTGCTTGTTTTGCATGGTGTCATGTTGTCCGATGACCAGGAAGTTGAAGCCTGGTATCTTGAAGGATGGTGTTACTTTCTTATGGCCGAGCAAGCACGGGAGACTAGCGGCAAGTTGAAGGATATGGCTTGGGAAGAATTGGCGAAAGATGCTCGGGATCGCTTAGAAACGTGTCAATTGGTAATGTCCTCCTTCCATCAGACATTTTGTATCCTCTTACCATCATTTCAGCTCCATGTGAATGAAGGACACCCTGATATACCGCTCCTGGATCATGTGAAGACATTAATCAGCCAGCTAGAAGCTCTTGGCATACAGCCCTCAGCTCCGCTTGATGAAGAGGAAGAGGAACGCGAATGGGAGGACCTAGACAGTGAAGACGATGACGGCGATGTAGAAATGTCGTAGCAGACGTTGCAAAAGTATCACCTCTACAGAATCTAATAATACCCGGTTCCGGATAATATCTCGCTTGTAAATGATCGGCGAATGAATTTGAAACACAGAAGACCGGCTTGCTCTTCTCTTCTTCATTCTGTTCCCATCCGACCCTTGGAAACATATTTTCCTTTCTATCTTCCACCCTTCGCATGGCAAAACTGCGTCGGGATACCCATGAATCTCAATTTTTCCCCTCTACAGAACGGCCGTTGCGAATCGTCGCGTCGGGCACTCTCTTTGTGACACATACGTTATCCATACCGTGTCAACCTACACCCTCTTCAGTAATTCGCGCTCATTCTGTTGAAAAGAATCGTGGCGGCTCTGCAAGCACTCTTTTGTCCCTTTTAGCCCAGTTTTCAAATGTCGAAGCGGCTCTCGTCGCGCCCCTAGGTGGAAACGATGAAGGAAACATGATAATTCGGGATCTGGAGAAGGAGGGCGTCAGCACGCGATTTTGCAAGATTTGGCCTGGCTCAGGTGTTCCCAGTGCCTGGGTCTTCCATGCCGGTACGTCGTACTTGACTTTAGCTTTGGACAGAATTGCTGGACGTAATTGCTTAGTCGATAATGACACGCGTACGATCGTGAACCACAATCCTCTACCGGACATAACTCACGAGGAATTCGTCTCAATTCTTGGTCCTCTCTTGGCTCCAGAGAATTACATACTTTTCTCGCCGGCAGAGTCTCCAGCGTCGCCTATGCATCCACCGGCGTCACCTTTGCCAGCTTCAATGTCAAACCAATCATCACCACGGACTCCGGGGACCCCGGTCATGTTTAATCCTAATAGTCCTGCCCCGTTTGACTGGCTTCATTTCGAAGGCAGGTCAGTGAAAACGACTTTGAGTAATATCACTGGTCTAGACGGTCTAGCACGGGAACGAAAATGGAGGAGTCACTGTGTCTTTAGTGTGGATGTCGGAAGAAGAGGAAGACAGGGTGTAGAAGCCGTTAGTCCGAGCCTTTTATTTTCATCTCGATTCTGCGGCTCTAATATTGCACTTCTAGCTGATCCCGCATGCAGATGTTCTGTTTGTTAACAAGCATTACGCTCAGGCAAACTCACCCCATTATGCCGCAACGCCCCGAACATTCCTGCTGTCTTTCATGAGTATCGCGCCTCCGCATGCATTGCTGGTAGCGCATTGGGGCTCTGAAGGTGCCGCTGTCTTATCTTTACCTACCCGAGAATATTTCCAGAGCTCGGGATGGGTAGAAGATCGGTCAACAGCTCGACACCCTTCCAATTCTCACCCTCCTCTTCCTCGAAGAAGAGATACAGTGGCCAATACCACTGCCAACTCTAGTGAAGTGAACGATGTGCTGTCTGTGAGAAGCGGAAGCGACTTCTGGGCTGACGGGCGCAGCCGTACGCCTTCATCTAGTGCATTTACCGCTGGCAACTATACAAGTAGTGATGCTCGGAGCCATCTTGGCCTCGGCACGCCTCAAGCAAGGTCACGTTCGCGGCCTCGAGGTCATGGTAACAGATACGACACAACTCAGACCGAGGAAGACGACAATGAAGATGCCGACCACGACTCCCAAGGAACAGAAGTTCCTGAAAGCGACGATAACGTCGTTGACGAGGTTGGCGCGCAGGACGCGTTTGTGGCGGGAATGATATATTCTTTGAGTCGGCGGATAATGCCAGGTCCTCCGTATACCCCCGCATCGGGCGGGGAAGACGTTCGTCCTGCTAATATGGATCACGAAAAGGGTCGCTGGAGACTAGATGAATGTCTACGGTCGGTTATTCTTTTTTAGGATCGATTTGTTACTTAGGTCATTCCCTCATAGATTTGCGACTGAGCTTGCGGGGCGTAAAGCCCGCCGACGAAACTGGGACGGATTGGCTGATGAAATGGCGCGCGCAGGGTGGTTTGATAATGCTTATTAAAGCCATACAATGGCGTGTAATGGTATACCAACTGGTTACGAACATACCCATTTTTCGTTATTTACTGATAGATGCATCTATATTGGATACACATTCTTTGTTTGCTTGGCAAGTAAAATTTCTTCATTTCTTGACCGGCCTTGCCTTACCCCTCGTTTCTTCTAGCACTAGGTTGCCGTCGCGGCACTGACGTCGCCTGACTCCTGCCTTCTCTGATTCTCCTGTGCTTCAATTTTCTCCTCCGACCTTCTCTATACCTGAATCGAAAATAACTGCTCGGAAAACAAAACAGCGGTTCCCAGGAAGAACCGATTGTGCAAAGCGGTGCTTGGAGGCGTTTCCTCTAGCTCGAACTGTAAGCCTCGGTAAGAAATGTTGCAGAATAGCTGAGCATTCCGTTGAATACGGAATTAATTTTCACTTCTCTTCAGTTTGTTGAGCTAGATGTCATTCCCGGTTGTTCGTAGCGTTTCCCACTACGGGTCATCTGACTGTAGGGTCCTCTTCTTGCATCTTCGAATAGGTAAGCCGTCACTGGTTTGTGAGCGTTCCGCTGGATGCGGAATTGCTTTTCACTTCTCGTCATTTTCGATGCCATTCTCGGTTGTTCATGGCGTTCCCACTCTAGGTCATCTGCTACTAAAGCTAATTCTCAACAATTCAGTTCCTCCTGCGCGCTACGTTCACGAAGACTTCTCTCCGCTTAGTTTCCAGGCAGGCCCAAAGTATTCGAGACCAATGGTACTTGACAATGGCATTTACGAGCGCCGCGCAGAATGATCGGGGCCCTCGGAAATACGTACCTTTAGGTGTTCCCTTCCTTCCGGCTCAATGTTTTATAGCAAGGCTGCTGCCTTCCTACAAGCACACTTGGTCTCCTCCACATGTCTACGGCCTCCGATGCTGCTATCGTTCATCTGTTAAGTGATTCATTGTATCAAACCACGACTGCGCTCGTGTTGGAAAGTGTTCTATATGGCAAGGTCTTTCTTTCTTTACCTGGACCTGCTTGATTAATGATACTTCAATAGGCGGGTACTTGATTCTCATGTTCTCTGTGCTTAGCACTTTATTACGGTAAAGCAATTCATGCGTTTACCGTAGAATTCTCTATACTCATTTGTCTTAGTCGAAATCGGAGAGACAGGGCAAGATCATACCCCAGACTCGCCTTGGTTTTTACGATCGTACTGATGTTCCTGATGTCAACATCTTTGTGGGCAATGGATATCGCCGATGTTTTGGGTCCTATTCAAGCGGTGCTTGTCGACTCCCAAGGCAGCTTTTCCGAGCGCTTTTCGGGTTACATATACACCGAGCAAAATAATCGGGTAGTTGCCCAAACTTTCATCTACACATTTGAAGTGAGTCGAGCTCCCATGGCAATTGTTTGATGCAGCTGATGTCTGGACCTACTCAGTGTAATTTTAATCAGATACTTCATGAGTGGCGGAACGGCTGATTTCGTTTGGCTTTGTAGTTCTGATCGGTGATGCCGTCGTTGTGTGGCGAGCGGGTGCTCTATGGGCTTTCGATATCAAGATTATAGTTGCTCCTCTGATCACTCTAACGGCTGGAGTAGGTACGTAACTCACTCTCTTGGGGGTTTCAGAGATTAACGGAAATCGCCCAGCCATGTTTTTCCTCTTTGTTGGATGCACTGGGCACACTGGCTGGAAGCTCATAGACGGAGAACAGGCACGATTGTGCAATCATGCGCAGGCTGCAACATTCTTTCTATCTTTGGGAACGAATGCGATGGCAACATCTTTGATTGCTTACAAGGCTTGGTACGTTTGCTAGGTCTTTGCGTATTCGCGTTGAAGATAGTGTGCCTACAGGCTCCTTCGACAGTCATTCGCACGCGCCTATTCTCCACAGCGTGTCAGGAGGTCAAGGACTTTGACGGAGAAAATCCTAATGTTGTTCGTCGAATCAGGCTTCATTTATCTTTGCTTCTGGGTGGGTTATGTGACTTCCATCAAAATACACTCGGGTCTTATGACTCTCAGATATCGAAAAGCTTCACGTATTTTCCACTCAGCACCGCAATCCAGGCTTCAGCCTACTTCGGTTCCGCCATGCTCAACTCTGCAGGAAATCAAGTTGTCGTATGTTTCCTTACTTTCTATTTTTGGGAAGGGACTTCTCAACGTTACCACTAGGGTCTGTACCCGACTATCATAATCGCCATTGTTGCTCGTCATCAAACCAACTGGGACGCTCCCGTCGTGTCCTTGGAACCCCTCACTGTCAATACTGGAAGTAACGTTGGCGAGATGCAATTCGTTCCTCATACAGAAACACTTGCTACTTCCCCCAAAACGCCCGCTTCTGTTCATGTCCGCCATTCGGTCGCGTTTGCGACCGGCGAATTGGAATCTGAATCATCTCAAGCTACAACATCTCGAGAGATCTCTTCTATGATTTAGTCGTTTTTGGCCCAGTGAGCCTCCTGTATGAAACGATATTATTGTGAATCAGCATCGTGGTAACGGCGAATTGAGTCATGATAAGAACCGGTCCGAGTGAGCAACGAGTTCGGAATGAGTGCCAAGTGCACGGCAACCTCAAGGTTTTGACTCGTTGACTATTTGACTAAGGTCGGAGGAGCTGTCATCCGGGCCTTTCGTTCCTCCTGTCTTGGATTTTGGAATGGGTCTTGAATAGTTTGTATACTGATGTTGTACTTGTACTTGAGACGCACTGGACTTGTTTTTTGGTTCGATAAGAGCCGGGCCGGGTTTCCCGAACATCCTCGGAACAGGCGCGGAAGCAGCCTTTGCAGTATAGATTGGCCACAGTGCTCAGAATTCATTGCCAGTACCTCGTCTCAATAGATCTCAATCGTGATGCATCTGATGCTGTAACGGTGGCACCTGTATGTATGAAACTTGACTATATGTACGTCGTGCCGCCTTTACTAAATGCGTGCGCGTGATGGCTGATGCCTTTTTCGTTTTTTTTCTCGATTTATTCGTCACCAATGACACAGCTCGGGACCTCTCGGGGATTGCTCTTGACATTCTTCCAACTTGACGGACACGCGACACTGTCGAGCAGGACACGACAAACGACACGTCCTGCCACTGGGACGGCATTTTATCATTACCTGGCTGCCTTGAAGGCTTGCTGATAACGCGTGTACTTATTGGTTATTCGCGTGCACTAATCTTACACGCTTATCCCGGCGGCAAAATAGTCCCCGTTCCATCTTTATCTCTTACTCTCTCTCTCTCTCTCTCACCATCACCACGCCACCTCCACAATGTCGAGGCAGCCCAACATCGAGTCCGTTGCTGGCGACCCCCTCATAGGCAGTGACCTCGCTGCCTTCTCACCCTCTCGTTCTCGTCTTGCTCATCATTCAGTTCTCTCAGCCCTCTCTTCAGAAAGCGTGACTGAGCGACGCTCGGAACACGAGCCGCTTCTGGGTCCTGGTCGGCCGAGAAAGCCATTCTATAGAGCAAGGCCGCTCTGGTGCGATTTGGTTTACTTATGATATATCATATGGGCGGCACTCATTGCATATGCTACAGGCTAGTACCTTTCGCCATCACGGCGGCACTGACTCGTGGCATGACCACCGCGCCTCGAGTTGAAGTCTTCACACAACTCGCATGTTCTCGTCTACACCCACATCCGTTCAACCATACTCTGGTCGAAATACCCTCCGTTTCTAGTGACCACCTAATATCTATATCTTCATCTGTTGACCCTCTTGGACCTAATCTCTCTCCTTCCTATCTAACCCAAGTCACACATTTCGACTATAACACCAATGTCACAGACGATGACCCACGCGACCTTCCTTCTCCGCAATGTCTTTCTGATCCTGCAGTTCAGGCTGCCGCCGCCCGGCTTCAAACCATTATGATCACGACTATGGGCCTTCTCTCAGCACTCACTACAGGTTGGTGGGGTCATTTTGGGGAAAGACACGGGCGTACAAAAGTCCTAGCCATTGCGACATCTGGTCTATTTTTCACGCAAGTATTCTTCATAATGAAATTTCCCTTCGCTTGCTGACAAGTGATCTATATTTCAGGGACCTCATGTTCATTCTTGTCTCGACCCCGCATTCTCCCTTGTCGTCACATGGTCACAAGCTATTAATTATCGCTCCCATCATTGAAGGATTCCTTGGCGGTTGGTCTACCCTTCAAAGCGCTACCAGTGCCTATGTATCCGATTGCACGTCTTCTGGATCTCGTGCGACCATATTCTCTCGGTTCACGGGTGTGTTCTACGTCGGGTTTAGTATGGGTCCCGCTATTGGAGGTTGGATAATCAAAAACGGTATAGGCGCGCTGCCAGGACAGCCCAAATCAGTCACGGCAGTATTCTATCTAGCCGTGTTATGCTCCCTCGCGAATCTTCTTCTTGTGCTCTTTGTATTCCCCGAGTCCTTATCCGCCGAGAAGAGAGAAGCAGCTGCGAGAGAGCACGCTATGACTCACTCCGTCAAGGGCAAGGCCAGGGATTTGAGCGGGCAGGACTCGGGTGGCCATGACCAAGGCGCCAGCTCATCTTCAGACGAAGAAGGGGTCTCGGAGACCAAGCGATTTGCCATCATTCGCAATTTCTTGAGTCCGTTGTCGATTTTCCTACCTGTCACCATCATAGAAGCGGAGGGAACGAGAAGACACCGAGACTGGAGCTTGACCATGTTGGCAGCAGCGTTATTCGGGTATATGCTCTCAACGGTTAGTTTAATAACAGACTGGTCAATTCTGCTTTACTGATCGCTTTGAAATGCAGGGCATTTATCAACTCAAGTACTTGTACGCCGTTCATGTATATGGCTGGGGTGCCGAGCAACTCAGTTACTACATCTCTTTCATGGGTGGCGCTCGAGCCGCATTTTTACTCCTTCTTTTGCCCTGTACGCTACTATCTTTTTGGTCCTGCCGTACCAATGCTGATTCTTAAGGTAGTCTTTATTTCTGTTCTCAAGCCGAAACCTCAAACACCGGCCAAATCTTCCAATGGCAAAGCCACCAAGCCTAAATCAACTAAAGCCCATCTCGCTCAGGAAATACGCTTTGATCTGTTCCTGACGCGAACTTCGTTTATCATCGACATTGTGTCCAATGTGCTTGTAGTGCTATCTCCTGCACCCATTTACAAAGTACACGTGTCTTCTTCTTCATCGTCTACGCCGGCATCGAGACACAGCGAAGCACTGTTTGTAATGGCCAGCTCATTAACTAGCATGGGCTCCGGAGTTGTGCCGGCGGTGCAAAGCCTTGCATTGTGCATCACTCAGGCGCGAACGATCATAGAAACCGGAACAGTCCCAGAGGACCAAGCCAAGGGCAGTGCAGGTATTGGCAAGTTGTTTGGTGCGCTAGCTGTGCTACAAGCAACTGGGCAAATGATCCTCGGAGTGAGTATCGAGTTTGATCCTTTACGTGTGGTCGTGTCTGACCTGTTGATTGCAGCCCATGATATTCGGTCTTATCTATAGCGGCACCGTTGCCACCTACCCAAAGGCGATATTCACGATTGCCGGAGGAATGCAGGTGTTTTCCCTGATGGCGGTGATGCTTGTGAAAAATCCGGTGGATTTGTTCAAGGGGAAGAAGAGCATGAGGTGGGTAAGAGATAGCAATGAGGAAGTAGAACGGGGACGATCAAGGGCCAGCAAGGATCTGTTTGGGGGACAGACACCGGGACCATCTGGGTCTGGTTCGCATCATTAGGATGCGAATAGTGTGCTTTACTACTTAGACGGATATATGTTGTATGATATCAAACTTACAGTGTACTATAGTAATATTCATCGAATGTCATTTAGAAGGGCTTATGTCGTCTTGAAATTCCATTTACCTGAGGTCCCAAGATTAGGTTGACCACGGTATCCGAGCAAATTCTACCACAGCTGAGCCCTGAATCAACAACTTACCCATCGGAAGCCCTTTGAGAAGTTACCGGTGGTACCGAACCAGGTACTTATATCTTGAACTCTCACCCGGAGAGTACAGGCGCCCAGAACCTTGCATCGCGGCGGCTTCCGAGTCAGAATCTGAGAATGGGAGGCATCTCAAGGTTGACCATGTGCAGCGCATGCATTCATGGCAATGCGAACTGGAAAAGATTGGAAACATCAGGCATGACCCTGCATAACGGGGGGAGATATTGGGGGCGTTGTACAGTATCAGTAAGATTTTTGGAACTTGTTGGTAAGAGAAGAGTGTTGTGTCACCAAAAAGGTCCGAGAAAGGGTGATGACTAATACAGTGCAAACAAGTTTCAATTTGCTTGATAGCAATTGACTTGACCTCGACGTTCACTACTGCCCGTTGTCGTCGTCTGCTACAACCAGGTCAGCATGCAAAACGCAGTCGCTGGCCCTTCTCGCGCCCCGACACCGCCGCCGCCGTCGATATCTAGCCCTGGTCCTCTCTTTCTCCCTCCACCAGGTCCGCCTCTTGTTCCACCTCTCGCCCACAATCTCACCCGTTCACTTTGTTTTCTAGCGCAATATCCTCCAGCTCCAGCCCTTTTCACGAGCACTGAAGATCTCATATCCCATTTCTACCTCCTCGATGCCTACGACAAGTATGTGCGACCGTTCATATCATCCGATGACCAGGGTGCTGCCAATGCGCCACCGACGCCCTCCATATCACATCCACTCACACCGGGAGGCCATCTTGACAAAGGGAAGGGCAAGGAAGTCGCCGTCAACAGTCCTCTCGCGCTCGCTCCACAAACTCCCGCGGCGGATCCCCAGGATCCCGATGACGATGATCCAGGTGGCAAGGGAGAAAAGAAGAAGAAGAATAACTACAAGCACCTCATAAAGGGCACACCTGGTGCGTTCACTACGCCTTTATGCCGCCACTGTGTACTAATCGCGTGTGGCGCATAGGCAAACATTCAATGAAGAAGGATGACTACCTCACGTCAGTGATCATGGGTCCAGGCAAGGAGCGCATAAAGATCACTCCTTTCGACCTCAAGACTCAGCGCGAGGCGTTCTCTGTCAGTGCAGAAGGGCTGAAAGGCGTAGGTTCCATTTCAATTTCTCATGTTCTGGATCTGATCCGTGCAGTGGAATCCAAGCACGTTGATTCAAGAGTCGACTCAAGCACGAGAAGACCGGAAGAAGCGGGTACGTTCTTGTATGACCAATGTATCACTGACCACACTCATTCGGGTACAGAAAGAGCTAAGGCGACTCGCAAAAGCCCAGGCCAACGCCTCTGCTTCTCACACGCCACAGCCAACCCCGACCCCCATTCAAGCACCTATACCTTCTACGCCTGCCTCCCTAGCTGCTCAGCGCTCTGGCACCCCGCGGCCCGTAAGCGCCGTGCCTCGTCCCGGGAGTACCAAACCCCATCTCCCCCCAGTGCAGGTGACAGGCCTTAATGGAAGAACTAGTGGCGGAACCCCCCGGACTGCCACACCACACCCACTCAGCGCCCCACCCGTCAGTGCAAGTTCGCTGGCTGCACAGCAGCAGGTGCCGAGAGGGAAGAAGAGAGAACGGGATGATTCCGTTTCGAATCCGAATTCGAATAAAGTTGCCCCGCCGCAGCCTATAACTTCGAACATTCCCCCAAAGGCGATCATGAATGCCAAGGCGGGTATTCCGGGCGCACGCCCGAGACCGATAAAAAAACAGCGAATGGTTCTTGTTCTTCTCGTTCTTGTTAGGCTCTCTGCTGATGTTTGGTGTAGGACATCCAAGGTCAATCGAGAGATACGGGCCCCATGCAGCAGCCTACGCCACAAGGCGTCTAATGGTGTTGCGACGTCCAAATTCCTGCCTTGCCTCCCTCATTTTTAATCTTGTCGTCGCCGCATCTATACCTTATTAACTTTGTTCTTACTCTTGCATTCCGTCATCCTGCACATAACCAACACCCGCATGCATTTGTTACTCACCAGCAATATACATTCAATTAGTTCCGTTAGACTCCGCCCACCTGTACCTTGATGCAAATCTCGTCGCTGATCGTAAATGCGTTACAATACATAAGCGTCATGAAGAAGAAAGACACAAAAATCAGTACACTATTGGTGATATCCGTAAGTATTAGCATAATAAAGTAGACGGTATAAGTACGGAGCCCGTATAAATATAAGTTACAGAAGTAAATCCGTTCCAGAGTATCCAAAAATATGCACCATATTACCTCCTGCCTAGATTCGTGACGCTTCGGTTGCTGATCCCAGATGCATCATAGCTTCTCCTACCTCCAGTGGTCAACCGGCCATCCTCCTGAGCAAGTATAGTCGTGCTGGCATTTTTCTTCCCGTCCAACGACATCAATCCTCTCTTCATTGTCCCTCCATGCCGTTTAGCATCCAAAAACGCATTTCCAGCAACAATCGGCATACTCAATCTCCGCATCCAACCGCCTTTGCTTTTCTCTCCAGGGCGACTTGTGGTTCCGCCATATCTGGAATTCTTGCAAGTGTCACAAGTGCAATAAGGCGGGTGCAGTTGGTTGAGTGATTGTCCCGATCTGTCGGAATTCCCGTTTTCCTCACTGCTGCTTCCCAAGGTGCGTGTTGATGGAGGTGCGAGAGAGTTTGCGTGTGGCGGTCGTGGAATCTCATTTCGCACGTCGTCTCGTGAGCGGGACAGTGAAGTATCCCTCGCTTGTCTATCGGAATCTCTGCCATGGCCGCTGAGTGAACGATCTTCACTAATATATCCATCTCGGTTTCTGCCAAGTGCGGTTGAGCTACTCATCAAAAAATCTCGTTGTCTCTCCAACTCCCGAGATTTGAGCTCAATTTCTAGCTCTCTGGCACGAAGTTTCTGTTCCTTTTCTTTAATTTCCAGCTCTTCGAGACGTTGCTGACGTCGAACGGCATCGTCATGCGCTGCGGTGTGAGTCTGGAGATTCGGTTGTGGCATGGACGTGGGTGTGGGCGTCGTAGACGCGTCACGGAACGCTCCCGGAGGGCTTCTTTCACGGAAGGACGCCTCGGCTTGCCGCGCTTGAGAGAAAAAATCCAGAGGAGGTAGAGGACGAGCGATAGGCGGGGAAGAAGCTCTGATTCTTGGGGATGAGGGCCCGTCACTAGGTTGATACCGGGTAGCCAGATCGGTCACGCTCATAGGTAACCGAGGGATATCCCTAGGCGGAGGAGAGGAAGCTCCAGACTAGCAATACGGTCAGACATTTCATGAGATCGACGAGAAGATGCACTACGTACATCGTATGAATAACGGCTGCGCATCGCAGCTACCACACTACCACTACTTGTCGCAGTGTCATGTCTGTCTACATCTTTACCTTTCACACTATCGATTCCTCGGGTTGGCGACTTGTAACCGGACCCAAATTCGCGCTCATTAGGTGGTTTGGAGGTATTTGAGGAGGTAGACGAACGCTCCGCTACAGTTCCTGATGATTCTTCTAAACTTGGCACCGTCAGTGACCGTACAGGTGTCGGACGTCGAAGGCCGTCATGGCTATCTGACGCGCTTCCACTTGACTGATTACTTATGTCAGGTTTGTCATTGAATTTCTGTTGAGGGGAAGGCGGGGCAGAGACAGGTGATGTCGATGTCGTCTCCCCAGTGATGCTCTCATCACCACCAGGAATGCGGACGTCGGATGGTCGGGACAATGTCGGGATGCTGACATGAGAAGCAGACGATGAGTGAGATGACTGTCCTAGAGAAGTCTGCTGTTGCCGCTGCGAATTAACGGGAGGAAGCGGGAAGTGGGTAGGAGGTGCAGGGAATGCAGATAATGATCTCACGGACCCTGTATTAGGATCCAAAAATGGCCGGATAGGATTGTCAAAAGAGGAAGGCGGTGTTGACTGGTTCTGCTTCTGTGGTGCAGCACTTGTTGGCGTTTGGGGGTATTGAGGCTGCGTAGGGGAAGGTATGGGTGATGATTGTTCCCTTTCTTTCTCATATGCGGACCACATCCCAGGATGGGCTTCTGTTGGCTCTTGCGAGTTCAAGTTAATAGCTTCAGCTTGCCGATACATCGGTGGCGAAGGCCGGTCTTCATCGAGCGCGCCATTTATATGTTCGCGAACAGTTTGCGGTTGTGGCGGTGGCTGTAGTTGAGGCTGCTGTTGAGCGGTGGTATCGAGGTCAGGCAAGTCCGGAGGCATAGGACCTCCCCAGCCCCCTTCGCAAAGAGCTCTCCATTCACCCAAGGGCCCCACGGTTGGTGCATATCGACGAACACCTTCACAAGCTCGGAGCCATTCAGCATCAGCTATACGTGACATACATGCTGCCACATTGAATGTCGTAGATGTATGCCGTTGCGTTACGAACAATGTGTGGTTGCTAAATTTAATGACTTTGAATGTACGACTGCTATAAGAGTAACTTGTACGTACTACTTTTCCTGGGATATTTCCGGTCCAAGAGCGCTGATAAGAGTGATGTAACGTGCATGCTCGTCACTGGCGTCGCGAGCACTCTTCTTGGACTTCTTCTCGTAGACCTGACCTAGTCAAGGAAGCCTTGTTGAATGGATAAGGAACACACAAAGTGAAAAGTAATTTACCTGCTTGCTTAATCTTGCCATTGGCAACAGCGATTCTATCGTCATGAGCCTTCTCCTCTTTCTGTAATAAATGACAAATGGGAAGCTGTTCCTTGGGGAGTTGCTGCGCACGTACGGCAAGTTTCTTGAACCATTTCCTGACCTCGGTACTGATTCCTTCGTATTCCTTGTCAGCTATCTTCGCAAACTTAGCGTCGATATCGGAGAGAGCTTCGAAGATGTTGGCACTAGCACCCAACGCGTTGGCTAGAAGTCAAGGTCGACCATCAGAATGACCAGGGGGAGTAGAGCGGACTAACCAGCGATGCCGGTCGTGCTTTTCAATCCAGCGCTTTCACGGAGAGCCTTTGCCAACTTCTTCTGCAATATTACCACAGCTTCGGCAGCCTCACAATAGTCGCTTAAGACGCCGAGCAAGGTCTCCAATGATTTGCATGATTTATGCACATCTACTCTGTCGTAAAGAGTTTGCTGGCCTTGATTGCTGGCCATCCAACTTGTCGTCAGCTGCCACAGACAGTAGAAGGAAGTGGCGGGAGCAAGACCCGGTAAGTAGAATGTTGGGGCAGCCCTGAAATTAATCTCCCACGCAGATCCAAAACAGAAATCAGACCACGTTTTGCACGTTCGTTCGTTCCTCCATCACTGGGCCCTCGACTATAAAGAGTATTCAATCGCGATAATAACGCGCAGAATTCAAATATCGCTTATCATTTATATATTAAACAGAGATGCGTTTATTAAGTGATGCAGTTAACCGGGGGCCAGTCACTGTTTGATAGAGTACTATCAGTTAGAACTCAGCACCTCTCTTAGCCTTCGTTTGTCCATAGTTTACATCTCTACATATTTACTGGCCTAGTCAAGTCCTAATCACTGGTCTGTGGGAGGAACATGCCAAGCGCTGATCTAGAGCGCTGATCACGATCGGAATAACTCGAAAGTTAAAGGACGAATTGTCAGCACCGGCAACAAGGGCGTATTTCTTTTGCTCCGGAGCCAAAGAAACAACCAAAGGTCTTTCAATGATGTGAAGAGCAGATACCGACATCGGACAGACCTTCGAACTAGTAACTACTAAGTATTGCGTAAGGCGGCAGGAGATTCAAGGCCGCTCCGGGATGAGGTTGTCGCGCGCGTCCACGTATACGGAATCTTTCAATCACATTTCTCTCGGCTTTTCATAACGGTCGTCTATACCGTAATAAGCAAAGGCCGCTGCTTCACTATTATGCAGATGTGTACGTATTCTATCCAAATACTTCTAAGTCTAAGTTCTAGAAGGCAAATGCGACCATGCAGTGTAACAAAAATTCTAAAATCTACTGGTTCGTAATAACACCTCGGTAGCGCAAACTGCCCGAGTTTAATCGATCTATGGCCTCAGTAATCCCCTCAACAGTCATGGGAAATTTTTCAATCCTTGGAATTATCTTGTTGCGGGCGGCAAAATCTAGCATATCGTTGCTGGAGACGTTTCAGAACAGCCAGAACGATTCAGATGATGAGTCAAGCTTACTGCATAACTCTTCCAGCAAGAACCGTTCCAACCACCTCAATACCCTTCCAGGCGAAAGGTGTGTATGGGACGCCCATCGTGTACTTGGGGTCAGTAACAGTCAACGGAATGACGGTGGCTTTCGGGGCCAAGATCTCGAAGTACGAGTCATAATCCACCATTCCAGCCGCTGTGATTATTAGTCTGTTGATAGGTTTCGGCAAACCAATCTGTGATAGGTTATCAACACCTTTGGTTGCGTAAAATTCGTTCGCCCCCAAGCTCAAAGCCTCCTCTCGCTTCGAGTTAGTGCCAGAGAAGACAACAACGTCACACCCCATTTTCGCCGCGAACTGGATGGCAAGGTGTCCCAAACCGCCGATGCCGACAATACCAACTCGGTCGGTGGGTTTACAATACTTGATCAAGGGCGTGAAGACCGTGGAACCGGCGCCTGAAGATTGAGACGGTTAGTCGTAATCACACCTTAAGTAGGACGTACGTACACATCAGCGGCGCGGCTTGTTCAGATGATAGAGCATCCGGCAGTTTGAAGAGCCAATCTTCCTTCCAAACACCTAGTTCCGCAAGGGAACCTTGGTCGGAATTGGCCGAACCAAAGCATTTTTTGACCTGGCAAAAGACCTCGTTATCGGTCTGGCATTCTCTGCATAATCCACAAGTCTCATGCATGTACCCCCATCCCACTCGATCCCCGACGTTCAGCCGTTTACAAGAGGGTCCGACCTCTTGAACGACACCGACACCTGCGTTATCATAGTCAGAAAGGTTTTTTTGTTCCATTCGATATGATACGAATACCAACCTTCGTGGCCAAGTACCATATCTATGTTCAGGTAATGCAAGTCCGTTCCGCATAGTCCACTGTGTGTGATCTTGACGACAACGTCGTTGGGAGAAAGCTCCTCCCTAGTGAAAGAAGACTCGACGATTTTGCCAGAGGCGGAGCCTCGGAAAGTTCTGCCTTCATAGACCATTATCGTGGGAGCTTGAGTGTAAACTGTACGTGTAGGGCTTCCTTTAAATACTTCACCGAAATTTCTCTATCTATGCCCAGCATGCTTCGGCAGCTCCAGAAGCACATCTGGAAACGGCCCGACAGGACCATCTTCATTCCGGTCATTATAGATTCTGTCGCAGCCCCTCGAGAAGTCGCAGCAACAAACGTGTGCTAGTCGGGTGGTTACCGGCCTGAGGCCTTGAGTCCTGGTGTCTAGAGACAAACATTCGGCCAAGTCAAATGGAACCATGTTTATCCGGTATAGCTATTCTACAGATCTAAGCACAGGGTTGGTATCTGAAAATAACATCAACACCGATGAGCTTTGTACATCTAATAATATACTTCTCTTGACGGCGGCAGACTAACAATCTATTGAGCTTCAAGGATGCCGCAATTTAGCCAAGTCGCCCTTCAACTTCTTCAATACATCCACTTCGGCCTTAATCTCCGCGTCCAGCTCCTTCGTCTTGGGAGTTTTACTCTTTAAAGTACGAACGACATCCCCTTGCTCTGTTATCTTTGCTTCCACGGCCAACATTTCTGGTGTCTTTGGTATGTCCGCAGCGGGTACCGGTGGGACCTTACTTTTCCCTTTTTTACCGGCGGGCTTTGACGCCTCAGCCTTCGTGGCGCTCTCCAGCCCCCCGAATCGGGCCCGGAATTTTTCAGCCATACCCTCGTCAATCTTTTTGAACAGATGCTCGGGTTTGCCAATAGTATGGCCAGCGAGGATATCGGTTGAAAGTGTGTCTGGAACGGATCTCGCCGGGGCGTTGAGCTGTTCGAGAATGTCGGCAGTCGTTGCAGGCATGTAAGGATACACCAGAGTGGATAGGACGTAGATAAGGTTGACGGCACGAGAAAGGACCTTTGCGCAACGTATGGGATCTGAAGTCATCAGAGCCTTACCAAGGCCTGAGGATTGCAAGTAGCTGTTGCCACGGATGGAGATGAGCATAATGGTTTGGAGACCAAGACGAAGTTTCACGGATTCCATGGCGTCGATGTAGTCCTTTAGTAATCCGTTCACATCCGAGATGAACTCGGCATCGTGTTCGTCGTTGACCGAAAGTGGGCCTGGTTCGTCACCACTTTCAGGAATGACACTGTTGTATTGTGACGACACGAATTTGAGGACTCGGTTGACAAAGTTACCGAAGCTAGATTTATTAAGGTCAGGATACGCTGCTGCAGTATGGGAGAGATACAGACTTGTTCAACAAAACATTGTTGTTTGCAGCAATCTATGGTGAACATGTGAGACCCGTTTGATAAACGCGGGCGTCAGAAGGACTTACACAATCCGACCATGAGAACATAGAATCGGCTGTCTCTGGTCTTGTCGATAAGAGGTAATACCTCCAGACTGAGGATGGTATACCGGTCTCCTTCGCAGCCGGTCCAAACACGCCACGATTACGGCTTTTCGAGAACTTTCCACCTTCATAGTTCAGATATTCTTGAGAACAAGTCAGCCTACCTCGTACGCAACTGGGCACAAGAGACATAGTTTACCAGTTGTTGACAAGTGGTGTAGGGTTGTCCAATTCCTTCCATCACCAAGCTGAACTGAAGGGAAGTAGACCGTGTGGAAGTACACATTATCTTTACCCATAAATTGATATAAACGGACATTCTCCGGGTTAAACCACCATTTTTCCCACTCTGGTGTGTAGTTGGCACTGATACTCGGGTATCCTATGGGGGCATCGAACTAGAAACATGTCAAAATGTGCGCTTTGGTCAAAAATAGGGTCCCTACCCATACGTCTAGAGTACGGAAAAATTATGATTAACTGCCGACATGAAAAATGTAGATGGACCTACATAGAACTTTCCCCTCCATAGATTTATCTTCCGCCGAGTCAATTGGAACAGGCACGCCCCATTTCAGATCTCGTGTGACGGGCGTAGGGAGTAATCCAGCCTTCACCCGCGCGTCAACGAGTTCGCCATCTCCGTTGATCACTGAGTTGGAGGACCATTTCCCTGCTTTCCAAGATTTTTTGATCCATTCCTCTGTTCGAGGTTGTATCTGGTCTAATTTAAGGTAATTATGAGTCGATATTCGTGTCGTTACACGATGATCTTTATTGACCAAGCATCGAGGCTTGATTAATTCAATGGCGTCCAGCGTCCGGCTGCAAAGATCGCACTGATCACCACGAGCATCCTGGATACAACTGTGAGCAAGACATAGCGACAAGAAAACCTTTTCAAACCTCATAGCCACAATGTGGGCAGATGCCTTCTACAAAACGATCGGCCAAAAACCTGAGATCTCAGCGAACCATAGATTTTATGACGGCATTGCAACTCACTTCGGGCAACCCTCACAGTAAATCTGCTCTTTATCCTGTTTCTCCAAGAAACCATTTGCTCCCAAATTCCGGTATATCGTTTGACATATTCTGCGAGATTGGTTAGCCGGTACTATAAATGAAGCAGGGCGTTCGCGCACTCTGTATGCCAAGGTGTCGAAGTGCGTCCAAAATAGTCGAATCTAAAACGGAAGTTGGTACGGGAATCTAATGGAAGAACAGGACACTCGCGTACCCAATGTCAAACCACTCGTAAGTCTCTTTGTGGAGAAGATGATATTTGTCACATAACTCTCGTGGGGTGATATTTTCCTTCAAAGCTTGAGTTTCCGTAGCAGTTCCGTACTCGTCAGTCCCACAGATATACAGCGTTGTTCTATTTCTAGTGCCTGTCCGGACATGAAGAAGGCCTAAAAAATACGCAAAAACGGCCAAAACGTACGGTTATAACTAATGGGAGAAATTAGCTCGTAGAAGAATGAATAGAGCGCAAACTCACCGGCTGAAAACGTCGGCACTGAGAGTACTCCCGATAATGTTCCCTGCAAGGCGATTAATTAATTGCGGTTCACGCGACCGTGTCCGGGGCCTCTCACCCAAATGCGGAACGTTGTTGCAATATGGCAGCGCAGAAGTGATCAACACATTTTTCTCCCCTTCTTTTGGCAACCTGTACAGGCCGCACTGTTAGCTTTAGAGTCGACCACTGACATCCAGAAGCACCGTACGTCGCAGGGTGTCCTGGAGGAGGAATGACTTGTAGTAGACCATCCGCAGATCTGATTTTTCGGCCGGACATAATATGCAGCGCTGGGAGGACGTCGAGGTTGATGGAAAGGGCGATACAGCAGAACCAGCAAATCGATGAAATGACTCGGGCCCAAAGCTGCAGACAAGCATGCTCACATAACGCGGTGTGCCACGTGGATCACACGCGACACTCGTTCTTCGGATGACGCGATTGCTGACTGAGTGCACGGCCGAAGAGATAGCGGCCTTTCCTTTCCTTTCTTCCCTCCGTCCACGCCAGCGCCAACATTATGGACATCTCTCGCTGGCTTCAGTGGGTAATTTCCGTTGAATTTCACCCGTACGTTGCTTAAATTTGCTCCAGGAACCGCTGGGAACCGCTCGCAAGCTTACATTCCTCGGCTTCGAGAGAGTTCACCCCAACTGCTGTTATTTTGGGTCTCCTGATAGGATGCTTACTGTGTTTCACGAATCTATACTTTGGACTGCAGACCGGCTTCATCAGCATGTTCGTCAATACTGTGATTGCCGAAAGAAAGAGCTTAAGACAGCTATTTTAGGATGTCTCTGCAATCCGCCTTGATTGGCTTCCTCATATCAAGAATGCTGCCCAATCCTCTTAGTGCCCAAGAAATAATAGTCGTGCAAACCACTGCTGTAGCAACCGGAACGATGCCTTTGGCTGTGGGTGACCCACATGCAGTCATTGACCATGTAGACTTATCATAGTATAGGCGGGCTTTGTTGGCATCCTTCCTGCTTTGGGACTTCTAGATGAGGAAAGAGATGGATCTCCACCCATTCATCTTACCTGGATAGCCGCCGCAGGCTGGTCTTTCGCTGTTGCATTTTTCGGGTATGGCCATCAAGAGTTCTTTCAGGCGTGACTGAATAATGTTTCTAGGGTGTTCATGTCCCCTCCAATCCGAAAGCAAGTGGTATGTTGCTAGCCTGATAGGAATACAAGATAATAACTTTCCTTCCTAGATTATTGAGGAGCAACTTGCGTTTCCATCGGGCACCGCTACGGCCCATCTCATATCTGTGCTACATAAGTTGCCACCGCCGGAAACTGGGTTGCACCGACGACCTGGCTATGAGCGTATCGATGATGAAGAGATACCCGAACCTTCTAGTCCGATCATAGACCAGGAGGAAAGTGTACTGGTTGCGCATGAGCAAGAAGTTGTTCAAAGCACTGGTTGGCAAGCGTTGTTATGGAGTTTCGCTTCGTCGGGGGCTATGACAGTAAGACACAATTTGGACATTGCTCTCACTTTTCACTCACGTCCTACTCAGCTCTCAGCGTACTTCTTCCCGGTTATCTTCTCCATCCCTCTATTTGGAAACTATCTTGCCAAAGAATGGTTATGGACTTTTACTCCTAGTTTGTCCTATGTCGGTCAAGGTTTGTGAACGTCAGATACAATTTTTTGGATCTTGACCAATAGCTGTAGGGATCATAATGGGTTATCCCGTGACTTTGTCAATGAATTTGGTATGACATTTTACCCTTTCAATACTTTAGGACTAACTGATAAATATTCCAGGGCATGTTCGTTGGTTGGGGGATTCTCTCGCCTCTTTCGAAGCATCTGGGTTGGGCTCCTGGACCAGTCGGTAGTATGACGGACGGTGCTCGGGGATGGATTCTGTGGATCTCCTTAGCGATTATGTGCGCTGACAGTCTTGTGTCCTTGCTTCCCGTCATTTTTGGTTATGTCAAGGAGGCGATTGGGACAAATCTCGGAGTTGGCTCATATTCAGATTCTAAAGAAGACAATGAAGTCGAGACAGCCGATAGGCTCGTGCCGCAGAGTTGGGTTGTAATAGGCTGGGTTATTAGCGTCATTCTCGGGACATTCTTGGTCTGGATTGTCTTTGGTCATGAAGGAATTAAACCTTGGGCTACCTTCCTGGGCTTCGTTCTCGGAGGAATGCTCAGTATTCTCGCGTATGTAATATTCTTTTTGGTCGAGCACATCGCTAATTATGCCTAACAGAGTGCGCGCTCTCGGAGAAACGGATATCAACCCTGTTTCCGGTCTAGGGAAGATTTCGCAGCTGTTCTTTGCTTGGATACAACCTGGAAATATTGTAGCGAATATCATAGCAGGGGGAGTAGCAGAGGCCGGGGCCCAACAGTGAGCACCTTGTCCTGTTGCATAATTATATATCTAATAAGCGTCAAGGGCTGGCGACCTCATGCAAGATCTGAAGACAGGGCACCTGTGCCATGCATCTCCGAGGGCCCAATTCTACGGTCAATTAATTGGATCAGCATTTTCTATTTTGGTTACAACAACTGCCTATACCCTATATAATCGGGCATATGATATACCAGGACCTTCGTTTCCTGCCCCTACGGCGCATGTTTGGTTAAGCCTGGCGCGACTTTTGCGTAAGCAGCATGTCTGCATTGTTTTCTCGCTCTGATTTCTCGTAGGTGATGGAAAACTTCCGGAACAAAGTGGCGTATTCATGCTCGCTTTTGCAATCATATTTGGGGCTGTAGCAGCATTTAAGACGTATGCTACTCGGAGGTATCTTTGGTACGCCAAGTGGATACCATCCGGGGTAGCTTTTGCTATTGGTTTCTTGAATACGCCGTCTTTTTCGATAGCGCGTCTGATTGGCGGCGTTCTCGACCATGTCTATCGTACTCGATTCGCTAAAGACAGATCAGATATTCGCCTCATTGTTATTGCGAGTGGTTTTGTACTGGGTGAGGGCGTTACGAGCATTGTGTCTTTAATACTTCGGACATTTGGTGTTGGTGTTGCTTCATGCTGGGGGTGTAGCCATGGCCTGTGTGGAGGATGCTCTGCATGATTTGTTCTTCATATTTGTGGTAGACTTGTATAATTTAGAAATACAGAACCGGCGTCTAGTTTGATCGGAACACGTCGATGCCACGACACCCATATTAGAAGTATGTATAAGCGCACAGTGGCGTTTCTTAAATTCATACCCTCATGTCCCGACAACAGTTAGCGACAATCCCCGCTTTGACATTCTACAAAGATGAATTGACGAAATCGCGTCGGACCGCTCCGATACAGCAGCTTACGTGTGTGGGGAAACCGTGTAAACTGTACACGCCCGACGTCGTGCGCTGCACCAATCTAGGAGGAACCGGTACAGATGTTGACTGGAAGGTATCTTTAAGACTACTGTTTGGCATGCGAATAGCTGACGACAACCCTGCAAAAGTGTGTGGCGGACTTGCCGGAATCTTTGCGGTTCGGTAGAGTGGAAGTAAGTTCAGCCATTTCAGTCTTCTCCTTTCGACCATAAGCGACGGTGTTCTCAGGTTTCTTGTGAAGGGTGGTCAGGGCCAGGGGATCCTTTTGTCCTGAAAGGTGCGCAAGAGAATGCTCTGTATTCGTCTCCCAACTAAAGCGATTTACAGGATCTTGTGGATTAGAATATCGCCTTGTTCAGATTCCAAGTTCTCTGAGAAACCCAGACTTGCAGAGTGGCACGACAAATTGGTTTCGTTGTGCGTACCACTATCTGCAACATTGTCGGTATCATTAAAGTAATGTTTCCAGCTCTCGATGTTTCCGAGATTGTGTTCGGCCTTCTCTGGATCACTGTATTTGCCCTGATAGCATACAGTTTTCTGAAATCATGTTTTAGTCGTTCAACTACCAACCGCCGGCCACAAAACCCCAGCGACAGACGGGGCCCCTCTGGATGGTTTCCAGGGAGCTACGGTGACGATTATACACCACCACCTCCCTACACAAAGAACTCTACAGATCAAGGCTGGAGGCCAGGGTTTTGGACTGGAGCGGCTCTGGGTGGTTTAGGTGCTCACCTCTTTAATAATCGCCGTCCAAGAGACGTCCCTCTGCCCCCTCCAACAAGACGGTTCTGGGACTGGGAAAATAGTCGGGGATCTGGCGTTTTCGGGAGAAGGCGAACAAGTTACGAACCCGAAGACCGTGGCGAGGGACCATCGAACTTGGGTGCGATGAGATCTAGTACGGGGCTTGGTGGTTCCAATGTCAGATGAAAGAGGGTGAGTATGATGCCCGTCGGTCTAGTACTAGCTCTAATCCCTTTTTCCAAGACCGAAGACTGTACCGTACATCCGTCTCAGCGAACGGATATTTATATTAAAATAAACTTGTATTTTTGACACCTTTTTACAATTGCCACCGAACTTGGCACGATATCACCATCAGTGGGGAGTGTATACCGAATTCTACCCGACGGCTCAGTGTCATGTTACCATGACGAAAAAGGACGTACATTGGGGGAAATCTTCGGTGCAACACAAGCTCTAACATTGTGTTATCCCAGAATCGTGTAACTGACTCCGCCCTGTCATCTCAAGCAGAATATTCCGAAGTCCAATCGCACGCGCAGCATAATTGGCCGGGATCGTAGATGTCCTGGCTCGAGATACAATTTTCCGTCGGATCGACGATTATCAGTCGCGTCTCCGAAGCCACTGTTTTTGCAGAGTGTCTCCGATATGGCCTTTCCGTGTGACGGCTGGCCAGGAAACATTTCGGTATTTCGACGGATGGTCGCTTCCTCCCTGATTTCATCATCCTCAGCCGAGGATGCTATTTAATCGCTAGGGAACGGTTGCACTGTCCAACCTTAGTCCTCACCATGAAGTGCTTGTCTGCTTTCGTTTTTCTCGCCGTTCTCTTTTCATCTGGCCATGCAGCCACCTTGTCTGCTCGTGCCACCAATACTACAGTCACCTCCTCCGCTGGAACATGTAGCGGAGACTTGACCAAGTTTGAGTTCTTTGGTGTCAACGAATCTGGCGCTGAATTCGGCTCTGGTAACATACCCGGAGTTTTGGGAACCGACTATATTTTCCCAGCAGAGAGGTACGCTGAGTCCACTGTTGCCCTAATCTTGCCTTGCTGACAGTAGCTTCGCAGTTCAATCGATGTCAGTCTTTCGATATTGTAGCCGACTACGCTGACTTTGCTTCAGTACTTCGTGGAGAAAGGCTTCAACTTCTTCCGCCTTCCTTTCCTGATGGAGCGGCTTGCTCCTCCTGCAACCGGAATGACAGGCGCGTTCGATGATGACTACCTCGCCTTGATCAAATCAGTTCGCCACCCCTTCTTACTATCGCATCGGTGATACTTACCTCTCGACAACCCATAGACTGTCGAATATGTCACTGGAAAAGGCGCACACATCGCCCTAGACCCTCACAACTACCTGATTTACAACGGAGCCACCATTACCAGCACTTCAAAGTGAGTTTCAGTAGGTTCTACACCAACTTTCAAGCTAATTCGGTTCATTCCAGCTTCCAGACATGTAAGTTCATCTTATAGTTTCATCTGAGCTACGTGTAACATCTGCGTTCTAGTTTGGACTAACCTTGCAAAGGAATTCGTGAGTAGCATGCAATTACACCATATGTGTACCTACTTACCGCTTGAAAGGTTGATAACGACAACGTTATCTTCGGTGAGTGCGTATTACTACTTCATTCTGACAACAACTCACGTAGCATGATGCTTGTAGACATCATGAATGAGCCTCATGATGTTGACGCCTCTGTCGCATTCAGTATGGTATGCAGACAAAAAATCAGCATGGTTTGAAACTCAAGGCCATCTTTGTGATTCTAGAACCAAGCCGCAATCAACGGTATCAGGTCTACTGGCGCTACCCAACTCGTTCTTGTTGAAGGAACATGTATGTGGCTATATTCCTTTCCGTGGCGCTACTAACATTCTCGGCGTAGCTTGGACTGGAGCCTGGAGTGAGCCTATTCAATAATCCTTTGGTAATCGTTAAATTAAATCAACATTCAGCATGGACGACTTCCGGCAATTCGAACTATTTCGGCAAAATCAGCGATTCCGCCAACAACACCGCTATTGGTTAGTTGACCCTGCGTCATTCTAGTCCGTCTTGTTTTGTTTTCTGAAGATGTCATTTCGGACCAGAGATGCACCAATACCTCGATTCTGATGGGTCGGGTACCTCGGCAACTTGTGTTTCTTCGACCATCGGCGCGGAACGCCTAGAGGCCGCAACTGCTTGGTTGCAAGAGACAGGCCTCAAGGGCTTCTTGGGTGAAATCGGGGCTGGATCTAACACTGCCTGGTTTGTTTTCACTTCCTGCCTTCACCAATCGAGCGCTTACGATAACCTACTCCAGCATGCAGGCTGTCTTTGGCGCCCTTTGCTCCATGCAGCAGTCCGGTGTCTGGATCGGTGCCTCCTGGTGGGCAGCAGGTCCATGGTGGGGAACCGTGAGTACTGTCTACTGTGTTTCTTGGCGTGTGTTGACCACCTATCTGTCTTTTTAGTACTTCCAATCTATTGAACCAACAAGTGGTGCCGCCGTCGCTACCATACTTCCTCAGTCTCTGGAGCCGTTCCTGTGAAAGGTTTTACGCCTGGCCTAATATAAAGTACATAATAGCTACAGGAAACATTCGAATTGCAATTGGCAGATTTATAACGAAACCGAAGGGTGAGATGTGTATCCAAGCAGCACCAGAGGAAGCACCACGATATCCCATTATGACAGAGTACGGTGATCACCATCACTATTCGAAGGCCCGGGCTCGTCTTCAGAGGAGAGCATGGTATACGGAGCTGCCAAATCGCCTGTGGTTCGGACCAAACTTAGCAAGAAGACGACTGTTGCCAGAATTGTGGCTGCGAGGCAAAAGATTGCTTTAGGGAAATACGCCACCGTTGATCCGTATGTGACGGCATAGATAGTTGGCTTATAAATGATGAGAATAGATTTGGCAGTGGTATAAACTGTGCTCACTGATATCGTGTGGGCGATAGCAGACAGAACTGCCATAGCACCAAACAAAGCCCCTGCTTCAGAGCTATGTCCACTGGCATGCAGACATACCGCCCCGAGTGAATGAGCAGCTGGATTACCGCCCGACGTGAACGAGTTCAAGCACGACAGTGCTGTAAACAGTGGAGCTGATGCCGGTGTTATCGCCACCAAAGCATCCGCCAATCCATCAACCGCAAAGGAACACTGAGCCAAACGCTTGTCGAAATGCATCTCAGAATAGATGGAGAACCCTTCTGACCCGGCTTTGGGCTTGAAATAGGCAACAATTACTAACATTAGATTCATGTTAGCGAATGATTCGTGGAATTTGCCGTGGCGCTTACCGGGTATTATTACGAGAAGATTAATGGCCCTCGATATCCACAGAAGTGACATGTAGAAGCCCAACTAGAGAAATCAGTCAGCAACCGTACTTTACAGTCGGGGCGCCTGACCTCGGAGCTTGACCAAGAATAAACATGCTTAGCATAAAGGTACTTGATTTGATAGATACCCTAGGATGCGTTCGATCAGAGCGTCGGTTAGTATTCTTGAAGTTTCATGACTCACAATTGAAATCAGGTATAGGAATAGGCCGAGTCCGACCAAAGTCAGATTGTAGTCTCTGGAGGCTCGTCCTACACGGGTTCGAGGGGCGAACATGGATATTGGCGAGAGAAGGGCTTTGATGAGTTTTGCTAAGTGGGGTTTTATCGATGCTAATGACAGTCTCTTCAAGCGTAGCTGCGATAGAGTGGGTATATGCGTATCGTCTGCAGTCTGATTGTTTTTCTGAAGAGATTCCGGACAAAGGAACACGAGGTAGCATTGAAGCGCCGCAAGGAGAAAGACGCTGACATAGAACAGGTCATAAGTGTTGTTCGTGAAGAGGGATGTTATAATACCGCCGAACTAGAAAGATTAAAAAAAGTCTAACATAAGAAGCTGATTGAGCAGAAGGAGTTCTTACCGACGGCCCGGCAGCTAGTCCGATGAAAACCAGCCCCTGAATGGTACTAAAGATCTTGGAGCTGAAAGATAACGTCATTAGACCAGAGATACAACAGGACCAGAACCAGAAGTACCGAGAGCCATGCTCCGTGCAATCTGAGATGTACCTTGAGAAAAACTTTAGTTTTAGCTTGTGGAAAGCTGGGAAAAAAACGCTACGCATGATAAATGCCGTTAAAGGCTGAGAGACCTCCCACCAAACCATCAATAATGAATCCCAGCATCAGGAATTGTTCGGCATAATTGTAAAAGATAGTATTGGGCATGGAGACGAGAAGGAAAACTAATTCCCTGGAAGGAAAGGTCTGAACACGCGTGCTGAGAAGCGTCGACGGAAACTCACAAACTCATGGCACCGATAAGGTTAGCGAACAATATTGGCTTTCGTCCAACTGAATCTCCCAGCCGACTCCAAGGGCCAGTGGTTGTGGCGCTTAGGACGCTCATAACTGTTGTTATCGCTGTGAGAGTCGACCAGTAAGAGCTAGTCAACGCGAATATGTATTCTAAGAAGCCTACAGGCTTGTATCGCCGCCGCACGGGATTGGGCTGCTGGTGATGACGAGCAGTCTACGGAATTTTCCAGGGCGCCTGAGCTAGGGAACGGATCTGCAATGGCACGACAAGCAATGTCGGTGTATACTTGAATCCGTGGAGCCATAGTAAGACCCCGCTACGATACAATGATAAGAACACGAATGCACCGAGAGATGCCATGACTCACCGCCATTGATGCGAGCATGACGACCGGAACCAGCCTGAAGGGCGATATCAGTATTGGACAGCCATGAGAACAGCCAGGCAACTGACCAGTAAGGATTCGCTTTCCATTGCCTCCGCCTATGCTGTGGAATAAGTGGGATACCCTCGAAAGCAGCCTCAGAAGAGAGCATGGCAGTACGAAACAGAGAACCAAACTTGGAGAGATTGGAACCATAGAAATGGCATCGTCCCGATATGGAGGCTGAAGGTAGTATGTTCGGATGCGCAGTTGCTGAGTAAACCACGAATACTTGGACCAAACGGGCCTGAGTTGTCTCCACGTTTAAAGAGCGAGAAAACTCGGCAAATTACACGAGGGCAAAGCTAATTTGCTTCCTAGTATGCAAATCCTACGTACAATCCCTGGGCAAAGGCCATCTGATTAGATAATCGGATATACGTGTATCTAATCCAGATCACCTGACAGGTATCTGATAAGCAAGGCGCCTGTGCAGCAGAGGACCTGGAAAAGAATATTATCCAGTGATGTACCGAGAACTAACAAGGAGAACGTACCTGAATCAAAGCCACCTAGTTAGAGAACGATGGATTCCATAAAGATTTCCCAGATACAAAGGCAATTCTTGAACGTCAAATTTTCACATAGCTAGATAGAACTGGCTGGGCAAAGAAGGCAAGGGGCAGTCGGAACTCAGACACGGAACTCATAAAATACTACCGCTATCCGGCGCATCTGCCCTCAATGTTCCTGTATCGATAACATTCCGTAGCAATTCCTACGCAGTCGAACCGGCGGCGGTCATTTTGTTGGAATCAAACACGTAAATCGCATTTATATCGCCGGCGGTGCGTGTCTCAGAGAGCCGCCGGAATGAGCCGAGATGTGCGGCAGTGTGACAGCGGCTGCCAAGCGGCTACAACCGTTCTCTTCTTGACCTCCTTCTCTTCTAAACCTTCTTCACATTCATGGACAAGCCAAAACGAAAGCGGCTTGCAAAGGTCCGTCGTCCATATTTCTACAGCACGACAGCGTATCGATGACTTCCCGACAGGCCTGCGACGGCTGCCATAAAAGCAAGAGGAGATGCGACGGAACAGGTAAATTCTTCGGATATTGCATTGGTACCGACTGACTCGCCCAGATCCTTGCAGCAATTGGTGAGAGATGCCCTTGACCGGACCGCGTTTGTCTTATATGTCGCCAGTTACTTCGCGAGCAAGCCATGTACCTATACCGACTCCAGCGGTCGTCCTGTCCCACCCCCCCGCCAGCCGGACACGCAGCCAACGCAGCAATATCAGTTCCCACAGCCTTCTCAGTCGTATCCAAGCCCTTCAGGTCGTAAACGTTCTCATTCCGAGGCAGCTCCAGAGACCCTGGACCCCTTGATGACGAGGGAACTTACGAACCGTACGCCGTATGCTGTTCAACCATGTTTCATTGCTCAGCTGACCTTGCAGTATTTTTCACTCACTGTCATCCCGCTATGACGATAATGCACAAGCCGACCTTCACTTCATCCCTGTCACACAACCAGATACCCCCGTATCTCCTGCACGCTGTGTCTGCCATTGCCGCTCCCTTTTCTAAGCAGACCTCGCTTAAAACGACACCGCAACGACACGCAGGCAGGCGGTTCGCTGATGCCGCCATCTCCCTGATGTTTGACTCCGGCGGTCGTCTTACCGCGTCTGCCACTGTTCAAACTGCTCAAGCTCTATGCCTGCTCTACTTTTACGAGGTCGTAGATCAAAAAGGCTACATGTCTGACACTACGCGCAAAGATAAAAGCCACTCCGGGTGGATCACAGGAGAACGATTTCGAACCCTGACGTTGCAACTGATCCAAGCCCTCAATGTACACACCCCCGAACATCCTCTTCTCACGCCCACGCCAACTCAGGCTTATGTCTCGGAAAGTCTTGAGCGTGAATGTGTTCGTCGGATATTCTGGATAATTTATTTTGTTGATTGCATACGCGGTGTGTATTATGGATGGGAAGGGGGTGGCATGACACGATCATCACCAAGTGGCAGGGGCCTCAGTATTGGAGGTGGTGTCATGGGCTTTAGCGAAGCCGAACTTCGACTTCGCCTACCTGCCGATGAGACTAGCTTCGAACTGGGCGTCGTCCATCAAAGCTTACCGGAATATTTATACTTGCCCTCCGTTCGTACACACTATGCCTCAGAAATGGGGCATCTGACCCGGGTCGCGACCCTCTACCAGAAAATAGAAGCCGCAATGGACACGCTGCAAGATCCTCAAACCCGAGACATACTTATGGAGTGTCGGAAATTTTTGGACGTAAGTCTTTTGCCAAAAATTATCTTACTCGATAGCTTTAACATCAATCGTAGGAATGGGCATCTGCCTTGCCCACTCATCTTCAATTCACGAACCAGTGTCTGACAGTTCAGAAGTCTATGTTTGAAACAAGCTCGAACTTCGGTGCTTGGTGCTTTGCTTGCATTCATGTACTCCATGCAAGCTGTGCACTAGCTCTACTAGTAGTAAGTTCCGGTTCATCTCTACGAGAGTCGTAGATTCAACTTGATATTCATATAGGCGACACAAAGGTTTGCTGAGCAAGATCATCAACCAATCGAAGTCCCGGATTTCAGCTTCATTACGGATCGCATATACGCCGTCATGGAGATGCTCGGTTGTAGGGCCAAATATAGCCTCATTCGTGCGTATTTGCCTACCATTCATAAGAAGTGAATCTAATTCTTGCTCAGAGGGTTCTGTCATATGGGTACATGCAATCCTTCCATATTCATTGATACTGAGTTAACGGTCCCCTAGCCTTTGATCAAATATTTGAACATGACGGACGACCAGCAAGTCCTAGATTGGCTCGACGCTTACGAGGAACTGACGGGTGTTCGGATGGAGAGGCTCATACGCGACAGATGGGGCACTCCAGATGTGTGTTCCACCTTGGGTCTCGTACGGCGCCAGGGCCCCTCCGGTTCAACGACGTATTCAACACCAAAACCTGATCGGCATACAAATCCCGATATTGACCCTACACTACTGCCCCTCACAGAACGGAATAATTCCGCCGAGCTACCTATTCCTATGTACGCGCCGTCGTCGTCGTCGTCCCACTCCGCTGCCCCTCAGTCACCGTCAACCAATTCACATTCTCACTCTAATTACCTTCCATCTCTAAAGTCGAGCGGTTTACTGGAGTGGAGCAACACCCCTTCCACTAGCGCCTCTCCGTTAGTCCCACCTCTGGAACGGAGGCCATTTTCTGGTGCGGATACAGCTAGAAGCATGCCAGTAGGCATGCCCTGGCTAGCCAATGAGTCGAGATGATTTAATTGTATTGTTGTTGCCTGGTCGTCACTCCTTTGTATTATATGTAATGTAATGTATACATGTTCTTTTACTTATTGTTCAATTGTTGCACCTAGTATATTATATCCCGCAATACAGACCTTCGGAATACGATCGAGTGGAATTTGCGTTTCCGGTAGACTCGGGAAGACCCTTTTGGGTCGAGGGCGAAACATACGGTACCGCCTAATTGCATTAAAGTCCGCATTTCACGGTGTTGGGAGGTGCTCCGAGTTCAGGGAAAGAGAAGTTTTGAGTGATAGCATAGCCTTGGCCTGTCCTTGGACTCTGGTCTCGTTCCAAAAGGAACCAGATTTCTTATCGAAACGTTCTGTTCAAGTCTGTTAAGGAGCTCCTGCTTCGGCTAATAAAGTCCTTCAGGGATGACACCGATCGAATGAGTGCCTCGCGATACCAAAATTCATTCACATCCCGGTATAGATCCATGTGGATCTTATTCCGACACCCTGAAATCTCCGGTAGCGAACCCACCTCTCCTATAAACATTGTAGCCTGACTGCTCTTCACCCGCACCCTTCAACCCAAGGAGTCTATGAAATAGATGTACTCAGTCAAAGAAACTAGGACTATAATACTGAAAAACTAGATTGATTGGACTACACCCTACTGCTGCAAGTTAACTGGTCTGATATGTCGGCGCTAGATACAAACTAGATGCTCTCTAGATTTTCGAAATGATCAATCTCGACCTCAAAAACGCGTTGAAATCCGCTTCATCTCACACGGGGATGTCATTGAAAATCATATCTGTAGTCACATCCACAATTGGCTCCGCTCTCAGCGGCGATGGCGTAGTTTCACGTTGAAAACGAGAATAAACATCCCACCACCACATCATCGTTAAAATACAAATAGAAATTTTTCAACAATCTTCGCTGGTACATCCAAGAGCAAGCGCATCTGCAATCTTGAAGAAGATATCAATACTGTTGTCTGTTGAAGCATGGCGACTTGATCAGAATCTTCGAGAATCGGGTTATGTTTAGCACGTACAGACTCCTCTGAATGCCTCCGATCCTGGGCCATTAGCGAAGACGGAAACATCTAGACAAACATGAGTTGGGATGCCGCTTAGTCGCACTGTAGGCAAGTACTCACCGGTGAGGGAATGAACACCCTGTGCTTCGTCAGTGGGAAGACTTCCATCTGTTCCAGACAATAAGCATCATAGAACTTTGCTGTATTACCTGACATCTGGCTACTTACTAATGATGTAACCTGGTTGTTGAGCGAATCAGACAAATGAACATGAAAAACAATAAAAAAGGCATACCATGAGGCTGATCGTAGGGGTTAGCTTCGTAGCTCCCGTCAGCGCCTGTAGTAGCAGGTAGACGAGGGCCAGTCTTGTTGATGCCGTACGCCTCGCGGCTGTTACAAAGATTAGGACGGCGATCAAGAGCAGCATTGTACCACTCACTGATCAGGGAATGCAACCACACCGGGCTACAAATCCGGATTAAGGTGAGAACAAGATAAGTACTGCTGATTAAAGGCACATACAACGTATGCGTAGCGAGGCGCCCAGTTGACGGGGAAATTGGGTCCTTCGGCACCATAGACAATGGTATCGTTGTTGGGGAGAGAATCTGCTTCAACAGTGTATCCGCTCAGGCCAGAATTCTGGTAAACACCGACTGAGAAGAGAGGGGTTAGATCAATGAGGCTTGAAAGGGTATGTCGTCTTACTTGCGCTACGTTTCTTGCGATCCGAGGTCTGGGCGGCAAGATATTTGGTGTCGGCGGAACCATACACGTCCTGTTGAAAAACGCATGTTAGTAGGAACTTCAACAAAGAACACGATGTCGTACAAAGCCATGACCATGATCAGCGGTAACGACGATGAGGGTGTTCTCGTATTCACCAATGTCCTTGAGATCTTAGAAATCTGTCGATGATAGCTCCCTGGAAACTCGGACTTTCGACTCACGCTGGATGGTTGCCTTGATGGTATCGTCAAGTTCCAAAAGTTCTCCAAGAGCGCGATCGTAATCCAGAACATGCATCATCTAATGGCCGGAGGTCCCGATGAGTTACATACAGGTCTTGCATTCAAAACCTACCTTATCGATGCTTGCTGCCTCGGACCTGGCACCCAGAGATCAGGAAATACATAGAAAATATGAATGTGTTGACTGACATCATGAACCAACCACTATCATTAGCCTTAGAGCGCTCCTGAAGGATATCAATGGCTTTGAGGGTCATTTCCTTGAGACCCGGTTGGTCGAGGGCATCAGTGCCGTCGCCAGTTGGAGAGTTCGCGAGTCCGACGAGGTTCTGAGGATAGACCTGCACAGGAGTTAATACACGCTCGACACTAGAAATGAATTTCGCTGCTGACATTACGATCAATCCATTTAGCCCTATGGAAAAACCATCAGATCAGCAATAGGGCAACTACAATGTTACGTACAGATTGCTAGCTGGGGTAGGAGATTAGTCACAGGAAAATACGAGAAAGAATTCAAAGACTTACTGCAGAAGATGCCAAGTGTCTTGGAATCATTTCCGGCAGCCAGAAGATCTGTGTTGTTGTAGACAACCTGGTATCCTTCGGACGCGAAAGCCTTGTAGAAGTCTGTTCCGTTAGGGGAACCGTCCCCGGGGATGAACTGCTCGGCACCAGCACTAATAAAAGGCGTCAAAAGGTCGCGGATAGAGTCAACTATATATCTACCCAAAGATGACATCAGGACCTTCGCAGCTCGTGGGCCAGTAAATGTCCGGTGTGTAGGCGGAAGGACCATAAAGATACTCATACGCAATGGCGGCTAATTCATCACCTGTGATGAAAGTGGTGTCGAAATCTCAATGCAAGCAGTCAAAGTACGTACGGGCACGGGTATGAGCGCATAGCGCCGCTGATAAAAGCATTAGTGTGGAGCAGGAACAAACAGCCGATACACACTAACCTGGTGTGGCATCTGTAATGAAAGCTGTGGATACCATCCCAATGGGACCTCCAGTCCGTCGACGGAACAACTCTGCAATAGTTTCGAATTTAGGGTCATCGAAGGGATCCTTGGACTAAACGCGATCACATGAGAACAAGAATAGATCGTGTGAAAATGATTCTTACACTGTCAGCGTATACGTTGAGCGCGTTCACAGTCGATTTCTTTCCAGAGTACAACGCGGTGGCCGAATTTGCAGAATCAGTGATAAACGAATCGATCGAATGTGTCATTTGGCTGGGAATGAAGCAATTCTTAAGATGGTGTCGTGTGACAGGACAGATAACTCACTGTCCCAGGGCCTCCATCTGATCCATTTGCATGAGGGACTGATACACGCCATTAATGGACTTGTGTCCAATCAGACGTGCAGCAGTAATCATTGACTGGGTCATGCCTAGATGCTGTTTGACATGGAACGCGCTAGCGATCAGAGTCTGGACGTACCATCGCCGATAAAGAGGATAACGTTCTTGGCGGCTTTCTCTGTAGCTGGTTCTCGGACGTACCAGTTGGCAACGGTTTGCCAGTCGTTGTAGTACTTTAGTATTGCCTTGTACGATCCGGGAGTGTGCAGAGCAAGCTGGTTGTAGAAAATAAGGTCGCAGCGAAAAAGTTGATAGAGAGACGCATACTCCGCGATAGGTTTTTGCAGCTACATTCACCACCGACGGCGTATCATCGTCTTGTGCGAACAGATCTTCATAATACCTGCAAGGATGGCTCGTTGACGGATCAATACTCAACTGGCTGAAACTTACGTGAAATTGTATGTATCCACCTCAGTGTCGGCGGTGGAGAAGAACGTCGTCACGTCTACGCAATCGCCACCGTCACCACTCTGGATGCAAAAGGTGAAGTTTTCGTCTGGGACGCCTGCATTATATGCCTCTGTGCCGTTGACTGGGGCATGTACTTCGAGCCGAATGTCAAAATACTGGCCAGCGAGAAAGTTGGCCTGGTCTGGGGGAAAGACACAACCTAAAGATGGACAAGCGCCGAGACGGGTGAAGGTCTGAGCTGAGGCATAGGTGAGGGCGCTGACACCAAGGAGGAGGGCGACTGCTTTTCCCTGCATGGTAGAGCAAAGTCCAAGCATAAACAGGTTCGTGGCACTATATATATATAAGGCGGCCCCGAACACTTACCCACGTTGTAATGATGGCCGATGAATTCTTTCTCTATCAGCACTATCCGACAGATTCCAAGGAACGTGAATGCACGTTTGCAGCGCCGCGTCGGTCCATCGCGACGACCATTCGGATAATAAGTTATTAGGCTGGAATCTACGGTGAAAAACAAACGGAAGGGGCTTGGCTGGGTTCGAGTCGCAGCGGCAGCCCTGTGGAGGGGGACGAACGTTTGTCGAGATCACGCGGTCGCACTGATGGCAATGCGTCATTGATATTGACTCGTACTTACGTCTTACATGTCGTCTACGCTCCACTGGTAACTCTCCTGCCCCCTCCGTTTCGCCTCGTTCTTGCCTTGGAACAGTTTCTTTTCGAACCCGTTACCACGATCTATTATATGAATAAGTATAGAGTACAGGTATTGAGATACATGCCACGCACCAACACCGTCCCATCTGTACCCTGGCTTTATCCCGAATCGATTTGGCGGCGGTGGAGGACCTGTATATTGCGGTTTCTGTGGTCCCTTTGAGCGTTTCTTCTGTGGTAAAATTCAGTACATTTTCATTAAGTAGAAGATGTTATCAGCGCACCGTTAGGAATGCAGCAGCAGGGTCATTCCAGAGTTCCTTGGCCTTTTGCTCTTCGTTCAAGTCTTCGTCGTCTACATGACGGGCAAAGCTCTTTGTTTTAAGCCTTTCTAATTCCTGCTTTCGTTTCTCTGCCTCGTCTCTCTGCACCAGCCCTTTACCCCATTCCATCTTCTGTGCCTCCTTCTCCTCCTTCTCCCGTTTCTTTCTCGCTGCTTCAGCCCTTGCCGCCTTGGTATCGATCTTTCTGCCAGTAGCATCGCGGTACACCGTTTCCTGCGCCTTTGCAATTTCCTCGGCAGTAAGCGACTCCTCCACCTGGGTTGTCGAATTAACTTGCGGCAGAACCTTCTTCAGTTGTCGAGCAGTAACCAGGCCACCCACAAAGAGAGTATCTGTTTCCACTACCAAGGGCTTCTCATCTTCAGGTGGTGGGGGTGTCGGTTCTCTTGTCATGCCTGGATTTACTGTCGTCCAACCTGAGCCTTCTTCTCCCGTCTTCTTGCGCTTCTTGAATCCTCTGTCCTTCTCAATAACAGCTTCCGAAAAATCTTCCACTTCCTCTTTCGCCTCATCGCCCCAGCCTCCATCGTTATCGACAACGATATATCCGCTTGCCTGTGTAGTCGACATTTCGTTTGCTTTCCGTTTCTTCTTCTTTTGGGGGCCAATACGTGATAGTATCGCGTCCGCTTTCGGTCCAGACATGTATTTTTCGGCCAAGTAGGCCTTCATATCTGACATGATAGTGAGCGTTTAAGAACGAGTTGGTTCAAACTCCGCCGTTCAAGTTACATCATTGATCTTGCGAACTGAATTTCATTACACTATATGTACAGTACTAAGTATCAACATTTAGAACATTTATCATGATTCATTCAGCACAAGTAACTACTTCAACACAACTTGATACTGGGAAAGGCTCAACACATCAGCCAAGTTTGTCGTAACTGGCGCTTCATCCATGAAATCTACATCACCTCCGAGTCCTTCCAGATCCAGTTCATGGTCGCGTACAAAAGAATCATTAGCATAAGCAAGGGTGTCATCAGGAGCTGCAGAGTTGAAATCCAATCGTTGTTGAGTCAGAGCTGCTGTACGAGGACGGGGTCGAAGACGAGAGCCACGCTCAGAAGCATCAATTCGTGAAAGTTTTTGAGATTCTTGCATCTGTGTAGCAGTGCGTACAGTCTCCAGAAAGCTCTCGAGGAACGACGCCAGAGGTCGCATCGTCTGTGCGTTATTGTCAATTGCTGTGGGAAGAGCAGGTGCTTTATTAGAAGTAGAAGCATCATCAGACGTAAGAGGTTGAGAGGATATGCTGGAAGAAGGGCGAGGGTCTTGAGTGTCAGCTAAGTCGGGAAAGGACAGAATTTCGGGCAAAGGAGTCTCGGGATCGATTTGCTGGGTTTCGTTAACACAGGGCGTGTCACTACTTGGCTGCACTGAAAGGTGTTTCTGAGGAGGTAACGGTTCTTCTACAAATGTCAACGTTTCACGGCCAACTTCTGGAAGTAGTTTCGTGGGTCTATGTTCGTGTTAGCCGATAAGCACGACAACTATAAGCAATAATCTGACCTTGGCTGAGGCTGGCCTTTGTTACGAGAGTACGATTCCTCCGCAACATGGAGAGGAATAAAAGATAGAGGACATTGTAAGAGTTTGACGTGGGGTTTACGTGCCGGAGGTTTTTGGGTTGGCGAATGGTGGTTGATAGTATGCCATTGCATTAATGGCTGTCGTGGTTTGACCCTAATGGGACCATCCGCATCAGGCCGATTCGTTTTCGGAGCAAAAGACGTGCCTCGAGGGAAGGGCGTAGTTTTCTTGGGATCAACAAGGCTCCATCGACGACGACTGCCGTTCTTTCCATCACCGGTGACAATTTGGAATTGGAGAGGTCGACGGGTAGCAGATGCGTCCACCATATCTTGCATGAAGCTATCAGAAGGCTCAACGCCAGTCGCGACGGCTGCCTGAAGCAATCTCTGCCCAATACTTTTCTTCGGACCTCTGCGTTGGTTCTTCTCGGGTGAAGACGCATACTCTATATTTCGAGCCCGGCGCTTCAACCGGTATCGCTTTGCCCAGGTTTTCGCTATTGTCGTCGTCAAGAAGTCGTGAATAGAGACTTGTTGTTCCGTGGTTGGCGAGGGTATAGGCTCTTCAACCTTAGCAAGAAGAGCAGGAGGAGTCGGCGACGCGTTTGGGATGGGTTCCCTCTGGACCGGCGGCTCTGGAGTCACGTAGAAGCCAAGACAAGGATCCACAACGTATCGTTTGCGTTTCCGTCGGACCTGGGCCAAAGGTCAAAGGTGCAAAAGAATAGAGAAGAATATCGTTCACCACAAAATCATGGCTTTCATTTTCCATTTCAACGAATTGGACAGTCAAACATTAGTAACAAAAAAGAGAGGACGTGCTGGTATTTGGTCAAGCTTCGATCTGCCTTTTGACTACCATGGCTCAGTTTCGCCTTCAGATCCTCAGTGACCTTCATCCCGAGGTCGAGCGCCTATATGCATATGACTTCCCCGCCAACGCCCCCAACCTTGCTCTGCTAGGAGATATTGGCTGGACAAGAGACGACCGACTGTTTGATTGGCTGCGTGAAACAGTATTCTTCGTTTGTGGGAACCATGAGCCATACGGCGTCGACACTACCGTGAACGACAGCATGGAGAGGATACGCAGTTTCCAGCAGTCGTCGTCAGGCAAATTCATCGTCCTCGACCGCACTCGCTTCGATGTCTCAGCGACCCTCACTATCCTCGGCTGCACCCTCTGGTCAGCTTTAAATCCAGACTGCCTCGATATCCTTTCCTGGAGTCTCACTGATTTCAAACGCATTCATGCCTTTGACCCAGCGTCCTATAATACCCTTCACCCGGCCGACTTGGCCTGGTTGTGCGAGTCTGTCGAGGCCATTCGTCGCGACGAACCTCACCGTCGTGTTGTCGTACTCACCCACCACGCACCCACCATTGAGGGAACTGGTGACCCAAAGTACACTGGCGGACCAACGAACTCTGCATTTGCCACCGAGCTTACCGAGTCCCCATGCTGGGGTGCACCCGTTCACATGTGGGCTTTTGGTCATATCCACTGGTGCTGTGACTTTGAGCGGAACGGTGTCAGAGTATATGCCAACCAACGCGGTCATGGAGCTGGAGCTCTAGGGTTCGACCCCAGCAAATTGGTTCTAGTGTAAAGGAGCCGTTTGATCTCAATATTTTCAGATGGAACCACACAGCAATTAAATGAAAGCCCCAATGTTCGACGAGTAATGAATAAAACACGCGACTATAATCACGCCTTATTGTATAAGAATCATCCAAGCCAGAATGAAGTAGAAAAGACTATAGAATTGTCACTTCAAGATATCTTAAACAGAGCAAACACGTTACTCACAGCAAGGGGTAAACGGCCAACAGAATCCGTTGTGCATCGATTTTTGTTCCATCGAGGAAATTGACAGACGCTGTAAGTAGCATACATTCAGAGTAGATTTGGAAGAGGGAGAAACGAAACCTACCCCATACACACCAAGCCCACGCCACGAGAGCAATGGGTGCGCGTATGTAAATAATGCGTACGAAGCACGAAATCAATGCAGCGATATCTAACGGTGCGATGCAATAACCTAGTACGCACAGACCTTGGAAGAACGACCTGTAGAAACTTAGTTGTTGGCAATCACTATATAATTCTAGGAAAACTTACACTCGACCGCCAAGGAGCTATCAAAGAAAAGTTCAGTATCGGAGGTTCGGATGCTTAAACGTACAAACCTTGGCTTGCACCGTGACCGCTAGAGCACCGAGAGAGCATATGACGATAACACTCGTAAATATACCCAATGACTGGCTGGGTGGTGCCTGCCACGAGATATTAAACATGCTGAACAATGACGCAGATAGAAGCTTCACATACGTTCACACTAAGCATTATTCCGAGAAACAGACAGAGTAGTAACGGGCCCCATAAATCCCAATCCCTGTGTCATGTAAGCAATAAGACGATGTATGACGATAATTCAAAGCACCTTAGAACTTCACGACCTGTTGCCCGACGAGGATACAGCACTTGCACAAGTTTCGAGTATATTGAAAGCAGATCTCGGGCCTAAAAAAGCACGGTGAACAGGCGGAAGCAGAAACATTTGCAGCTACTTACAATAGTGGTCAGAACCGGTTCGTCAAGAGTATCAACACCAGAGTATCTGAATATCATTGAGAAGGCAATAGCATAATTGGATTGAGTGACATACCGTGTTTCAACTCTGATACCACCAATAGTCTGGCGCGCTCCTGACCGAGGCGCACCTCCATTTGCAGAGCTGCCTATGTTCCCAGAAAGAACGGGACTAGAGATCCTTCCGTTATTCGAAGGCGCCGCCAGCTGGTCAGGCTCCCTCGCACGACCCTTTCCTTTATCTGATGTTTGTGGTGACTGCATAGATGGATGGGTGAATCCCGGGATGCTTTCCTCGTCCAAATCATCGTCTTCGTCTGGAAAAAGGTATAAGAAAGGGAACAAAAGCTCAAAGCTTTGCGTACCCGCTTGAATGAACTGGGAGCCCGCCGTCAATGGCGTCGTTGCTGAATTCATCCTGCTTCCGAGTGTTGGCCACGACACGTTAAGTTAGTGTCGTGACATGTGTCACATATACAGGTGGATGCTGTCACGCTTACACATTATCCGAATCGGGACACTGACGCGTCGCCCTTGGTTCTTACATTCGTGTTGCGTCCTACACGTCTACCTCTCACTATCCTCCCTATTTTTTGTTCAATTTCCATACAGATAACGCACAGAAATGGTTAGTTTAGACTTTCGACGTATACAAACAATCCAATTAACGCCGAGTTCTAGGGCAACCAGCCATCGGGTCTACCACCTTCAGGCCAAGGAAATGACGGAAAAGACAAGGCGAAAGACCAGCAGCCACAGAAGAAGAAATGGGAGCCGCCCCTTCCGACGAGAGTTGGGAAGAAGAAAAGGCGTGGACCATCTTCAGCTTCGAAACTTCCCGCCGTTTACCCTACAACTCGATGTCGGCTCAAATTGCTGAAGATGGAACGTATCAAGGATTACTTGCTGCTGGAAGAGGAGTTTGTACAGAACCAGGAGCGACTAAAACCTGAGGCTACACGAGAGGAGAAGAACGAGGAGGATAGGTCAAAGGTGGATGACCTACGCGGAAGCCCGATGGCGGTCGGCACAATGGAGGAGATCATCGACGATGACCATGCTATTATCAGTACCGCATCAGGTCCAGAATTTTACGTCTCCATCATGTCCTACGTCGACAAGGACCTCTTAGAACCCAACTGTCAAGTCCTCCTCCATCACAAGACGCAATCAATTGTCGGTGTTCTACAGGATGACGCGGATCCTCTTGTCAGTATCATGAAACTCGACAAAGCGCCGACGGAAAGTTATGCTGACATTGGTGGATTGGAAGCACAAATCCAAGAAATCAAAGTACGCAGAATCACCGTTTCTATTCTCGCATCACTCATTTTGCGCAGGAATCTGTGGAGTTACCCCTTACACATCCCGAACTCTACGAAGAAATGGGTATCAAACCACCCAAGGGCGTCATCTTGTATGGTGTTCCAGGAACAGGAAAGACACTTCTGGCTAAAGCTGTCGCTAACCAGACATCAGCAACTTTCCTGCGTGTTGTGGGTTCTGAACTTATTCAGAAGTATCTGGGAGACGGTCCGAAGCTCGTTCGTGAATTATTCAGAGTAGCAGAAGAGCATGCGCCGAGTATTGTTTTCATCGACGAAATCGACGCCATTGGTACAAAACGGTATGTCCTTTCGGTCTTTGTTGTGCTTGAGACTGATTTTGTACAAGGTACGACTCGACTTCGGGAGGAGAACGTGAAATTCAACGTACCATGTTGGAGTTGCTCAACCAGCTGGATGGGTTCGATACCCGAGGAGATGTTAAAGTGATCATGGCGACGAATAAGATCGAGACCCTAGATCCCGCCCTTATTCGTCCAGGTCGAATTGACCGGAAGATTGAATTCCCTCTGCCTGATGTCAAGACGAAGCGACATATCTTCAAGTAAGGTTTCCTTTTATATTCTGCACGCATCTATTCACCATGTTTAGGCTACATACTGCGCGTATGAATTTGAGTGCAGATGTCGATCTCGAAGAATTTGTCATGACCAAGGACGATCTTTCTGGTGCCGACATCAAAGCTGTATGTACAGAGGCCGGTCTACTTGCTCTGAGAGAACGCCGGATGCAGGTCACCAAAACAGACTTTACGTCGGCAAGGGAGAAGGTTAGTCCGAGAATTCATTATCGAAGCAAGGAACTCACAATGTTTTGTTAGGTATTGTACCGAAAGAATGAGGGGACGCCGGAAGGCCTGTATCTGTAGTATCCATGTCTTTTCTACTTTCTACAACGCGTAATGACAGTAATTCGAAATCTTCGCGTTCGCGACTTGATCATGTGACATGTACCCTTAGAAAATTCGGTACTCCTGCGCCTGTCAGTCGTAAATCCCGTTTGCCTTTATGTCTTTATGTCACTGAGCTGTCATGGACTCGGACTGTGCCGTCTAGCCCCTTCATTATCGTTAAAAGACTACGTACATCGCCACGTTCACCCTTCACTTAGGCTCCATGAAGTCTAACACGGAATCCAGGACCACCTTTGGCGGCAGTAACAGCCGCTGCTCAACCTCTCCCCCGGGCCTCTCCGTATTCAAATCAACCAAATCCTTTCTCGTCGTACAGCGTAAACCCACCTCTGTCGTTATCAGAATGTCGCCTCTGGACGTCCCATAGTCGCCGAAAGCGTCTACCATTCTCCTAGGATCAAAATTCGACTCGTTCTCAATAGCAATGATATCGAATCGCGTCGACATTATCTCCTCTCTCGTCACCTGGGCCAAATTTGAAACTGTCTTTGCTATGCGCTTTATCTGATCTCCAAACCGCGTTCGAAGCCCCTCTCGCGTCGACAAAGACAGTCTGTCTGTGGTCGGACAGCCTGCAATAAAAAGAATGTCGGACGACCAACGAAACATAGTCTCGGAAAGTTCGTTAATGGAGTAGTCGTCAAGATAGGGATACATCGTGTGGATATGTCGGTGTGTCAAGGCTCTCCATCTGGACGACGTTGGCTGAGGTTCTGAGTTTCCTGTCTTTAGAAAATGGCGCATATACTCGGGAATACGCTCTCACCGGCCATATACATATGCGCGTATATCTGAGATAATATGCTGTCTGGTTTCGACGGGAACCCCATACAGAATGGCAGCAGCGCCCGTGCTACACAAGTAGAGAGACACCCCTGCAAGGCGAGCTGGACTAGCATAGGATCCTGCGAATGGTCTCTCGTCGACAGTATCCGCGCCAGATCAGCACCCAGTCGAGTTGCGGTATCCTGTGTAGCCTGATTCGTGGCTTTCGATGATGACGGGTATGTCTTCTTGTCGAAAGTACACAGCTCTGTCGCAGCCGCTGCAAATTGGAGAATCTCAGAATTGAGATCCTGAACGGCTTGAAGCAGCTGAGCACCCGACCAACTGTCCGTCCTCGTCATATACACCTCTTCGCTCTTCAGTTGCGCCCTTTGTTCCTCTGATGAGAGAGATGTAGCCTCCTCCTCGACCTTCTCATCAACGTCGTCCAGCTCCTCCTCAACGCCCTCATCGTTCCGGCTATTCTCTGTCTGTGGTCCCTGCGGGATCTTGTCAGGGCTACTTGCCCGGAGTAGATCTCTCGTCTCCTTTAGCGACTTCTCAAGCATCATGCAACGCGTCTCCAGCCTCGACACCTCCAACCTCGCCCGTACAAGCTCTTTCCGCGTATCTTCTAATTCCCGACGCACAGTTGACATATTTGATCCAGGCGACGAGAAACAGGTGCATGTACCTTGCCGACGGTCAGCGGCGTCTAATCTTTCACGTAACGATGCGCACTCTTGTGTTAATTTCGCAATAGGGTCGGGCACGGGGGTCAGGGTCCTAGACTGAGGGTCACTACCAGCGTGAGAGGATGATGAGGACACAGCTCGTGAGGAAAGAGTGGGGCTACGGAGTGCAAAAAACTCGACTGTTGTATCGTACAACCCTCTGAGATGCAAGTTAGCGGTGGGCAGCATGGTTGCGAAAATGACAACGCCAAACACCGGTGCGATGCGATAATCAGTGATTTTGTTATCCTGCAACTCTCCCGAGAGAAGACAGGGGATTCGCTTGCTTTATCCCCCGAAAGCTGGCACTTTTCAAACATCTGGACAATGCGGCCGCCATGCGACAGCCTCATTGCACTTGCATTTTTCTGGAACGTTTCGGAACGAGGTTCCAGGGAATTCCATCAAACTCCTCATCACCTCGAGGCAAGAACGCGTCTTCAACCGCCTTCGTGCCGCGTGTTGGAAGTTGCTTTCTATCTTGTTCCACGATCTTAATCCACCATAACTTTGCCGCACTATCTCTCGATACACTTATCTTCCCTCCTACTATCTCATCTACCTGTATGTCACCATGAAGTCTTCGGCAGATACAAGAAAACCCTACACGGGCACATCCCGCTCCCTGGTTTTGGCGATTGATGTAGGAACAACCTTTAGCGGAGTAAGCACGTCATACATGTCCCTTTGGACCCTTTTTCACCGTCGTTTATCCTCAGGTCTCCTATGCCATCCTCGAGCCGGGGGAAATTCCCATGATCCATGGTGTGACGAGGTTCGCCAGTAGGTCAGACACGAGTCTTATCTCTAACTCCCTTCCAGATTTCCCGGACAAGAACATGTTGCAGGAAACTCGAAGATACCGTCGGTCATGTACTATGATAAACATGGGAGGGTCATGGTAGCTGGTGCAGAAGCGGACTCAAGCTCCGTTGCATCACAAGCGGAAGACGAAGGATGGATAAAGGCAGAATTGTGCGCTTGACTCGAACATTGTGGCTATTGGCGCGTGTTCATTTCATCCTTCAGATTCAAATTACGTCTGCGGCCAAGAACAATGAAACTCAACATGAATGGGATGCGCTTAGGCCCTCTTCCATACCGCAAAACTGCCGTCCATGTCTTCGGCGACTTCCTCTCATATCTCTATCAATGCACCCGGCAGTTTATCGTAGACACACATGCAAATGGTGCTGCATTATGGAAAGCTGTCGAACACGATATCCAGTTTGTGCTTTCCCATCCCAATGGTTGGGAAGGCGCTCAGCAGACGAAGATGCGTCGCGCTGCTGTTCACGGACAACTCATTCCTGACACGAACGAGGGAAGAGCCCGAATCCGGTTCGTAACCGAGGGTGAAGCGAGTCTTCATGCGTGTGTTTTGAACGGCCTAGCCTCCGATGTCCTTTCAGTAAGTCTAAATGCAATTTCGTATTGTGTGGCGTAATGCATTTTCAAATTCTACTCTCCAGGACTCTGGACAGGCTGGTTTTTTAGTTGCAGATGCCGGGGGTGGGACTTTCGACCTTAGTTCCTACACTATTTTTGGGCAGCATCCGTTAGTGATTGAAGAAATCGCGCCACCAGATTGTACGTCAGTATGTCCGGCGTCAACGACTCCGTGGCTAAATTCTGTACAGGCATCTTTGCTGGATCCGTCTTTGTGAGCCGGCGTGCCAGGGAGTTTTTGAAAGGTGTGTCTGCCTCGTTGTTACCTCACTGCCTCTGACTCTGACTCGTATCCAGAGAAATTGAAAAACTCCAAATATGGAACGCCTGACTCGTTGGACCACATCACAAAGCGCTTCGATGAAACCACAAAGCGTCTATTTCGTGACAAGAATGGTTCTCAGTTCATACCGTTTGGTTCGCCTCTGGACAAAGATCTTGCTGTTGGAATACGGAGCGGGCAGCTAAAGCTAACAGGGTATGTGAAAAACATTATGTTCTTGGTCAAGCTTCGATTTTTGTTCTCTAGCGAAGAAGTCGCTGCCTTATTTGAACCGTCGATTCAGGGTTTGTCAATTGTGTTTCTATTTAGGCTATTAGGACTAATTGACTCCGGTTCCCAGCTGCTGTAGCTGCCATTAAGGTTCAGATAGTTGCTTCGAAAGGCCTCATCAAGGTAATACAACCTACTCCAATTCCATTTCATCGCTGACGATGACAACATAGTCTGTGTTCCTTGTTGGTGGATATGCCGCAAGTTCGTGGCTATTCACACAACTCCAAGAAAGGCTTGCCCCGGAGAAGGTCGCTGTCAGTCGTCCGGATACACAAACGTATGTCTTAACGATGCTGTGCCTGTGGAATAACAGTTCATGTCCTTCTAGGTCCAAAGCAGTTGCGGATGGTGCCATTGGATTCTATTGTGACCATCATGTCTCTGCTCGAATAGCGAAGTTCATGTATGGTGTTGAATATCTTCGAGCGTACAATGCAGAAGATCCAGACCACGTTGGGCGCAAAGACAGGCTTACTGAATTACCTTCTGGACCCAAACTTCTTCCAGACGCGTTTGATTGCATCTTGGCTAGGGTAAGTTCGTCTCTCATCGAAGTGAATAATTATGTCCAACTTCTCGCTAGGGTGTCAAAGTGAAGGAGTCGACAGTATTCACCAGAAAATACTGCACGGAACTCACGAATCTCTCAATGCTATCAGTATTTGAGGTTGAGATTTGGTGTTACCGAGGAGGAGACATAATTCCGCAATGGATTCAGCGTCATGCAGGTTAGTCGCTAATTTTTTCGCGCGAAATTGTTAAACAGCTCTGGAAAGATAATTTTTCTACGCTGTGTCTCGTCCGTGCTGATCTGTCTCCATTGAGTGGCATAGTAGAATCGAAGATAGGCAGGGACGGAAAAGAATACTGGACTATTGTGTTCTCTATTGAGATACATTTTGGTCTCACGGAGTTCAAAGCGCGTATTAAGTGGGTCGATAATGTGAGCGATTGATTTTGTGCCGTTATCCTTATACTCATTATGTTTTCAAGGGGACGGTTAAATAGTGAGCATCAAACTCTGACTTCTTGATTATCACTTACATGTTGTTTCAGTGGACCTGCATCTATCATTTACAACGAGCGTGGACATCGAGCAGAGGAAGAAGAACCTGACATTAATCCTGAAGATGACATGACTGTCGACGCACAATCGGAAAGACAACGGTCCCTTCCAGCATCAAGAACTCAAACACCTGATCCCCGCCGTTCGCCCACGGACAGCTTTTCGAGCAACCGTTCATCGCATACAGGCCATTCGAATAGAGAATCTGTATATTCAGCAATCCCGGAAGTCGTTCGCGATCAATCCATTTCCCGTAATGGAGACGTCGAACGTTCGCGAGGGCTGGATACCTCCCGAAGTATTAGTAATGGTAGCGTTCGGGAGAAACCCCGTGGGCGGACAAAGGACAAAGGCAAAGAACGGGCCCGAGACATCGACGTGGTGACAGAAGTTTCTAGCACTCGTAGCACTTCCACGCTTGCCGAAGCCTTGTCATCCGTTTGGGGATCAGCCACGTCGCCTCTGAAGAGCCCGCTTTCTATGAAAGGTGGGAAGTCTAGGCTTGCTTCCTCCACAGGAACACCGTCAGTCAGAGGAGGCGAACTCCCGCCAGATCCGGCCCCTCCTGGCAGTTTACCCGACGCCCAAATCCCACAGTCCGCACATCATTCCCCTCCCGGGGTCCAAAATATGTTGGAGGTGTCAATTGAAGCGCCAGGCTCGTTGCCGCCTGTCGACAACCAGGTTGATAGTGCACACTCAGGCTCTCATGCAGCCTCAGTTGCTGCAAGTCCCAAAAAGTCTGGCGCAGCAACGCCACTGGCTGCAGAAAGTCACTCTGCCCCGCCCGTGTCGTCGGAACCTGCCGCTCCAGCGCCGGTTGAGACTCTATCCAAGCCGATGTCACCTGTCATTGCTCCCTTGTCCTCACCTTTGATTCTAAATGACGATTCCAATCCTTGGACAGGTGCGACTAACGCCCAGGAAGTCGAACCATCGAATCAGCCAGAGGAGCCGTCCGTCCTGTTCTCTACCGAAGCGTCTGCAAGCGGCAATGACCTCTCAAGGTCGTTAAGCGGTAGCAAGACGCCTAAAGCAGCTACGCCGAAGGTGGAGCCTACGGCAAAGCCAGAGCCATTCTCGTTAGCGGCTCTCGCAAGTCGGATTGCTCCGTCTGCCTTTGGGGGCAGCAAGTCACAGAGGGCTTCTAAGGCAAGTTCACCGATGGCAGGGTCCTCTTCACCTCCTGTCGTTTCACATAACACGGAGACCAACGTTCCTCCTCAAGCAGACAATACGGCAACTCCCCCTGATCCTGCCCCAGTAACGGCGTCACCTCAAATCGTAGCAAAATCTGTAGCCTCATCGCCAAAGCCACCGAAATCGCCATTAGCACCCTTATCTACTACACAATCACCCAAACAAGAGACGACGGAACCTCCTGCAGAAGCTTCAGCGTCGTCGTCAACAGATCCGCCAGCTGCATCGTCGCCCAGAGGAGAGACCAAGGCTGATGAGATATTACCTGAGGCATCATCTTCTGCCGCTCCGGCCGCCCCCAAGTCAGCTACTCCATCCAAACCACCCTCGCCGATACCAGAGAACAAGGAGCTCGAGGGCTCCGTAGAAGCATCAACAACAGAACCACCGGCAGCAGAGCCACCAGCAGAGCTAGAATCTCCAGCACCAGCCAGTCCAGCACCAGCGGAATCAATGACGGTTGAACCAGTGGAACCTGTAACGGTTGAACCAGTAGAGCCTGTAACGGTTGAACCAGCCGCAAACGAACCGGCTCCTGCTGAAACAGAAGAACATCCCGCCGTAGCAGAAACAACTAGCTCAGACCCAGTAGCCGTGGAGACGAGTGCTGCTGAGGCGGATGCAGCACCGATAGAAGCAACGCCTTCAGAAGAGAAGTCTACAGCCCACTTGTCCAAATCACCCGCCCCGAAAACACCTCTCAAGTTGGATACAGACATACCACCAGCGACAAGTCCACCGTCAGCGACCGACGCAGAAAACACGTCCTTTACAGAGGCCGGAGCTACAGACAAAGATGAGGAGGCAAAGGAGGCAAAAGATGAAGAGCCAGAGGAAATTAGCCAGAACCAGGGTGGAAAGAAGAACAAAAAGAACAAGAACAAGAAGAAAGGTAAGAAGTAGAGAAATGTTTATACTTCCTTTCACTTGGCCGTGATCTTTTTGCGTAGAGCATATAATATTTTGAGGTATAATGTCTTTCTTAATTTACTTCAGGAATTCTCGGCTCGATGCCGTGTTCATGGAACATGATTGCATTAAGAAAGGATCCAGCAGTAAACATAACGGACAACATGACATGATACAAGGGGAGCCCGCATCCGTCAAGATAAATAAGGTAAGAAAACATCTAGGTGAGCTAAGGACATCAGTGTCGGGGGGTGTCTAGTAGTGGTGGACCTAACGCGTGGAGTCAGCCTCGTCACACAACGTATACAGTTGGATATCTTACCTCTTCCCGCTCACGACCTCTCATGAAAGGTGGCTCAGTGCCGGCGTAGTAGATCGATGTCCAAAGTTCCTTCGCATCAGGCTCTGGGGAAGCCTTAGCTTCCTCAACGGCCGCATCAATTTCAGCCTTTGCGTCTTTGTCGATTTGCTAGGGAACGGGTTAGCGGTCGAGAAGTGATACTTCAGAATAATGTTTCACTTTAAGCTCTTGCTCGGTGGCAAGACCCCACTCCTCGATGTACTTCTGGAGACCGTGAATAGGATCTTTGGTACTTCGCATCCGCTGGACTTCTTCACGCGTGCGGTAAGTAGTACCGGGATCAGACATCCTGGTTTGTTTGTGAATCAGATCTGATGGTTTACACAAAAATTCGTCGACTTACGAGTGTCCACCATAGCGGTAGGTGACGAATTCGAGGAGGAGAGGTCCTTTCTTGTCTTCAACAGTCCACTTCCTGGCGTACTCTACAGCCTGCTTGGCGGCCACGATATCCATTCCGTTAACCTAGAAAGATGAAAATTGGCATCATGTTCCGTGGAAATTAAAACACGTATTACCTGGAGACCGGGAATGTAATCCCCGCGCTTGAAGTATTCGGTGTTGGCTGAGCTACGCTCCGCAGATGTTCCCATTCCGTACTTGTTGTTTTCGCAAACAAAGACACAAGGGAGATCCCATAGTTTGGCCTAAAATAATATTTTAGCGTTGAGACTACGCCGACAACCAAACTTACCATGTTGAAAGCTTCGAACACCTGACCTTGGTTAGCTGCTCCATCACCATAGAGAGCGAAGGTGCAACGAGGGTGTTCAGAGTATTTTTGAGCAAATGCAAGACCGGCTCCGAGGGGGACTTGGGCACCGACAATACCATTTCCACCAAAGAACGTAGGAGTAAAGATGTGCATCGAGCCACCTTTACCGTGGGACATTCCAACCTTTCGCCCCAAAAGTTCGCCAATAACACCCTTTATAGTTCCACCACGAAGGACTGCAAAGGGGTGGCAGCGATAAGAAGTGATGACATAGTCGTCTGGCGTGAGACCGTGGTGAATACCGACAGATACGGCTTCCTGGTAAACAGTCTTCAATAGCGGTAGAAAATTTCCATGCAGACAACGCACCTGTCCGATAGCTAAATGGCAGAAGCCACGGATAAGTTTTGCCTGGTATAACGCGCCAGCAGCCTGTTCCATTCGACGCATCGTCGACATTTGCCTGTACATCGTTATGAGCTCGTCCTTGGTGACTTGAACGTCCAGTGAAGGAGGCTCGCAGTTGAATGCCTGGAACGAGTCTTCATGAAGCTTGACCATGAATGGTCCTGAGGTAGAGGCATCTTCGTGAAGAGTCGTGGTGTCGGCCGAAGTCTGGATAGCGCGTACGAAGGGCTACAACATCAGAGTTAACTGAGCTGCTCATCGTCGAGGATAGCGAGGAGAGAACGTACCGCTCTGAATATCCTTTGGGAGACACGAAGACGAACCAGCGAGGCCATGGTGATGAGAGAAGAGGAACGCCCAAAATGTGGGTCAGCCCCGGCAAAAGTCCGCCAGCAAAATTTGGGGACGCGGTTTTCCCTGTGGGAAACTATTGCCTATCTAATGGGGACACCTCATTTCTCCGATCCACTATCCGGGGCACAATGCGCACTCGAACTCCGTGAGGAATGCATACACTCAATATGTATCATCTTGCACTCAAGTTATTAATTGGAAATCGGCGAGCTCGCTTGAAGGCCGACAAGTAAAACAGGGACGCGACAATTTCATTACCTGGATGAAGCGCGAGCTAGATAGAAATCATGGTCCATACTCTAGCCAATTCAATGCCAACCGTGCATGCTCGATAATGTCCTTCTCTTCTTCAATAGCACTGCTCGTATGTGCATGGCTCATTGTCAGTCCCTCACCACTCCACTCGCAAATACGCCGCAATGTCGACAAAATGCCAGCTTCGACCATCTCCTTCCGTCCCTTGGAGCTTCTCCGCGCGAGCTCAAGGACACACCCGACTGCCGGCCGACGAATTTCAGGCTTGGACTCTGCCAAACATGCCTTGAGGGAAGAGAGGATTTCGGGACAAGATAAAATGAGGTCCTGCTGGATTTCAGATCCATTGGCAAGATTTGCGAGGAGAGATGCCGCCTTGAAGAAAAATAAGATACCTCCTTCCTATACACACTCAAAGAAGACGCACCTGAAGGACGACATCTTCATCGCGAGACTCCAAGGTTTTTACGAGACGATCTAGTAGAATATGCGTGCCCAAACCTTCAAAGACCATGTCGATGGCTTCTTCATCTTCAGCTAAGTTCCGCACGATGTTGAATGCTTGCTCTTGGATACCCTCTGCCGGATCAGTAAGGAATCTAGAATGACCAATTATTATGGACAAATTTTCTGGCGCAAAAGAGATGGTATACCTTGAAAGCTGGGACCAACCGATTTGGTTCATAACCTCCTTTTTGATTTCTAACGACGTCTTGCGTAGCAAATTTTTGATAGCCCATAGTGCACTCAATCGTAATGTCGGATCCCCGGAGCCCAAAAGCTGTATTAGGCGCGGTAGTAATCCTTGTTCGAGGTAAACCTGTATCATGACTACTAAGTAACGAGGACCCCACACGATGAAAAGAAAGCATACCGGTCTCAAAGGAGAGAATTCGTTGACGATGTTGCACACCGCAGAAAGCGCAGCAGACAGTACCCTTCTATCTTCATCCTCCTTCTTGAATATTTGAAAGACGACCATACCCAGGCCGCTATCTACGAGATTGGTGCGTAATACGGCCACAGCCCTGCTCAAGGCCCTTATGCACTGACAAGCAGCGTACCGAACTCCCACATGACGATGCGATAGGGAGACATGGATAGTTGGGAGTAATTTCAAGTCATCAGTCAAAGATCTACGAATGTCGTTGTCGAACATTGAGATGGCTGCTATTGCCGTAAGAGCCGCCTTCATAAGGAGTCGGTTTGGTTAGCTTTCACCAGAAAGAGGCATATGGTGCTTACTTCTCTTAGTGCAGACACACTCTCGGGCTCTTCCTCTTCCCTTTCGTTCAAATCCTGGGGGGTGATAGACTGAACTAATGCCGCAAGTCGCCTGAGAGATCCACGTTCCCATGCTATGTGGCATAGAATTGCTTCATCTGTCACCAGATAATCTAGGACATGATGTAAGAATATGCGGAATCGTATATCAAATGGCATACATAAGATGAAGCAAGCTTTGCACTGGTTCTGTACTGTATCCGTAGGCGGTGTGGCAATCATACGATTGACGACGCTTAATATCGTTCTCGCAGAGTAGTCATCCACAGGAGCGGAATGGCTTGCACTGGATCGAATGGTATGTATTGCGCTTGGAAATTTCTTAAGTCAGTGGTTGACTCGGACACGGAGAATTAACGACGATACCATAAGCAAGCTGCCAGCTGAACCTCGGGAATCCTGGATTTTGATAGTGAAAGAATGTATGAGAGCATTGCTAAACGAGTTAAGTAATAACTAGGTAAGCCAAGTAGGTCACTCACCGTCTTTATCAGCGATGGGTTTCGTTAGAGTAACTGCCACGGTTGCATTATCTTTACAAAGGGCAGCCAGGGCTAACAGTAGGCTTTCCTGATACTATGGCCATTTTAGATGCGAAACTGGAATGATGAATGCTGAGAGCATACTTTGTAATCTTTACTGGCAAGCAACAGTGAACTGAGATTCCTAGCGGTCCAGCCGCCGTGACGGTGCAAGGAGCTCGAATTTGTCGAAGTCTTTTCCCATCCACGTTTTGTTTTGACCTCTCGCGCGCGGTCCGCAATGGGCAGCCACTCTGTGACTGCTGTTCGGTGTTCTGCTGTCCGAAGAGCACTCCCAAGTAGTAGAGCTATCGACGTGCTGGTCTGAACGGATGGATCAACGAGAAGAGGTAGATATACATCCAGAGAATCAATCTTCAAGATCCAAGCCCATTAATTCACACCACCTGGAGAAGAAACTGGCACCCACATGGAACAAAAAATCTAGAGTGACTTTTGCTTCGTTTCTGATAGCGGAGGAGTCCGCCCTCAAGCCCCACTGCGACGGACCCACGGTCTCTGCAATAGCCACAGTAATAGCTCTCAATGCGCGCGCGAACGCAGCTCTGAGGGATGCCGAATCGGTTGGCTGAATTTTAGCAATGGCGAACAGCAATGCTCTATGGACATCGGCCCTCAACAAGCTTCCCAGCGCGTCTTCAGAACCTACAAGATGGACTTCATCAGTAATGGAGAGCCACGTTTGACGATGGGAGAGTGACCATAAGATATCGACGTTATGATATGGGCAGCCTCGATGCGAATATCGTCCTTGGATCCTTGAGGCTCATCTGCTACAGGCTCGCGATTCAAACATCCGACAAGCCTTCACGTAAGTCAACACAGCGTTCTGGAAAGAAATATTAGAAGTCAGATGTGACTTACATTTGAATAAATACCTCGTCCCGGGCACACTGCAGCTTGACGGATGGATTCCCAATAACATTGTTCTTGATTTGCTTCAGATTAGATACAGTCATTACTGCATCAATGGCCATCGCTGGCTGGCAGAAAAGGGTCCAAGCGTTACGGTAATGTATATGAGGTGGCAGCAGAGAACGGGCGAAAGCAGCTTAGTGCCATTTTTGGGGCAGTTGCCGAACGAATACGGCATAAGACTTAACCGAGCTCAAGTTGAATAATGGGGAATATTCTGGACCAGTTGTTTGTACACTAGTGTAGATGCTGAAGAACAGTAATTTCAAGGATATATAACTTAACAATAATAAATGACAATGACTACGTCTGCGTATATGCTAAGGTCGTGCAGGACTCTCGGTATAGGGAGGAGGGTCGGCTGCTCCAATGATCTGCAACTCCTCATTTTCTGCCCGTAGACTTTCAATTTCCCTCTGCAAAACGGAGATCTCGGTCTGAACAGGAACTGTCGCATCCGTCACACGAGGAGGGTCATAATTAACAAGTGGCCAGCTTTCCGTGGGCGAAGTCGTCGAGGGAGAACGGGGGTGAGTCGACAATTGATTATACATTTCTGCTTCTCTTTGTCGGATTGCGGCAGCTGTAGGGACATCGAACATGAGAGAATCTGTGATAGTTATTTGCGTGCTCAGATTGGACTCTAGTCGTGAACTCACTTTGGTTCTCAATCCCTTCGTAGTATTCAGGCCGGTAATTTGAAGATGGAACTGGGATTGAATAGGCGGCCTTCTTTGCCCGTACCTTACGACACCGAAGAACCGCAAATATGATACAAATCAGCACCACACCACCGATACATCCACCCACAAGAGCGCCGACATTGAGGCTAGACTCCTCGTCTGTGGACGACGGGCTCGTAGGAATGGTGGACGCACCGGGGAAATGCGTGATATTTGTTGACGTTGTAGGACCGTATAAGATGTAGTCCAGCCAGAATCGCTCTCTTCCTGATAGTGAGGGAACAGAAATGAGCAAGGTATGGTTGCCCTGCTCTAATTCGGCGTGGAAGAATTGTTGATGTAAATACCAACTATCATCAGTAAGATTTGAGGGTGGAGTATAATTCGTCGCTGGTGAGCCGTCGACAGAATACGAGGAAGCCCCTGCAGCTGAGTGAACAGCACCATAGACGGACACTGAAACACCTCCAAGGGAATTAGATACGATACGAAATGGTAAGAGCAGACACCGTACCCGTAAAGTTGAACTCTACAGTGGAGCTGTTATCCCCGGTACCTGTCAAGGTATTGTTGAAAGGAAAGCCGTAGCCATAAGATTGCCTAGACTGTACGGTCCAGTTTCCACTGAAGACAACGTCTGTTTCATTGTCATCGACAACAAGTGTGTAACCATCCAAGGACATATTAGTGGAGGGGGTGATAACGAGATAGTCCAGAATAGCATCTGCACCCACTAATGTCAGACTGAGATTATGAGAGCCAGACGATAGACCAGTTAGCTAACACGAGAGGCATATCAATGTTAGTAACTGGCGAAGTGCTAATCTCGCACATTGAACCACTCTAGCCCGGTCTAAAGCGGAATGTCAGCCCAGAATCAACCAATATTCAGGTTAAGCTTGCTTTTGCAGCAGAGTAACTCGGATTGGAAACCCCAGTCGAGCCACCACTTTGAGTCGAGTCGATTTCATACGAGCAGTACAGCGGCTCCGCGACTTGACCAAAAGCCTGTATTTCAGTGCCTTGCATAAGTGATAAGCAAAAGGAATATAATGAAAAGGGAATATTACCTTCGAAAGTCAAGTTGAGGCTAGCTGATGCGGTACCATGCGTGTATGTGGTACCGTAGGTATAAGAATCATTGCCGGGAATCCAGTACTTTCCAGGAGCGTAAGAATACGAGATGGCTGGGTCACCGCTGTCGACGATGATTCTATGGACCATGTTAATCGAGGTACTACTGATTCATGGAATGAGATGCGGTTACCAGGAGCGCTATTTCATCACTGTTGAGTTTGACGCCCGACAAGTTGCAACTTGCAAGGTCGCGCCGGGCCGGTCGCCTTCTGCACAGCCATTGTGACACAGCCGTGATAGGGGTGCCCTCCGTACCTGTTTCCATGGATTTGTCCTCAGTCCTCCCCAGCCACTGTCATGGTCGAGCTGCCTGCAGAACTATGGCTCTACATAGCAGAGTTCATCCCAGAACGTCAACTTCGAAATCTACTCGATGTCAACCGTGTCTTCTACGAGATCGCGCTTAACGTCAGATATACGAAGATCATAATTGAGGGCATGAATCTGAGCACAGTTGCTCTGTTGAAAAGACTGAGGCATGTGGACTGATTGTGTATTTTTCTTACGTTAACAATGTTCGCGTCTATATAGGGATCCAGAGGTTGCGAAACGGGTCTTGCACCTGAGCATCGTCTCTCATGACACTCGCAGCCAGCTGATCGACGACGTCCAAACATTTCGATTCACGAAATTTAGTCGCCGTAAGAATCTCTCAGCAGATGGTGCCACCCAACTCCTCATAGATATTCTCCCCGGATTCATAAATCTCTGTGAATTTTCCGTCGACTTTTGGGGACTTCCATCCGGCTATAAATTGATACCATTCCTCAATGCCGCTTGGTCCACGCTTGGTCAACAGATTCGCACCCTTTCCCTTGAAGGGAATTTGAACGCGTTTCGCATCGTCGTCGAGACCAGCACCCCATTAGAATCATTGGAATCGCTGACAATTCAGCTAACATCTTCCATGTACCCTCTGTCAGACGCGGGAGAGTCGATTGAATCCATTTTGGCTCTCAGAAAGTTCATAAATGGACTGAGTCCTCGATTGAAGACTTTTGACTTTTCTTCGTGGGCAGCCACGGATGTATCAAGGTTATTTGTTGATTTGGACCACTTCCCGCTGTTGCATCGCTTCCGTATTCGCACCGCCTTCAACAAAGCGTTCCCAACAGATCCTTCTGGACTATCCCGCTTCGTTCGAGGGCACGCAAACACACTCGATGATCTGCAATTGTGGCTGCACCCAGCTGGATCCGCAGTGGACCCATCGTTGGAACAACCACTCAGCGAATGGTTGTTGGCCACCGTGGACCCAATACCGGAATTCCCCATATTGAATGACTTACAGTTCTATCCCACCCATCTCCGTAATGGTTTCGAGGCTTTCCTGATCACGATACGGCGTTCCGCTAGCAGCCTTATCAACCTTGTTTCGCGAGATCATTATCTTTCGTCTCAAGAAACCATCCAACTTGTAGATGCCTTAGCATGCAGTGGTCCCAACAGAACTCTGAGATCACTGCGTCTCAATATGCTCGTTTTTACAGGGGATGTTCTCGATGCGATGGCCCAAAAGCTACCTGGTTTGGTGTCACTCAAGTTATACATTGGGGATAACCAAGTAAGCCCGACGCCCGAGCACTGCGTGCCATTACTGACTTGTTCATAGGAATCGTTTGATGACATCATGAAGAATCGTTCCTTCACCAACTGGGGTTTACATGATGTTGGGATCTGGTGCAGTGGTTCGGGAATCGATGACGAGTCGATGCGGTTACTTGCTCGCTGCATCCCGTCGGTCCGGAGCTTCTGGGGAAAGGGACATATGAAGACGGATGAAGCCCCCTGAGTTGTTATTCACCTTTATTATGTGTCTAATGTATCTTACCCTCAAATCCCTTCTATATGTATGGCTACTAGGCAACTTCAACCGGTACCTCATTGTCCACAACCGCGACGGTTTCTTGTGTGGCCGAAATCTTCTCGTTAACTGGATCTGTCTCCGCCTTGTAATCAGTCTCCTTTATACCAACGGTCCCACCCAATTGTCGCCACTTTTCCAGAAATCTCTTCTTTCTTTCCTTGCACATAGCGTCTATAGCGGGCCAATACTTCTCATGCTCGTAGACAAAGTCGCAATCACCTCCCCAATGGGTTTTCATAACATTGTCTGCGGCGACGATGCCATCTTTGACGACGTCGGGGTTGAATTTCATCTTTTCTCTCGTGATAGGATCAATGAAGGGAGAAACGAGCTTGAAGAAGGCGTTGACTAAGAATGGAACATTGATGATGAGCGCCACGCCAAGACGTTCTGGATAGTGGTTCTGGAGGACATTCAGGAATTGTCTTGCTGTGCCTAAAGAAGGATTCTTGGCTTTGTCGGCAAAGTTGATAAAGAGGGCAACGGTTCTGAAAAAAAGAGTAAGAAGAGTAAGGCAAGGTCGTGACTGATGCGCACTCTACACCGGACGGCATCATGTCTATACAGCGTTCAAGAATCCATACGACGAATTCAATTTGGCGTGGAGATTCCTCAGTATTTTGCCGACTGGGAAACATGTAGTAGCCAGGTTTTCCATCAACCGTGAAGCCAAAGATGACTTGTTTCCCCGTTGAAGCCTAGGCGTGGTATGAGTCCCAACCAGTGGAGGACAGGAAATGAGATCCTCACTTCTGGTTCTACACGATCTGAGGTCAAAGTTGTATAGAGACCATAGCTGCGTCTCCATTTTAAAGTATCTTCTATTCGATGAATCGCAGCTTCAGTCTTCCATTTGGACGCGCGAAGGTACCTTTGAGAGAATGAATTGGAATGCAATGAAAGAGAAAGGAAACCCGCACCTCAAAATACATTCATGTGACATCCAAAACTTCTCTTCCTCCATGAGCTCAGCATTCTCTTCAAGTCCCGAAATTTTGTAGTCAGGCATGGCAAAATGATCATAAACGGTTTGGTACATGGTCAACTGCTTTTCCGTCAAGGGGTGGACATGCGGGGCGACTGAAGGCTTGGAAGGCGGGGGGATAGGGAAATGGATGGGTTTCGACATGGCGGAAGGCCGTCAAAGGCAAATCTTGAGGTACGCGACCTAAGCGCCTTCGAGCTGTCAGCGTTCACATCAAGGGGATCATGCCTAAAAAGGACACTTACTGCCTACAAAAATACTTGAAAGAGGAGGGATGAATGTTATTTATATCAATTTATACCAGAAAATGATAAATTTATGGCACGATTCTTCTTTCCATGCTTCTTCCGTTAAGAGCACTTTTGGGTATAAAACCCCTAACTAGCTCGATCCGTTATCCGATCCTGCAAGGTCGACCCCACATTGGACAGAGCCAACTGCATACATCCATGTATCCCGACATTCAGCCCTACGAGACAGGGAGACTCAAGGTGTCCGACATTCATGACTTGCAGTAAGTCTGTACGGCGCCTCCACTTGCCTGTTGATTTTGAACTGTCGCAGCTACGAACTCAGCGGGAACAAAGACGGCGTCCCAGGTGCGTATATCGTGGTTGAACTATCCACATTCTTCTCACTTGTTACCATTGCAGTCATCTTCCTCCATGGTTCGTCCATCACAAGACCGTAGTCATGGACAACACTGACGAGTCAAACAGGCGGGCCAGGAGGGGGATGTGATGAGAAGGATCGGTCGTTCTTCAACGCTGAGAAATACAAGGTGGGGCAGCCTTGTCGCTTTCCACCTCTCGAACAACCGCGTTAACGGTCTAGATCATCCTCCTCGACCAACGAGGTTCAGGGAAGTCGACGCCGTCAGTCTCCCGTTAGTTCCTTATATTATGATTCCTGATCCGTCGTCGCAGGAGTGCCCATCTCGAGGACAACACGACATGGGACCTTGTCAAAGATATAGAGAAACTGAGGGAGCGTCTGGGAATTTCTATCTGGCATGTCTTTGGAGGCTCATGGGTACGCTTTCTCGCTTGCTATGTGATTACTTCCTAATTCGCACTGTCAGGGATCAACGCTTTCTTTAGCTTACGCTCAGGTGAAAAGGCTCCTCTGTGTATTCTGGTATTCACCTGACTCCACTTTCATCCCAGTCCCACCCCGACAGAGTCAAGAGTCTCGTTCTACGGTCTGTATGAACCATCATTCTAATGTCCGTGGTCATTGATACCCGATCTCTTATAGCGGTATTTTTACGCTGAGAAAGAGGTTCTGTCAACTGCAGCATTATTGCTTGACCTACTAATGCATTATTCCCAGCGAGCTCAAATTCTTCTATCAGGAAGGCGCGTCGCACTTGTTCCCGGAGGCCTGGTACGTGACCACACCGTCTGTTTGAGTAGCTATATAATTCTGCTATTAGGGATGACTACATCGCACCCATCCCGGAAGCTGAGAGGCACGACATGATACTTGCCTACCACGCGCAGCTCAACTCTGTCGATGACACAACAAGAATCAAAGCTGCTCGGGCCTGGTCCAAGTGGGAGTACGTGACTTTTGTGTTGACCGTTCCGAGTTCTGCTATCCTGATCTTCACAATTCTAGAATGGCCACGTCTAAATTATACGTCGATCCCTCCTATATAGCTCGCGCTGAAAGCGATGACTTCGCCAAGTATGATGCCCCCCCTCCTTTTCCAATCTTTCTTCGCGCAATTCTAAGACAGTGTCCTCAGTGCGTTCGCTAGAATCGAGAACCATTACTTTGTCAACGATGTAAGCTCCCGAGGTTCTGTAGTTGGCGCTGTTCTCACTTGCTCTAGGGCTTTATGCGAGATGGGCAATTGCTGGAGAAACAAGAAATCGATAAGATGTAACATTCTTACCGCCTTGACACCATAAATCTTCCAACTTAATTATTAATTAGCCGACACATACCGACTATTGTCGTCCAAGGAAGATATGATGTCGTTTGTCCGGTAGGTATATCATGGTTTAAATCGCACCATCATATCTAATGGGATCTTCTACAGGCGACAACGGCTTATGCTTTGAAGAAGGTTGGCTCATCGCTATACAACACCTCCGTCATCTAAGATTGTTCATTCCAGGTTTGGCCGGAGATAGATCTTCACATTGTACCGGACGCAGGACATTCATCTCGAGAGCCTGGTATTGCAAAACTACTTGTTGAGGTTAGCTGATTGCTCCACATAGCTTTTCATAGCTCAATTGCTCCGCAGGCTACAGACAAGTTCGCAGATTTATGAATGGATAACGAGCTTCATGGCCTCGCTATATTAATATGTTACGACCCAGTTGATACCTATTAGCGTGATATATTTGACACTGGGTGCTTTACATGTATAATGATCACTTTGTCTATAAGCAACGTACAAAAATAGACAGGATGAGGTAGATTTGAATTTGGCTGGCAGCCGCTCGATCGGCTTATGCAGCGTTTTGCAGATGACCACATCGCTTATTAACACTGACAGTCTCTCGCCTATAAAAGAGTCTCACAGGACAGACATGGATTTTCTCAATAACACACCATGTCCACTGTTCGCATCGAATCTTCCTTGAAACGAATTCGCGTCCTATTTGGAGGCGTCGTCATTGTCGATACCAAGAGCGCCAAACTGATGTGCGTACCTATCTAATGCTGTCTGACTTGACTGTTAACATTCTAGAGCAGTTGGGATTCGCCATTCTACCCACTCTACTACTTCAATGTCGCCGAACTGCCTGAAAAGTACCTCCAAGGGAAGCAAGCAACATCCGACGGCTCTCAGTACGATATCGTCGTAGGCGCACGAAAAGCACCAGCTGCATTGCAAGTTTTCAGCTCTGGCGATCGCGCAGGGTTCTTCAAACTCAACTTTGGTGCTATGGATGCTTGGTTCGAAGAAGAGGAGCAAATATTCGTACACCCCAAGGATCCCTACAAGGTGCATATATAACCCTCTGTTGCACTGAAGACGCTACTAATGGCAAAAACTATAGCGTGTCGACGTCCTCCAGTCTTCCCGTCACGTCCGTGTCGAAATTGATGGTGTTGAAGTTGCTAATACCACTAAGCCACGTCTCTTGTTCGAGACATCTCTTCCTGTCCGTACCTATATCCCAAAGACGGACTGCAGGCTTGATTTATTAGTACCTTCCGACCTGAAGACCGCATGTCCTTACAAGGTATGCCCTCAATCTTTTCTTCTCTCGATACAAGCTGATTTCCATTCTACAATAGGGAGAAGCCAGTTACTACCATGTTCAGCTGTCACCCGACAATCGAAAAGAGAACATTGTATGGTGGTATCGCAATGCAAACCTGGAATGCGCTTCTATCACTGGCTTCGTTGCCTTTTACGACGAGAAGGTTGATGTCTGGGTAGATGGCGAAAAGCAGACACGACCATCGACTCACTGGTCGTAGGCACTCGGATTCATTTTCCAATTATGTTGACAAAGGTTGAGACTTGTTGTCGTGTAATACTACGATCATGCTGCCTTGCATCTATTTCTGCGGTCTGCTCTCGAAAAGGCTTTGATGTTCACTCTATCTTAGCCGTGTTGTTCGCCATTTATACTCGCCGAAGCTCAAAAGAAAAGTCGCCGACGTGCGCTGCCGCAACTAGTCACCTGAAGCGAGTTCGGCTCAGATCTTACATCTGCAAGCTCGCAGCCTCACTAACTCTTCAAAGTCCAATCAGTCGGTGACTGATATGTATTAGTACGTGAACTTCACGTAAATCAACCCACGGAACAGTACATCATAAACCCTTACAGGGCTGTAATATTATCTAGACTTCGGAATCTGATGCGCTTATCCTCCGTGGAAAAATTCGATGCATATAAAGCCGACTATACACAACGACCCAGTTTCACCCAGTTTCGATGTTCTTTGGCCATAGTACCCTTATCACTAATCTGTCGGTGGTTGGCCGAAAAGTCGGCGAAGAGAGCAACAGCCATGACAAGAATAGTACGGACGATGAGTACGATGTCATCATTGTGGGAGGAGGTGAGCAGAGGTCGATGGTGTAGTACCTCAATGCTTACTTCCTCTAGGCAATGCCGGTTGTGTCCTGGCCTCTCGTTTGAGTGAGGACAATTCTGTTCGCGTTCTTCTTCTCGAGGCTGGAGGAAGGTGTGTCCATAGTTCTGTATGTCGCCTTGGGATCATGCTCAAACTACATCAGCGGCAAGAGTCTTCTTTACTCCGTAGTTCCGTCCGCGTTTTCACTTCTTTTCCCATCCAAACACACGTATCAACTGTACACCGAACCTCAAGAGTTCGCCCAGAATAAAAAGAAGTACTGGCCCAGAGGTTTGTTAAAGTGTCATTGTTTATCTGTATCCTATTGATTTCGTGCAGGTAAAATGCTGGGAGGATGTCAGTCCTGTTCATCTTCCACCGTTGCTGAGTGAAGCTGACACGAAAGATCGTGCTTCCAGGTTCTGCTATCAACGCGGAGATGTAGGTGCTCCAGCGTCATCGAACAACTTCACTAACGATACATAGGGCTCAATATGGTGTACCTGGCGACTATGACAAGTGGGCTACCATCACTGGAGATGAATCTTGGGCATGGGATAATTTCAAGCAGTAAGTAGCCCTCTGTCTTCATAAGCCTGCTTGCTTCTGTATTTTCGACTCAGCTACTTCACGAAATTCGAGACCTACACCGAGAATAAGGACTACCCTGATGTCAAGATGTCTAACAAGGGCACCAAAGGACCAGTGCGGGTCGGATACTTCCCAGCGTTGACCAAGCACGGCAAAGCATTTATTGAAGCATGCAAGAGTCTGTACATACCATTTAGCGCAGATTTCAACACGGGGGAGAGTCCCACCGGTGTAAACCGGCTCAGTACGTGTTTGTGCATGGCCCCATTGCGGCCTAGGAACGCTGAATACATCCTTGCAGTGACCTACGTCGACGATAAACTAGAACGAGTGACGTCTGAAACCGCCTACTTAACACCCGAAGTCTTGGCTAGGCCTAATCTCAAAGTAGCCATTCACGCGCAAGTGACAAAGATACTGGTCGAAACGATCGGCGAGGAAAAACGAGCGTATGCCGTTGAATTTACCAACAAAAGGGACGGCCCTGTGTATCGCGCGAGAGCCCGGAAGGAAGTCATCTTGTCGTTCGTACCTAGAACTTGGTCGATACATAATGTCCCTGACTCTGTTTCTTTCTAGGGCCGGAGCTATCCATTCACCGCAGGTGAGTATGATATCTTCTGTTTTTTTTTCATGAGCTTATCTTGCATCAGATTCTCATGCTATCCGGCATCGGTCCGTCCGAGGACCTCAAGAAATTTGATGTACCCGTTGTGCATGAATTGCAGGGCGTTGGCGCTCACCTTATGGACCATCCAGTGATCGACTGTAACCTCAGAGACAAAACTAACACGTCCCCAAAATACCTCAAGCCTTCCACTCTCTTGGATGTAATCAAATTTATCTCTGCTGCTATTCAATATTTGGTCCGCAAGCGAGGACCGATGGCGACAAATGCAAGCCACTATAGCTCCACACGTAATGAACCATTGGGCTCATCTTTTTTCAGTTAGGCGAGGCCGCCGCTTTTGTGCGAACAGACGATACATCGGTGTTCCCTGATGCCTCGGAGTCTTTGGAGGATAGTACATCCAGCCCTAGCAGTCCAGACATCGAGATCTTCACAATGGCTGTAGGGTACCAGAATCATGGCATGAAAACATTCACCAAGCATACATTTTCCCTTCACTCCGTATTGCTCCAGTAAGTTTGTTCTCATGGCTTCACATAGTACCCATACTTAGAATCCATTCAGACCGCTAAGTATTGGAAGCATACGGTTGAAATCACCCAGTCCGTTCGAGGATCCAGTCATAGATCCACGGCAAGTAAATTGCTTAGATACTGGCAGCATTCCCATCTCACTTTCGAATTTAGATATCTCCAGTCCGAAGCGGACCTCAAGAGGTTGGTGCGCGGGTTCAAGCTTTGCCTCAAGATCTCTCAGACGGAGCCCCTTGCCGCACTACTTGATCAAAATTGCGAGGATGCCGAGTTGGATCACCGGCAGCGTACAAAAAACGACGCTGAAATTGAAGGGGTGATACGATCTCGCATGGAGACATTGTATCATCCCACGAGTACCTGCCGTATGGCACCTTTGAAGGAAGGTGGTGTTGTGGACGTGTCGTTCTGTGTGTATGGCATCAAAGGACTGAGAGTGTGTGATGCATCGGTGTTTCCCTCCATCATATCAGGTCACACTGTACGCAGTTTTCTAGACTTTCGTCGTAGCTTGCAATTGACTTCCATCCAGGCCGGGGCAACATTCGCCGTGGCGGAGAAACTCTCGGACATCATGAAACGAAAATTATCTGAAACGAAATCCCAATGAATCCCATCATGATCATACTAATACATAGTAGCGACCCCATTGAAATATGATATTGAACCACTTGCCAACGGAATCATTGAGAAACCAGAAGCTAGTTCTAGAGTTTGTCAACGGAAAACAGTTTCGGGTCGATTGCAACCATAGAACTGCAGTCCAAACTCGACGTTTTGACTTGGCATAGGCATCTCTTCAAGTCAGCGAAAATTTCAACCTTCTCGTTTGCCTGAAAAAGGGATGGTCCGATACTTCAGGAACGACCTAAAGAACAGGCACGTACCTGGTACTGAGTTACCCTCGCAGAAGTGCTGGGCATCGCGAAAAACAAGGTCTCGGAGATAGGATCTACATTCTTCGTGTCTTCTGCTAAGGTGGATGCTGTCGCTCAGTGGCCGTATACTAATAAGTATGATATAGAAGGGATTGACCTTGTTTCGGGTAAACCAGTTTGAAGGACATTAGACCCGGCATCACTTTTGCGGTTCTATGCTTCCTCTAATAGAGCATGAGTACATGAACTCGATGAAGAAATTTTACTAATCACTGGGACTGCACAATGTTGTACCGTCCCTGCGATACTTAATCCAACGAAGCAGACAATACGGGGACGATACCGAGCAATCTTCGCTAGGAATGCCGGGACGGCTGTGCGCATTTCGGCTTCTGACAGCTCGCTTTGCTGGAAGACGACAGTAGGCATTGGTATTCAGCGTGTATAGTAGCAAGTTAGCATACCTCGGCTGTTGGTCTGTCGACAAGGTTCGTCTAGTAGTGCACATCATGTACAGATTTTTCACCTGCGGAAATTGCATAATCTTACTAGTCCAATGTTATATAGTTCGGGTAATGTGAAGTCCTCGGTAGGAGGTAGCTTTGAGGATGTTAATCCTAACAAACGGACTCAAGCCTCTATACGCAAAAGGGGTCAGACCCACGAACCTCCTGCGTGTAGACCAGTCCAGAAGTGATTTGTTGGGTGTCCAAAGTGATGCCCAATCTCGGCCGACTTCTGGCCTGGACTGTAAAGAATACTTGTGAGGTTCTCATCAAGTCGTTCCGGTCATTCAAACCTACTTGATGCCGCAAAAGACAACTCGAGTAAGGTTAGATGATCGGTCATGAAAGGAGTAGAAAAGATTCTACGTACTATCAAGATGCAGCTGAAGATAGTCCGGGAGAAGATGAAGGTGTGCGTAAGTTTCTGGAGGTGCAAGACCCCGTTTCAGTTTTTTTTTGGGCGGCGAAGCAGGCGATCTTCTGAGGAAAACTTTTTTCTGGTCCAGACCATGATCAAGTTTACGGAATAGTCGCTTCTTTTCTAGAGGCTCTTTAGGTGTGGTGTCTTCGAGCTCAGTATAAGATCGCCGTGGGACAGGTCGACGAGACGACCGACGAAGGACAGGAACAGGGCTAGTCGGGGGTTCCAGTTTGCAAGAAAATTGAGCTATAGATTCACGAAATGTGGTGACGGCCTGCTGTGTGCCTTCGGGAAGTGAGCCTTCCTCCATTTTGAGATGAGTCGCCCGATGGATCGGTCAGAAACCGATGTCTGTGGCTGTGCCTCACCACCGGCATCTACTACGACTTACGGCACTTGTCAGCGTCACTTCCGAAGCTGAAATTGAATGGTTGCAAGATTTCTAGGATGTAACAGAAGAGAAAAAATATAGCCTAGAGAAGACCTAGAGGCTGTGATCCATCAGGTCCTGGGCGACAACTAGAATATCTATTGGAACGAGAACAAGTCGAGAGTGGCCCTGACTCGGAATATCGACAGTCAGACAGATTCCAGCAAATCCTCTGTCGATCAAAAAGACCCGAATCAAAGCTGACGCCGAAGTGAAAAGAACAGCGTAGCATTAATACCGGCAAATGTATATTCACCGATAAATTACTGGGCGATCTATGCAGTCGACTGATGGACAAGGAACCGCACATTTGCTTCCGCGGAACCTCGTTGTTGACTGCAGAATGTAAGCATTAAACGATATAGGAGGTCCTATTGCTAGTAGAACAACAATTAAGTATTAGATAGCGTGCAGGTATGTAATATAATATTATATAAAGTATAGACCCGATCCTTCGTCCCGTACGACAGTCTATAACTGATCTTCTCTCCGGACAGTAAGAAGTTTCTGCTGTAGATCCTGCAGAGAAAGATCATCAACTGCATACCCGGCCTTTTTTAACCGTGCGAGGGCCGCAACAACCCAATGCTGACAGTGCCATTGCAAGTTTCCTCTGACGACTTGAGTTCTCGTCAAAATGGCATGCAAAGTCCTGTCCCCGCTCCCATATTGCCAACCCTTGGGTATGGCGCCGACTTTCACTCGTCCTAAGTAGGTGTTTGAATGGAGCAAGCTGACGTCCTCTGGTTCTTTGACATTGTACGTATAAGCAGAACCACTGATTTGGTAGGCGATTCCAGTCAGCTGCTGGGGTTTCGTCATGACGACAATTGCCCAGTGCTTAGCACCAGGAAGACTGGGATGACCGTAATGTGCCACATAGAGATCGTCGTGGTCACTCATACTAGAAAACGCCTGTACCAAATGAGAATATGAATTACGGGTATCAAGGCAAAAGGGTACCAGATGAGGATTGCAGAATGAGTTACGGAAGAGTCAAGTTCTCGCCTTAGGAGAAACGTGTTAGTGTCAAGCCTAGACTATACGGCTCAAGGGAAAAGACCCACAAATATTTCCGTTGGTAAAAGGATATAGACGAGGGGGGATGCGTTTGCGTTTGACCTGAACGGTTTCCCGAGCTCCCCTTATATATTTCAGATACACCTGTAGTCTCTGACGTCGTACCATGCAATGCCTAACAATATCGATGGTAAAGAGACTGGCTCGGAACAACGGGCTTGCATGGAATTACAAGGGCGTCCGTTATTGCTTCGGTTGTCTACAAAAACAAGGCCGAGCAGGATTTCAAGTAAGGCACAATGTTGATTGTCGAAAAAAAAATCAAGTACTCACGTCTCCAGCGATGATATGATGGAAAGAGAAGAGAACAAAGCGATCTAGTGTTGCATTGAATTATACGGTGTGGTACCTCTTTTATAATAAACCGGATCTTTGCGGGACCTTGAAGCATGAAACTGCGCCAAGCCATGAGTCCAACGACGGTCGGTTATAGAGAAGAACAAGACATTACAATTAGCATGATCACATTGAACCCCTACGAAATACGCGCTTTATTCCCTCGAAAGTATAAGTAAGTAGCCAACTTTGTAAAAACAAATTAAAGATGGCTTATTTTATCCAGCAGTCAGTCTCGGCTTTCTCTTCGGACCGAACTAAGTCTCCGCTGCAAACTCTCCAGTGAGTCATCATCAATCGAATGATGGGCATCCTTCAACCGCTTGAGACCCTCCGCAACCCAGTTCTGACAATTCCAATGCACGTTCCCCAACACGACTGGTGTCCTCGTCAGTATGAAACTGAGTGAAACGACCCCGTTATCGCCATGTACCATATTGCTCGCGACTTTCCCCACCTTGACACTGCCCATGTATGTCGGCGTGTCAAGCAGGTCTACACCTTCAGGGGGCTTGACTTCATACGTCTCCGTACCACCGCTGATCTGATACGCGATCCCGGTCAGCTTGTTTGGATCCGTCATGACCACGATGGACCAATGCTTGGCCCCACGGAGAAGAGGATGGCCGAATTGCGCCACGTAGATGTCATATTCATTGGATAACTTTAATGAAGCCTTTCAACCAATGAGTCACTCGAGCGAAAATCGGAGAGCAAACGGCTCACCATAGCGATATCAGTGATACGCAGCGTAGCAGACGACTGTGCTTTGTATCGCGCTTTGCGATCTTTTAGCTGGCGTCGCTTAGCAGCTCAGGAACTGACTTTACCTGGGGATGCTGGGTGCAAAGTTGCTGAAAGAAAACAAAGAGTCTAAGGAGGCACCTCTACCCCTTTTTACAATAAACAATAGTAAGGGCTGTGAATCACGTTTAAGATCCATCAGATAAAGTAACGGAGTCCTCATTGAGCCGTATCCCAGTAGAGCGTAAAAGAGGGTTGGCATAATCAAAGAATTACCATACATGCAACAATAACAGAGAAGTCCATACGAAGATAGAGCACCCTTGGAAAAATTGACCCATCATTCGTCATCATCATCATCGTCAGCTTCCTCAAGCCACTATTATGACAAATTGAGATTAGATTTCTAGTTTTTATGAGGGAATATCTCACCTTCAGGAATGGCTCACTGGCTTTCCTGACCGTCTTACTGGTCTCCTTATCGACGTACTTTTTACTGACGTGCGTTCCCCATTGGGTGACAACCTCCTCATCAAGAACGTCAACTTGATAAAGCGCCATTAGGATCTTGGGGACAGCGGGTAGAAGGTTCGGGTAGGTAAGCCCGACGAGACGCTCAATACCGCCCAGCAAGGACTTTTGATGTTTTTCCGAAGTCACCATCTGCGTACTATATGAGCATGTGAAACGGATACCTGAAAAAAGTAATTACCTTGGCAAACAACGGCGTGTATTTCTTGATCTCGGAGAGGACGTCCGCCGTAAAAAGCGCCTGGACAAGCACAACAATAGTCTTATGCTTCTTCTCGATGCCCAACTCCTCCGCCTTTTTATAAATCGAGACGGAAAACGCCTTTGGATCATCCGTGTCCCTGTTCTCCTCGATCCACTTCCCAAGCATAGCGTAGGGGCTGTTTGCGTCATCATCACTACCTTCATCATCTCCTCCTAGGGCTACCCCCGCCATACCTCCTTCGAGTGCTTTGATGCGCTGCTTCACGGCTTCGGGAGAGGTGTCTGCAGACCAATCCTCCTTGGCTAATGCCGTATCGGTGTTAAGCTCTTTGGCTTCCGCTTTGATCTTCTTCGTCAGCTCATCGTCACTCTCGGCGCCGTTGAGATTGGCTTCCTCATCGCCATTCTCCGGTGTAACATCACCTCCTCCTCCCACACCTCCCGCGGCGTCACCATTGTTGGTCCTCTTTTTACCTTTCTTGACCTTGACTGGAGGATTCTTGAGGATAAACGTGGTCAGCTTGTGGCGCATGTCGACACCGGTACGCTCTCCGCAAGCCTTGCAGTCACGGATGATATCCTCGGACCGGCCAGCCTTGAGAATGACGAGTTCCGTCTCAGGATTCTTGCACGATTTGCACAAAACAAACTTTTCGATGAAAACGTCCAAGAGCTCCCGGAGACGATTGGCATCATGGGCGCCATTGACAATGTACCGGTCGTTCTTTTCATCAAAGGAGGTCTGGGCGCCTAGTTCACAACCGAAGAATTTGGTAGTATAGGTAGGAGGACGACTGAGAGCGCGCGCGACGTCAGCCATATTGGGGATGACCGTCTTAATTCCGTTCCCTTTACCCTCAATCTTTGTGTTGAGAAGGGGCATTCTAAGACATTGAGATGAGTCTATCGAGCGCCTGGCAAAGGAGCTGAAGCACATACCGGTAGCGATAGAATTTGTCATCGACATCACGTCGGATGTTTACTACGCTGGCCATAATGGACAATGATTGGGTTTAGCGCTATAAGCCATGTCAGGTAAGTATTCCAGCCAAGACGGTGAAAAAAACTATGCTCACAGAAGCGAGAAAGGAATTGTTAAAGAGATTTTTTTGTCTGGAAGGACTGATTGGAGGACGAAGCATGAATCCTCTGCCAGGACAGAAGATGGGATATTGGGGGTGGGGGGAGTGGGTTGACGAAATTGTGAAGGCGTTGCGGGGATGCTAGATACAAAGAATGCCAGATTCGAGATGTTGGTTTCACAAGGAAGTGGTGGTTGGTGAGCAAGAGCAGTGTGCAACGTTGCAGGTGATACCGAAAAATTCCGTCGGAACTTGAAACGGTGCCGGCCGAAATTCGTCATTATGTCATATGAAATGTCTCATCGACTTTTGGAATCTTATTTTTCGAGAAAACATAAGTAACATCATGACGATAAAAGTACGAGGGGATACTTACACCTACGTACGTAAGAATATACTATCACGGGCGTACATGTAGCAAAGGTTTCACATCACGTATAGTACATTATGCACGAATGAATGGAATGAATAATGTAAGTATAAGCGCATGACTGCAAGTAATGATATAATTGTCCAGGATGAATTGCAGTGATATAAGTCCCATGTATAAATGTGAAGCAGGTCAACCAGAGTATCGTACCATCTAAAAGTAGATATAATCATACACGGGGCTGGGAAGCTGTTTGTGTAAGAGCGGATGAAATAGAACCAGAGTTCGAGGGCGTAGTATACAATTGTACCGAGGAAGATTCGAGCATTCTAAAGCGTAATTCAGAAACCGGGACAGATGGAAGACGGAAATTATCGCACCTGAGCCAGATTCTTCCGCCGCCGCTCTTCTCCCGGACGATTTCACACTCCCTCTGCCTTGGTCCCTTGCCATTAAGGCAATCCAATAATGCTTGGCGACCCTCTTTGGTCCCTTCTCCTTCGATGACCCATTCACCTTCCCAGCCGATTCCCATAGCCGCGCCGAGATCACTTCCGTTGGCGTTCATCTTTCCGACGGCATCAAAATGAAGTCCGCCTCTCCAAACCTTCGCAATCCAAACCCATTTCTTCACGACAGCAACGCCTCCCCTAGAATGAGGGCTGCGAACTCTGGTTTGAGTATGAATGAGACGTAGCTGCGGTACTTCTTCGAACCCGGGTGGTGGGAGTCGTCCAATGACCATTCGGATATTGCCAGTGGCCAAAGACGATCGTTGACGACCAACTGCAAGAGGAGTGGCGGGTATGAGACAATCATAATAAAAAGGCGAAGGCAAGGAAATTGGGTCATCAATAGGTAACATATCGTCAGGAGGGCAAAAGGGCACGAGACAGTGTCCGTTGAATATCAGCCATGTGCGAGTCTCCTTGAGCCTGTCGAACCGGTCGCGTCTACTAGAGAACTCTCGGCTAGACGAATGATCTTCTACGGAACTTTCTTCACTTCCCGGTGGCGCAGGGGGAACATATCCCAGATTACAAACAACGTCCCCTGTGCTCATATGCTCCCATAGACCAGACTCTATGAGCTGATCTTCGCATCTCTGAATGCTCGAACTGCCACCAGTTTGGGTGAGGAAATAATCCTTGTCCAAGAACTCTGGACCGTCGGACAATTCAGTGCACGGGACATAAACACGTAAAATGGGAGCACGGACGCGCGACGTGGCAAGCACGAGATCGTGGGGTGACGAGGGAGATGGCATCGCAACAGGTGTTAAAGGGGGTGATGGAGAACTGTGCCTCTCGCTCCGGGACAGCGGAGAGCCTCCAGATCCTGAAGCTGATCCGGAGGTGCTGCTGAAGGAATGATTGCTACCGCTAAAATTCGACGAAGCGAACCTCCGATGTGGTCGATAAAATCCTAAATCATCGTCCAATAACCAACCTTCTGAAATGGAGGAGTCATGTGCAGACGAAGCACGTTTTGCTTTGTGGGCAAATGAAGCGTTGGCTAGCGACCGCCTCCAGCCCGTCGAATAATATTTAAGGTCTCTGGGATCGGCAGGTGGCGGGGGCGGATTGTTGGCACTGCTGCTAAATATGGAAAGCCGGTTCTTCCTTTTCATTGAGCGTAATGACGCAGAAGAATCAGGACTTCTGATGGTGCCTGCTTGTCCCCCATTAAGTCCCGTAGATTTCGGGGCTTGACGGGACCGCGACGAATGCAAGTAATGTGCAGTGCTCGTTAGACTCCGCGTATGTCTATGACCATCTGTCTGCACAGCGCCGGCCGAAACCGAACGGCGCTGAGGGATCCGTCCAGGCGTTTCAACCGGTCTGTCTGTCACGACGACCGGATCTGGACATGATAAAGGTGCGGGAAAAACAAGCTCCCGTACAGATCCCGTCCCGCTTCCATCGACCAAGGAAACTCGCTGTAGAAACGAAGGACCCTGTGATTGAGTACGAGTTTCAGGGAAGATAGGATCAGATTCTGGTTCCGACTCTAAAGGTGGAGGTAATGAGGAACTGTGCGCGAGCGACTGTAGGAGAAGCACGAAGCGGGAATGGGTGTGGGTTAGCCTCTCCAGTTTCTGATTCCGTAAAATTTCGGCATTGGAAAGGCGGCGAGAGGAGAGTGTCGAAAGCGCAGCAGTGGGGTATATATGAAGCGGAGTGCGTTGTGAGATCACTACAGAATAAAATTTAGCAGAGTAAATATTGTGAATGAAAGACTACTTGCGGAGCAGGTCGAGATCATGCAATGTGATAGGAACCTCCTGCACACCTTCCCGGGATCCGGATCGTAGCCTTAGACAAGTGCCATAGCCTTCGACATATCTCGAGAGAATGACATCCCGCAAGTCTTCCTTGTCAAGAATGTCCCGCAAGGAACGACACGTTTGAGAAAGAGCGAGAAAGTCGGGCCAGGGGAGAAATGACAAGAGGCGGGACAATGTGCCTGGATGGTTAACAATGCTAGTGACAGAGGAGACAGCCTTCCGTTGGGGCATTAATGCAGAGACCAAGTGAGAGAAGTATGAGACTGGGGAATTTAAAGCCTTCTTCCTTGGAGGGCGGGAAGTGGGTATCGCCATGGTAGTAGGGACTGCGCTTGACCCGGTGACGCTATTGGTCCTGGGTAGCGACGGTAGCGGCCGATTGACCTTGGAACTCGTCGTCGATATGCTGGTGGTGGTCAAAGGAGGCTCGAGACGACCAGACAATGGTTCCGTGGCTGCGACAGGTGATTCAGAGCCTGAAAACGAGGACATATGCTGGAGCAGATGCTGTGGATAGCTCGAGGCCGACCCTGGCGCAGCGATATGGGAGACAGGCTGAATGGGAGCTACACTGAAAGCGAGAGCCATCGTATACGACGGTGCCAAGGAAGCCAAAGGGTCTTTTAACGGTACCGTGTGGTCGTGGAGCACGGCGACGACAGCTGCAACTGTTTACGCGGTGGTGGTCAAGAGATAGGGGAGGCTGACTGCAGTGAAGGATATTGAGCAGCAGAGGGCGACGGGGGAATAGCAAAGGACGCACTGAATCAGTTGGCGCTAAATAAAGGGCTTCATGTCGTTTTCGGGTAGATCGTTGAATGTTTCAAGGTAAGCGACTCAAAAGAGACCGGCAGGAGGCGGCAATTTATTCACTTCCAAATTAGGCCGCGTACAAAATTAGCAGGGTCATCAACTGACGTAAGCGTACATTGGTCAACAGTCAACCTGACCTTTCTCTTCCAGCATGGCCGCAGTAAGTGTCCGTAATGCCTTTACATTCTGCACGCTAACTCTTTTCCAGACAAAGGAAAAGCTCGCGCGTGATATCTTTGGTGGTTCTGACTCGGAGCTGTCTTCAGATGAGGAGGAAGGTGGGGCTGTCGGCATAGCATCTCAGCGTCTCATCCTCACTTCTTCTGCTCCAGAGCTCCAGAATCAATCGCATAGCAAGCAGCGCCGCGACGATTATGAATCATCTGGCCCTGATTCTGAGGATGACTATGGTCGCCAGGGCAAGCCGAAGAAACGGAGGACTATCAAGAAAAAGAAATCTAGCGACCTTAGGGAAGAGGTTGGTTCAAAGAGGAAGCGGGGGACCAAGAAGAAGGAGCCTACATATACGGAGGAAGACTTGAATGACCTGCCGCCAGAGCAAGGTGCGTCGATGCTGCATAGCATCTAACACGTCGTCTTAATTTCCTTATAGCCAGTAAGATCAGGCTTGACATGCAGTTCGACGCTATACTCAAGCCCAAAAAATCTTCGCGTCCCAAAAAACGAAAGAACAATGACGAAGTTCTCGACAGCTTTGCTGATGATGAAGTCGCCCGGTTACGGGAAGCCATGAATAACGCAGCTGACGAAGACATACGCTCCAATCATGACAAAATTCCGGCTACGGCCAAATTACGGCTGCTTCCTGAAGCCATGGAGACTTTGAGAAAGTGGGGAATGTGATCATTATGCGTCAGACCATGATCTAACATTTTTACAGAGCTTCCCTTGCGCAGTCTATGATCGACAACAATCTTCTGGAAGGCGTCAAACGTTGGTTAGAACCACTCCCAGATCGTTCTCTTCCCGCGCTAAACATACAACGCGAGTTCTTTCCCATCCTCAGGAAAATGGAATTCATCGACTCGGCCGTTCTCAAAGAGTCAGGACTTGGCAGAATCGTCGTCTTCTACACCAAGTGCAAGCGCGTGACCCCTGATATAGCGCGTATTGCCAACGAACTGGTCTCAACGTGGTCACGCCCAATCATTAAGAGGTCGGCTTCTTACAGGGACAGAATTGTTCCTGTTGCCCGAGATGATGGAGATCCGAACGCAGGCAGGTTTGGTGGAGAGAAATTGGGTGCTATCTTGGCACGCGCTAAAGAGTCAGAGAAGGGCCGGGTCCGCAAGAATGCTGTTACAATTCCTCAGAGTGAATTGGGCAACTATACTGTGGCGCCCAGGGCCAATGCCGCCCTCATGCGGTCTAATACTAGCGTGGATGTCGATGTGGAGAGAAGGCGGAAGAATGCTGAGCGTCTGAGGGCCCTGACCAGGAAGGTGGCCATGAGAGGCTGACTATTCAGTGTGCTCGCCCTTTTTTTCGCAAATTTCTCTGTAAATTACTGTCTAGTTTTCTGGTGATTCAAATATATCTCCGATGGTTGTCACCCTTGTCGCTATCCAGTGCTCAATCTATATATATATATATATACTTGGAAGTCTTGAAAGTCTTGACTAACCAAAAATATCCACCTGCACTAACATTCTTTGTGGACGCCAGTTATAAAGGTTTCAAGCTCCAAGGTCGGAAAGGAGTCACACTGGCTTAGACATGTGGGCCAGGACCTTGTCGTGGATTCTTGAGTCCTATAGCTGTCATCAGCCTCCGCGGCTCGCAATTCTGGTCTTGGCAAATGTGCGCGTAAACTTGGCAGACTCAGTACCGTTAGACTGATCACTGGGATATGGGATTACAACACAATAACAATGTCCTAAATATATTAGTACATGAAACATGCTCAATCAATCTTGGCTTAGCCCGCTGCCCCTCGTGCTACCCTTAGGTCTATACTTGACAACCCAAGGGTGCCGAAGCACATCCACCAGAGGGAGGCGTTTTTGTGGGTCATGTTGAAGAAGCTTCAATATTCGTCAGATGTATCCACAATGAGGCTAAAATGTCGACATACTCTTGCGACGAGGTCTCGTGCGTCTGGCGACATGCCAGGCGGGAAGCGAAGGTCGACGTTGGCTATCCGTCGATAAGTATCTGTGAAAGCACTATTAGACCAGATAAGGAAAAAGTGCAAGAAATACCCACTGTTCACGCTACTCTGGTCCTCGAATGGCGGGTTACCGTTCAAGAATTCGTAGGTCAATACACCCAATGCCCAATGATCCACCCGTTCGTTATGATCCTTGCTCTCAACCATCTCTGGTGGAAGATAGTCCAACGTTCCACACATTGTCTTACGTCGATTTCCTGGAGCATGCACACTCCACCCAAAGTCCGCAATCTTCAATTCCCCATTCAAGCCCAAGAGCAAGTTTTCAGGCTTGATATCCCGATGGATGACATGCTTGCTATGCAAATACATCAACGCGTCCGCCATCTGATCAATGTACCGCGAACTTCTCTTCTCGCTGAAGCGGCCGTGCTTGCTAAGCTGCCGGTAGAGTTCTCCCTTACCAGCAAACTCGAGCATTAAGAATATACGTTTTTCATCGTGGAAATAGCCGTAGAGACGTAAGACGTTGGGATGCCGTAGGTTCTGTTGAATTTCGATCTCTCGGCGGATCTGCTTCTCGACCCGTCCCGCAACGATTTCGGACTTGTAGAGGGTCTTGAGGGCGATGATGTAGTGCGGTTCGGCTTTGGTACGGACCATGTAGACACGGCCGAATTTGCCCTTACCGAGAGGGCGACCCATGTCGAAGGAGTTTAATGTCCATTCTCGAGTGGGCGATTGCCTAACAGTGAGTGAGCAAAAATCTGCTCAATAAGACTACAAAACTCACCGTGCCACACTCGAATCCAATGCCAGCTCCCTCGCGGCATCCCCGGAAATTGCCTCGCCTCTTTTTTCGTTCTCAAGTTCCAATCCTCCATCATAATTCCCAATGTCAATGTCAGGTGTCGCTGGTTTCTCTGTCGTCAGATGTCGCAAGGCGGAATGGGGCGTGGGTTTCGGTTTCGCAGAGTTAGTAGAGGGGTTCGGCGCCGCAAATTTCGTTAATAGTTTGGCCACATTGGTTTGGCTTGGTTGTTTTGACAGTGTGGTCGGCTTCGTTGTGGTGGTCTTCTTGTTGATGTCGAGAGCCGAGATTTGCCGAGTGACTGAGGCTATGGAAGTCATAGCGTAGAGATAGCAAAAGTACTGATACTGATGCTGCAGACTTACGATGCCAAAAGCCGAGATTGTGGTTGGGGGAAGAGATGAAGAAGAATCGCGTCGCGGTTGCTCAACTTCAACTACCACGTGAGCGTGATGTCAGCCAATCAAAGCCAAGCCCGGACCGGCGCACGAACCATGCGCATTGCTCTTGTTTGTATCCACCATTGCCTCCGTCCTCCTCAGTGCCAAGATTGACGTGCTACATGTTCCCGAAAATACTGGGCTTACGCTATGAGCTTCCGTGAGACTGTCCTGTCCTCCTCTATGCATTGCTCTGGAGTGCCGTTTGTGCGCTGAATTACTTAGATGACTACTGCCGCATGGATAAACCTCCGGTTATGAACGTGAACTTTTGTGGTCTCACATATCGGTCACACTGGGTGCTTCTACCCGTACATAATCCGCTGAACAATTATACGCGGTTTATCGGGCTCTGCAGTCTCGCAAGAACAGTGCTAGTGATCAGCGAAGCTTGGCTCATTGATAGGGTGCCACTAAGGGGGGTCATAGAAAATACAAAGCCTTCTTTCCAAGTGGAAGGGGAACGTTCGCCGTGCTGGAGTATCTGAGACTAGCCGCGAACCCCACGTCTCCTCTCTGTCCATTAATTTTCAAAACAGATCTTGCCATCCATTCTATCGAAGTGGATATAATCCTTCTCACCATGGTCCTGAAAAGTGGTACCTACTACCGGAAGAATATTTTAAATTATCGGTACGTGTTGAAGGTCTTTATTCTTCGGCCGGTAGTCCTCCTAAACGTCTAGGAAATTCCAGGGACATGTACCGTGCACTCGATTTACGGCCATGTTCAGTATGGGGCAATCTCAAGTAATCGAATGACCCATTCGACTTGATACACGGGGCAAGCGTGGAGCACATTCCACTCCTGGTAAGCGACTCTTTCGGGTCGGACAATAACCTGGGAAAATGAGTGAATAACAGGCCCAATTCTGATGAAGGCTTTTGAATTCAGTAAAGTGAGTCGGGATTCCGTTTGATGCTGAAGCTGATTCATTTTACTGTAGTCAAAATCTTGAGTCAAAAATATCATCTATATTTCTGGCCGTTTTCCTTGCCTTTTGACCGGCGCGAGTTAGTCGCCTGTTCCCTGGTGTCTCCATAACGGCATACCCTAAATATTGTAAGGTGGTCGATCGATTTCGATTTCGGGGTCGTCTCTCCCGGTACTGGACAAAGGTTCGCACCAATGCCCTGCATGTTTAATATCACAGAATGTTTTCGTTCTAACCCCAAGCAGCGGCGCTGATCGCCGTGAGGCCATCGCGCGGGCGCAGGGTCAGAAAGACTAGTACAATGAAATTTGATCATCAAGCGGGCGCCACATATTACGACTTATCACCGTACGTTGTGTGCAAATCATATGATATGTACCTACATCCCAACTCCTTGATTCACCAAAGTATGATTGGCGTCAGGATCCTTGCATATATATATGTGTTGGATCTTAGATCAGAGAAAAATCTTTAAAAGATGATGCAGAATGGACGCTCATCAGATGCTTGAGCATTTCTTATAATTGCAACATCTAGGGAGATATACCCTGACAACTGTAGTTGCGAGGACTAAGAGCGTATAATCGCCATGAAACGGCTAAAAGACGATTCCCCAGCTCCAGAACGAAGAAATAATTATAACGAAACCGGGCAGGGTCTCGTAGTGGATTATACCTTCTGTGTGGAAGCCGAAGGTATAGCAGTGAGAGAGCAGAAGTCAGGCGCATCCGAAATTCTGTTAAATTAAAAACCCGAGTGGTGTGTTCACGCCGACAGGTTTCCAAACAGTTGCCTTACCTGTTAGAAGAGAGACAAAAATCATGAGGCTCGCAAACTGTATATAAGGGCAGCGATCGCTACTTTGAGATGGGACATCTGCCAGCGAATAAGATTGAGTATACGTTCATATGGCGGCGAAGAAGCGTTAATTGATGGTATGTATTCCGTTCACGATATCACAAGCATCGCAGTAGAGATCTATCACGACGGAAAGATTTTACCGGAGAGTTGACGGAGATTACGCTGAGATGGGGATCTGAAAACAGATAAAGACCAGAAAAAGGTCGCACAGGAGCGAGTCTATCAGAAGGACGATACCCGGAATGACTAGGGAAACGAGGGGGCATTTGGAATATTACAAGAGGTACGAGGTACAAGGGTGAGTGCTGCGAGTGATCAACATGATCACAATGATCAACACGTTTTCGTAGCCGAGTGACTCGAGGAGGAAGCGTGTCAAGCGCCAAATCTGAGATCGGACATTAGATCAGCAGCGGAGTTTGAACTTCTTTGGAAGGAACGCTGACAAGCTGAGTTTAAAAACAGAGCCAGGGAATCAGAGCACGTTCCCTCGTCCCTTTCGGCCTTGTCCTTTCCCCAGCATGTCGCGGCGCCAAAATCGCGTCTCTCCCCTCGCCATCGTCCTGCCCCAGCCCTCGCTCCCTCGTCGTCGTTCATCTCTTCTTTCCACCGGCTCTGCTTCCTCTACACCCAGAACACCCCGTTCGTCGGCTTGCGGCTCACCGAATTGTTCATCCTGGTTCATCAAATCAAACAATAGAAAGAGCTCAGATAGCTGGAACAGCTCAAATCAGGATTTTGGAGACGATGTAGAGACTGCTGAATGGAAGCCTGATCATATTTTATTGCTGTCACGGGTGCGTCGGCTGTCTTTGTTATCAAATACCGCGCTCATTGTATTTGCAGACCCTAGATGCTCTTCCTTCACATCTAGTCACTCCTTTTAATGGCCCTATCCCTCCTTCTAATCTCCTCGATAAGATTGCTCGAGGTGTCGCCCAAGCTAAGGGACCCAATGATTGGCCGTTTTCCCTTCGTGCAACCCGCGTAAAACTCATTGAGATCGCTCGTACACGCGCCAAAGAGGAAGCCAAGGTATACACCGACGAGAACGATGATTATTTCTTTCGTGGTGGGGAATCCGAACTCCCTGCAGTTGGAAAGAAGCCTCGCCGTCCCGTATATAGGCAATCCAGTATGGACTTTCTCTATGGGTCCATCTCCGAAGATCAGGATGAGCACGACAATATCACGCGGTGCGTCACTGTTTAACCCTACTTTTGCCTTCTCTATATTAAATTTTATCGTGACTAGCTTGTCCAACCGTCTTCAGCGAACGTCAGATTGCCTTGTCTCACCGACCACATCCTATCATCCGTATTCGCGGACGCGAAATCACCTTTCCCAGCGCCGTTCAGCTTCACCGCCCCGTCCTGGTCACCTTCCGTCCCTCCTTAGTCCATCTACACCCAGTACCTCGACCCTCACTACTCTTACTACCCTCTCTTCCTCATGCTCACATCATAGGCGCTCCGGATCTACTCTTTCGTCAATGACCTCCAACGAGTCCTTGAGTAGTGTCGATGCCAAATTGTCATATCATCAGCTGCTGCCTTCTTCCATGGCTTCCGCCGCGGATCCACGCGTCCAGCGTGTCCGTCGATCAGAATCATTTTGTGGACCCTCAGCCTCAGCCAACGATCAAGCTGTTTTCATCCAGTCCGCAACGCCTTCGCCCGTACGACAGTCGATTAAGCGTGCCCCGTCTTTCGGTGCTGCGGCGCAAGAACTTAAAGAGAGTAATCGAGCGAGGGTCGCTAATGACCTCGGTCTTCTTGGAATGGAAACACCCACTGATGCAGTCTCATATCCTTCTTCTGATGAAGAGGAGAAGAAGAGGAGCAAACATGTGAAGAAAGCGAGGACCAGGAATATTGTTACAGCATCGCCACCCCTTTCACAGCCATCTTCATCTACCCCCACCCCCGAAGCTAAGGTCAAGGGCACGAAGAAGTGCAGAGAGCGAAAAGATTCTGGCCATGGCAAAACGGATGGTGACCGGTCGTCTTCTAATGCCAATCTTGGCATCGGAAGGCAGTCAACGTCACAGCGGCCAGCTCAGCGCATGAGTCTCCAGCGAAATCCCAGTATTTTTGGCGCCGAGCTTCCTCATCTCCATATTCCCCCTCCGGCCGATCATCAAATGCAAATCGATTCTATGTACATGGGTCCCAGCACGGTGAAGAAGACTCCTACCCTTCGTCGGGTACGTCGATTGGGCCTTGCGCCCTCGAGACGGATATCGTTTGGGAGTCTTGTTGTCCCCGAGGACAGTGTGGTGTCCCGTTTCGATCAAGGGCATGACGCAGATGTCGAAGAAGATGGCGAAATTGGGCTGGGTAGTGCTTTTCAACTGAGATGAAATCTCGTGTTCGAACGGGGAATCCATTCTTGGTTTTCTAGATTTCTGGAAGGTTGGAGATGAATACCTGTTTCTCACAGTCTGGTATATCTGACAGTTATTCTCAGTCTTCCGTCACGCTCTTTGGTCGGCCTTGACCGTATACAGTTAAAACGTTCCCCTCGATATTATTGCAAACATCTCTCCCGCAACTACTTTGTAACTATCATCCTACTATCGGTCAACAACTCAACTCTCCTTTTCTCCCATCATCAATCTTTGTCTCTCGTTGCTCAACTGTTTCATCTTATCTCATCTTCCCTCGTCTTCCATCTCTTTCTGATCAAAATTGCTGTCGGAATCAACGATCCTCCCTGCTGACACCTTTTCCTATTTCCTCTCCCGATCGTTGGTGCGCCGCCTATCGGCCTATCGCCACAATCCCGTTGTAACGGTTGTAACAACACACTTATATTAACATCTTGGCTTCGCAAATCATTGCCACCGCCGTCATCACCACTCCTTCAGTCTCTTATCGGCACTCCGAAAAGCCCATGTCTATGGCGCTTCCATCGCTCATTGCACTTTGAACCAAATATCAATTCCTCGATCATACATTCCCTCATTTCAGTCATCTTCCTTCCCTCTTGTCCATCTATTCCTGGATTGCTCGCCAGGCACTGCGAGCGTGTACAATATCTAGTGTTCTGCACTCGTGCACTCATAGCATTCCCTTATCATTTGCGCTTGCATGTTATCCGATGCTTCATTTTACTGCGACAACTCCGAACCCGCTTTTTCTTCTGTCTGCTGTATGTATTATTAGTTATCACTTATTTTTCGCTAGCTTTTTCGATTACAGATATATAGATGTCGACTGATTGCACTGGTTCCATTCATCCACTTCTTTCAATGATCTTTGTTTCACATCAATGCTCGCGATTTTCTTGTTGACATACGCGTTCCACTCTTGTTCTTGGTCAATCAATATACTGATGGCTTCCCTGCTGCGGATATTGAATGCGTGTTTGCCGTCTCGTCCAGACCTGTTCGGAACTACTAAGCTCGGAACCGGGATAAAGTTTGGGAGCGCACTACTTTGACAACGCCGTGCTTTTTTTATTGGTGTTCCTTGATCCAAGCCGCCTCGAGGCTTAATGAATTCGGAGGCTAAACTGCTTGCGGAATCGTCGGTAGGCCATTGCAGCCGAGCCCTCTAGAGAATACCAACGATTCCTATGGCTATCATCTGATATCGTTAAGAGCACGCTTTAACATTTTTTGCGATAATTGATGGGGAAAAGATTATTCATTATGCCTTTGCGTAACGTTGAACATTGAAGACGTCGAAACGGACATAATAATTGAGGAACACTTCAGTAGGGACTAGGTTAGCTGCTTGTTGACTGCCGTCGTGACCGTTGGCATCCGTCAAGTAGATGTTGATGTGGCAGGCGGAGACAAGCGAACCAGAAAACAATGACTAGCCTGCCTGCCTGGTGTGATGGTGTCACGTTCACTTCATTTGACTTAGTATCGACACAGTATCTCAAACATTGCGCGAATAATTCTATTTCACAGAACGGTACCAAGTCTGTATAATAAAAATTAGAATCGAACATTGAAGGTGAAAGATGGAAAGACTGACGTACAGGTTAGGCCTGGTTGTTCAATGCTCGCCCTCGCTTGGTATATGCGCCGCGGCCAACTCTTCCGCAAGCTCTTGTCGAGCCTGTCGGCGTTCTGCTAGCTCTAGCTTCTTCTGCGCAATGATACCACTTGACTTTTGATCCCACTGCCACGCAAGGTATCCAAAGGCTCCCCAAGCACCCATTGACACTGCATGGGCCGTCATGTCTGTATTGGTCGCTGTGAGACGTGTATGCCAAATTGAAAGCAACATTGACGCACTATCAAACAAATTTCGTTTCTGAATTCCAAGTTGGCCAAGCCTGGCTGCAAGGCCGAAGAGGGAGAACCCTAGGACATTTGCGAACAGCGACATTTTGGTTGGTCAGGACAAGGGAGTGACCTTTCCGATGCCGTCGAGAACAAACATGTGTAAACTCGCAATAAAGCGCCGCTGCCGCCACAGTGCCTGCCTGATCTTACTACCCGATTCCACCTTTAGCACAACTGCGCTCAACGTGAAAGACGTAAAATAGCCGACGATGTCTTCTATCGATAAACTAGAAACGGGCAAGCAGCACAAGGAGACGGGTGATCAAGCCTTCAAGACAGGGGACTACAAAGCAGGTGTGCACTTCTGTGTGGCTTATTCGCGCTGTTGCTGACTTCAGTTTCTCTCTCTTAGCGTTGTCTGCATACTATATGGTACTTTGCTTTCTCATCTTCAAGATGAATACGGTGGCGCTGATAGCATGAAGGCTTTGATGTATCTTCAAGGACTCGACAAGTATGTTCAATCTCTGATGTTTGTTTCCATGTTCCACTGACGGATCGCTCTAGGAATGCCATTCCTGGCATGTCAGTCATGCCTTCTCGGGCAGAAGAAGAAAATGCTGACAAGAAACTATCCGAGGTCACCGTCCTCAATTCATCGCCACCTGCTCGTCCTGATTTTGGTTCTAGATCGATGAGATTATAAGCAAGATTTATGGAAACATGTCTGCGTGCCACTTCTCTCAACAGAACTGGAAGCGTACAATCGAGACCGCAGACAAGGTCTGTACTTCTTAATGATTTAGTATAACCGTTGACCGCTCTTCTCAGGCGCTCTCGAAGAACGAGAAGAATTATAAAGCTCTGTTTCGAAAGGGGAAGGCGTTAGGTGAGCAAGGATATATCGAGAGGGCTATCAAGGTTCTGGAAGACGTGAAGAAAAAGAACCCAGAAGGCTAGTGTTCTGAACCAAGTCTTCCCAACCTTGTTTACCTCTCTTCCTTGCTTAGATGGTCCCAAGGCTGATGCCGAGATCGCGCGACTTAATGCGATCGATAAAGCACGCGCAAAAGTCGAGCGGCAAAAGTTGAAAGGTCGGTCGGTGTGTTGTGGTGGCGCCACTAGAAAACTGATCTTGCTATTGTTCTAGGTTTCTTGACACGAGAGCCAAAGTCGAAATCAAAGGCGGCGGCGACGACAACAGATCCCGAGGAAGAAATCGAAAGTATCGTATCCCCTGCCGTCGCGACCTCGTCCTAAACACTCCTTTCCTCTTGCTTTGGTCTTTTTTGTTGTATGTTCTGATGTCGCAAATGTATTTTCAGTTTCCTGCTTTCAAAGATTTTCAATGTATCAAACGAACTACACAAGTGCATAATACAATTATATTATTGTGAAAACTTCTCCTTTATTTCTGACTCTGATGTATTACACCAACGTTACAACGTCGGTGTCGACAAATTGCGCGACCTCAAACTCTCCTTTGACTACTCCGGCCTTTTGAAGGACACTGTCGATATCCTGTTAGCCTTGCAAATCGTGATGGAAACATAAACACTGACCTTAAGGCGTCAGTGATGACCTTGGTTTCGATTGTTAAGCAATCATCGGGATAACCGACGGTTTTCAACCACGCCTAAATCCGAAAATAGGTATATGTACATGTAGTCTAGATGCCAGAGGACTTGCCAATATATCTTCTTCTGGATACCCGAAGTGAGTCTTGATAAATTCCACGTTACGGCTTGCACGGCTGTCGGGGGAATCAAAAGTCTTGACATAAGTGGACAGCGATGTCAAAAACTCTCGAAGAGCGTCAGGTGGGGTCGTCGGTCGAGCTGCAATCAGCCAGGAGGGCCAGGGGGTCGGCACCGAACCAATCTACGCCGCCAGCTTATGTCAGTATTGTGACCGATGGCCGACAAATGGCGCTCACAAAACGGCATTCCTTTGCATCAACGAATGGTTTCGTGGTGAACCATTCCCACATGAATGCACTGGTTGATCCATCATTGACGGATTTGATGAGTCCATGGATGTCGTTGTTGACTGCGTGAGTTGATATCAGATGTTTGTGATATATTGGCAAGGACATCGGGTTCCTCACTCTTGAATTGAAGGTTTTCTGAAGGCCAGCCCTGTTGTAGGGCCATTACATACGCCATAGTCTGGCTTCCGCTGAGCATGCCGTGTTAGAGAACTGCCAGAAACAAATCGGACCGGGCCAAAAATTGACCTTCCTTTCCGTGAGATGCCTATCGTCGTATCTTTGAGATCAGCAATCGAGTTGTACTTGGATTCAGTTCCTGTAATGACGGCCCTAGAGCAGGACATCATGGGAGAGGAGTTTGCGACACATTGTGATAGGTACTTACCAGTTCAAGGGTGTCGTGACATAGCTGCCTACCAACTTGTAGGCCTTCGATCCGTTAGCGATACCAGAGATAAGCGGGTCTGTCAGCGCACTGAATACGAAATCAATATGAGCGATGTAGGATAAGCCTCGGGCATAAACTCACATCGCGACATCAATCTCATCGTTGGTGAGTCGTGAGATCAGTTGTCCCGTGCCGCCTAGACAGATGGAATTAGCTTCGAGGTTCACGCCAGAAATAATTTGGTTTTAACTTGGACACTCGACAAGGGTGAAGGTCTTATCTTGGTCCGCTTGGGCGTATTGCAGCAGCGGGGAAGAGAAGTGCTCTCGAACTAAAGCACGGTACAATTCAAGAAAGAATCAAGATACAGAGCGAGAATCAATGCGAACCGTATCCAATCCTGAGCGGCATGACTGACTGAAAGTAAAAGGTTAGTATAGATATAAGTGTCTGGGAGGTTCCTGTGAGCATTGCCCAAAGCGCCCCCAGATGAGAAGATGGTCACCGCAGGACCAATGGTTAAGAATTTATAGTTACATAAATGAAGATGCATATCTTCATGAGATAGACTTACAATTTCTTTTGTCCTTGTAGATATCGATGCAGAGTGTGAAATGATATCGAGGTTGACAGGCAGAATGATCAAACACGGCAAACCTCAGCGCCCGGGCCGACACCGGCTCGCCACTCGCCTTCTTACCAACTGCTAGCTACATTGCACGTTCAGCACTTCAGGTCATCCACGCCTGCTTTCGATTTCCAGCTCCAATTCATGGAAACAGCAACGTCATCAAAAATTCCTTCATCAATACTCCAAAGCTATTACCCTGACATCAAGACATTGGACACCTACCTTGGCGATGTTTTGGATAGCGACGCAATCCCGGATTGGTCTCTGGTGGTTCCAGATGACTCTGAGAGATATAAGCACCTCGTAGAAGAGTCTTTTGTTGCTATAAAGCAAGGTCAGCGGTCGCTTTCGCGTCAAAGCTTGAAGGTTGAAATGCCTAGAGCTGATATAACTGAGGTGAGTGTCACTCAGCCATCATAATGATGTTACATTACTAACTTTCTTTCGAGACTATACATCAAGCTCAGAGAGTCATCTTCAGGAGAAAATCGTCGGCAAACATCATAACGTTGGGATACTACTACCGTGTCCGTCCACCGGGTTATTCGAGTATCGTGCTGCTTTTTTTACGCGTTTCCTTAGGATAACAAAGTAGTTGCTCGTGGAAATCATGGAATGACACGTCCAGGAGCCGAAAATAGCAGCGTAAACACTATCGTCACGGCGTTGCAGGGTGAAGAGTGGAGAGTGCTTTTAGCACGGCGAGTTTCATCTCATTACGTTGGATTTGCCACCGACTGATTCTTCGCATAGGATTGGCGAAGACGCAATGTTGCATCTGCTAACAGACACAGCTATATTTCTTTCCTTACCCAATAATTGTTTTTGCCAAATGACGGGGGAGCCTCTGATTAACTTACCGCCGCATCGGCTGCCCGTGGATCCTGGAACGTCGTTGCTTGGAAAGCGATTGACTAAGCTCCCTGCTCTCGATGAAAGGCCAACTAAGCTGCAAAGAACAGATTCCAGCAATGGATCGCGTCAATGGAATGACCCCAACGCTACGTTGAAGACTGTGGTGTAGGTGTCATTCATCCCGAATTTATATCCGCCTGATAAGAATACAGGGCTTCTCCCGCTGACGTTACACTTTGTCGTTCTAGATTATTCTTTGGGAGGCCAGCAACCGTACCCCATACAAATCAGATTCTATGCGGATTTCGGCCGAATCGTTGGTCATTTTGCTACCCAGAAGTTTCGAGGGACTAAATAGTATCAGACATTCTCAATAGGCTCACACCCAGTTACCCCACTGCCGATCAGCTGAATGGTGATGAAGTGCATGACTACGATCTACGACAACAACAAGAAAAAGCGCGCCATCTGTCAAAATACATTTTTCCTCGACAGTATGGATCGTCAAGTGCCTTTACGTTCAAGACGTCAAAATGGGGCTCCGCTATGACGCCTACCTTCACCGATCGAGGAGCTGAAATCCGAGTACGATATTTGTGTCTATCTTTCACCTTTATTGATTGTATTGCAGCTGTCAAAGACTCCCAAGCGCTTGAAGGAGGTACTGACTCTACTCGATAAACTTATATGGAGACACGGAAAGTGCAAATACAAGCTACTTCAGGACCAAGTTTGCCCGTCAAAGGTACCAAGCTTTCATAAGTCGATCACAGTGGCTTTGTGTAACTCTTCCATAATTAGGTTGCTACAAAGTCAGAAAAGCCTCTAGAGAGCAGCATCATACTAGTGAGTATTTTCTTTTGGCTCTGGATTCGGCTGACAGGTATCGTAGGAGCTGCTGTCTGAAGAAACCTCTCAGCTTCAGTCTCAAGCGTTGCTAGAGGAGGTTTCATTGGATTCAGCTGGGAATTCCATCTTTCCAATTGGTCTCACGCAAGCTAGAAAACACGCTGAAAACAAACCGCGTTTTGTAGAATTTTCATGTAGTCATTTTGAGGTGGGAAAGTGATATATATGTGCATCGCGTCTGACTATCTTCTCAGGTGTACCGATATGTGTTTCTTGTTACGCAGCAAGTCATACCGCCCAGATTCTGGGGCAGTGACAACAACTTCAAACATATATGTCGTAGTATGTTGGTCACTGATCAACGTTCCACAATCTTTTCTTGTATTGACCGGAGCCCTTTCAGACGTACGAGAGTTCATATCATTACGGCGATTCGAAACTTTTTCTCTGCATCACATTCTCCAAGGCTTCAGCACATCTGACTGCGAGTGGCTGATGCCACCAGGGAACGGAGAAAAGCAGACTCGCGTCAGCGTCTCTGACGCTGCTAAACGGCGGGAACTGCTGGAAGATTTCTTATACTGGTACTTCGACTCCTTTGTATTAATGCTACTGAAGGTGAGTGGTCACACCGCGTTGAAGTTTACGTCGACTGACGAGGACAGACAACGTTCTTCGTAACGGAGTCCTCAGCGTTCAAGAATAAAGTCCTGTACTTTCGTCAGGATGACTGGAAAGTGCTTTGCGAGCCACTTTTGGACCGTCTGACAAGTGGAACATTTGAGAAGATGAAGAAAGTTAGTCTTTCAATCTCGAGTTCGATTGGGCACTGCTTATAAGCTTCGATCAACAGTCTGAAGCTAAAGAAGTTCTTCGCCAGCGCAAACTAGGTTACTCTTTCGTTCGTCTTCTACCTAAGGAAACGGGTGTTCGGCCCATTGCGAACTTGAGACGTAAGCAGGTCGCCATCGAGGTAAGTGGGCAGCTCTCCAAGGTCGTTTGCACCAGCTGACCAACTCGCAGGGAGGCCTTAATTCTTCCGAGCAATCAATCAACCAGATACTTCAGGTCGCGTTCAAGATTCTCACATACGAAAGAGTTGGTGCTCTTTATTTGTACTAGATGAAGACCGCCTCAACGTACACAGAAAACGCGACCTCACTTGCTAGGCGCATCGGTATTAGGAAGTGATGATGTCTATGTAAAACTCAGAGGTTTCAAGGACCAGCTCATGCAAGAATACGGGACCGAGTTGTGAGCATTATCTTCACTAGCGTTTACCTTTGCTGACGTTCTTGAAGACCCAAATTATATTTTGTCAAAGTCGACGTTCAAGCCTGCTTTGATACCATTGATCAAGCGAAGCTGCTGATGATCTTGCGGAATGTGATCTCTGAGGCGAGTCGACTCATCGTCTAATCGAAGAATCCATCTCAAAGCGCACTACAGGAAAATTATGTGCATAAAAGATACGGCAAGGTGTCCTCTACGGCAGGCAAGATCAAACGTACGTTTGCCAAGGACGCCCTTCCCGAGGGTGAGTGATGCTCTTCGAATTGTGTCCCCTGGACTGACAACTTCCTCAGATGCTCGTCCACATTTTCTTGAGTATGCCACACAGCTCGCGAGGGCCTTGCGCCATACGATTTTTGTTGATCAAGTAAAACTTCACCTTCTTGCATCTATAAGCACGGACATTTATCAAGGTGTAGGTAGTTTATCCTAGATCTCAACGGCACGAAGTATGGGACTTGCTTGAGCAGCATATCACGGAAAATATTGTCAAGGTTGGTTGACCAGAATACTTCCTGAAACTATATCATGACTTCTCACTTGATATAGATTGGGCAGGATTACTATCGACAGGTGATTGGGATTCCGCAAGGCTCGGTTCTCTCCTCTATTCTCTGTGCCTTTTTCTACGGCGACCTTGAGAAGAGATTTAAACAATTTACGGAGGATCCCAAGAGTGTATGTTTATCTTGTTTTATCGGTGACTGCATTTGACGTAGTCCTCATAGGTATTGCTTAGACAAACCGATGATTATTTACTGATCACGGTTTCCTTGAAGCAAGCCAAGGAATTTCTCAGCATGATGAACGAAGGTACATATCCTTTCTCGTCGTCATTCTTTCTTTGAAATGCCAGATAGGTCACCCGGAGTATGGCTGCTTCATCTCGAAGGACAAAACGATGACAAACTTTGACTATGGTCCTCATATTTTGAATGTGACAGATCCTCATCAGCAGTGTGAGTGGGCACATCCTGTCTATATGCGTGTTTTCTCAAAGATTTCTAGCTTTCCTATGGTGCGGTTACGCCATCGACATGAAAGATTTGTCTGTGTCCTGTGATTATACCCGATATCACAGTGTCCGTAAGTCGTGGCAGCATTCTTCGAATGGCTCAAAGGCTGAGGATAATTCAGATTTGCGCAATACTTTAACGGTCAACAAGATACGGCGACCAGGCTTTGCGTTTGTGTATAAGATGCTCCAGTATGTCCCGTCAATGGTATGATATCCACGAGCTGAAGTGTTCAATCCAGACAAGTCAAGAGGCGCATCCACGCGATTTTCTCCGACCGTAAACTGAACACGGAACGTGTCGTGCATCTGAATATTTATCAGAACTTTGTTCTGAGCGCCATGAAGATGCACGGATACATCAATGAGTGGGGAATAGATTCATCTAAGCGTGGAAAGATGATCTATCGTACGTGTGTCTTTGACAATTGTGTGATCCATTCTGATTGGAATGCCCAGGAACTGTGAAGCAGATGATGGCGTACTTCTATGCGTCGTTCCGAAATACGTCGCGAACCCAAGTGGCCAAAAGTCTGGAGGCGCAAATTTCCGTGAACAAGGCCGAGGTTGAATGGTCAGTTGGTTCTTTATTCGCAATGCCACAGGGGACTCATTAATCATACTCTAGGCTCGGGTGTAATGCATTCTATACTGTTCTCTCACGCAAGCCGAGGTGGTATACATGGGTTCTGAAGGAGCTTCGTGGTGATATAAGCAGACTGAAGGGGTCTGGACGCAGGAGGCGGTTCCGTGGGCTGTTCGCTGTGGGGCTCAGGAGCATGGAGCAGATAACCTATTAGAGAGTCCGAGATGGCCGGGACCCAGGCTCGGGCCGATTACGTAGAGCCGGTAATTGCAGCTAAGATAGGCGTCACCAGGAACAGGGACCTTTATGTAAGCAGCTTTGTGACCAAACGTCGGGCCTCAAATGCCGCCGCCAGAAAAAAGCGATGGAAAATCTGATACCTGGGAAATGAATGTATTGATGGTGGCTACCTTTGCCAGGAATCAGATTAAAAATTCATGTAAAATTGATGAAGTTATTGACGAAAAATGTTTTTTATCCCAAAAGTGCTTCTTTTGTTATTCTAAGTTCTTTGGCAACATTTTACTTTTTCTGACCTCCGGATTTTGCGCTGGCACAGCCACCCGACTATGATGTCATATTCTATAATAGGTAGGACCCTTGATTCCAATGGCGGTATCCCGTCCCCCGCCTCCTCCCGCCTGACATGGAAGCTACTGTATCACCACAAAACTCATTCAATGTATGGATTCCATATCTAGTTATGTTCTATCATCATTTATATTATCTTATAGGTGATCTACGGCTCTGCCTGGTGCTACAGAGGTACAAACAATTTTTTTCCAGCAGATTTTGCGGCTTATGTAATGTGACTGTCACGGCTTACATAAGGGTCCCTGTTCCTGGTGACGCCTATCTTAGGCCGGAATTTCACAGTCAATCTTATGCAAATGATCACGCTTCGCCTCGAGGGATTCATCAGCAAGTCTCATCCGACTCTATTTACTGCCTCTCATCGTAGCTTTTTACCAAAACTTGCACCATTATCTCTCTTTGCCTACTCTACAGCTCGTCCCATGTCTACTGAATCGGGCTTTTACTCGCTCAAGGCGACACTGCCTGGCAACAAGACGTATGACTTTGCGGATCTGAAAGGAAAGACTGTCCTTATTGTCAATACGGCGTCAAACTGGTACGCATACCAACATTGGATGTTTCTTCTCGTTTTTAAAAAATGCTTTGCAGTGGTTTCACGCCTCAATACAAAGGTGCGTTTCTTCGTCGTCACAGAAGAAAGGTTATCTAATGTTCCTGCAGGGCTTCAAGCGCTGTACGACAAGTACAAGGACCGTGACTTTGTAATCCTCGGTTTCCCGTGCAATCAGGTATGTACCCAATCGGTTTACAGAGCCATCAAATAGCTTACGTTCCTCATAGTTTGGTGGCCAGGAGCCTAAAGACGACGAAGCCATCGGCGAATTCTGCTCCAGGAACCACGGCGTTACTTTCCCTCTCATGAAGAAATCGGATGTGAATGGCGACAATACCAATGAAGTGTTCAAGTGGCTGAAGCAGGAGAAGGCTGGTCTTTTGGGCCTTTCCAGGATCAAGGTGGGTGCTCTGTGTCTAGTTTACTGGCGATCTTTCTCATGATGAGGCAGTGGAACTTTGAAAAATTCCTTGTCAACAAAGAAGGCAAGGTTGTTCATCGATGGGCCTCGACGACGACTCCGGAGCATATTGATGTTGAGGTTGCCAAGATCTTGTAGGGAGTGAAAATTGAAGTTGTATAAAGATGTAATATAGTGATGCGCAGCATCGGTTTCGTTTCTTAAATAAATCCTGATACGTACTTGTCATACATATAATACACCCAGGAACGTGATGAACCATCCTCTGTACAAAGCACGCCATCCTTCCTCTTGTACGATCATTTTAGCACAATCAAGGAGATTGGAATAGGGCTTGTCTTCGTCGCGTAGTCTGTGGACCGTGGTGTGTCAGGACACCGCTTTAGTGATTGTTGACATCGACCTACCTCAGCCCGATAATAACGTTGTCAGGCGCGAGAGAATCTGAAGCTTTCGCGTCTCCAGGCCCTTCCAGCGGAACGTCCCGAGTCTCTTCAGAGTTCCCAGGGCCGTAACTCCTCTGAAGCGCGAGCCTAGTTGCGATAACTTCCAGAGGTGTAAGTACTGCGGCTCCTAGAGCAGCGGTCAAGAGGATACAGGTCGTCCTCAAGCATGTTTCGGTAATACTGATATCCTCAGGAAGGTTGATAGGAAATATTAAGTAGTGAAGAGGCCGTATGACTTGAATATTGATAAATACATTGATGATTAGAGCGGGAAGAAGACCAGGGATCTGATAGATAGCCCAGGGTTTCTTGCGCTCGTAATCGCTGAGAAGATAATGGAGGGACTCTTTGGGCTTGAGTAAATCGAGTTGACGCGTGGCGGCGATAGATCTAGCAATCAATATCTTCCTTGCGAGTGCGGCAAACTGTGGCACTCACCTGTACACCAGGACAAGAACAAAGACGTAGTAAAGGGTTCCCATGAGTGCTGATATCAGGGAGTAGTTAATAGTTGCTGGCGATGGCGATATGTAGAGTTTTGGTGGAAGAGGGTAAGGCCATAAGCGAGCAAGGAAGACGCTGAGAAGTGTAGGCCCTGTTGTGTGTGAATAAGAATCAGTTTCTGAAGGCAGCAGAGTACTCACCCAAGCCAGAACCAAGTCCATTTAAACCCTACAAGAGATGAGAAACACAAGCTAGGTATCAGAGGTGGCTCAGCCTCACCTGCTTTTGATACACTTTCTTCGCGATACCCCAGAATGTCGGTGTCTCGTTCGCGTCTTCTGTAGGGTGATAGATGGCTCTATAGCGCACCAGTATGCCAGTAAACGGGACAAGAATGAGCGATACTACGCCCAATCCTGACATTGCGTCGCGATGAAAGTTAGGTTAGGGTTATTGTAACTGGCGCGCGATGACATCAGTGATCGACGCGTTATAAGTAATTACGTCGACTACCCCAACCATGCCTGCTACTCCTTCCAGCGAAACTTCGTCCATATATTTTGACGCCCCGCTCATCCCGTTCAATATGTCTGCCGCGCCTCAAGAATTCATCCAGGGCGAGGGAGCCGATGAGCAGCCTATCACTACAGGCAAAGGCGGCAAGGCACTTCATCCAAATGGTTCAGAAGGATGGCTCCCAGCTGCAGAATTACCCCCAGAACACGTCTCGCCTACTCATACCGGACCCATTCTACGCAACGCAGAGGATGCACCGTCCATCGGCACCTCTACATCGTCAGTTCCCAAGAACACGCTCAACCGAGGCGCTTCAGTAAATCGCACTGCCTCAGTCTCGAAACGGAGCGTGTTCACCAATGCCGATGGAAATCCTATAGCCGGGTCTGCCTTTATCGGCGGCGCAGCAACGACTGGCCCAAACGCCAAAGCGGAACCAGACGAAAGCTTGTATTACAGAGCTGCCGAAGCCGATGCATCGTTATCTGCAAAGCAGTTATCCAAAATCCAAAAGACAGAAGGTGCGTTTGTAGACCACCGGACGATTCCCTACTCACATCGAACTCAGCCAAAGACAGTAAACGTCTGTCTAAGATCATCAAAGCAGAAGGAAAGGTGGAGAAACGAGCTTTGGGAGTTGCCATTCAGGAGTTATCCGAGCTCCAGAACGTACAGAAAGCCGCCGTAAAGGTATTCTCGCGTATTACAATCCTTTCAGCAATGACTCATCATTTTGCCCACAGCGCGAGTCACAAGCCCACACTGCCCATGCTCGAGCCCTTGCCGCACTCCAGAAGAACGAAGCTGCCTTCCTTGCGGCACGCACCAAGTACGAGATAGCCCAAGCCCAGCTCCACGCAGAGGCGGAGACCCTCGAGATTAGCAGAAACAACGCCCGTGAGGCTACTGAGCACATGCAAGAAAAGTCACAGGAGGTCGACGGTTTGAGAACCATGTTCGGTATAGATGAGAGAGAACGCGAGGTGAAGCTTGTTGAATTGACTCCAAAAAAGTCTAAGCATGCTTGGAAGTGGTGATACACGTATTGTGCGCTTGCCTCCCTTCTGCATCGTCTGCATCGAACATTTTTGAATTTTGGATGTAAAGGGCTGATACACATCGGTTTATAAACGATGTATGTCACCTACTCTGATCAAGAAACAGAAAAATCGCCAGCGACTTCTCTCGTTTCATCAATCATAGTGATCTCTTCTTCGTCTGCATAGAATGCGCTTATAACCTCGTGCTCCTTCCACCTCTGAGTCTTCGGGTTGGCAGATCTCCCGATTGGACTGAGTGTGTAGTATATAGAAAGCGCAGAGAGTAGACCTGTCTTACCGTCGTTATATGCGCTCGACATACCTCGAATTTCACTTCAGTATTTGAACGACGTCCAAATACTGACGCTCACCTGTATCAATGAGCAATATCTTTCCGTCGCACCTTGCCGTGATTTCCTAAATAGCGGGGTTCAATAGTAGAACAAAAGAACAGAAAGAGAACAGTCACCTCTTGTATCGTATGTCCCATGACCATCCTGCGAGTTCCAGTGTTCTTGAGAACCGCATCGACTTTAGCGCACACCTCCTTTTCGCTGTTCAGGGCCCAATCACGGTACCAAAGAGGACCATCGTCCGCAGTGAGCTGACACTCATTAGATGTAGTTCCTGATCATAAGTAGTTAATACCATGACTAGGAGGAGGATTCCATGTAAAGCTGTACTAACCGTCGAGCTGAGGAAAAGAGCGCGCCGGTGGATAAGGTGTGGGTTGTGGATCCTGATTGAAGGCTCGTTTCAGGAGCGTGTCAGACAGGCTGTTTATGTGGGTTGGGAACGGGAGAAGGCAGCGAAACGTTGGTGAGAGTCCACCATGAACGAAGGAGATCGCAGAGTGGGAGAGGGCACCAGAAGAGCTGGTAACAGGGGAGTACCTAGTGCCACCAGAAGTATCGCCTACAGAGGGGTGCAATGGGAGACGGACAGCGGACTTGTAGTAATTCTTCCATGCTTGACCAAGCCAGCCCTTGGTGAGTAAGTGCTGTCGCTCTTTGATGACCTTGTCAGTATTCATTTCTTTCGATGGCACGTATCTATGGGGCGCGTCTGGTTACGGCGACACGACAACTTAGGCAAAAAAAGGTTCACCTCCAGTCTCCCAGGATGTTCATCCATTCGTGATTACCCAGCAACGAAACCACAGTCCCGGAATGCGAATCTGCCTGACGACGGAGCTTTTCCATGAGTTGGAATATTTCGGTGGCATCGGGACCTCTATCAAGGTCAAGACTCAATTTCACGCCAAAGGCGATAGGAAGGCCCGTACCTGTCGATGATATCTCCAGTTTGAACTAAGATATCCACATCTCCGGACCAGTTGTTGGATTCATCAGTGACACCTGCAAGTTGGAGAACGTCCTGAGCGGCTTTGAGGTCGCCGTGCAAGTCGCCTATCGCGATTATATGCCGAGTAAATGCTTTGGGGGGACCTTTTGTCTGGGTTGAAGCGCTATTGGCAAGTGAAACGAAGAGGTAGAAGAAGAAATATTGCAGGCGCATTGTGCATATCTTGGGCAAATGTGGAGAGCATGGCGTATAAAATGGTCGACGATGCTGTCCTCGACAAAGGTTTCCATGGGAAAGATAGGTAGTAAGCCTGCACAGCTTCGGCCGATACAAGCCGATCTCCGTCCCTCTTCTTTCCGACCAAGAAGGTCGTACAGTCATGATTCGCTCCCGTTCGCCATAGAAATCCTTATTTATCGTCGAGGACCCTAATAATGCTATCTACACGGTCTACAATCCACATCCGACGATACTCTAGAAAAATGTCCACCACCCTGCCGCGTTTACCAGTTCCAGATCTCCGTAAAACGCTGGACAGATACCTAACGTCCTTGGAGCCTTTTCTGCTAGAAGAAGCCTCCAAGAAAGGACTGGACAACGACGCTCTCGATGCGTCTCGTCGACTTCGTGCCCAGTGGGCTGATGAATTTGCGTCGGGCGTAGGAAAACTCTGCCAGGATAGATTGCTCGGTGCGTTTGTCTTCTTCGTCCTAAAATGCACTCGCAAACTTAGTTTATCTGCAGCACTTGATAGAGCGTCTCCGAATAACTGGCTGGACGACAATTTTTGGATCAAGAAGGCCTATATGGAATGGAGAGCACCGTTGCTCATCAACTCTAATTGGTGGCTCGCTTTCGAGGACGACACGAACATCCCTGTATCAGAGAAGGATCGACAGGATGGTTATTTCAAGACAGGGTTCTCCAGATGGCAGATTAAGAGAGCAGCTTGGTTGCTTCATCGAATGCTGGAGTTCAAAATCAAACTTGAAACGTGCGTATCTTCGAATTGGTCCAGCTCGGCGGTTTTTGCTTAGGAATTCCAGGCAGGAGTTATACTCGGACACGACACGAACTGGTGCGCTTTGTGGTTGTCTGTCGTATGCTTAGAGTCTGAAGTGTTCTAGGTATCTGGCTCAGAGAGAGCACGTCGAAAATGTTCAACGTCGCGCGGATACCGATGCCTTCTTGCGACATCTTATCAACCGTACCTCCACCAACGGATCGCTCCACCTATAACATCGTAGTTATGGTGCATGGATGGTTTTACAAAGTCACTGTTATGGAGTCGCCTTCCATTTCGACAGACGTTGGTCATCTGGCAAGATACCTAGAGGCTGTTGTTTCGGACGCTGAACAGCGCCTGGCTGATGGCGAAGAGCCGATCTCGATTGGGGTCTTGAGTGCAGACGATCGAGATATATGGTCAAGTGTGCGTATTCATTCTTGACTTGTGCGCGTCGCCTTCTGATGGCCGACGTTAGAACCTCCAATACCTTCTTGCTCTGTCCGAGTCCAACAAAGTGGTTCATACGACACTCTCAAATTCGCTCATGGTACTCAGTCTTGACGACGAAATTCACAAAGATCCTCCATCACCGACCTCGTCAACAAAACAATATTCCTTCGATTCTCACCTTCATACCATTCGTTCAACGACAGGCAACGTCGGCAACAGATGGTTTGATAAAGCTTTCACGCTCATTGTTGATCCTGCGGCGCGTTCTGGTACGATGGGCGAGCATTCTCCATGTGATGCGTTAGTTCCAAGCATCATCGCCGAATATGGGATTATACAAGGTATCGATGAATCTCATTTCGAGAATGATGCTTCTCTTCCTTCACGAGGCCAGAGATGGGATCGGCTGGACTGGGTTACCGACGACTTCATCAAGAAAGAGTGTGTTATGGCGAAGGAACGTGCCAACAAGATCATTGAGAACTCGGATGATAGCGTTTTCTGGTTCTCGGATTACGGGGCGGACTGGATCAAGGGAGTCGGTACTTGTTCATTCTTCATTGTAATGTTTTCTTGTATACTCATGAGACGTCAGCGAAATTGGCTCCTGATGCATTCATACAGATGGCGCTGCAGCTCACATGGTACAAGATGCAGGGGCAATTCACCGCGACGTATGAGACCGCGCTGACACGGATGTTCAAAAAGGGACGAACGGAAACTATCAGGACGCTGACCCGAGAGAGTCGTGGGTTCTGCCTTGCGATGGTTGACTCTCGAGCAACGGTACGCATGGTGTAGACACATCTATCGGTGTAGCTGAGTTTCCTGCAGGCAGAATCTCAACGTGCTGCGCTAGATTCAGCTATCAAAACACATACTAGATTAACACGTGAAGCTGCAACAGGCAAGGGGATTGACCGTCATCTAATGGGCTTACAGCTTATGCTATGTCCGGAGCTTCAAGAATGTGCACTGCTCTTTAAGGATCCATTGTTTGGGAAGAGTTCATGCTGGAAGTTGAGTACAAGTGGGCTCAGTGCTGGCCACCTCTTCCGGGGTACAGGGTATGTTGTTTCATCATTCTGCTTCTATACTTTCTGAAATTTGATTAGGTTTGGTGCAATGTATGAGGATGGTTATGGTATAAACTGTAAGTGCTCATACTATATCTGCAGGTAACCTGTTCATATCCAGGTATAGATCTTGCAGGACCTGATACAGTAAAGTTTGGGATTGAATCTAAACTTTCCAGTCCTCTTACATCTACATCAATGTTCATATCTACTCTTGCTAGTGTTCTTAGAAGTATGCAGAATATCTTTCATTTAGATGTACATTCAGACAATGTTGCTAGTCATTTATAGTTGTCTTATTTCTGAGTCATGTAGAGACCAAGATGACTTAATGAAATCTATAGTATGTCATTGGTATTTTAGAGACTTCAATTTTGAGTGAAAATATGAAGTTTCTAAAATACCAGTGATAAACTAGAGATAACATCTGATAAAATTGATTCTTAACTACTTCAATCCAATTCTGCCTTGAATCACATCCTCTACAGTCAACCAAGCCTCCTCTCCAACATGATCAGCTAGCTCTCCAGCTAAGGAACTTCCTCCAGCACCATCAATGAAAGAGCAGCTAGTAAGAATATACATTCCTTTCTTGCATCGAGTAAGCATCACATTGGTTCGTCGTAAACTCTTGAGAAATCCAATTGAATGAGATCGAACAAGAGAGATTATAATATAGTCTTCCTCATTTCCTATAAAATAAACATTAGAATAGCTCATACATATTGAATGAAATATTTTAACCTTGGAAAGAATCAACATTAAAGCATTTGTCTTGCCAATCAAGCCCATCATTCTTCATATGACTTTGAATTTGATTCCTTTGTCCATCATATGGAGTAATGATCTTATAATTCATCTGCTGCTCTTGAAGATGACTGGCAAGCTGTATTGCAACAGCTACTTCAGCATCATTCTGTATTATAATAGAGTTAGAAATATTGAAATCTTGGATAAATAAAAAACTTACTGTGAAAGACTGAGATGTACCTTGTCGTTCATGACCATCTATCACATTGACAAAATGACATGCAATAATATCATCTTTGATTGGATGTGAAGGATTTGACTTCAGTTTATTATCATAAACTGCCTGAGAGATAAAATCTCCCAGCTGTGGGGGCATACGGTCTAAAGAAAAAGATGAATATTTGATTCAAAAGATTAAAAGAGAACATACATTGAGTATCAAGTAAAAATGCATTCTCACGTAAATGATCAATCTCAAATATACTTCTGAGATCATCAACACTTTCAGCTCCAAAAGGTGGTACTAAAAGTGAATAAGTATATTTTAAAGCAGATTAAAAATCGGAAAGAACACTTACACTGTTTATCATCTCCAATGAAAGAAATCTTTCGTAAAGAATCAAATCCTGTAAATATATTGATATACTCAGCAACCTTTATCTGACTAGCTTCATCAACCACCATGCAGGTGAATGGAACCACAAATGTAAACTTTTTTATGAAAAAATGTGAAAGCATATTCAAGGTGCAGAGAAATACTCTGGTATCTTGTAATTTCTGTGGTGAGACAAATTTGAAGTCTTTGGAAGAAATAACATGTGATAGCATCTTCTCATAAAGATCATCATGCCTATGAATGTTTAATGAGCTACAAATATCATATTAAAAAAGTATAAATTACCATTCATTGCGAAAATCTTCAGAAACCAGAAGCTTCCAATCCATAAAATCAACCTTCAAAAGTTTCTCAGCAATATTCTTTACAGCAACATTAGATTGTGCAATCAACCAGATACCAGTCTTTCCTTCAGCCAAAGCACACTGAACAAATGCAGCTATGACTGAGGTTTTTCCTGTCCCAGGTGGACCCTGGATGAGAGTGATAGGGTCTGAAGAAAGCATATGATCAAGAGCTTGTTGCTGAGATCGATTGAGAGAGTGACGGGCAGGGTTGCTGTCAGATGACTGTATGATTGGTTTCTGGATATCTGATCTAGGAGGAAACCACCATTCAGGCCATTCAAGAATAGAGGGAGAGAGTTGCTCTGTGTCATTCTTAATGGTATCCCAAAGTAATATGTTACTGATCCATGGGTTTTCCTTGAAGCTGGTAAAGTTCCCCTGTAGGGTACGTCTGATAACACCATCACGTTTACCCTCAGCTGCAGTCAGCTGTTCACGACCTGTGCTGATGATAGAGACAATATTTCTGTTCCCATTCATAACAGATGTGTCAAAGTTGACTTGAGTTGACATCCCAGTGACGACACCAGTCTGTCCATGGTGCCGGATCTGCTCACCTGATTCAAGTTCAATTGTGGTGATTACATTCTATAACAGGAGTTTATCAGGAAGGATCAAAATACAGTGTCATATCACATACCTGGGAGGGGCGAAATCGGTCCTTGTATGCTGAAGCGCGAGCATTGAAAGATTTCCCATCGGCATTCAATAATGGGCTTCGAGCATCAGAGAATTGATGATTGGTTGTTGTGGGCTTCAAGTGGCCGACACGACGGGAGTCTTCTGAGACACGAGCTAGAGCATCCAGTGTCTTTAGGAACTAGAAAGAGGGGCAGATTTATTAACTCAGCATGAAAGAGCTGGTGTGACGCTGCTCACCTGTTCATCGAGTCCACTCGTGTCAACGTACTTCACGTTACTAAAAGTAGATATTCCATTCTCATGCGATGGAAGCGTGCGTGAAATCCACGCCCTTTCTAGGATATCGACGCGCATACGGTTGATTTCATCGATGTTGTATGTGAGATCATCAAAGGCGCGATCGATGTTCTTCTCGTTCAACTTGCACCCTTCCGAGTCCCCGAAACAGGCCTGAATGGCAACCAAAGGCTTGCGATCCGACGATCTGTCAGATTCAGTGAAGACGGATTGGATGTCGACGGCGCGCGCGACTCTAACACCGAGCTCCATCCACAGGACCATTGCGATCTGGGCAGCGTCAAATGCATAGATCTCGCCGAGGGAGCGACAGAATATGTGTTTCTGCAAGAGTTCCATCTTTTGTGGCCTGGTGGATGGCGGAGAACGCGGGTTGAACTCGATGATGCAACATCGCGCTTCATCGGCGATGGCCAACGCGGCGAGCTTCCCGTCCTTGGCGTACCCGACCGATATACCAAGCGGATCCGCCCTTTCCGCCCCTGTAGCTCGATTCGCACTGAAGATCGATAACAACGGGCCTGTGATGTTCGCCTCCTTCACGACGAGCTGCTTGATTCTCAGGCCGTAGTAGTTGGGATGGACAATGAGATTTTGCATGATTTCAACGGGCTGGTTCTTGGGTGTAGAGGTCGCCATTGCTATTCGTCGATGAGTGAGCGAAGTGAAGGTGCAGAAAGAAGGGGCGACTGATAACATCGGCCATGAGGCAGAACAAATGAAAGTCTCAAAAGGGCAATTCGAACTGAGGGTCAAGTCCGTTCTATTCCTGATATACCTACATGTCCAAAGTGCATTTCGTGATACTGGATTTATAAAATGAACGTAGGGGTAATCGAAACCAGGAGTAACAACTAATACTTCGGAAGACAAGGTAACTGTTGCGCATGATGGTATAAAGATGTAGAGGTAAGTGAAGGTCATAACAATCGTAAGTAGTGTACGGTGACAAAGAAATCAAGGTTTTGGACTGGTCGGACGAGAAGAATTGCGAGGTAGTTCAATATTCAAAGGAGGGTCAACAGTCCTAGCAAGTGGAGATCCACGACCAACGGGAGAGCTTGCATTCGAAGCATATTGTTTTGGTGAACCGGAAAGGGCGTTAGGTGGTTGAAGACTTGAATCTTGAAGACCATTATTCGGAGTGAATCGCGGATCAAAGCTCGACATGCCTGTCATCTGCATACCCAACGACGGCACCTGTCCCCCCATCATTGGCATACTCATCATCGACATGCGAGGGTCAAACCCACCCGTCATCATGGGATTAAGCGGCTGCTGGGGAACTCCTGCACCATCACCTCCAGCTTGCGAACCAGCGACAGAGAACGCCATCATAGCTTGTTGGTACGCCTGAGCAGCTTGTTGTGCAGCGAACATCTGCTGGGGATTGTAACCGGGCATCATCCCAGGGAAACCGGACATCATTGGATTCATGCCCTGACCTGTCATCATTGGGTTCATGCCCTGCCCAGTCATCATCGGATTCATGGCTTGACCGGTCATCATTGGATTCATCCCCTGCCCAGTCATCATTGGATTCATCCCCTGCCCGGTCATCATCGGGTTCATCCCTTGCCCAGTCATCATCGGATTCATACCCATCATACCCATCATCATTGGGTTCATCATCGGATTGAACCCATTGAACTGCCCGCCATACATCGATCCCATCTCCATCTGTTGACGCTGCTGCTCGTCGAACTTGCGCTGTCTCTCCTCCACCATCCGTTTTTCCCGCTCGCGTTCTGTCAATGCAGCCCCAACGCCGCCTTCACGCTTTCGTTCTCGTTCGTGAGCAGTAATAGCGCCCAGCAGACCAGTCTGCGGTGGCGGAGGCTTGTTAGGAACATTGATGAGTGAGGCACCGTTTTCACGCGCGAGTTCTTCCTGACGTTTCGCAGAACGATCCTGTTTGTCTTGAAGACCTGCTGACAGCAAACCTTGCGGTGTGAAGGCTTTCGTCATGGTCTGCGAAGGTGACTCAAGTTGGACAAATGTATCACGTTCCTGGGATAGAACAGCAGGACGTCCTGGATCGAGAACTTGACTCCACATTGACTGACGAGCAGCACCGAGCTGTGGATAATCGGCTTGAGAGCGGATCTGCGTGCCTTCGTCGTACTGAGTACGTCTGGCGGCTTCGGAATGTTGCTGTTCAGAATCATTCCGACGTTGAGGGAACTCTTCAGGTTCAGCGGCTGTAAAGCGAGCATCAGCAGGAGTGATAAAGTGAAAATTTGAATAGCATACATTTAGGTCGGCTTCCTGGAATTTGAGGCAACGTCCTGGGCGGTCGCAAATGAGTGTACTGGGACTGATCAGGTCCATAATCAGACTGCGGTTTGGCGGTATGGGTGCTGGTGGAGGCAGGGGCTGAAGGCGGTCTCGTGGCAGGCTCTTTATCAGAATCGACATCCTCCTCCTCTTCCTCCTCTTCCTCCTCTTCCTCGTCTTCTTCACTGCTCTCAACCCACGCATCATTACCCCTCGGCTTCTTTCGACCATTGGCTCTCCCGGGACGGTGCGCTGCGGCTTGCTGCGCTGCCTGTTGCGCTTGAACCTTTGCTTTCCGCTCTGCCGCCGACTTGGACGGCGCAAAAGAGGATTTATAGGGTGCTGCCGGTTCTCCAGTCGCTGGTTGCGGCGGCGTCGGGAGTAGTTGCTCTCCATGACGAGTCCGAAGTGGTTCCACGTGTCCTTTCGTCGTGTGAGATGGCGGGGGTGGTTGGTCATCGTCGAGGTATGACAAGGCTGCCAGCGCATCAAGGTTGCCCTCATCAACAGGTCCGATATCAGCTGCAGCTCGCGTACGAATTTCGGGATCCATGCTGTCGTCACTCTGGGTATCTTCTTCAAGGACGGGCGGTGGTGAAGGTGAAGAGACGCGTTGCGCTTTTTTGGTCTGAGCACGTGCTCCTGATGGTTTTCGCCCGAGGGCCTGCCGCGAAATCGGGCTCAGCCGTTCCCTTGGGGGTGACGCCGGTTGGTCCGCGAAAGCTTTCGGTGTGCCTGTACGATGTGGTGACCGCGTGCTTGTAGCAGGACTCGATGTCACGGACACACGACTTGTGGCGCTCGTAGGCTTGAGTTCTGATTCAATCGACGACGAATCTTCATCTTTCTCATTTTCTGCAGGTGGAGGTACTAGACGTGGGGATGTGACTGGAGATGGTCCCTTATTGTCAAACTGCATGAAGTATAATGCCCCCGCCTCACCGCCAATGCTGTCTTCTGCTGCTCCCGGAGGAGTTCCTTGGGGTATTGGTGGTAGATGGGATGATCGCCTTGCAGCTGTTGGTGATGAGGGAGAAATGGGCGTTTCCAATGAATATGGCGACGTTAGAGCGGATGGGGATGTCATAACAGATGCACCTAACGCCGAATGAGTGGCAGCAGAGTAGGGCGAAGTCAGTACTGATGAAGGAGAATATGAACGTGTGTTCTCTTGCAATCCAGGAGCTGGAGACGTTGTCGGAGATGGCACGGGGTGAGAACTTGGAAGCGGTTTCGACGAAACGGGCGTTTGCACTTTTGGTGAAGTTGGCGCTCGAGGCGAAGGTGGTTCCAAGGATGACCTTTTGGGTGCTTGCTGGATTTCGTGGCTTGAACGGTTTGGTCCTTGGTTAGACAGTCCACCAGTTACGTTATCCTTGTCGGGAACAGCTACTAACGGTTGGGCCGGACTCTTTGGTAAGGAGCTGGGAGAGTGCGGCGTAGCTTCGGCAGACTGGAAAGTAGACTCCTTGGCCCCAGATTCCTCAGGCACAGGTGACTGTGTCGCAGTAGTCACGTTCGCTGACTGACGCCGCCCTAAGATACTCTGCCCGTCAACAGACATCGGTCGCCCATGAGTGTAAATACTGCTTTGCTCCGTGATGGGTGTAAGTAGATGTCGTTCTTGAGGCTGATTTTGTGTGTTGTCGAAGCTGAGAGGTGGCAACTGAGGTCCAGATAAGACTGTTCGGGACTGTTGCGGGCCATTACCGAGACCAGTAGAAGTCAAAGACGACGCTTGTATATGATTTTGAGGCGCCGGCGGCTCCATGCCCCGCATACGATCATGGAGAATACCAAGAAGTCGGGAACGGACGATAGAAGTTGCGTCGTCTCGAGGGTCCAGCGTCTCCGCTAGTTCCCTGTCAAGGAAGAGAAGCTGTACGGCAGCGTTGGCAGAGAATCGGGGTAGATAACGGATAAACGTACATCTTTCTGTGGTCCAACAGGATAGGCAAACATTAAGGATATAGGATTCCGAGGGTCCCACACCCATGATTGAGGACGTCCATATAGCATGAACGCGTCATGGAAAGCTGCGGTAGACGTTGAAGCTTTATTGATATATAGAAAGGATAGCAAACTTACCCTCAACCCATTTCAACATCTCAGTTGCCTGGCTCATTTCAGGTTCTAGCTCCGGCATTACGAGAACCCAGCCTTCACGATTCCGCATTCCACCAGCGGTATCTTCCATACCAATGCGCCCTTCGACCTTTATCAGAGTGCTCCTACTAATCAGTTCAGGTCTCTCTGGATAAACGGCAAAGGCTTGGGTAATGTCAGTCATGGTAAGAAAGGCCTTCTTCTTGTCTTTGACTTTCTGAGACGCAAACATGGTGAAGCAAGCCTTGGATGGACCTGAACGTTGAGGGCTAGCTTCACGGCCAAATAAATTGGACATTCGCTTCTTCTTGGTCCCCACTCCAAGTGTCGGCGACGAACTTGGGCCATTGCCGTCATTACTGGTACGCTCGCCTTCGGTCGCTGCGCTAACGACTATCCATACACGTTTCCAATCGGTCTGGCCAGATATGCGAATCCGTGCCCAACCTTCCATGCGGCCGCGGTTGAGCATTGACGGCATATCGGGAGCTAAGCGTAAACGATAAGTCAATGTCGCAAGGCTGAGACGTAAACGATCACCTTTGAGGAATATTCTGATCAAGTGCGCGGTATATATTTCTTCAAGACGGGATTTCTCCCAAGCGGAGAGACGAAGGGCAGCGGCCCATGAAATGAGTGATTCTGGGGAGGGACATGAAAATAATAGCAGGTTTGAGCCTGCGGTGTTAAGAGTGAGAACATTTGCGTAGCGCTGGGCTGCTTGAGAAGGAGTGGCAGGAACCGTAATGGAACCCAAAACGGTGACAAACTGGAAGATATGAGCAAGTGGCTATGGAAGATATTGAGCAAGGACTCACAGCATCGGTTGTATTTACATAGGCAGGCGGCACCTCTTTGCCCTGCTGGCTGGCCTCTTTGATCTGCTTCATGTCCCATACACTGAGAGTCGTGCCGCCTAGCTGCGCCCAGACTTCGACCCATCCTTCATCTTTCGTCGGCCGCTGACCTTCGGCGCCACGCTCAATCTTGCGAATGAGAGGACCAGAGAAGTAGATTTTATGGGCATGTGCGATGGTCAGGCCGACAACGGAACGAATTTCGGGATGTTCTGAGAGCCAGTTAGGGTTAGCTTGTGTGGGTGAACGAGCAATCGGTGGTCGCTGCGCGCCTGAAGCTGCGGTTTCCGAGTGGTGAGGTGGTGGTGGAGGTGGTCCGATAGGATTATTAGAATTTGTTCGTGAAAGTAAGGAAGGATTGCGCTGGACTTGTGGGCCGTTCTGCTGAGCGTCAGGATGCTGCTGCTGCTGCTGCTTGCGAAAGGAAGCAAAGAAAGAGGAAGCGCGACCGTGGCCCTGTTGTTGTGGGCGCTGAGCAGCATCCATTGGCGGAGCTGATAGCGGCGAAGTTGGCTGAGAAGACTGCAGCGGCTGTTGCTGGGGGGATGAAGTGAAGTGATGTCGTGGGGTATTGGCACGGAGTTCCTGTAGACGAGTAGGAGAAATAAAGCTTGTGTTCCGGCTGTCCCAACGCGGCGTCGTGGTAGTTGAAGGAGAAGGAGCCAACTGCGTCGACATTCAAATATTCAAGCTTGCCCGTGATGGAAGCGAGTCGAGAAATATCATTATCTCAATAGCCCTGACCCTACTTCACGTGCAGCACCGCCGTCGTCGCCCCTCCCGGTGTCCAGCTTCCTTCGACACTTGGTCAAATATTTTCTTGTAATGTTTCTCATTTACTTACTGCATCAAAAAGTCATGTTGCGACTGCACGGCCTCTTTGATATGTCCTGCCCAATTAGCGTTGCTCATCCTCCTGGACATCCTGCTATACAAGCAAGCAACTGCAAATTTTGTCCGTCCTAGTTTGGATGAGTACGCCCTGTAGTCGACGCACTAAAGAGTATTTACATTGACTTTCTACGCACATCTCAGTTGTCCAATGGGTCTCTTTTCCTGAGTTATCTTATAGTCATACCAGCCCTGCAAGCATCGCCTTGTATTGACTGTGAAACGACTCGTTTCACAGCCCCAGGTCTGGGCATTCAACGCGAGCTACCATTATGTCGACCTTGAAGAAATTAGCGAGGCAAAGCAAGTGTAATCTCAGTATAGTAGGAAACATAAATATAGCAATATACCGATCTGTTGAGAGTCACAAATTTCTGGTGACGCTGATCACTTATTACCACCATGTCCTCATCGTCCAACACCTCTCCGTCATCCTCAGCAGTCGACGCAGAACTCGAGAAACTGCTCTCTCGCGAGGCATCTGCATTCCAAAGGGAAGTCGAGGTCGAGCGTATCCTCAAAGCTCTCAAACTAAAGTGCGTTGTGTGTCCATTTCCTCAGCCTATCCGTGTTCACGTCGCCCAAGTCCATATGATATCCTAGACTTAGACGAATCCGCTACACCAGATGATATTAAGAAGAGGTACCGTCAATTATCTCTATGTGCGTCTAGGAGCTTGCTCAAACTCAAAACACCGGCGCTGACAACCACTTTGAAGTTATACATCCCGACAAATGCTCTCACCAACGCGCCCCAGAGGCCTTTGACATCCTCAAAAAGGTCACCTTCTCCCGTGCTCCACTTAATAATGCAGCTTATATGTATCCAGGCCGAATCCGAGCTCTCCGACAAAGCCAAACGCGAGGAACTTGACGCTATCATCAAACAAGCCCGGATCCTTGTTCTCAAAGCCCTGTCCTTGCCTACATCAACTCCCGACTCTGACCCAGATCTCAAGTCATTAAACCCGTCCTTCAAAGTTCGAATACGAGCCCAATCAAAGGAGCTGCTCATAGATGAAGAAGTGCGGCGGCGAAAGTGTGTTTCTACCCCCTCCTATGCTCTATCTACCATGTCTCTGACTGGATATCTCCAGAGCCATCAAGATGAATCTCGCGAACGAAGGCTTAGAAGCTAGAAAGAAGGACGAAGAAATAGCCAGCAAGAAGCGCAAGGCTGAGGAGGACCGGCAATGGGAAGGCATGTTCCCCTCTTTGTTTCATCGTGCACCCCTGTTCACTTGTACGTCGTAGATAACCGAGATCAACGAGTCGACAGTTGGCGGAGCTTCACGAACACGAAGAAGAAGAAGAAAGCCAAAGTCAACATTCTCGGCTGATACAATGGACTACTTGTGGCGTAGCCCTTTGTACTGAGTATATTCCTTTTTATCGATGTGCTTTGGTAACTTTCAATGTTGAATGCTTCCATATACTATATAACTACAGTCAACGATCTTCAGACCCATTCCTTGGTTCAACTTCGCGATAAAGCGCTGAAGAAGTAATGCTAATCTGACAGTTCGATTACGTCGTGTGTATCAGAGTTCGCGGTTCGAGGCTGCGTGCGCCTTGTGGGTGCAGGAAAATTCTCCTTATCGTCATCTTCGTCGTCAGAGATCATGATAATATCCGTATAATCACTTGTTGATGTACTTCGTCCCTTCGATGAAGATGCGTTCTGGGTGGACTGGGTTTTCAATTCATGCTCTGCCTCGACAGCATCCAACGCAGCCCATAGCTCATCACCGTCAACGGGAAAGTCTTCGCCACCAAACTCGGAACTAGCATCGCCATTGACACCTCGAGAAGGCCTAGCATTATCTTCTTCATCACTGTCAATGACGATTGTTCGAGATGTTCCCACAGGAGAGAGATGCAAGCTATTGTGAAGATCCCTGTTTTCTGGGACACTGGAGGAAGCTGAGAAGAATGACGAATTAACTGCGGTTGTTGAAGATGAAGGGTATGAGTCCGATTGGTTATTTCTGTCCTGATTCGGTGTACGTCTTCTGGGATGCTGCTCGTCCATACGGTTACGTTCTACCAAAGTGGGAGAACAGGGCCTGTTAACCCCGTGTAAAGGTGAACGGAGCGGAACAGGTAGCTCTTGCGTTTCTATGTCAGCGTCCGCTTCTGGTTCTGGTTCTGGATGTCTGTAGATAGGACATTGAAAATTATGTTCAAATCATACAATTTGATCCGTACCCCAATCTGAGCATGAGTCCTCTCCTAAAATCAGCGTCTCGGAAAGCGTTACGCTCTTCATTCATTTGGCCTTTTATTGTAACGCACTTGGGTTCCAATAAGGCGACGCCTCGGCGCATATGAAATTGTGTCAATAGTAGCTTCACTACAATGTCAGCTAATTATCGAACGGAAATTATCAAGAACTAACTTTGCATCCCAGAGGCGTCTCACCAAGCGTGACGTCTTTAAGAGGTCTGTATTCCATGGATCTTAGGATTGTCGTTCCATCGCTAATTTCCATTCGGAGCATAGACCTCGTATAAGCAGGTATGGGGCCTTCTCCTTCCACTTCCACGTCGCCCTCGCCAACTTCTTGTTCCCCGGCAGCTATTCGTTCTTCTCGCGTGATTCTGATTTTATTCAAGTTGTACGCGCTGACGCCGATGTCGGTGATTGACACAATCTCCACTAGTACAGGTCCAGCAACGATAGTGTGTTGGGTGTCGGGATTCGCGATGTCGGGGGGTAATCCAGTTCCTTGGAGCATGGAGTCTTGCAAATTGGAGCACAAAAGCTGTTCCTCAACGTGTTTCAGTATCTGTTGCATATCTGTCGTGGGACTGAGTTGCTTGTCTTCGAGTACCCAGTTGTAGCATGCTTGAAGCCATTCCTTTGTTTCCTCATCAGCGTTAACGCAGTAGGTCGCCCGAAGGCGTACTATGATAGTTACCGGATCAACACGGGGTCTAGGGTATGTTTTCTCGATAAATTGAGTGACTTGACGGGGGACAGCCATCTAGCAACAGAAAGCAAATGACAACACGAGATGAGTCCAAGCCTTAGCCTCTCCGTCGCGTCTTCGATGCGTCACATCACGTGCTATGTGACATGGGAAAGAAAAAGAAAGCGGCCCGAGGATACCGTTTGACCACCAAAATGTCTTCAAGGACAAAAAATACGACACGACTACCAGCCAGCATCCTGGAGCAGATAAATGGCACATCTGGTGTGTCAAATCTATGCTTACAACTCTTAATGAATAAACTCATTATAAGGAAACGACGAGCCGCGCCGTAGGAAACATTCCAAGCCTACCCTCTCTCGGAAGGAATCCAGGAAACAAGAACGTTATGCAAAAAAGCACAACAAGGCTACCCACTTCTCCGGAGGCCCTCGCGCTCCCAAACGACCTGCAGAAGAGGAGCTTCATGACTCCACCAAGCACAAGAAACCTAGACTCGAGCCAATCCCTAATTCTGCAAAAACTGTTGTCACCGATGCTCCCAGTTCTACTACGAGAAAGGTCAACAAACCCTTGAAGAAGCCTAGAACTCCATTAGAGAAGCTGGCCGGTGGTCCCACAGCCAAAGTCCAACCGCGTACTTCCAAGGAGACGGAGGAGGACCGTTACATTGCGTACTTGGAGTCCAAACTAGGGACAAAAGACAAAAGGAAATCTGGTGAAGATGATGGTCTTAACGGTGCGTTTCCTCCTCTTTGTATACCTTCAAGAGTTGTTGATAGTATGTTTCTAGATCTCCTGGAATTCACATCGACGATAGGAATGAACGCCCGTGACGTATGGTCACTTCTTTAAGTTTGCCACGGTTATTGAAAATTTACTATCTCCTCTAGGATGAACATGATGATGAATCAGATGTCAATCTAGAAGACGACAGTGAAGATGACGCACAAGAGACGCCAGACGAAGAGTTGGAACTGAAATCACCGGATGAATCTGAAGACACACCTGAAGATGTTTCAGGAGAGGAAGACGAATATGAAGAATGGCATGGAATAAATAGTTCCCCATCCGATTCAAGAGAGGATGGTGGACAGGCTGCCGAGACTCCTACCGGTAAGTTTATTCATCTAGAAGAAGAAACAGAGGTTTATTTCTGTTCAAGTCTCACGATATATTCCACCACATCTACGACATGCCCAAACTTCCGAGAATGACTCCGAGGAAGTCATCAAATTGAAGAGAAACCTCAAAGGTCTACTCAACCGGTGCGTCACGAACTCGAGTACATGTGACAGACGTACTTAAGCATTTCATAGCATGAGCGAGCAGAACTTGTCAAGTATTCTGGATGACGTAGAAGAGCAGTACCGAAAACACCGGCGTCACGGTAAGTCACATATAGCGACTGCTGTCAATCCCGCTCATTTTCTGCAGATGTCACTTCCACAATAACGGCCCTTATAATTGACGGGATCTCGTCTCACTCCTCGCTGCTCGATTCTTATGTCGTGTTACACGCTGCATTCGTGTCAAGTCTCCATAAGATTGTCGGAATCGAATTCGGTATATTCTTCGTCTGCTTCGTGCGTTAAATGTTTCTGAATAGTCATGATTAGCGGCGTATTTCATTCAGACTCTTGTGTCTTCATACGAAAAGTATCACCAGACTATTGGCAGTGATCCTTCAACAGAAGTTGAGGAGGAGACGAAGGGCAAAGAGTGTTCGAACCTTATAGTTCTCCTCTCAGAGCTGTATAACTTCCAGGTTATTTCTTGCATACTCATCTTCGATATCATTCGAGGTATACTGGAAAGTAAATTCTCAGAGTTCAACGTCGAACTGCTATTGAAGATGTTGCGAAGTGTGTAACTTGATCAATGCCGTGACTTTCTTACATTAATACTGCATACAGGTTCTGGACAACAGCTTCGTCAAGACGATCCTTCCGCCCTCAAAAGTATCACGGAAATAGTCCAGAAAAAGCTCTCCGAGATCGGCGAAAAACCTAGGTACTTGTACGGTGTCAATTTCAGATATCGTTACTAAGTATTTTCCATAGCTCACGGACTCTTTTCATGGTTGAGACTCTCACCAATCTCAAGAACAACAAAGTCAAGAAGTTAGCGACCCAAAATCAAGGAGGCGAAGCTGTTGAACGGATGAAGAAGTTCCTTTCGGCGCTGAGCAAGAAGCGGCATGGTCAGTACTTTTCTTATTCGAGCGTTCTGTCTTCCTCAAAGTGCGGTAGTTGCTGCGAATGAGCCACTTAGGGTCTCGCTGGCTGATCTTCACTCTGCCGAGAGCAAAGGGAAATGGTGGCTTGTCGGCGCCGCGTGGGGCGGTGATCCTCTGGTTGATCGTCAGGAGACGCAGAAAGAAGCAGTCTCCGGTGCATCTTCGGTGGCATCGTCAAACAATGCCCTTTTGAAACTGGCACGCAAACAAGGAATGAATACTGACATACGACGAAGCATATTTGTTGTTCTTATGAGTAGCGAAGTGAGTTCCTTTTCTTGCTCTTCAAGTCAGTATTCAATTCGATTAGGATTACGTCGACGCTTGTGATAGGTTGTCGCAGCTTAATCTATCCGAGGTGCAGCAGCGGGAAATAATACGAGTCCTGCTCCATTGCTGTGGTAATGTCGGTACCTCTTCCAACCTGCACTTGGCAGAGCACTGATTAAGGGCGCAATTCTGTAGGAGAAAACATATAACCCGTACTATACTCTGGTTTGCCAACATCTGTGTCGCTCGTCTCATTCCTACAAGGTGACGCTGCAATTCTGCCTTTGGGACTTTTTGCGGGACTTGGGAGAAGAGGAGGTTGGCGGTGCAGAGGTTATAAAGAGCATCAAGGAGAGTGGTGGTCACAAGAGCTTCGACCTCAAATCCATTTCATCAACCCGGCTTCGGAACGTCGCTAAGGCATATGCGTGGTGGATATCCAAAGATTGTGTTACACTCGCTATTCTGAAGGTAAAATTTTCCCTTTCAATTGCCAGTAACCTTGATTGAAAGACGTTCCATAGCCTGTTGACTTTACGCTTCTGAAGCCTCAGACAAAAAGGTTTATGGGAGAGATGCTTTCTCAGCTTTTCATAAGCACTCAAACGTCATCTCCCTTGATTGGATCCAACGCCAAGACCCTTTTGACCGCACGGGATCGAGCTGCAATCGAGGAAGTCTTCATTAAAGCGACAAGAGTGCAGAACCTAGCGATGGGTTTGGTTTATTTTCTGTCGAATATCACGCAAGACGATAAAACCAACGATGAGGCTGAGGAAAAATTCGTTAGGTGGGCGATAGAGGTGGCCAAGGACACTTTGCGCACTGGTGTCGACGTTGTCCCTAATCTATGATAGCTACATCTTTTTAAATGCAACACTAGAACAGATACTTCCACTTTTACCACCGAACATGAATGTGGGATGCTGTATTCGTGAACTGGCGAGTATGTCTTAAGTTTTGGATTTTATCGATGAGGTATACAATTGAGCTCACTGGTATACAAAGCCCGTCTCCGGCGTTACGAAGTGTGCTTTGAGCTCGTCTTCAGTAAAGTTACATGCTTGGAATAGATGAGAGTGCTTGCTGAACTGTCGTAAACATACACCTACATGTTATCAGGAAGAACCCGTCTGCTTTTAGTAGCCTGGCAGCACGCGAAGGGTACTGATACGCAGGTGAACGACCTAGCTCATCCCGCTGCCCCAGAGCGATGGCATCGTAAGTTCCCTTATCGAGAAGAAGATCCCATTGACCGGACGAGTTCTCCTGATCCATATGCGGCAGCACTGACGGATCTTCAGAGAGAAAGTCGCGCTGGTCAAAAGATATACGCTCGCCATCTCGTGTCGATGAGATTTTCTGTGCAAGTTGGACAGCATCCATACTATAGTCGATACCGCAGAGAGTCGTCGCGTCGTATCCAGCTTCTAGTAAAGCAAAAAGAAGTGTGCCGTTACCACTACCGATCTCAAGAATTGATGGACCCTGCGAAGATGGCACATTTTCTACCGTCCAATCCACCATCTTTTCCACGCTCTCTTCGCCAAACCTGTCGCATCGGATCGGAGAATAGGGATGGTCAGTTAAAGGGAGGACATACCAAATTTCACCTTCATCGCCTGTTTCATCAAAAATTTCTAGTTCTGTCTTGTAAACGTCATCCCAGCTACACGTATTTATCGATATTGGGGTGAAAGGGCAGAAACAACAAAAAACTTACTGTTCTTTGTTACCAAGTTTTGACGGCTGTAGATCTGTACTCATGCTAGTTCAGTGCAAGGTGCATGCTGCTTAGTCAGCAACATGAAAATCGAATAAAAATGTTGTAAGTATGTACAGTGTGCGGTGCAGAATTCTGTGGTAAAGTGGGTTCGCCTTTTGTGACGACGGTATGCGGTATGCCCCAATCACGGTGGACTACCGAGGATGAGACGAAATGAAATTGCATGCTGACAGGTGGACGCCGTTTAGTGAAATGGGATGCGGATATTGTCATATTAGCTGGGTGATGAGAACGTATTGATACATGTCCTTTGTACAGTTATAAGTAAGTATAGCCTGAGAAGTAATTAGCTTTGGAATGTATGAGTGAACCGGAGAACCTACTTGCGAAATCGCAACTTTCTATCATCGTTTGCCTTCCGTCTTGTCGAGCAAATCTTTTGCCTCATTAATTTTGCTGGCAAGATAAGGAGAGCCGCCTCTGTCGGGATGATTGGCGAGCATTATATGACGGTGAGCATCTTTTACTCTGTTACGCAGCAGGGGTCCGTCCCTAGAGAAGAAACCGTGAATGAAAGTCGAACAGAGGATCGCTGTGACGCACTTTAGTCCAAGGATGGCAATAGCCTCTTTTCTATCCATCTTGGCTTTGAACCCTCCTTTGACCCACTGCTCTGCTGCTCCTTGTCCGACCCTCCGAAGTAGCTGACGACCAACGAGAGCGGCAGTGATAGCACCGACACCAAATGCGAGAGGGGTAGCCATTGTGAATGGGCGTCGATAATCAAGGTCGTAAAATAGAAACCTCGGCAAGAAAGTAAAAGGTGATCACGTGCATCGACCGTCGATCTGCCCCACACCACGATGGCGGCGAAGTTTCGAATCCAGGCAAGCGGCTCCGTCTTCGTGCAATCTAAGAAGGATGCAAACTAAATACGGCGATTTGAATTCTAGAATTTCCTAAGACAAGCGCTGGTCGTCGAGTCACAAAGGAGGCGCCGCTTGATGACCGCGCCGGATGGCGCCTAATGGCTGATGTCGTTCTTAAATTGATCAACAGCACTGCTGCCTGCCTGCCTTCCCCTTCCTTCCTACCACCTCAAGCATGGATGCCCAACGCCCCGGTTTTGTCCTCCAACAGAACATCTACACTATTCCCCATCCTTCAATTATTGTCTCTCGTCACAACGCGAATGCATTGAGAGCAACGACACTACATGATTTTATGGCTTCTGTAGCTACAACCGGTCATCTGGGAATAGCGCCTGTCTATGGCTCCAAATGCGCACTTTCCACTGTCGCTTTTGCATCTTCGACCCACGTTATGATCATCGACTTTCCAAGACAGAGAAAGGGAGGGGGGAATCTTCGTGCTTCAGGAAAGCGCCCCGCCCTAGACTTGCTAGAATATATTGTTCTGCGCAGCTCTTATCCGAAATACGCCTTTCGCATGGACAACGTAGCACTATCGCTCATACTTGACCTTAGTTTGCCTATTGTCAATGGTGTAGACCTATTGGACCTTCAGTCTAACCGACAGTCCTTCGAGTCAGTTCTCGTCGCCTTGGGCGGTAAAAGCTATCACAGCCAGCTCGATCGTAACAACGTCGCGACTCTATTTCAGCAGGAGGAAAGCAGTCAGACACTTGATAAGCACACTGCTTTGCAAGCCTGGTCGGCATGCCGCGCCGCGATGCTTGACCACATGGCGACCGCAAGCGACGCTCCGAAGATCTCTACGTTGAACTTCGATCAAGCAGTAAGGACTTCGTTGTTAATGTGATGAACCATGCTGAATTATGTTATCATAGCGCTTAATGGTTCTGGCAAAGATTAATCGACACGCGCACCGTCTGACGGATTTGAAGCCTGTCAGAATGCGCAATGAAGTTGAAGCAGCGTTTAGCCATAAGTCCGGCAAACTGAATGTTTCTTCTGCTAGATTCAAGAATCGAATCAGACAATCAGGTGCATGGCAGGTGCGTAGTGCTTCAGTCTACAGACATTCTTCCATTAATCTCAAGCATGCAGACCATGGAGATCTCGTCCACTGATCGGAATGGTAAACACAAGACTACTCCCGGTCGTGTCCTTAGAGTTGAAGGACGTGCTGCAACAATCGCAATTCAAGGCCACTTGTCAACAACCCAGGCTCCCCTCAAAGTTACAACTATAGGTAGAGAAGAACCGACTCAAGCTGAGCAGGCTAGAGTTATGGTAATTCTCGCCGCTCTACAACAGTCATCTGCCATCCTCGACCACCCGTTCATCCAAGCACTCTGGTTCCCACGATCAGAAATATCCTGGGCTACTCTCCCATCTTTTACTCGCAACGTTACCATCAACTTCCCAGGCCCACTAAACAACTCTCAGCGTCGCGCAGTCGATCTCATTCTTTCAAACCGTGATGCCGATAGGGTCACCCTCATTCAAGGGCCCCCGGGTACAGGGAAGACGACTGTCATAGCAGCTGCAGTCACGAGTGTAATCGCGTCCACTGACCGGAACCGGACACTATGGCTTGTAGCACATTCCAATGTTGCTGTCAAGAACATTGCGGAAAAGCTGGCATCGATTGGATTCTTAGGGTTCAAGATTCTCGTCTCGAAAGACTTCCATTTCGACTGGTGAGTGACTTTTTTTTTGAATGTTGAAACTCTTCACTCGGTCACATTCCTATAGGCATGAGCACTTGTATAGATTGATAGAATCCAACCTTGTCCGTTCGGATGATTTCGTCCCCGACAGAGCGGCTATGGAAAGGCTGCTTCTAGATTCGCGCATCATACTGTGCACCCTCAGTATGCTGTCCAACGACAGGATGTCCACTATTGCTCGGATAGTGCCAGTCCAAACAATCATCTTCGACGAAGCAAGTCAGATCGAAGTCAGTGACTATTTTCCTGTGATACACCGGTTTGCATCTTCGTTGCAAAAGATGGTCTTCATTGGAGACCACAAACAGCGTACGTTTATCATCCTTTTTCCCAGTTTGCCATTATCTCAGAACTTGTAGTGCAGCCGTATGGTCAGAGCGACATTCCAGACTTGGAGAGTGTCTTCGATAAGCAACACCTTGATCAGAAAATACACATGCTTGACACCCAGTGTGAGTGAATTTACTTGCTCGCATACGCTACGACTGCCCACACGGTCACAGATCGTATACCTAGGCAAATCGGGGATTTTATATCCGAACATGTCTATGACAAACAACTCAAAACGGTCCATGATATATCCTCGAAGACTTGCTGCCGTTTTGTCAACGTATCGGGTGGACGGGAAGGGGAAAGAAGTAAAAGTTGGATTGTGAGTCTTCGCCTTAAAACAATCGGTTTGACCCATTCACGCTTGAGTTCAGAATGAGAAGGAAATTCAAGCTGTGGTCAAGATTGCAAAAATAATGCAGGACCGCGGCAAATCATTCAAGGTGATAACGCCATACGATGCGCAGAGGTCCGCCATCGAGAATGCGCTAAAGGACGCTATGCTGACTTGGAAGGATAAATGTTACAATGTCGACTCCTTTCAGGGTACGTCGTGCACGGTTATCAGTCTCAAACGAAACTCATATTTCTCAGGAAATGAGGACGACTATATCATTGTTTCCGTCGTACGGTCTAAGAAGCTCGGTTTTCTCGTAAATGAACGCCGTGTTAATGTTATGTTGACACGATGCAAGAAGGGAATGATTATATGCTCTAGCCGCGCTTTCTTAGAAGGAATTGGCTCCCGGTCTTTGATCGGAGGATTGGCAGCGCGGATGGGCACTAGATCATGGGTTGAATACCATGAAGTACTAAACGGTAGACTTCCTACAATTTAGAGTATTTAGAGTATATTCATATCGCCGGTAATTCTTCCGATATACTGGATGGTTTTCATTGGTACTGAAACGTCCGGAAACGTAACAGTAATCACCGTAGATAATCTCTATACAATTTCTATCTTCATTCCAACCTCCTTCAGTATGTTTATGCGATAGATCATTCTTCGCTGTTCTTCGTCAGAGTAACCAGAACAGTCAGAATCAAACAAGGACTGATTTAGTCTCAGGAACACTGTATTGAGCCTTACGACACCACTGGGAACGGTGCATCTCGACTCAATCATGTCAAGAAGGCGCTCGGGGCGTGATCGTGTACGAGGTTGTAGATGAGAGAATAGCAAATCGAGATGGAGATCTTGCATCTTTGGAAGAATTATTGATTGGTTGGAAGATATCGTCAATGGGGGAAATAAATCATCGTTCCAGACGAAATTACGAAGTGTTAGGCTGATGATGTTGGGCAACACTTGGAACACCGGTATAATTTCAGATGCTAGAATGGCTGTCTCCTGTCTGTTCCACTCGCATAGCGTGAAGTGGGTAAGGTTGCTCGACGACCGAGCCACAAAATCTTCGATGGCCTGGTACAGCGGATATATCTCCTGCGACATCCACTTCACCTCCAGTTCTTCTAGCTGTGACGCATGGAGGTGATTCAACAGTCTGTAGTCGCACAGTGAGAGACTGCGAAGATGCTCGTGCACCACCATAACAGTTGGTATAACAGGAGCGAAGCGAGAAAGTAGCCGGCATTCAGCGAGGTTGGGTGCTTGATTCAGATACTGTATACAATCATGGATGCCCGCGTCATCCACGGAGTAAGCATTGAGCTGATTCCAGGGCACTTGGAAGATGGGGGTAGTTCTCCAAAACTCCTGGCTGGAGATATGGAAGGAACGGAGGAGAGGTGCGTCAGCGAAAATATCGGTCACACTGCCTGCGATATCCTCGGGATTCGATATAGCAAGTTTAACTTCCGTGAGGAGAGGAAGATGACCCCGGATGACTCCAAAACACGCCAAGGTTCTGCCGTTGGCATACAAATGCATAGTGTGCCATCGATGAGAATGGGCAATCAACGATTGGACAAGGTTCTGCCGGTCATGAGTAGGCCGGGATGTAAGTTTTACATGGAAATACAAACCACGCTGCCCGGAACGGTCCAGCCACGTCTGCAGGATTTCGCTTCCATGTTTCTGGTCAGAAGATAGGTACAAATGTGTCCAAAGCGGTTGCAAAAAGAGTGCGGTCTCCCTCCAGCTGCGACATACGTGGCTCAGCCGCAATGGCACAGTATTGGCAGCCGAAGAATAAGATTGGCCATTGGGAGATATAGCGGTAGCTTCAGCGACGGCGAGCAAGAAAATTTCAGCAATGAGTTCTGCGGGGATTTTCCTAATGGGAGCGAGGGCCATTTTTTGCCTCCTGATACGCGACTTCAAGAGGGTCTTTTGGTCGCAAAGAGTATCAAGAACTGCCTGGAGAACCTCTATCTTCCTCTCGACCATGTCCAGCTGGCTTTGGGTCTCGAGGAGGATGGATCGCACTTGCTGCTCCTCGTGCGGAAAGTGGCAGTCATTGCTGCGTAGAAGCAATTCTATGACATCCCCTCGAGTCCTGTAGCAGCAATGCTATTAGAAAACCACTCTAGCTAGTGAGAAAAACGAAGCTTACATGGTAAGAAATGTTTTGAATTTAGGAAAAGGTTTTGTCGTGGCTGCTGTTGCTCGGTGGCCGTTTGCAACGAGCTTACTCCTTTCGAAGTATCCACGGACCATACAAGATTGAATTCCATTACGTCTTTGGAAGAGTTCTCGAGATTGCGGTTCTGAAGGGAGAAAGGCGGGACGAAAGCACCGGAAGGATCGGACCGTGCGCCCATGTCATTTTCCCCGAAAAGGGCTTGCCAATTGACTACCATCTGACTCTTTGTCGCGACGTCCTTCGGTCCGAGCCCTATGCGACCATTGCAGAAAATTACAAGGTAGTTTTCACCTCAAAATGGGTGTCAAGTCTCTGTGGAACCTTTTGACGCCTGTTGGGCGGCCAGTCATGTATGCGGTCCATCTATATTTCAATTCCGTCGTGCTGAATAATGTACAGGTTGGAGACTATGGAAGGCAAGACGATGGCTATTGATTCAAGTATATGGATCTACCAGTTCCAAGCCACAATGCGAGCCAAGGACGGACGTGCCTTGACGAACGCCCATGTCCTCGGTTTCCTTCGTCGGATATGCAAGCTTCTCTTCTACGGCATGAAACCTGTTTTCGTCTTTGATGGAGGTGCACCGGCGTTGAAGAAAGCAACTCTTGTGAGTGTGCCCATTTGCAAAATTATGGACAGATGTTATATTGTCCTAGACTGAACGCAGGAAGAAGAAGAGTGGTGCAGCGGCAAGTCATGCCAAATTGGCTGAAAAACTCTTGGCTGCGCAAATGAGAAGAGAGGCTCTTAATCATGTAAAAGGAGCACGGTACGCTGACGCGTTTTTATTCGGTGTTGGTACACTGACTTGTCAACAGATCCTCTACAGGAAAGGCTCCTGAAGGTTCGGTAGCCCTGGATGACAATACCGTGTATCTCGAAGATATTGATCCATCTATGCCTAAGTCCTCTCCTAGAAAAAACCCGGCGCCTGCTTCTGCTCAGACCTCACCAACGAAGAAGATATATGACCATGATCCCTACAAGCTCCCGGAAGTGGATCTGGAAGAACGAGTGGCCAAGGCTACGCGTTCGGTGGAACCAGATCCCCGCCTGGCTACTGAGGAAGAACTGCGCGCCTTCATTGAGGAAATGCGGCCCGAAGATTTCGATGTCACTTCTCCCGCCTTTCGTGAGCTTCCCACGGAGGTGCAATACGAGATCGTTGGCGACCTACGGCTCAAGTCTCGGCAAACTTCTTATTCGCGATTACAGCAAATGTTAAGGAGTGCTCCTACACCTTTGGACTTTTCTAAGCAGCAGATCAAAAATTTGCAGCAAAGGAACACTCTGACCCAACAACTTCTCATGACGACAGACAGCATAGGAAAGGCCCATATTTCCATACCTGTTCGCATTGCCAGTGAACGGAATAAGGAATACATGCTCATCAAAAACGAGGGGGAAGGGGGCGGCTGGATACTTGGCATTCGGGACGATGGAACCAAACAGAAACCAATCGTTCTTGATCATGAGCACGACGAGGACGAGGACGAGGACGACGACATGGAAGAGGTTTCTATGTAAGTCTCTGATTTTCGAGGCATCCTTCGTTCCTGATTTTGTAGACCAGGGAGCACCCAACCCGACCCTGATCTGAGAGCCTTCCAGCGGGAAATGGCTTTGAGTTCAATAGCCGGCCGCCACACTCAGACGTCTTCAGTGAAAAGCAAACCGCCGATAAAGTCCCGGCAAGCCCCTCTATTCCAGCAGGGCGACAATTCTGACATCGATGGCGCTTCAGAAGATGAACAAATGGCTTTGGCAATCCAGCGGTCCCTTGATGATAGGTATGCAGTATCCGCCTCGCCACCGCCTTCCTTTTCTGCGGCGCAAGATATCTATGCATTTGAGGACGACATAGGTGACAACCGTTTCGCATCTACTTCTAAAGTAGAATATCGACCACATTCGATTCCGATTGTCACCCCATCTCCCGAAGGTACTTCATCACTTTCTACATCTCATATCAACCCTGCGCCCGTAGCCAAAGCAGCGTCGCCCATCCCTAGTGTAGAAGAGCCATCAGCCTTTGGGACACCTGTCCTACTCATGTCCGGCGCGCAACCTCGTCAATCTGAACCTCAGATTTCGCCTACAACAACACCGCCCTTGCAACATCCTCCCTTGTCTTCTAGGCCCTCAGAAAAAAATGATACAGAGATGGTGGGCGATGCAGCTACGAGAGACCGCTCTGGTATCGTGGAGCATGCTGATCATCTCCTGCGTCCATCCTCTCCTTCGCAACTATCAGCAGGAAGTCCTGTCGTTACCCAGTCGATGAATGAAGATGACTCAGATATGGAAGAGGTTACTATTGAACACCCAACGCTCCCAGATTCTCCTCCATCTCAATCTCAAATTCAGCCACTTTTTGTTCCCGATACGGTTGAGAATCTTGTTTCCATAGACAACGAGGATCATGCCACCAGCGAAGACCTAGAATATGTCGATCCAGAACCCAACCCTTCAACCCTCATGATGCACAACACCTTTACATTGGAGACGTTCGAACCGCTTTCAGACGCGTCTCGTTCATCTTCTCCCGACGATACGAATAAGTCGCGTCCATCTTCGCCCATCGAGAATTGGGATGCCGCTCAAGAGATGGACCCTGATGCGGAAGAGGGTGAATTTGCACGATTCGTCTCACAAGTCAAAGGCAGGGATATCAATGATGTCCGCCGCGAAATTGACGCCGAAATAAAGTCTTTGGATCAGCAACGTAAAGCCGCCATGCGAGATTCAGAAGACGTCAATCAGCAGATGGTCAACCAAATTATGGTATGTATAGCTTCCGTTTTCTCGAAAAAAAAAAGAGTGAGCTTTGCTGATGAAATGACGGTAGATGATGCTGCGTCTCTTCGGCATTCCATATATTACTGCCCCAATGGAGGCGGAAGCTCAGTGCGCAGAGCTTGTCACGTTGGGGCTGGTGGACGGCATTATTACTGACGACTCAGACGTGTTTCTGTTCGGCGGTCAGCGCGTTTTCAAGAATATGTTCAATCAGTCAAAGACCGTTGAATGTTTTCTGACCAGCGATCTCGCCCGAGAACTTGGTCTCGATCGGGGCACCCTCGTGAGACTAGCCTATCTATTGGGAAGTGATTATGTGGATGGTCTTCCTGGTGTTGGCCCTGTCGTCGCCATGGAACTCTTGAAGGAATTCCCGGGAGATGGCGGGCTCCATAAATTCAAAGAGTGGTGGCTCAAAGTGCAAACCGGCAAAGATAGGGAGGAAGATAATAAATCCACCTTCCGCAAGCGATTTGTAAGTAGACGAATGTTCACTTATCTTTCTCGACTGAGCTTCTTCTTTCACAGAAGAAGAAATTTAAGGATCTGTATCTGCCCAGTGAATGGCCCAACCCTGCTGTGGTCAGCCCTTTTCATCATTTTTTGAAACCAATTATCTGAGTCTCAATTTTCAGAGGGACGCGTATTATCATCCTGTTGTTGATGAGTCTGATGAGCCTTTCAAATGGGGCCTACCGGATCTTGACGCTCTCCGCGGGTAACCTCTTTCTATACTGATACATTGAAACTTTTTAACACGGTCGTTGACAGATTTCTCCACGAAGAGCTCGGATGGCCGCAAAGCAAAGTTGATGACTTGCTCGTTCCCATCATCCAGAAAATGGGAAAGCGTGGTCAGGTACGCTGGCCATTTAGATAGCAGATTCATAAGATTTCACATCCGTGTCTTACAGGCCGCAGCAATGAATAGACAGGGAAACCTGAACGGATTTTTTGATGTTGCTGCGGGAAGCGGAACTTTTGCACCTAGGCGAAGACAAGCATATGCTAGTAAACGTCTACAGCAAGTAGTCTCGGATTTTCGGAAGAAGAGAAAAGCTGGGGCCAGTTCTTCTGGGTCTGTTGATGAGGAGGGGTCGGATTCGGGCGTGAGTGAAGAAGATACGCCAGTCAAGAAGAGATCGAAAAGTAGTGCAAGGGGAAAGAAAGGACGTGAATCTGCTTCGCATCGGCGCGGACGTGGCCGAGGCCGCGGTCGACCTAGCAGTACTAGGAAGATGTCGGAACCTTCTTCTGGTGAAGATGCTGAATTCAGCGAAGCCGTTATAACAATCGAAGCACCTCTCTCTGCACAACTTCGGCCCCGCCCTAAACCAAAACCTATATACAAGGGTGCACCAGAGTCAACGTAGTGCTAATGTTTATTGCAATCGATGATTAGAATTTCATCGTTCGAATCATTTACGATTTGATACAAGCAGAAATAAAAATGGAATCCTAGCAGCAACTTGTTTCGATCAAGTGACCTCGGGGTTATGGGCCCCGCGCGCTACCACTGCGCCATGCTGCTGACATAGTATGTTTTTCGCACGCTGACTACATTAGCATTGTCCTTATCCCACTTGTTTACTTCAGTAATTTTCCATTTCGCAGTACGTAGGTGACAGGAACGTGGTAAGTGAGAAAGAACTTCACCAAGAACGAGGATAGAATAGATCATAGGGCATCTGCGAGGAGCAAACGCTGCTCGGGTACCAAACTCAGTCGGCTAGTGGGGAACGTCACCGAATATGAATTGGTGTCGATTCGCAATATCAATTCATCGATTGTCTCTCGTTCGTGGGTGTCTTATAGATGTGCCTATCCTAGTCCACGTCGCTCTCATCCTCAACCCTTGCCTAAGAAAATCATGGTGAGCAACTGTATGCAGTATACTGTTAGATGACGAACCTTGTTTGCATCCATACCACCAAGTTCAGTCACTAAACCACCAAACGGGTACTCGCGGCGAATGGCGGGCATCTCTGGTGTCAGAGCGTATTTCACAAGGAAGCCGAACGAGACGAAAGAGATTACTGCGTAGGTGAAGTGGCGCAGGGCGATATGCGGTGCGATAGTGGGAATGTCTGGACCCCACATGGAGTACAGCTCTTCTTGTTCGTGCACCTACAGAGCAAATAAACACGAGATAGAAAAAAAAGTTGAAAAAAGGAAGACGTACAGGGTCGCCGAAGTTGCGCCGCAATAGTGGATCCTGCCAGCCTGTCGCAGGAAGATATTGTCGCGATACATTGGGAACCTTGGGGTAGTCGTCATCGCTCTCTGGGTCCTTTGCAGCCTCAGTAGCGTAGGCTCTTAGCTTTGCAGCCAATGCTGCAGCAGGCCTTGCGACAGTGGCGGCGCGCCTGGCAATGAGCGACATAGTTTACGGAAAGAATAGGTAGGAACACGGTAACAGTCGACGGGAAGGAGCACGTGTCAGATAATTTCCAAAATGAGATGTTCTTGTCCGGACCGATTTCGGCGGATTTCCAGAATTCAACGGCCATCATGGGTTGACTGAACCGGACGAACCTGTATTTCGCGACAAGATTTAGCAAGATCTTGAGATTTGCCTCGGTTATATACTTCCATTCATTTCAAACGTTCTTTTTCCCTTTCCCCCCATGAATTCAAGTACGGTCTCTCCTGCCGTCAAGGACGTCGAGGCTCTCCTTCTGAAGGAACGTAACTGCAGGCGCAGACCCGGCGACGTGCCCTACCCTCTCAACTACAACATGGAAATGCTGAACTTGTACGGCGCGTTTCTCTTCTTTCAGAGTCTATCTGATACCTGCTTTATAGCGATATATGGGATCATATGTTTTTCGTCAGTTGCTGCAGAAGAAGCATATCTATGCATCAGTTCGACAAACCCCCTGCTCTCGTACTTGACCTAGGGTGTGGGAGCGGTTATTGGGCTATAGAAGCTGCTAAGCACTGGCCAGTGAGTTCAACCCCTCACTTTTGCGCCCGGCGAAGGCATCATATTCCTCTCTGCAGTCCAGTACGATCATTGGATTCGACCTGAAAGAAATACAACCGAGGCTTTACGAGATAAGCAGTCACAAAGATTTGGCTCGTCGTGTCAAGTGGCTACATGGCAATCTGTGAGGATTTTTCTGTTGGCGTTAGACCGTTCTGACTTGACGGTAGACTTGACGGGCTACCTTTTCCACCCGACCATTTTGATTTCGTACGAGTGGCGCGCATTGGCCTGGGAGTACCCGAGGATGAGGTACGATCATTTTCACTAAACCCATTATCATCCTTAACATTCTTGTTCTAGTGGCAGTATGTCTTGGAGGTATGATTCTAACCATTGATAATCACCAACCAATCTTTGCCTAATTATACTGATAGGAAATCTCACGCGTAATGAAACCCGGCGCTCCAATAGAAGTGCGTAGTTTCATTATCCGGTCGATTGTTTGCAAAAACTGATTTTCCTGGACTTTTTAGCTATTAGAGGAAGATTTGATTTTTCCTTGCTCCCAACCTGTTCGTCCTCGAACACGGCTTGGCATGTCTATCAATACCAACGTTCCGGACGCCTACTCAAGTCGTTCCTCGACCACTCTGTCCACGAGTCCCTGGCAATATAGTTCCGACGAAGGCTCCGAGCCTAGCCTGAGCTTGAAGTCAAAATCAACGCTTGAGACCCTCAAGGAACATCCAACCTCCGTGCCGCATACACCATATCCTGCACAAACCCCCGACCGTACAAGGCGCATGTCCAACACGTTGTCGACCCTTGTGGACACATCCGAGCCGAGTCCGGACCATTATCATGACCTGGCCGGTCACCCTCAAGATCACTCTAAGCTTAAGGCAGCTTGGGAAGCGATGCTTTCAAGGCGATTTTTAGCACCGCAGCTCCTTTCGGTTCTTCCATTTTACCTTTCGTCTTGCTTTACGGACGTTCAAACTCATCCCACGCTTACCATCGACCTCCCTCCCAATTCCCGATCATTCGCACATGGCACCAACGGAGCAAGCAATGGCCACTCCTCGAGCTGGATTGACTTGGATTCCCAATTTGTCCTCAAGTCTACCAAGAATGTCCGGCGATCCAACGAAACGGATAATATCTCGTTACGATCAAGTATCGCGTCTCATGACTCAGTACCTTCATGGGCAGTCATGCATCTTGCTAAAACCGTGCAGACCATTATGGCATGCAAGGAAGCCATTTGGAACGAATACAAGCATTTGCAGCTTGCTCCCGAACTACCTCCTGTTGTGCGGACTCCGAAAGCTTTCCGTACAACCCAGCAAGCGTCTGTCAGGGAAGATTTTGATAGTGCGTGGGCGAATTGGCAAAAGTGGGTGCTATTTGGGAATTGCTTTGGAACGATCCCTGATGCAATCCCTTAGCGATATGATGGATCGCATTGGCATGCGGGACTGTCTTTCCGTCGAGCTATCATGGCCAGAACCTGTCGGAGAACGGCCTGATTGGCGGATCTGGAGAGACAATGTCGACATCAAGCCTGCGGAAGTAGATGACGCTTCTAAAGCCTTATCAAGTCCAGAGTTGTGTAGGGCATTGAAAGGCTTTGTGGCATGGAAACCCCGATAAAATCGAACATTGGCCTGATACGGCCTCCTTTGACATTCCTCTTTGCCTCCGTTTTCGACATCATCAACGCATTGCTATCTATATATCATCAGCTATAAAGTATCTATCTGTGGACGGATATACGGATCCAACTTGTAAGTACATGCTCTTGCTCACTGTAATACCCCAAGACCAGGCATTTGCGTCTTGCGTAGACTGTAATATTGCCAATACCATTTATCCAGGATTTTTTGCATATAAAAGTAGATGTCAATTATCTAACTCAAACACAATTCTCTGCTTCCCTTTCCGACGATTGTGCATGTACATCGACTGTGAGAACGATGACGGTGTCAACATCCGAATACGGTAACCGTTCAAATTCAATTGGCTCATCCACGACCTTCATCTTTTTTTCTTCGACGCCTTGAACGAATCCACAAAAAATCGCAATGGCCGAAGAAGAAAAACCCGCTGTTGCCGTTGATGCTACCAAGGCTGCTCCCTCAACAGCGGAAGCTGATTTGACTAAATACAAGGTTCGTTGTCAATGTCACTCGCAAAAGTGAAGAAAAAACTGAGTCAACATGTCCACTCGCTGCAGACGGCCGCGGATATCGTTCACCAAGTCATGAAGAAGCTCATCGAGCTGTCTGTTGAAGGAGCTAAAATCATCGATCTCTGTATCGAAGGAGACAAGCTGATTGAGCAGGGCACTGGAGCCGTGTACAACAAGGCGGTCAGGGGCGTCAAGGTTCCCAAGGGTGCGTATCAAGCTCGCGACCACATTGTAAAATCTCGCTGAATATGCTTTTCCAGGTCTTGCCTTCCCAACCTGCATCTCAGTCAACAATTGTGTTGCTCATTTTTCACCGTTGGCGTGAGTTTCTTCTCCCTAGCTTCTTGCAAGATCGTCTTGGGCCTGACGTGTCCTTTGCGGTCCTACTTTTGTTTTTCAGCTCGGATCCTCAATCTGAGCAGGTCCTGGCTAAAGACGACGTGGTGAAGATCCATGTTGGAGCACACATCGACGGTTTCGCCTCCATCAGTGCTGAGACAATCGTTGTTGGTGCATCACCCGAAAACCCTGTTACTGGACGCCGGGCGGACGTCATCAAGGCCGCATGGCATGCGGCGGAAATCGCTATGCGGACTGTCAAAGTCGGTAACAAAAACTGGGCAGTTACGGAAGCCGTCGCAAGTGCCGCCTCGACATGGAACTGCAAACCTGTTGAAGGTATCTGATGGTCTCTTGACCATACATTAATCCTGTTTTCTGATGCCTTATAGGTATGCTGTCCTGTGAACAGAAACAAAACCTCATTGACGGCAAGAAGCGCATCATCCTCAACCCCAGTGAAGCTCAGAAGCGAGACTTTGAGGCTGTCACGTTTGCTGAGGGTGAAGTGTATGGTATTGACATTCTCATATCTTCGGGTGAAGATGGCAAGGTCAGTGGATCTGCATATTCCCTTCCGCCACAGTGACTTTAATGTCGTTGCAGGCAAGGATCGAAGAGTCCCGAACGACGCTCTTCCAACGCGATTCGGCGATCACGTATCAACTCAAAATGAAGACGTCTCGTGCCGTCTTCTCAGAGGTACAGAAGAAGGCTGGCGCTTTCCCATTCAACGTCCGTGTCCTCGAGGACGAGAAACGTGCCCGAATGGGTCTGCAGGAGGCCGTGCAACACAGTTTGGTCAAGCCATATGAAGTGATGTAAGTCCTTGCCGAAGTCGCCGTTAGGTAGCTGCTGACCGCTGATTTTCCATCAGCTACACTCCCGCAAATACCTTTGTTGCTGCTTTCCACTTCACGATTGCACTGCTGCCCGCTGGCCCCTCGCTTATCACCCACCCACCCATCTGGTACAAGCCTGAACTCGTCAAAACAGAGAAAGAACTCGAAGATGAGGAGCTGAAAGCCCTTCTCTCACGGAACTTGCGAGAGAACAAGAAGAACAAGAAGAAAAAGGCAAAGGCTGAGGAGGAAGCCGCATCGAAGGAGGAGTAACTTTGTGCAACCGGAACATCTTTGTAGTATCCTATTGCACTATCATCTTGACAGTTGTAGCACAATGTAGCACATCCCACCACTTGTCCATTTAACTACCACATATTCAAGGATATTGGCTTGATTGTACATGGCGTTTCTCAGCGTCTTCGCCAAACTGTTCTAGGGTACGAACGACAAGATCGACATTTTCTAAGAAGCCATTGACCGTCAAACGAGCTAGTCGGACGGTCAGAGTCTCGAAATTTCTGGAAAATATTGATTGGCGAGATGACAGTAGTAATACGAAGACTTACGCAGTCAAAATGCTGCCTTCAACGAACAGTGTACGTTTCACTGCCTGGGGCTGTAGTTCTGGATCGACCTCGATGGTTCGCTTGGCGATCATGGCATGTTTATGCGAGATGAACGGTATCTGCACGGATCTTTTACTAATAAGTTGGCAGAGTACAGATTGTCAGATGCGACACACATTGTATGCCAGTGTTCTGTTGATGAAGCCATGCGAATGGTAGTACAGAACCAAGGATGGATACCCGATATATCGCGCTGATCTTGTGTGATCACAATGGTAACCAAGGAACATAAAGGCGGACACAGTCCGATTGTACATATAAAAGTATTGAACAATGTACAGTTATCACATGAATGAACACAACACCGGCTGTAACAGTATATAAAGGAGAGGGTGTACCAGGAGATAAACGTGATAGGTGAACCAGTTCGATACCATCACATCTCGAGATATTTGAGCTCCGGAACCAACATTATACCACACACCCTGCAGAGATACCAGAAAAAAACACAGTAAAAGAAGAGTAGCACTTAGTGTTACTTGGATAAAAATAGTAGGGGTAAAAGAAGTGCAAGGAAGCCTTGGGCAACCAGCGGGGTATCATTATAGGGATAGAAGGAGGGCCGTGAACGTCGCTCCGAGGACCATAAGGGGTGCAGCAACTTGGTGACTCGCGCCATTTGAGCCCGGACCACTTCCGACGGCTCCGACAGGTGCAGAGGGTCCAGCGGAAGTGGCTGACGACGAAGAGGACGTCGAGGAGGCCTTGGCGTTGGAACTGGGGGTGACGACCAACCTGTTCATCAGTCAGAAACATCGCAAGAAGAAAATCAGTAATAATAACGAACGTAGTACCGGACGCCGTCGAAGAGACGGATGCGGAGACACCGGAAGCGGACGAGGACGAGGACGAAGCACTGAGGCAGCTAGCGTCGCTGCTTTCCGTGACGGTAATCTGCAGGATGAAAAGTTGAGAGACAGAACGATGCTATCAGTGGCAAACTTACCACTCCGCTCCAGGCTTCATTGTCGTTGCTGTCGACCAAGGACAACTGAATTGAAGTACCAGCAGGGATAGCGGCTGTAACATTCAAAGAATTACCCCAGTTATTGGAACCAAAATCCTGACTAGATGACCATTTTATAAATTGTTAAATCATAGGAGAACCGATACCTACAGAAAGTCGCCACAAGGATCCTGAGGGCTCACGAGTGCGGCGTCTATGGGCGAAGCGGTGGAGTCCCATGAGAAACTGAGTACTTGACACTGTCATAAAACTGAGCCGACCAAAACGCCTTGTGTTTTCACAAAAATAAACAAACCTGAGCGACCGTGGAAGGGGCATAGACATTAAAATCAGCGAGGACGCCATTGAAGACGGGGGCAAGAACGAGCGCAAGGGTAAGGAATGTGGAGAACATCTTCGCAGGATGTAGGGTAGAGTGGCGGTATAAAACAGGAAAGGGGAGGAGGACGGCAAGAGGATAAAGGGAAAGGGACAAGGAAACCTCCAGGCCAGCAGGCGTTCAGCCAAATATGTCCAAACAGCCTCACGGCTTCCAACTCCGACGGGCTGATCACACCAGATCCGGAACGAACCCTTGGCATTGTTATAATGAAACACATCATAAAAGGAGTAGCCCCTGCTCAGCCTACAGCTTTGCTTTCTGACCCTTGAACGAGGCGAGCATGGTCCTCTTGGAGATCCTGACAAACGTACGTGAGTAGGTAAGTCGCTATGGGCACCATCAACTGCCGACACTTACCCAGAGTGTTCAATGGGGGAAGGCGTTTCCTTCAGCCCTTCCACAGGCACCCGCTCGTCAAGAGGCACATACGCGCGCTTGGCTGCTCCGACGTAGATCTGGGCGACGTCAGCTTCGTCGGATGTTGCACTCACATGCACTCACCTGTTTTGGTCGCCAAATCTTTACCCCGCCTTCTTGAAGCATCATCTAATTATCGCGGATAAGCCCGGATGATTCTAATCGGCGAGATGCGCACCTGTCGCCAATGCGCAAGCCACCCCACTACTCGTGGCACAGCAAACAACACGGGGAAAAAATCCAGGGGGAAGCCTGTAACGATAATTAACATCTACAATGATCCGGGAGCACCGTGAACATACCCATGGCGCGATAAATCAGCCCACTTCAGCGAACATGTTGAGTATTTTTGATCTTCCGATCACGTACACTACGCACCTCCTGTAATTCACGTTAATTCGTGCGTGTAGTAGTAGATCGGACAAACATACCAGAAATCAACATTTGGGGCTAGCTTCCTCTTAATAAAGTATTCATCCTTCATCGCCGCCTCGTGGAGTGCCATGGCCGTCTCTAGTAGTTCGTCCTTTCCTGTTCTAATTATGCCGATAGGGGATCAGCAAATAGAGACCCTCCATATATCTATAATGACTCACACTTTGAAGACCTCATCGGCCGTTTTGCGCACGATGAAGGAACGTGGATCAGACTACACAAGGAGGATTGAGCATGCTAAATCTGTTATATGGCTGGATGGGCAAGACGCACAGTTTTATAAACCCTAAATACACAGATCAAAATATGGTCATTGTAGTCAATTCTTAACGAACCTGTGTCCAAAACCTGAAAGAACTTTTTCCCGTCTCTTTACGGCCTCCAGGAACGCCGGGACATTGGACGGGCTGCAAGTGCATACCAGTCAGAACGGAAACGTTACAAAACGGCATGTTCTACCTTCCAATAGAGATAAGCATACGGATAACAGCCTCGTTCGCACCACCTAGATCATGATGAGTTGGGAAACGGCGTCATGAAAGTGGCGAGGATACCATGCAATGGCCCACTTTATCGGAATGCGTCAATTTCCGCCACCAGATCGGAGAAGGGAAGACAAACTTACTACAGAGATGCGCATCCAGCACTTTGAAACGTGGTAAAACAAAATACAAAGTGGAGCGAAAGACCATTAACTCACGCGATGGCAGAGTAGGGATCAACTAGCGAGCTACCCGTCTGCAGGACCGTTGTCGCTGAAGCGTTTAACTCATGATCGGCGTGAAGTAAGAACAGGACATCCAGTGCTTTTTCCAAGACGGGGTGTGGAACGTAGTCTTCCTGTCCAAGGTGGTCCATTTGGTACATGAATCTTGACATATATATGCGTAAAAATTCCTTCAAGGCACAAATCATTGTACTTACGATCCGGTGTAGCTCAGACCAGTCGGTGGCGTCACAAACTCACGTCCTTGTCGGACACGATATGCCATCCTAGATGACACGTTCATTTTCAAAAACAAAAAGTGATATGGGAGAATACACGTACGCAGCAAGCGTCGTGGCCTTCCCTATCAGCCTATAGATTTGTTTGTCCATCACAGCCAGAGACTCTTTAGAACCTCTTGTAAACAGATTCTGACCTAACTTGCTATGTCAGTTAATGAAAGCATATACGACAGATGGAACGTACCTCGCAACGATGGATTTGCCTCCTTGTAATAAGACCCCAGATAGGCTAAAGCACTCGTCAAAATAGCCATCGGGTGCGCATCATATCTAACCAGCTGTCAGCTGTGGCACTTCACGAACAAGGGAAAAGGAAAATTCTACCGGAAAGAACGGAAAAATTGTTCGGCGTCAGCGTGGACGACGCCGTGGTGCATCACCTCGCTCTCGAAGACATGGAGCTGGGAGGCAGTTGGTAGTGAGCCATAAATCAACAGGTATGCTGCAGATGAGGTTTGGTTAGACACTTCAGCCGAAATAGCGGCGAAAACCCTTACCTGTTTCCAGATGGGACGAATGAAGTGCTAATTCTTCAATTGGATATCCTCTAAAGCTAGAGTGAGAATTATGAGATGCCAAGTATTCATGCCACGGACCTGTAGCGGAGGACTGAGGGCCTCAGTAAGCACAGAAAAGGGAGATGATGGGAGTAGAAGACAAACCGCCCGCCTCTCCATCAATGTAGGTAATCTGACTGCGCATAACCGCAGTATTTAAAAATCCCTTGTCAGATACACGCAATCCTTTCTCGGTTTCATCTTCCTCTCTATCTCCCACGCCTCTGGGAGCAGATATGGCCTTGAAGGCTGTCGCTGGGATGCTGTTGTTGGTGATTCTGTGCACAACGGTGAATCTGGAGTAATTGTCATCGTAGCCGACGTGACATACGGAATTTCATATGTCTTTCCTGTACGGTTGTCGCGAACGGTGAGGCTGCCGGTAGAGCCTGAGAGTGGCTTGCCCATGATGGCGGTGGATTGGAAGTAGAGAACGCGGTCGCAAACTGTACAATTGACTTTATATTCATGACGCGCCGGCTTGGGATATCACATGTGATGAACATTCGAATCACCTTCCCCAATGAAAAGCATTCAATTCAGCCGGCTGTGCGCTGCCGTCGCAAGCTCCATCATCTCAGAACGTCCATGTTCTCGGACAGCATTCGCTGGCAGCCTCCAATTCGTGCCTACGTGAGTATTTACAGGATAAAGGTTTTACATCTCCGTCAAATGTTCGTCAAGAGCAATATTTATACACTATTTGAAAGGAAGATAGGACCCCAAAACAAGTTAAACGTCTCTCAGCGTACCCGTACACTCAGTAAACATACGGTATGATGCGATAAGGAACCATTTTCTTATATTTTTCCCAGTCATCTCCGTATCTGAAACCAGATCAATCTTATAATCAAAAGTAAACGGATCCGACGCACTTTTTCTTGCAATTCTCATCGTCCCGGAGTTGGCGGTGGATCAACAAGACCGTGAAATAAGAGACATAGAAGTATGTGATAGGTGTTTCGAATCCTGTAGGCAGCGACCAGGCCAAAGCCATGAGAAGATCACCACTATAACCAGTAAGAACGTGTATCTCGAGAGGTCAACCAGCAGCACTCACAAATAGTTGGGGTGTCGTGAGCGACCCCACCATCCGGAAGTCAGTAATTTAGAACCGGAGGCAGTAGTAAAATATTGGAGATCTGCGCCATCGTTCGTTAAAAACAGAGGAGTGTCGGAGGCAAGGAACGTACTTTTGGGGTTCTTTCCATTACGGAAGTCATTCTTCTCACCATTAGCTGTTCGGAAGATGTAGTAGCCGGTCGCGTTGACCAGAACGACAGCGGCGGTTAAGAAGGGGCCAAGTTCAAGCGGCTTGAATGCAAGATATCTTGCTTGCAGAGAGTATGTGAATGGGACCCACGCAAGATCTCCGACTGAGAGCATAAAACCAAAACCGTCGGTAGTGATATCCATAGTTGTAAAAATGGCGGGCTTCGCGCCCTTAAGCATCACGCGTTTGACACGTGTATCTTGCAACGCACCTCATTATATAGGCCATCGACAACATACCAGCCTTGAAAAAGAAGGACTAGCCACATGGAATCTGTGACGCGACCAAAGCCTCCCCTCCGGACAGCCTGTTCGCACACCATGCCAATGTCAATCAAAGTCCATAATATAAGTCCGGGGCGGAGCTCGTTGAAGGATTTGATGTCAAAGGAGCCAATGGAAGGATTGAGTTCGCGGCCAATGAAAAACTGGATACGGTAGTCAAGGCTTGCTTAGAATGGAGAGACTGGAGGGACGTACGTCGTAAATAAAGTTGCCCGAGTTTCCTCCTAACGCCAAAAGTTTGCCTTGGCGGAAAGACATGGCGTATACGTAGATGCCTTGAATAACAGACATCAGGAGAGATGCGGTGACGAAGCCGACCCATTTGTCGTAGAAAAATGTGAACGCTTCGGGACCATACTTCTGTATAATGCCGGCCGTAATGCCCAGTGCCAACAGGAAAGTTGAAAATGCTGTGGGAATATAGGTTAGAGGTAACTGGTTCCGAGATAGAATGGTCGTACCATTAATTTTATATTTTTTCTTCTCCCCGGTGCGTAAAGTGACCCCCTCGATCTGATCACCTGGCAGCACGGCCCACGCGACGACACAAAACGCGTACCAGGCGATGTAGATGCAGGCGGCTTCGGTATCCCAGAGACCTTTCCACCATTCCGGACTTGATACAGCGAGAGTTACGCGATCAGGGATGGTAGCCAAGGTTGGTGGGCAGCCTCCTGATTCTTCAGCGCAGCCAAAGTAGAGAGCATAGGTGATAATGGGGACGGTGAGAGTAACGAAGAGCGCTCCAGGCGGACCAAAAAACTCGTAATGTGTCGTCCTTGGATTGAGGTCAGACTTGGACATGGCGGTAGGAGTAAAAGAAGGAAGTGGTGTCAGTTCGGCTGTCATACGAGTTGCCTTACCGGGTGTCATCAGCTTGGTCCATTACTTTCAGCAGATGGCCGTTTGTTTTCTGATTTCCTTCCTTCTTACTTATGGAGCAGAATCTCATCAGACAAACAAACCCGCTTTGCAAGGAACATAGAAATATCGGTACCCCCTAACCATTCTCCTATCACCACCTTTGCCGTTTACTTTTACAATGTCGCTCGCCCAGCGGCTCAACGAGCTTGCATCCGCCAACTCTGAGGGCCTTCTCGAGTGCGTCTAATGGGCTACTGCTATCGTATCTCAGGCTAACATAACGGCAGTGATGACGAGTATAGATTGCTTCGCCAGGACGTTTTTGAGAGATACTCACGTAACATATCGATCTCGGTGGAATCGCCTGCTGCCACTCATGGTCGATGTGAGTACTTTTTTTTCTGCTAGTCATTGCAAGTCTGAGATGCAGCACCACAGCGCCGTCTGGGGTCTCTTCATCGAGCAAGAAGCATGTCACCTTTCCTGCAGGCCGCGGTCGTGGTGAGTTTCCTGCCATTGTATTTTCCACCAAATTTTGAAGTCACTCAGCACAAGTCGCGTTTTCTCCTTCTACTCCTTCTACACCAACTTCTCCACCTACTAGTACACGGAGCAAGGCCTTTGTCACTTTTGGTGTAGCAGATCTCTTCCACCGTGCTACCAGCCGTAAACCTGCAAAGGATATCCCAGCAGCTTCGTCAAGTAACCCGACTAATTCCCTCAAGCGGGCCTTCATTCCACGCATGCTGTTCAGAAAACAAAGTGTTGACATGACGTCTATTCGCACGGCGTCTTCTGGCACCCACAACGAATCCTTCCCGATATCTTTGCACAAGGCTAGTTTGAGCCCCGGAACCTTCTCGCCCCCGCGCAGCCCTACCCGTTCCAAACGTATTATCACGCCGCCATCACAAACAAAGGTCGACACATCTATCAGCGATGATATTTTCGAGGACGGAGGGCTAACCACCACCGCGGGCCTCCGTCAGTTCATCAAGGAATTGGAAACGGAGCGCCAGCGGGTGCTGAAAGCCTTTGATGATCTTGAGAACAGTGCAGCGGAACGGCAGAAGCGACATGCTATGGCTAACGCTCTCCCTGCAAGCACTGAATGGCTTAATCAAGACAAGCTCGCTTCTTCCTCAATGCTCCTCCCAGAGGGACATATTCCAAACCAGGCATCAAATGATGCTCTATCGGTATGGTCCAACGCCTCCATATCACGAAGCAAATCATTGTCCCAGAAACCGTCAAGCCCAAATTCAATCCGTCGCAAGGGGTCCATTTCTTCTGTATCATCACAGGGCACATCTTTGTTGTCGGTCAATCGTCCGACCCTCAGCAGCCATACCAGTCTCTCACGCAGTTCGGGACATTTGCCTCTAGGTGTTCACGGCATGCGTTCTTCGGAGACCGTGGGTTTGGAAGATGACATGACAGAGATACAGCGCAGAAGACTAGAAGTTACTAGACGTTATGAGGCTAGACTGGAGTATTTGCGAGCGAGATTGAAGGGTGCCGAGTTGCATGAGAAGCTACTGAAGAAATAAGAGGTATCTTGGCGACGGGCGTTGTAATCTTTTCTGCTGCATATAGGGTATATGTATCTAATAATGTGTCCTGGTGACCATCATCAATGACTACTAATGTGTACTTTTCTACATACGTTTGAGACAACTTCGAACTGGGCTAGCATCCTGAGCATATGACGCGAACACGAGAACAAGTATGTCGGAAGCGGTGCAACGATGACCCCGATATTGTGCGAAATCATTCAACAGACCTCGCTGAATACTTCTGATAAGGATAACTCTGATGTCCTTGCAGTTCTTTGATCGCTTCGAATTGGCTGAAAATGAAACTTGTTCGTCAAAAGTATGTTATGACGTCGTTTCTCCGCTCACGTTCCTCGATGACCAAAGGGGGGGCACGAGTCTCAGATAAAGACGTGGGTAATTCAAGACAGCCAATACTATCGCTTTATTTCTGCCTACTGCCGTCATGTTGTCGCACAGTTGCAAGTATGCGCTGAGGCATTTCCCTCGCACGAATGTAGTCTTAATGAGGCTGAGTGCACGGTGAGTGACAGAAAGTCGATTGCTTGGCGAGACATTAACCGCGTTTCAGATATTCTAGGTATTTAACACGGGTAGATTATTTAAACCTATTTGCTGAGAGAGTTTTAGCACAATGCATGATAACGACCCAGAAGTTCGACCTCTCGTGTGTCTGTAAGAATTTTTGGTCTAATATCTGTCAATTAGATGATCGAGAGAGAGAAACATCGAAATCTCTCAAAGATGCAGCACAGGACATCCACTCCAATCGACAATGCGCCTGGATGGAACGAGGCTCTTGCGACTGCTTCTGAGGCTTCTGTGAAGGTCAGCATCTTCACCGTTCACATTTTCCTCACGCGAACTAAGTCTCCTTACCTTTAGGCCGATCATTCTGATTACAGCCCTGCGGAGCTCCAGAAGCGTACTGTTGAGTACTTGACATCACGTCACTCACCGGAAGAACGAGTGGAGCCAACTTTTGCTTTGTATACCCGGGACGAAGTTGAAGGACCCTTGTCGAGCGCTCAGGGGTTCGAGGATCAAGACGACCATGCAGAGGAGGTTGTGAAGCGAACTGTTCAGAAAGAAACTACCCAAGTCTTCAAGAAGGTCGATCCTAGTAGCACGAAACCCGTTAGTGCCTCCGCGATCATATCATAAAGATGGCTGATGACCGATGCTTGGCTGTTAGGGGAAAGCAAACGAAGGAAATTTGAGCGGGTAAGATGAACGACCGGGTATTTTGCGGATTTTACTGTAAAAGAAGAAAAATGTGTAGCTTTATCAAACAAGCCCCCAAGTACCGTCTCTGGTTGTAACAATATCACTGTTGTATTTTGACGCATTAACCCTGAGTGGCTTGAGCAGAGGACTAAATGTTATTCAAATACAAGTACTCTTGACCCGTGAATCTATTAATTGTAACACTTTTTTTCACAGCTTTCTGTCCATAGCAAATAAACGAAAAAAGAATCATAAAATGTGCGTGTCAACGTACGTTACGATAAACGATGCAGAAAGTAACGAGCGGGAGGAGAGACAGCAGATAGCGATATCAGAGTAACTTGTAGGTAACGACAGATCCGAAGACGATGAATGCTTGGAAAGAAGGATTCTGCTGTACAGTGTTCATGTGTTGAATGAAAACTTCTCCCTCAATATTGATGGGTTTACACGTAGAAAGTATATATAATATCACTGTAGAAATTATTATAGATAGTACCAACTACATCAAACAAGATACTCACGAGGAAATAATCCGGTACACGTCGTGAGACAAGAGGTTCCCCGGCTCTAGGCGCAGGATCGAACTGTAGGCTATAAGTAGACAGCTGGTTAGCACGTCGCGACGACGAGATAGCCTTCATCAACTTACAAGCTGTACGATAATTTTTCGTCTATCTCCATAATAGCTGCTTGATTGCCACACCTATAACAGTAGTTCGGTGCACTAAATATAGTCACCACATTCCTGTCCTGACCCCAACTATAGCCTATAAGGTATAGCTAGCTGAGCCGCAGAAATATCAACTTGTAGCCGGACTACGTACCTTCCATGACCAATTGATGCGCTCGTGCAACAAGCGTCAGTCCATTATTATGATTAAATGCCTCTGATATATCCTGCCCGAATGTATATCCCGCCCCGCGGGGGGATATTCCCCAGCCACAGCGGTCATCAGGGTCTGACCATAGGAGGTCACACATCGGTCCCTCGTGCGGTACTTCTTGTACCCGGTCGATGGAACGAACATGGTCTAGGGTATCGATTGAGGGCGACAGACCGCCGTGTAGACAGAATATCTGTCAAAATCATATGTTAGCTGGATCCCATCTGTCATACGACGGACGCTCTGGCCGCCCAGCGCCTGTAATGCACATGTGCAAAAATTACTCGAGCTCTGGAGGACGGAAGACAAGAGAGGAAAAATGAGGGCAAACGTACTTGGTTATCGATGAGAGCAGTAAGAGGTAGATAGTCGAAGAGATCAGTGAAAAACCGCCAAACATTGGCGTTGCCATATTTTCGAAGACATTCGTCATAGAAGCCGTAGACCTGCGTGATCTGCCTCGATTCATGATTCCCGCGAAGGATGGTCACCCGGTCACGATAGCGAAGCTTCATTGCGACGAGTAAGGTCACAGTTTCAACAGAGTAGTATCCTCGGTCGACGTAATCGCCCATGAAAAGGTAGTTGGTATCAGGGGAATTTCCACCGATGCGAAACAGCTCTGAAAGGTCGTGCTGAATGGAAGATGTAGAAGGGAATGGTGCCGTTATGAACAAGGAATCATAAAGTGAAATCTAGGACGCACAAATTGACCGTGGATATCGCCGCAAACGGTGACGGGGCACCTCACAGGCTGCACATTCGACTCGTCCATCAAAATCTCTCTTGTCTACCAGAGAATCAGATTCATCTGAGAGTGAGGCTGACGGATAAAGCGGTGAAACGGACCTTGTCACAGAGCCTTTTGACGTCCGCTTCAGATAACTGCTTGCATTGGCTGAGCTGCTCGATCCAGTTATCGACTTCTGGTTCCATGGGATATGTTTTGATAAAATGTCCGAAAAAGTGGTCGTGGAGTGAAAGATGAAGGTTGTATCGACCTGATGTGGTAAGGAACGCTGTAAGGTCACGGTTGGTCACTGTCACGCTCACTCTTTCCTCTCGACGCGTACAACGTTCAGCAAAAGAAATGGCTGAACCGCAAGCTGTGTATGCTACTGATGAGGTGATGCTCTTGGCTATATGCGCATTTATTGTACTCACTGTCATTTAATAAAGTACGGGCGACCCTTCATTATTGTCCGGGAGCAAGGCAAGAAAACTCGATCCCATGGTGTAGAAGCAATCAAGGCATGCAGTTTTTTCTTTACAGAGACTATTCACCTTATCCGGGGCCTTTAGTCGCATATCCTTGCCGCTCGGACCGTCGCCAACATTATACGAACCTCCTTGGGGCCGAGAGGTCTGTCTTCTAGACCTTCTCGCATTTCCCTCCCATAATGTTTCAATGTAGGGCTGGACAAGATCCTTATATCACCAGATGGCGAAATAACAGTCACAAATGATGGCGCGACGATTCTGGGTCAGATGGAAGTGGAACATCAGATCGCAAAACTGCTTGTCCAGTTATCAAAAAGCCAGGACGACGAAATCGGCGATGGAACAACCGGTGTTGTTGGTGCGTTTCAAGTTCTTCTGTGTATAATGTGCTTGTTGATACCTCTTTATTTTTAGTCCTTGCCGGTGCTTTACTAGAGCAAAGTGAAGCACTTTTGGACAAGGGCATACACCCCATCCGAATTGCTGATGGATTCGATCGTGCATGTGCTGTAGCGGTCGAGGAACTTGATCGTATCTCTGACAAAGTGGAATATTCGAGAGAGAATACCGAAAATCTCCTAAAGACAGCCATGACCAGTCTTGGAAGCAAAATGTGAGTTTCCCCTTGAGCACCTCATTCTGTCTCATTCCACTTCTCGTGTAGTGTGTCGAAAGAACACCAACAATTCGCTCAGATCGCAGTGGATGCCGTCTTACAAGTGGCGGACCTCGATCGACGTGACGTTCCTTTCGACCTCATTAAGGTGGACGGCAAAGTCGGAGGTTCACTAGCGGACACTCAGTTGATCAAGGGTGTTCTCATCGACAAAGATATGTCCCATCCACAGATGCCTCATTCAGTAAAGGACGCCCGACTTGCTATCCTCACATGTCCCTTCGAGCCCCCTCGCCCGAAAACGAAGCACAAGCTAGATATCACCAGCGTGGAGGAGTATAAGAAGCTTCGAGAGTATGAAAAGGAAAAGTTCACGGACATGGTCAAGCGCGTGAAAGACACGGGCGCCAATTTGGTGATCTGCCAGTGGGGTTTCGATGACGAAGCCAATCACTTGCTAATGCAAAATGAGCTGCCTGCTGTGAGATGGGTTGGGGGTCCGGAAATAGAGGTCCGTGGATCGCAAATTTAGCTTTGGTGGACGAACGTACTAATAATGCCGCTAGCTCATTGCAATAGCGACACAAGGTCGCATTGTACCCCGTTTCGAGGATCTTACTGCTGCAAAGTTGGGCAAGGCTGGTATCGTTCGGGAAGTCTCGTTTGGCACGACGCGCGATAAAATGCTCGTCATCGAGCAATGCGCAAACACTAGAGCGGTGACGATATTTGTTCGAGGCAGCAACAAAATGGTAGACTCATCTGCCCTTGTCTGCATTGCTGTGCTGATCTATGAATAGATTGTTGATGAGGCGAAACGTGCTTTGCACGACGCGCTATGTGTTGTCCGAAACCTTGTCGTGGATAATCGGGTGGTTTATGGCGGAGGAGCTGCTGATATAAGCTGTGCAATCGCTGTATCAAAAGCGGCGGACGAGGTGCGTATTACGACCCTTTTATCATTACTTGACCACAGCTTCTTTTGATAGATACCGTCAATCGAGCAATACGCCATGCGCGCGTTTGCGTCTGCACTCGATGCTATTCCACTTGCGCTGGCAGAGAATAGCGGTCTGTCGCCTATTGAGACGTTGACAGACGTTCGAAGCCGGCAGATCAAGGAAGGTAACTCCAGACTTGGGATCGATTGTAACGGTCGGGGTCAGAACGGTCGGTGCACTTCTCGTTATTGTGTGCTCTTGTTCTCACATGGGGCTACTGTTTTTGTAGACATGAAGGAGCAGTTTGTGTATGACCCACTCATCTCAAAACGGCAGCAATATCTGTTGGCAACTCAGGTGACTATTTTTGCTGTATCTTGACCCTCCACTCATCTTCCATATTTTCCTTAGCTTGTGCGAGCAGTATTGAAGATTGGTGTGTAATTTCACTCCTTACCATTTTTCACGTTCTGATGAGTTCATTCCAGACGATGTCATAATTGCTGGAGAAGCCGATGAATAGATGAGAAGTAGTATTTTGAGGGATGTAACATTTAGTATACTTTGCTAATGGCGCCGCCATCTGTCCGACGTTTGCATTGTTCAGCTTCTTGGACCATTGTCCTTGTGACGAAAGGTATTTGTCTTGAAAATACAAGGAGTTCAACCAAATAAATGATAACAAGACGACACGCTGAGATCTGCCACACTGTGACTTTTGAGTAAACGACCACGATCAACTCTTCACTCATCTTGCCGCCCCACGACAACCACGTTTTCTTCATTCTGCAGATAATTGGGTTCAATACTTCGTGTTTGCCTGCAGGTACATGTCATTCGCGGGCACACCGTTAGGTCAAGGCAGACGTCTGGATCACAGTACATTTCTCGGGAAACCGGCCTCCAACGGAAACCGCCCACCAAGTCCTCAACGACTAGTTCCTACATCGTACGCCTACGGGTGCGTCTTGTGTGACATTTTCGCGTCGAGCTGGTACTGAACTTATTCAATCCTTAGGGCACCTTTACTTGGGTCCCGATCACCTCCAAAACCAACGTCTGCACGTGAGCGCAGGACTTTAACCGATCACGACGACGGCGAAGCTCCTGCACTGACTCGTCCAGGCGGTCCCCAGCTCTACACATCACCACCACATAGTCCAGAGAAGTGGAGTGTCAAGGATACCTCAGTCAATATCGCTACCGCGTTTACCCAGGCTGCCTACGATATGCAGGCCGGCAATCCAAACAACTCGTGGGCTTCATCGCGCCCAAATACTTCCTATCATCGGGGCACTTCAGCCGAGTATGAACAAACCTCGCGTGCATCTGGTCAGCGTCGCCTTGCTGCGCCGCCCAACCGATTCAACAATGCAACAAATAGACTCCAACCTCGTGCCATCGGCAAGACTACTTCCCTGCAGCAGGTTCCGGACTCTGAAGGTGAAGACAATTCTGGAGCTCGCGCCAGGAGTCCGTTGGTAGAACTCGCCGCAAAAACACTGGCTAACGCTTCCTTCTACCTCCGTCAACCCTCACGCGAACCCGAAGATGCGTCAGTGGAGCAGCCCTCCGCCAACGGCAAGAATGACAGTTATGATTACTCTGCAGAGGAGCGCGACTTCCAGAATCAGCAGCAGACCGCGCCGCGTCGCAAAACTGTACTCAGGCGAGGCGGAGGTATGTCCTCTGATAACAAAGCATACAAGCCAACACAGTCGGATATGGAGGAGTCCGACGAAGAATTTGTGGATGATGACAACCGTAGACGGAAGACGAAGAAAAAGGATGCGGGGCGTATGACCACTCTTCCGACTATAAGCGAAACCAAACGGAGGAAGAAGAAACCAAAGTCATCGAAAGGAGCCACAGCTGGGGAAGAGAGTGAGGAAGGTGAAGAAGAGGAAGAGGAAGAACAGGTGCGCCATTCCCTTCGTCATCGTTGCATACGTTGTTCAATGACGACGTCTAGTCCGCACGAGCCTCTCAAGCAAGAGAGCCAGCTCCGACATTACGTCGGTCTGCTTCCTACCACCCACAACCTCCAGATGCTCAGCCCATATCCGAAGGTGCTCTACTGAATGCAGAACAAGGACTAAGATCAATATCAGAGAGAGACGAAGGCCAGCCTGACCAACCTCGAGATCCTCCCCGTCTATCCGTTGGGGCAATCCTTGGATCCTTGATCAACTATACCTTTCATGGCGTTATGAATCTTGCCACATGGTCATGGGGATTTGTGGTCGCTACGTTCTTCTTTTGTGGACAGGTGTTCGGTACTTTCATGGGCGCCACTCTTCTAGTTCCATTACAATGGATACTAAAGGGTTCTTCCGGCCTCTTTATGAGGTACCTAATAGTGGGTCTGGCTATCATGAGTGCCTGGTACATTTTACAGGTGCCAATTCTTAAATATGCCCCACGATTCCCCTCCGGTCCTTCATATACTCCACCCGAAATTCCAGCTTCGAATATGGCTGAACTCAACTCCCGCTTGCAACAGATCGAGGCCACCCTAGCCGGGCTTGCACTAGAGAGTGAGCGTACCAAAGCCAAGGTCGACAATGATGCTCGCTCAAGAAGTGAGGTGGTTCATCGTCTGGGTTCACTAGAGTCTCGGGTGCAAAAGGAGAACGTTAGAGTCCTGGAAGCCGAGGTTCAGCACCGCGACGCCACTTCCAGAGCAGTGCAGGCGGTCAAGAAAGAGATAGAGGTGCTCCAGGCCCAAATACAAGCCCAGGGCTCCTCCAAGTCGGAAGGTCCTGCGAGTGATGATGAAGCACGGGCCAGAATAAAGACCCTCGAGGAACGGGTAGGGACGGTCGAGGGAAGTGTCAGGGAGGCTGCTAAAGCTGGAGCCGCGGCTGCCGGCGTATCATGGTGGAATGCCGGCAAAAAGGGTTTGACGATCAAATCCTCTGATGGACAGGATGTTACGAAGCTCGTCGAACAACTGGTGGAGTCCGCAGTGGCGATCCATAACCAGGACACGCTTGCAAAGCCCGATTTTGCTCTTCACTCTGGTGGCGCACGAATAATACCTTCATTGACAAGTCCCTCCTTCGAGGTACGACCGCAGACATGGCGGAGCCAGGTGGTTGGCGCGATAACCGGGAATGGCTACGCCATTGGTCGCCCGCCCATCACCGCTCTTCACCATGAGTCTCATAATGGACATTGTTGGCCGTTCGCGGGTTCGTCTGGCCAGCTCGGCGTGATGCTCGCTGCTCCCGCGTATATCAAGGAGATCACCATTGATCATGTCGCCAAAGAAGTTGCCTTTGACATGCGAAGTGCTCCTCGGCGAATGGAGGTTTGGGGTCTGGTTGAAGGGAGCGAGAACACCGCCAAGGTCAATGAATGGAAGGCTGAGAAGGCTCGGTTGAGGACGGAGGCTTTGGAGCGAGGGGAGACCGTTGAAGAAGAGGAATATCCGAAGTCTCTTCCAAAGTCGCCTATGTACGTTCGGATCGCTGCGTTCGATTACAATATCCATGCGCCCAACCCTGTACAGACTTTCCCTGTTCTGGATGAGATCCAGGATCTAGGTGTTGACTTTGGGATTGTAGCGTTGAGGATACTGAGCAACTGGGGAAGAGACGAGTTCACCTGTCTGTACCGATTCCGGGTACACGGCGAGAGACTGGGTGAAGTGCCACCACCTTACTCCGAGGATGTGTTGTTGGAGTCATGACTTTTTGCGTTTTCTTCCTTTGTTCTTTTTTTATTTCCTTCCGCTTCTAATCCGCTCACTTGTATGTTACTTATAGACGAAGTCTTGGTGTCGATCATTACACATGCATTCTGCTATCACTGTTCTCGCCAATGCTCACATTGTCAAATGTATCATATATATATATATCCTCACATCCATGCTGATAGGTATCAATTGCACTGGAGGGTTATTGTTAATCGTAACATATTTATCTAGTGACGAAATGAAGCTTATGACCTTTCATAAATTTGCGAACTCGTTTGTCCTGTGCCAAGAAACTTCCGAGTATTATGAACGAATATATAGAGCAGTATCTCAAACGTTCACTTGATATCAGGCTCGCATGACAGATGTCCTGCATCGGGTTCAGCATGAAGATCCTTCGGGCTAGACCTAAAATAAAAAATAGATAGTCTTAGGTAAAGGGCGACCTTGGATATGCCGATAGATTAATACCTGGAAAGTAATGATACAAACGTTGACGCTTGACGTACTACAGGTTATTCAAGCTGCCAGACTGTCGATTGGAACAAGATGCAACGCGTCTCTGGCGTGGGAATCTGAAATCGCGAGCACGTCTCTATCAATTACTCACATCCTATCCTATCATATCTAACAGTAATTGAGCCAATGATGGTCCGTGACAGTGAGACTGCACCTCAATTCAGAGTGTTTAACCGATATCTCTGCTTTGCGTTTTGCTTTATTTGAGTCAGCACATCTTGGAATATTACCAGTGCTTCGTTGTCGGACAGTCTCTTTCGCGAAAGCAGCGCAGGACGACCATTCTTTATTTTCAAACCTTGAAGGTCTGTCCTTTAGCTATCACTGTGCTTGCATTTCGCTCATGAAACCTGCAGGCTTGAGCTTGAGTTATCTTGGATATGTCTATCAAAATATTTCAGTTCTTGATATCTGATAGTTAGTCTGACGCCGCTGCGCTAGACAACGACGATGAGTGCTGAAGATATTTTCTTGCGAGGCATCTGGAAGCCTAGGTGCACCAAGTCCACGGGGGCGTCTATGCCGTTAACAGCATCGTGACTCTTCCGTTAGTGGATGACTTGCCTTTGTATTAGCGGCAATGTTGTCCGCAGCCTGATTATGCCCCAGACGTAATGTTTCTCGACGCCCTTCCCAAGTGTTTGGACGATGAACCTATATCAGGTGTTCCGGGTGTCATATATTCGTTGCTGGTCGCCCTTGAGGTAGGTTCATTATTGCCGGGGACTGAGCTGAAAACTCACCTAGATCCCTATCAGACGTCAGCGAAGTACAGCACCAGCGCCTCTGACTTATTAACGAAGACTTCGCCTATCATGCGGCAGATTGTCCTGTTAGTGCTCGATAACGAAGATGTCGGGAGCGATTTGTTCGCCTCAGGCTGTCGAGAGTTGCAGAGGTATTCATTCCTTCGCAATGTTCATATGCGAGGTCTGATCCAACCTTCAGCCATCTCACAGCTCTCCTTGATAATATCAAACAGGTTGATAAAAACTTCCATGGCATCAAACGATATTTCAGACGAAAGGCTTTGCGTGAACGAATGCGACAGTTGCAGGATGACATCGGCGTCATGAAACGAGACTTCCTGGTACGACCTGTGTCTTCTTGTATCCTTTATTTTCATCACTGCCGGACGTGTTTTAGGAGCATATAGCAATGGAGGATCACAAGCCCATGCCCAAATCCAATCGCTCCCATAAAATCTCTGTCGGAACAATGACCGTACATGAATACGAGGAAATAAGTTCTGACCTCAACTCGCGAATATCGGAGGATGAAGATCCAGCCGTCAAACCTGTTTACCAGGTTCCTCCAACCATGTTTGATGAAATTCGTCAGGTCTTCTGGGATCGCGGGAAGCCACTGAGTGATATAGATCACTTTTCTTCCCAGTACCCGCGTTCCGTTATTGACCATCTCCAACACTTGATTGTGCGTGTATTTCTAGCCTATACAGTTAACCTGGTATCGATGATATTTTTTTAGGATACAGAGCTCACGGGAAATGATCAAGAATATTGGCGAAGGCGGTGCACGAAGTGGATGCTAGCTCTGGTGAAGACGCATGGCATTCTCCCAACTTCATTCTCTTGTTTGGACGCTAAGAGCGAAGGTAGCACAGCTGTATGGGGTGGTGGTTTTGCGGTACGTGCAGTCTTTTAGGGTGTCGTATACCTTTAGATTCATGCTGCCTCAGGACATTTGGAAAGGCCGCATGGGTGATATGCTCATTTGCATCAAGGTGTTGCGTATATTCATTGATAATGGGATTGAGGAGCGTACACGAGTTATCAAGGTATGGTTTTTCGCCTTCTTATCCTAACAAATTGCTGATGGGTATGACCAGAATTTCTGCCGTGAAGCCCTGGTATGGAGAAACCTCAAGCATCCTAATGTCCTCCCGTTTCTTGGCGTGAGCACAGAGCTTTTTGCACCAAGCTTCTGCCTCATCTCCCCTTGGATGCAAAATGGGAATATTATGAGCTTCTTAGCTACGAATCCAACTCATGATCGACTGACTTCGGTATGAAGCTATATATTCATTTCCTACTTCGTCTCTGACCTGTTTGATGGGTAGATTAAGGAAGTGGCGAACGGCATGGCATACCTACATTCGTTGGACCCACCCATTGTGCATGCCGATATCCGCGGGGTATGTTCTCTACTTCAAATACTACTCGCGGAATGTTGAGTGACATGTCTGCAGGCGAATATACTGGTAACTGACGACTACCGGTGCTGCCTCGCTGACTTTGGGTTAGCTCTCACTGTGGAGACGCAAGCTCCTGGGAGTTCTGCACTGGCGCTGAGTGGGTCTATTCGATGGCTCGCGCCTGAGGTACTGGACATCCGACTGTTTGATTCCAAATACATCACTGCAAGAGACGTGTATGCTTTTGGATGTACGGTTATTGAGGTAATCCCTTCCGCTTATTTTGATGACTCCTGGTTAACCCGGCCTGAATTAAGATATATTCAGGGAAACCGCCGTTTTCGCATCTACGGACGGATGCTGCGATTATACATGAAGTGCTGACGAATGTCTGTACGGGGAAGACTAAACCGGGGGTGGGCGATTTAGGAAGAGTGGGAGAGATCGTAGACGGGTGTCTGGTCACGAGAGCACGAGATAGGAAGAGTGCGACAGAAGTGGTCAGGATGCTCGAAGAGTTCAAGCAGTGATTTATTGCTTAATGAGAACATCTTGCTAGCATGGACGATGCTCGTCAATTTGGTAACTCCAACTTGGCGCGATCAGCGTAACTTCATTTAGCCTCGACTTCAACTTAACGGTAAGGTTGGATACAGTGTGAATAGCGAACTGATAAGGAATCTGAACTTGAAGTTGGTATTAAAAAAAAGCTACACTTTTGCCGGTCCAGCAATTGTCGTTTGTACAGACTGGCGCTGGACTGGCGGTCTTTTACACAAACCCTAATCTAGGGTCACCTTTCTTTGTTCACCGACATCCACCACCGTTCGTAGCTGTTCGTGAAACTGCTAGAATGGCATTTGCTTCAAAGTATTGTATATTCTCGTGAAATTTACAAAGAAGTAACTGACTTTGATCTCCAGCACGTCAGCGTTTGGGTCCAGCGCGTTCGGAAAACCTGCAAGTGGCTCCTCAATCTTTGGAACGCCCAGCACAACGACGAATACAAATGCTTTCAGCGCATTCGGGCAGAGCAACCAGCAACAGCAGCAGCAGCAGCAACCAGCAACCAGTTCTGTGTTTGGCCAGCCCTCACAACCTACAACATCTCTGTTCGGACAACCATCTCAGCAACAGCCAGCCGCGTCGACGTCACTTTTTGGCCAACCATCGCAACCGCAGGCTACGACAACCACAAATCCACTATTCGGCCAGCCTGCTCAGCAGCAGCAGCCACAGCAGCAGACCACCACTTCTCCGTTCGGTCAACAGAACCAAAATCAAACTGGTACATCATTATTCGGCCAACCTGCCAAGACCGGGACTACCTCTCTGTTTGGCCAGCCGTCGCAGCCCGCTACAGGCACTACGTCGCTATTTGGTCAACCGTCACAATCCACAACGACCACAGGCACCACGTCATTGTTCGGTCAGCCGTCGCAGCAGCAAGCACCTGCCACCAACATATTTGGGCAGTCCACGGGTCAGCAGAACCAGACCCAAGGGTCATCGCTATTTGGTGGTAGCACCAGTTCTGCATTTGGTACGAGCGCGTTTGGGGGCAACAATCAAGCGCAACAGCAACAGCAGCAGCAACCGGCTGGTGGTCTTTTTGGCAATACTTCGACGAACGCTCTTCAGAGTCAACCGACCGTGACCTCTTTTGGTGGTGGAGGGTCATTATTTGGGAGGCCACAACAAACCTCGTCAGTTTCTTGTACACCGTTTGCAAAGCACTTATTGACGTTTATGGACAGCTTTGGTTCGACCGTTGGCACCCAAGCACCAGCCCAAGCCTCTGGCCCACCATTATTCACAAAAACCACCAAATTCAATGATTTACCAGATGAGATCAAACGTACATTTGAGCAAATCGAGTAAGCAATTGTCCCTCTTTCTTGTGGAGTAGGCCTCACCCGCTTTTTCGAAGATCCCACATCCAAGGTCGCATACAAATTAGTAAAGATCTTCAGCAGCGGCATCTTGGTGAGGAACCTTCGAAGGGCCAGGAGCTTATTCGCGGAGTACATAAAGTCTGTGTCCTTTCTTTCGTCATCGGATATCCAACTTACGATCATTCCATATAGGATCTTGTGAATACCGTCTCAACGATACGTTCCGACCTGCATTATACCAAGGATTTGAAGGCAAAAGCCGAGCAAGCAGTGGAGGACACGATTATATCAATGCGCATCATAGATGGTTTCAGGAATCCACAAGCCAACGGCGCTTATTTGAAAGATCACGCTTCATTCCCCTTTGAGTGAGTTGTTCAGTGTGTGACCTCATGCTTGAAATTGAATTGAGTCATGATTCTAGGTTCTTCAATCGACTGTCGAAGCAAATGTCCGAAAGGCTTGCTTGGTGTAAGAACACAATAGAGGTAAGCAATACATTAGCTCCATGCCTTTTCAACCCTGAGATGTTTCTTCCCCTAGCAAATTGAACGCAAACTGTCGTCGATGGCTCATCAGTCACAGTATACCCCTCACGGTAAGCATCCTTATAAATTGAACTTACTGCTGAATACCCATTGGTAATTTTAGGTATATCAGCCACGCTTCAAGTGCAGCATGCCACTTTCCTAGCACTGGCCAGTAAAACGGCTGTCCTGGATGCCGAACTACAGAAGATTAAGGTTTTGTACACCCAACTTTGGCGCTCTCGAACGGGTAGCGTAAGAGATCCTTTCAACGAGTTAGACATGGACAAAAATATTGCGAAAGGGTCTGATTTAGGTCTGAGTGGTCTCAGCGTCCGATAACATACCATGTTTACTCGTAGATTTTCAACGACTTGATTCCTTCTTCTTGCGTTATACTTCCTCTGCACTGTCGTCAAAAATCTCTAAATGAATGCAATTACTGGAGTCCGTATAATTATCCGAATAAATAAATAACGGAGCGGAAAACACGGCACTGCGACAAAAAAATTTACGCAAGGGTTCGTAATACTTTGCCAGTTTGTTCTAGAACCTGCAAACAACGGGTCAGGACGGGAAAAAATGTCTCAAGCAGACTAACCTGGTGTATATCTGGACGGTCTTTCGGGTTCACTTTCAGCATGCTGTCGATAAGATTCTTCAGACCCTGAGAGTAAGCTGACGGGGGATGATTGTAACGGGCGTTCAGGACTGCCATGGCTATTGAACCACCTTGCTCAGTAGTTTGCGTGTTCTCAAATGGTGAATGAGAGTAAGCCAGTGCGAATAGGGTGCAACCCAGTGACTAAGACGGCATCGGTCAACTCTAGAAATAGATGACCATGTAAACGTACCCAAATGTCCACTTTCTCATCCAAGGTCACGTCTGTTTTGACGTCGAAAAGTTCTGGGGCGCGGTAGGCCATGGTACTTTGCTCGACGGCCAAGTCCTGTTGCGCGCATTAGTGTGAAGGGAGGAATAGGAAAGAACTATCACTTACTTGTTGGAAGAGAGCCTGTGAGCGATTTTCAATGTGGATTCTAGCTTTCACAGTGCTCCCAAAGTCCATTAAGACGGGTGTCACCCCATCGTCAGCAATCATAACATTGCTTCAGACGGCGTTAATGGTGAGAACATAAGAATGTATATCGAGTCTCACCCCGGTTTCAAGTCACGATGCGCATAAGGGACGACTTCTGTCGCACCTGTCGCTGCTGTGTTTTGTGAAAGTTCTTCATCGCCGTCAAACACAACATCCCCTTGGTCTTCGACGCGATGCTTCGTCACTAGCGGAATCGTTGTGGAATCGTATGAATATCCTCCGTCTGCATCTCCCTCCGCTTGCGGAAATCGTTCGTCATCATCAGAGTGACGAGAAGAAGCTTCTTGGGGTTGTGGTGACGCGCTATTCTGCCTTGACACGGGGGCCGGTCCAACGGGGGCCCGATACGTGTGCATAGCTCGCACAGCCAGGCATGTACCTTTGAATAAACGCACCATCTCTTGTTCAGGGAAGTGTGTGCCATTAACGACGTTGGCATTTATAGCGTCCTGTAGGTTGCCTTTCTGTATCCGACATAAGGACCAGACACGTTTGCGAATTGGGAGTTTAGACGTACTTTGTATAATGGTAGGAACAGGTAGACAATTTTCCCTTCGCCGTCAGGATCCTGGACAACTGCCGAGTCCTGCAAGGAAAAAATAAGACGAAAACCATTCGAGCAAGACGAAAACACGGACCAGTATTCGTATAATGTTTGGATGCCTGCAAGTGAATGATGGTGATCAAACGTCGGAACAATTGGCAGTTCACGCCCACCTGAATCTTCTATACGCCTCCACCTCTCGCATAGCTTCCTTTACGCCTTCTGTGCCAGTAGGACACCGAATTTTCTTGAGGGCGAATTGCCGCTAAGTATGACTTTCCGGTCATTCACAAATTCGCGACCAGTGCAGCTGCATGCTTACTCCGCTGTGTTCGTCCTGCGCCAAGTATACAAAGGAGAAACCTCCTTCTCCCAATACTTTTATTATGTTGACTACAATGCAAATGAAGCTAAACTCAAGTTTGCGAGCAACGATGGTACTGACACGTTCGTCCGTTTATCTTGACCTTTGCTGACTGCTGGCAGAGGCAGGAGGAAAGAGCCCATATTGCGTCCTTTGCCTGGTCCTTGAAGTTGTCCAGAGCGCGCATGAACTGAGGAGGTATCGCCATGGTGAAGAATGCAATCGCTGCGAACGTTGAGCGACTCGCAGTATCACGTCCGCTTACGTCATCGACCTCCCAATATGTAAATTATGCAACAGAATAAAACACAACTAATCTTCCCATCCACCCATCTCGCGTTCTCTCCTCATTCGTCGCATCTCCCTTCGCTCCACATCAGTCATCGAAACCCATTCCGTCATTCCTCCAACCTCTTCAATAAGTTCTTCTTCCCATTGTTCCTCTCTCTCTTTTTCTTTCTTGGTCTTCTTCGGGGGCGGTGGAGGAGGCAGTGGTGGCGGCGGTGTGCGTCTGTTCGGATGTAACGGGGCAATACGTGATAATGTAGACTTGCTGGATTTGAGGTAGGGGGAGTAGGCTGTCCCGGGTATCGACTGTCCAGGTCGTCCCACAGGAAACGGAGAGCTGGGTAAGGAGTTCACGCGACGAATGAGCTCACTCATAGGTGTTGATTTGAAGCGAGGAGCAATCGAGTAACGAGAAGTGAGAGATGACTTTACTCTCGGCGTATTTGAATCGTGCATGGTGCTCTTCTCTTCTGCTTCTACTCTGGAGGGCTTTGGTTGTATGTTCTCCTGCACGAGCCGATTAGTGTTGAGACAAAACACAAAGCAGCCAACCATTTACCTTATCACATTCTTTCGCTGTTTCACCGTCAGTGCCCGCAGGTCCCGTTTCAGGTGCGGTCTGCTTTTCAGGCTCTTCCGCTTCCATAACCACGTCGTCGAGATCAAGCCTTGCGGAGGCACTTAGTTGTTCGGGAGTATCTTCATCGTCAGATAAGATAACCGTCTTCGCTTTGGCCTTGGATTGACCAGTCTTGCCCCCACCCTCTGTCTTCCGTTTCTTCCTCGACGTTTTTCCCGTTTTTTCGCCGGCTTCATCATTAGTCGCCTCCTTGCGCTTTCTTCCTGGTTTGGAACGGACAGGAGGGTCTTCGACCGTCATTGAGGGACCACTCGAAGAGTCCACTTGGTCAAGCATGATGTTAGGCTCTTCGGGAATGGAGAACGGTTCTAGCTCTTGGATGCTATCATCTTCGACAAATTCGCTGCTCTTGAAAATCTCTTTTTCCTTCCCTTTGCCCTTCGTCTTCTTCGCCGCTGCGCCAGCTTCCGGCTCCTTGGTTTTTTTCCCCTTTGACCTCGATTTCTCTTTAGACTCTTCGTCCTCGTTTTTCTTCTTTCTTCCCTTCTTTGCAGCCTTGCCTTTCGTAGGCGGTATGGGAGGACTCAGTGATGGGATGTTACCCTGATGGGAATGATCCTCCGCTGCTTTATCGAGGCCAAGTGAAGAAGACGCGAAGAACCCAGAAGGAGGTATATCACTGTCTAATTGGTCGTAGACGTCGTCATCTTCGATGGTACGCAGCCGTCGGGATGGTAAGGGAGATGAATCTCTAGGGCTCGTGTCGGGTTCTATGAGGGTTGCAATCGACGGATGATCGTAGTTGGCTCTCATGTCTTCGTCATTGAATAGAAAAGAAGGATGATTTGCGTTCTTGGTTGCCGGAGATATAGGTTGCGAAGGGGAATATTGGGGAGATTTGCTAGCGTTATGTGGTACCTGCTGTGGTTTAGAGACTTCCTTTTCTTTACGTGCCTTGGGTTTGCTCTTTGGAAGCGAATTCAGCTCGTCGCTGTCGTCGTCGGAAGAGATATCGATGACGCCTAAGGATATTCCAGAAGCAATGGGACCCTTCGAAGAAAGAGAGCCTGATTCTGAAGGCTTAGGCACTCGGGAACGCATCTTGGCGCGATCTGCGATGCTCAAGACACTTGCCGCAAAGGAGGAGTCGCCTCCGGAGATGTCGCTGATCGACTGCGCTTGTTTCATCTTATATATGGGCCGAGGTCGAGGACGCTGCGGCTTCGGCGGCTCTGACGGGATTTCGGTATCTGGGTGCGAGGAAGTTTGCGGTCTACTAGTAAACACCGAAATGTTTTCAACGTGAGATGACGGTTTGCTTGTATAATCTGAAATATGAGAAGAGTCTCCCTCGTGGAGTCCCAAAATTGGAACGGTGTCATTGAGAGCCCGTCTTTGGATCGTCTTTGCGGGTGCTGTAAGGCGATGTCGACACTTAGTGAGGCCAGGATGTGGCAGAGTTTGTACGTACCAGGAGAGCCAAGAGATGGCAGTGGAAAGTATTCGTCCTCGCCTTCGCTGTCCGCAACAATGTCGTTTTCTAAGTCCATCGAGGAGTGAGGTGGTAGAAGTACACGAGCACTTGTCACACGACACGCTTGGACGCGTCACTACACGTGACTCGCGATTGTGTGACCGTGACTTAATTGGTCACCTCCCCCGGACTTCGGCCCGAACTCCATGTCATCCCAACGACCATCCATTCCCAGACCGCCGCCTTCTCCTTTGCGACCAGGGTCACCACCTGTCAATCCATCTCCTTTGAGCTCTCAGACACCTTCTACAGGAGCTTTACTAAGTGCGAGACGCCCAACACCGGCGTCTCCACCGAAAACACGAGCCCGAGATCTGCTACGGAAACATTATGGCCTAGGTGTTGGTCTACCCCCTGCGCGACCTGGAGTTCCTAATGATCCTATGAATATGGGTGCGTCATTAATGTTGGCTGCGTGATGATCGACTTATATGAATGAATAGATTCGCCTGCGTTCGACGCCAAGGCGTATTATGAACAATTAATTACCACATCAACCCTGCCCGCATTGCTAAAGCAAGAAAACGAACTCGTTTCAGGTGAGATGTGAAGGAAATACGTCACATTCGTTTGAATTGACCCAGTTGACAGAGATACGGGAACTTGACAGCGAACGCCAGTCATTGGTTTACAACCACCACCACGAGTTGATAGCTGCTAGTGATACCATTGCTGCTGTGAGGATAACTCTCCCTAAATATTCTTTTTGCTTTACTCATCTTCCATTAGATGAAAAGTCGGGCAGAGAGCCTGGATGCCGACCTTGATCTGCTCAAGGCAGCCTTCTCCGAGATATCACGTCTCGCAGAAGAGGTTACAGTGCAAAGTCAATCTGCGGAAAACAAAGAAGATACTCCTGTTTCTAGTTGAGTGCCCCCTATCAACACTTCTGGAGGCCGTGAGGTATAGGATCGGAACCTTGGGGTCGTCGTATTGTCATACCACTAATTCACGATATCACACTATGTATGCAACCTGTACCACTGGTATAGAATCCGAGTAAGATACCGATTCTCTCGGCAGTACAGCTCGTTACGTTCCTTTCCTGTGGCAATTACCTTCAACCCAAGGGGACTTGTTGTATGCTCGCCACCCATTGCTCGGACAGTCCCATGCCAGTTGAAGCACCCAAACAGGATGTGGTATTCAAAGCCCATGAAGGGGATCGTACTAGCTACTAGGGGCTCGTCAAGGTGATAGAGACTTGGGCTTTTCCGTTCGTCGCTTCTTCCTGGTAGGAACCTTTCCTCCTTTCGGAGGAGGGTTCTGTGACGAAGATTTAGAGGCAGTTCGGTCTTGTAGGCCTTCAGTCTTCTGTGACGTGGCCTCACGCTTTGTCTTTCGCGCTAGGAAGGCTGCCTGCTTCAGTCTCTACAACAGCAGTGATGTTTGAATTTCTGTGTCACATAGCAATACAACCACGTACCCTTTTTTCCGCTTGAGATGCACGCCTTGTGTTCTACTACGTTGTCAGAATTGATGAATCGATGCAGGGACCTATGCATCCTCCTCCTCACCTTTTTCTTTGCACGATTGGAAAGTCCTTCCGAGGACTCGTTGACATCTTTCGAAGACGGAACATGCTCCCTAGCATCGTCCTGGGGGCTCGCTAGAGCAGAGCGTTGTTTGAATTTAGAGAACCTTCGAATATGATGCTGTATATGTTTATTGAGTGCAACACTAACGGCTTGGGAAAATGATACATGCTTTAGACTGTAGATGAATTTGGATCATCGACGGGCCCTTGAAAAGTTTTGCTGGACAAACGAAACATGCTGTCATGTCGATGTCTTGGGGGCTATTGTAGAGAGGATTTTCGAGGATTTGGGCTACTGTCCTCACTTCTGCCTCGTCATCGTCATCCCCGCTACCGTCTTCAACTTCCACTTCCTCTGCTTGGGCTTCATCCTCAGAAGAATCCGAGCTTGAATCAGACTCGTCTGAATCGGTATCCGGGATACCAAGCGCTTGCTTGAATTCACCGTCGATTCCCAAGGCCTCGTCCTCGGCTTTCCTTTTTAAACGCCTGTCCACTCTTTTAAACATGGAGGAGAAAAGTAGATGTTTTTGAAATTGATCGAAGAACGGAAGTTGCCGAAAAACTTTCTCCCAGCCATTCGCGCTTGACAAGGAAGGTAGTCCATGTACAACGTCCACCGATGTGCTGCGTTACGTGGTTCCCTTCTATCCGACCTTCGTGTCGCCCACTGTGTCCATTCTCAAGCCGACTCACCCAAACATAACGACAGGCAGCAAAGAACACCGGCAGGCGTCCAGCGTTCGAAATTCCAGCGTCAGCCTCAAAAATTCCACAAACAGCCATCGCCTCCCGTCGATTTCGATTCTGTCGAAACTTTGGCAAAAAGGCTTATTGAAACATCTGATCAGCGTGAAGTCTCGGGATGGAAACACACAAAATCACTACGTGGAGACGAAATGCGTCTAGCTTCCAGCATAAAAGTGAAGCAGGACATCCCTCGGTTTTCTACAGAGAAGCAGGCAATGGAAGCAGTTGATCCAATGGATCGATTCGAGGCGTTAGCCGATTACGAGGTAGTTCCAGCAGTCAAGGTAACTCCGGGAACCTTTGTAGAGATCAGAAGGTGTGTATTCCTTGGCTGGCGTTTTGTCCGTTTCTTATCCTGATTCAGGAATTCTTGTGTTGCAACTGGCATTGTCTTGACGAGCTCTATAATAGCTCGCCGAGAAGTGACTGTGTCACTAACGGAAAGAGGAGAGATGTTGCATCATCAGCCAGACGACATTACCTTTGCTGTCCCGGGCGTCGTCTCTGAGGACCTGATACAACGCAGCGGCCACAGCGATTTTTCATCCAATAACAAGGAACACCATGCTCGCGTACAGATCCTCAAACAATTGAAGGATATCGGATCTTTAGTCAACGACCTTCGAGTCCCTGTACTCACCACCCTTTCCACCTTGTATCCCACTCTGCGAAACTCCAACCCAGAGAAATGGGGACTGACCAACATATCTGAACTCACAAGAATGTTCAAACGTAACCCTACGTTTGTTGATATCTTCGCCGTCCATCTCTGGGTGTGGAACAACCTGGATAAGTTTTCGCCTGCCGCCACTTATTCCGTTACCCAGAACATACGCATCCGTCCCAAGAACCACTACAACCGTATAAAAAATATCACCACTTGGTCTCATCAGAAGGCCAGTCCCATCGACTCTTTTGCGATGAAAGCCAGGCCTGTCATACAGAAAAGCCGTCGACACCAAGCTGAATCCATCGGTGAATCCCCTTCGTGGATTCCTGGTAACCATGAATGGACGCACACCGACCTTCTGATCATTTCGTACCTCTTGGATGCGCTTCGTGCAGAAGGCGAGGGCCATAAAGAGCCCTACATATTGGGGCAGAGTGCCATCTTGAAGAAGGTGGACCCTGATGTTATCTTGGTAGATCAGGATACTATATATCAAACCCTTCTTGGCATTGGTGTGGCTGCTCCCTGGCATGACATGACCGCTATCACCCCGACGGACGAAGGAGACCCAGAGCATGAAGCAGCGATTGTGGCTCGCTCGATGACTACGGCACCGTCATCGGATGTCCTGGGTCCTGAAGATCTATACCGCACTGATCCCCTCCAGGCCGTCCGCCACGATTTCGGTGACATGAACGTGTATGTCATCGATGATCCAACGGCCAAGGAACTTGATGATGGTATATCTGTTGAGAGAATACCTACGGAACCCGATGCCTATTGGCTCCACGTCCATATCGCCGACCCAGCCTCTCTTATTCCGCCGACACACATCTTTGCTGCACAAGCATTACGAAGAGGACAAACATACTATTACGGAACACGTACATTCCCAATGCTTCCGGCCGCTTTCACGGGTTCGAAAGAGTTTGGGTTATCTTTGGGAGACCTTTTGGAGTCCGGGAAGTCTCAGCGCGTCCTGACCTTCAGTTGTAAAGTCAACCTCAAGGGCGACATACTCGACTACAAGGTCCGAGGCGGCTTGGTAAAGAACATCAATCTCTTGACATACCACTCTGTCAATGACGCTCTGGGATATCCTCTTCATTCCAATGTTTATCCATTTGGTGACAAACCCCCTCTTTCAGCTCGTCACTCCTTGTCCGATAAACACGTCGAGGAGCTCCGTATGTTAGATCAGATTGCGCGTGCATGTGTGGCGCGACGGTTCAGGGACAACATCTACATTACTAGTAGCAGCAAAGCCGATATTCAGTTCGACGACGTTTCCTCGATACGCTCTCTCACGATGGATCCTGGGCATTTCCGCGGGTTCGTTGGCATGGCTTACTCGGTTGAGGACGCCAAACGGGCAGATTCGGGTGCACGCAGCCTCGTTGCTGAGTCAATGAAGCTTGCGTGTCGTGTGGCATCGCGATTTTTCTTAGAGCATAATATACCGGCCCTTCGGCGCACTCTGCAAGCACCAACGCATACATCGGATACAGATCTGCAAAAAATTCTTGACATGAGAACTCCAAACGCCTATGTCGAGCGTACATCCGCCCTTCCCTATGTCCTTGCAGAGTCGAAGTCATCGTACTCACTGGAACCTCGTGGACACCACCAAATAGGTAGTCCAGATGGTGAAGGATACGTGCGGGTTACTTCTCCCTTGCGACGTGCGGCTGACTTGCAAGCACATTGGCAACTCGTCAATGCCCTACGTGGCACAAGGAAACCGTTATTCAGCCCCGAGGAATTGATGCAGTACACAGAAGTCTTTTGGACAGCTGATCGTTACAACAAGCGCATGGAAGGCCGTAATCGTGCGCTCGGGCAGGTTTATTATCTGCAGCAATGGTTAGCAAATCCTGCTCTGCGTGCCGACCGGCCCGATCCCCTGCAGAACTTGGAGGGAGTCGTGATGGATGTTCCCTTCTCGCATGTCAGTACGAAAAAGTATCTTACAGTGGTACAAATCGAGTCGCTGGGTTTGCGGGCATTCCTTGGAGATATGGTCAACATTGACGATGCACCACTTGGTGCAACGGTTCCCATGAAGCTCAGTCATGTTACGACTGGATGTCGACCGATGATACACATGTCGCTGCGATAGATTTTAAGCATGGCAGGAGTGTATATTTTGTAAAGTATGGCTTTGTATAATACACATCACCACTCTTAAAAGTCGAACATTTCGATCTAATCTAATCTAATGTGATCTCGTACGATTTTTTAAAAACGATCTCACGGAGCAAATAAAATAGAACGGCTTTACCAGCAACCACCACTTGCCATGGCTGAGGTTTTCTCCAATGTCTCCGCCGTTCTGAAGGATAACTGGCCCGAGTACCTCGCCAATGCTCAAATTCCAAGTTCTCGCTTCATTCTCCTCGCCCTAATAAATATCCCCGTTCTCGCCGTCGTCCTCAACGTTCTTCGACAACTTGTTCGTCCAATGCTCCCCTTTTGTCCGCCAGCTCTCGTTGATTTCTTTTCCAGCTGCCTCAAGATACCTCCAAACCTCCCGTTGTCTTCCATTGGCTTCCATATATAGGCTCTGCCATCTCCTATGGCAATGACCCTCTCAACTTCTTTTTCTCCTGTAGAGAGAAAGTGCGTTGCCTTCAGTTTTCAGTCCTGCCAACCTCACAGCTCGCTAGTACGGCAATGTGTTTACCTTCATACTCTTTGGTCGACGTGTGACCGTGGCCCTTGGAGCACAGGGAAACGATTTCGTCCTTGGTGGTAAATCGATCGTCTTCAACGCGGAAGATGCCTACGGAGTAATGTGGCCTTTTACTGTTTTCCGCCTTTTCTGATCCACCTTTCGCAGGCATTGACGATCCCTATCTTTGGTGATGATGTTGTTTATGCCATTCCCAACGATCAGTTCATGGAACAGAAGAAATTCGTCAAAGTCGGTCTCTCGACTGACAACCTACGCGCTTACGTCGGCATGATTGAAGACGAGGTTGAAGAATTCATCAATAACGACACGTCTTTCCGGGTCTATCAGGGGAATGATATTGAGGAATGGGGTTCCTTCGATGTCTCGAAAGTGATGTCTGAAATTACCATCCTCACTGCTTCGCGGACATTGCAAGGAAAACACGTCAGAGGCAACCTGAACAAAACCTTTTCCCAGCTGTTCAACGATCTTGATGGAGGCTTCACTCCTGTCAACTTTCTTTTCCCAAACTTGCCTATGGAGAACTCAAGGAGGCGAGACCGTGCTCACAAAAAGATGAGTGAATTCTATGTCAACATTATCGAGGAACGTCGGAAGTCTGGGAATCTTGACGTGAGTTCCGCTTGTCGACAAAATTATTTTGATTCTCACGATATTGGGTAGGAATCGGATATGATAAGTGCCCTCCTCAAACAGAAATACCGCAGTGGAAAACCGGTTTCCGACAGTGAGGTTGCTCACATGCTCATTGCTCTCCTCATGGCAGGCCAGCACACGAGTCAGGCCACTGGCGCTTGGGCGATTCTTCATTTGGCAGACCAACCTGACTTTGCGTAGGTTGTTTCTCGTTGTAGCTGGTTGCACTCGTAGCTCACTGAACCACTCTTTCAGTGAAAAGCTTTACAAAGAGCAGATCAAACACTTCGGCACTCCAGATGGTTCGATTCGGTCTATGACGTTTGAAGAGCTGCGGGAACTCCCCCTCTTGGATGCATTGATTAGAGAAACGCTGCGTCTTCACCCACCAATTCACAGTATCATGCGCAACGTTCGTGATGACGTTCCAGTTCCTCCCACGTTATCTGCTCCTTCCAAAGACGGCGTCTATGTTGTTCCCAAGGGCCACTGGGTTTTGGCATCCCCCGCTGTCAGCCAAACAGATCCCCTGATTTGGAAGGACGCGATGACCTTTGATCCCTACCGGTGGGCTGATCCTGAGGGTGCCGCAGCCCAGGCCCTCAAAACGTATGTTGATGAGAACGGCGAAAAATACGATTATGGCTTTGGTGCTGTAAGCAAGGGGACCCAAAGTCCTTATCAACCATTCGGTGCCGGTCGCCACCGGTGTATCGGGGAACAAGTATATTATTCTTTGATCGCAGCGATTCTTATTCTTACTGTCCATTCACTAGTTCGCATATCTTCAACTGGGAACCATCTTGTCCACGTTGATTCGTGAACTTGAGTTCCGTCTACCAGGTCCTGTTCCTGAAAATAACTATCATGTACGTCTCCACTAAGGAAAAAAAACCTAACTAATGTTTTAATGAACAGACTATGATTCCTATGCCGAAGGAGCCCAGAAGTGTCCACTACAGACGGAGGAAGTTTGCAAATAGAGCATAACGCCTAGGTTACTGCATGTTATTGTTTGTTATTGGCGACACTTGGGTTGGCGTTACGATAAATTTATTCATCTATACCATAATGACCACACCGTGCGAGAGATACAACATTCGACATTGAGTCGCTAGTCATCATTGTCTTCGTCTTCTTCATCGCTTTCAACGCCAATTACACCACCATTTCCTCCATCTTCATGCTCTCTTAGTACCTTGCCTGCTTCCTTTAGCTTCGTCCCAAATGCCTTTCGAGCGCCGAAATTAGCGCCAACGTCCCACACTTGAAGTTTAGCTTTGGATCCGCCAGCGGCTACTGTGAGAGGATCATCAGGGGAGAAGGTTGTGGAAAAGACCTTGCCCTGTATATAAAGTTAGTCAGGGATACGCTCGACTATGGATGCAAAGACTTACGACGCCAAGATCCCTGGAGGTCACTAACGACACATTCATCTTACCACTGGAGTCATCGACATTCCATATCTTCACAAGCTTGTCAGCTCCACCAGTCACTATGCATCCCCGGATATGGGGGTTGATGTCAAGCGCGGATGTGGCCCCATCGTGTGCCGAAAGAGTGAAACGTGCCGGTGATGGTGTTTCTAAATTTGAAGGAAGATTGCGGACGTCGTAATTGAGTACCAGCCCATTCTCCAAAGCGACCTAAGCTTAGGTCAATGAATGTTCATGATAATTTGTAAGGGGTACTTACGTAGAATCCTGCCTCTTCCCAAGGGTCCCATCGTAGAGCCTCCACATCGCTCCCAAGGAAAGCACCAACGCCAGAATCTGGTGACCGTGAATCGAATGTCCGGACAGTGCGATCGTAGCTCCCCGTAAGGAGTACACTAGGATTTTTCTCGTTCCATTGCACCGCTTGCACCTTGTCCTTGTGGACATCAAAGCTTCGAATCGCACCATCGGTATCATCCATAGAAGGGCCTCGGCTTAGATCCCAGAGTTTCACGGTCTTATCTGCGCTGGCACTGGCAAGTAGGTTCCGTTGAACCTTATTCCAGCTCAAACCCAGTACTGCATCGACATGATAGCCTTTTTCGATGGACCGCGACTTCATTTTCTTCTTCTTCTTTTTCCCACTTCCTGAGGGCACTGGTACGTGAGCTTTTGTAAGGTCGGGTCTGCCGAGCATAGTGTTTGGATATATGGATTCGACGACGTCTAAGGACCATATCTCGATCTCAGGATCCATGGTACCGACAGCAATGTAATTGCCAAAGCCGGTGCTGGCTGGGTCGTTGTTACTGGAAGTGGATGCTGGAGGAAAATCAAGCCACTCGAGGCATAGAGGAAAAGCAGGGAGCATGAGGTCGTGATGAACATAAATATTGTCTTGCGATTCTTCGTAGATGTATATCTCTAGTTGAGATATTTCGTCTTCGGTTTTTGCAACCACAAGTAGATTATCTGTAGGGAGGATTTCGAGGTCTTCACGTTCATTATCATCATCGTCCTAAATACAAGTTACAATTATGCGCCTCTGAAAAAAAAAACCAACAACGAACCTCTTTCAGTGTGATGTAAGGATCCTCAGAGTTATCCTTGTAGTAAGTGAGACCTTTTATGTTGCTGAATGGTCCAATAGCTATATCAAATGGTTATCGCCCTTTCCTGTGAAAAGGCAACAAACGCACCATCCGTTTGTACGTCGTCGTCGTATTCGTCAAGCTTATATTGAGATAGATTGTCCGTATTTGCTGTATTCGACGTCTCATCTACATCCATTGCATCGCTGTCCTCGCTGTCCTCAACAATAATCGGTTCATTATCTCCCAGCCTGAGATGGGATTTACTCACTCGACCCAATTGGCTTCGTCGTCATCTTCTCCTTGATCATCTGCCTCGACACCCTCTGCCCCCCTACCCATTAATTTTGCTGCTTCGTGTGCTCTTTGTAGCTCTACACGAGCGTCCTCCAATTCGATCCGTGCGAGACCACTGACCCGCTCTAGCTCTTGGTCATCCAGAACGTATTTTGAGGGTATTCGTGCGGAGGCGCCCCGTCGCACCCATGTCACAGCTGAGATAAGACTACTCATTGCGGGCACAACAAGCTACAATATGGGAAAGCCTGGCGGGAGAGCCCAGTGAAAAGTCAAGAATCGAGGGAAGAAGGAAAATATTTTAATGCACATGATCCAATCGGTAACTACTATAATAACCGGCCAATTGCCGAACTCAAACTTTGCTCTCCGCCACGGCCGTCATCTTACATACATGTATATATGATTTTTTGCCTGGTACTCATACGGATAAATAACTGGTAAGAGGCATAAAATATCCATTCCCTCCCTTAAAATTTACATTCCTAGCCATGATTTCATTGCAGACCATCCTGAACGGTGATGGGGACGCGTGATTTCCCAGCTAATAGTAAAGATAAGTAAAAATACTAATGATAAGCGTGGAATGTGAACGCACTGTACAATCAGGTCTCCCCTTGCGACTACCTGCCCGTCCAGTAGGATCGGCATACCTCCGTCCTTTATCTTGTACTGACCATGTCGCCTTTTCTCCTTCCCATAGCTAATACGAGCAGATAGTGTCGTGTTGTCCAGGCCAGTGAAATGTATACGCCCATCCTTTCGCTGAAGGTTTTCTGACCAAGGCACCTGGACCTTCATGAGGAGATCTTGTCCGACACGAGCAAAGGCGTCGTGGGCAACTTCCTGTGCAACGAAGACGATATCCTGGAAGGAACCGTCCCTGCGTTGGTGTCCGACGTTCGTGAAGACGAAGCTTGTGCCATCCTCACAGCCAGGCGGAATGTGCACGTCGAGCACGATGGTTTCTCTGATACCAGAGAGATACGATCTCGTAATCCTAAACCGGCACTCTTTACCAAAGAATAAATCCTCTAGTGTGAGGGCCAAGGAATATCTCCATATCTTGGAGCTCCCTGTGCCGATTGACGATATCGGGTGCCGATGCAAGTGAGTGGCCGAGATATTTGGCTGATGTCTATTCAACTGTGGCCGTACGACGGTAGGGATTCCCTTCCAATCCGACTTGCGGGCCCGAGCCTCCTTTGTTGCTCTGCAAGTGTGTCACTTAGCGCATGTTCAGAGAGAGCGGCATAACGTACCGATCATGAGCATAAAATGCCCGCGACTTTGGAGCTTTTGATTTCCTTGAGGATGCCCTTGCGGGCGCGTGGTCGGGCTCTACGCTGATCCACTCTTCGTTACCGACGTTTGCCTCTGTAGACGACGAAGTCTGATGCGGGGAATATGGATGGTTGGACCGCTTCTCCGGTAACTTTTGGGAGCTGCCTGGTGGACTTGGCGGTGCAGTAGTGGAGGACTCTACACTGGCCGCCCCCGCAGCAGAGAAGAAACTGGCAAGCGTATCGGTGGAGTGACTGGGAGCGGTGTTATCCGTGACAATAGACACTGATCTTGTCATCCTCGAAGGGCTTGTGTTGTGAATCTGAGTCTGCAAAGGCTGCGAAGTCGGTGGACGTCGCATCAATGCCCTGTAAGCTCGGTTTATCTACGCGTACAAGTTACTCATTGGGCAGAGATAGACATTCATCAATAACATACTTGAACAAACCGTTCTGTCGCCCTGCGAATGTCGTCCGGGTTCCGATCAGGATGCCATTTTAACGCCTATAAGCTCAGTTTAGCACAGGCAAACCACTGACTAACAGCAGTCATCATACCTGCTTCTTGTAGGCACTCTTGATCTCTTCCCTTGTTGCCTCGGGCGGAATTTCGAGGATTTCGTAGTGATTCTGTTCCACTAGTGGGGGCGACATGATGTGGAGACGTCCTTCCCCCTCTCAGTCCTATATACTCGAGCACGACAACTTCGATCCGATACCCTTTACTTTCCGATTGGTTACACGGGAGTCTATACCATATGGTGTAGGCTGTGATTCTGAAATGAGCATTTTCATGGTACATCCCGGAGATGAAACAGTAAGTAACCAAGATCTCCCGATCAAGTTCAGAATTAACTATACTTCAGGTTCAAGGGCGAACGTCTCCTTCCGACTAACGGCTATCATCACTTTCATTATGCAAATTGGAGAAACATTTGGCCACTGCCGGGTTATTCGTTCATCTCTGTTTCTATTGACCTAAGCGAGCTGAAAAGACACCGTTCCCGAGCATCGATCTGGACTTATCAGCCGGAACGAAGAAATATACCTAGTTACCATATCTGGACTGCTTCTCGCCCTCAAATCGTCGTCCTTTCAATGCGTATAGGGTTATCGTGATGTCTGATAGATCGCTCCGAGTTGAAGCGGCACAGTGTCTTCATGGTTCAGTTTTTGGTCACTCCGCCGTTTCTCCGTTTCCGAATTGCTGCGGAAATGTCGACTGTTTATGTCCTTCATTAACAAGGAATTCAATGTTCCTCTAGTCGCATCAAGTTCCAACACTTGAGCTTCTCCTCTGGTCGCTGTTTGTTTCTACGCATAATCAATCTATGTAGTAAGTAACTCATTAGCACCTTATCAAGTTTGATACGATCTTGTTTCAGTTTCGGCGGGCGCTCCATCTCGACCTAACATGGCTAAAATTCACACTGGCTTCTAAGCATCGCAGCAGTCTCTTCCCTTTACGTTACAGCACATGCCGTCTCGCTGCGGAGTCTATTCGGAGGCTCTGCACATGTTTGGTATGTCACCTTCCGTGCCAGTTGAATGTAAAGCGTCTTTTCTTAGAGGGACCCAGAAGGTCAACAAAGAGGCTCAGAGAACACGCGTTTCCGGGCAACCTGCACAATCGCTCGAGGCTGTCCACTGAACTTTGCACAATAGGACATATATGTCGTGGATCTGTCATAACAAACTTTTCTAGGAATAATCCCCGATCTCTATCATGGATGGAAGCTCTTCGTCTCGTGGAGCGTGCATGTCCTACACATGAGCCAGTGTCTTCCCCCCACCAAATGCCGGCGGGATGCCACCGAGGGGTTTCATCATCGACCGAAGCTGTATTTTGTTGTTGGATGGAAATCACCTGCACGACGTCGCCATGAATCCGTGCCTTCTAGCCCTAGCTTTGGTCCTTTACTCGAATGCGAAGCATAACTGCGAGCACGCGCAGCCGGGTGTGACAGCAAGACCGTATCGTTCTTCCATGCTTCTTTGTATCATCCCATTCGTTTATGCGTACTTACCAGTTAGTGTCATTATCATGCCCTGGAACTTCTTGAGGTAGAGGGTTTGCCAGGTCGATGCGATTCAATCTTACACGTCAACGTTGTGTAATTGAGTCCGCTCCTACGTGTGTCCTGGGTCTTAGAGATCATACTGAATGCGTACCTCGCCTCTAAGGGCCTACATGTGTGTGGCTGAATACGCTATTCGAAGATCGCAAAATGGGAATGTCCTTCATTTTCCTGAATCCTGAGGACTGAGTATTGAATTCTGATTCTTGAAGGGGGACTAGTTCTTTTTCTGGGCCGTCGTTTCTGGAACACGTCCTGCACACCTCAGTCAGACGAAAGCAAGCGTATATTGTGGGTGTTTTACTGTTGCTGTGCCAGTGACGCCAGTGGCACTTGCCAGCGCCGCCTCAAAAAATTCAATTGTCGGACATTGGGTGGGATTGTGAGACATAAAGCGGTGAAATGCTGCAGACGATGAAATTGTCTGGTTTTTTTGCACAGCGAGGCTGGAAACTGCTCTGTAGATTCGCGCCTTCAACCATTTACTCTGATCGACCCGGCGGCGCTGAGTGGTTCGCCCTGATCGGCGAGCGACCAAAAAGGGGCTGGATTAGAAGAGGTGTATTTGTACCTGTTGAATCTGAAAGACGTCGCATAGTTGAAATTGTAATCTGACGTGAAGCAGGGAACGTAAGTTGTCACTGCTCTTCCACCATCGACGGCGGCCCAACTAGCAAATACCGTGGCGACTCACGTCGTTTCGATTCATGCATCCCCTACCCACTATTTCGCTGTAACTTGTTCTACCTTTGTACTTCTTCCATTCATTTCGGCAGATGAAGTCGAATCTCGACTTTCGCCTAGTACTGCCGAGCGTTTGCATTCTCTCGTTATTGCTGGAATATGAGGTCGCAGCATATACCGCTCTTCCGAGGTCGGCTAAATTTCTCTTCTCCTCTCTTCTGCTAATTTATTGGACGCGTAGGTGGGGCCAGGCCGTGGCCGTACTTAATGACTGTCTCTTCGTTCATGGCGGGAAGACAGACGAGTATAATTCATACTCGTATACACAAGCACCAACTAACAATGATTTACTTTATCTCTCACTATCTTCATCATTCAATCTGACATCGCCACCCTGGGAGTTGATCAGCAGCTCCTCTGATACCTTGACTTCACAAGGCCCAGCGGTAGCTTGGCATACTCTGTCCGGACTCAATTCTTCGAGCATGCTATTATTTGGTGGAGCCCCTGCCACCAATTCTGCCACAGTCTCGACAAATCGTGCCGACTCATCCTGGATGCTCGATGTATACGTCCGGTCGGCGCCTGAGTGGGAACAAGAAGCATTAGCATGGGCGGGGCAGCCGACGAGACGGATACACCATTCCACTGTCACGTCGATTTCTGGCCAAGTATACATAATTGGCGGAGAGAGGGCAGATGGTTCCGGAGTCGCCCTAACAGACCACTATGTGTTCGATCCCGATAGCGAATCATTCACCCAGCTCCCCTCAACCGACGGCCCTTCAGATATTACGGGTCATTCCTCTGTAATTCTATCAAATGGCACGATACTCGTTTTTGGCGGCTATAGCCAGTCGCAAGATTCGCTGTTACTGTTTTCAACTCTATGGACTCTGGACACGACGCAGTCCACACTGTCGTGGAACCTGATTTCCCTATCGACAACTATACTGCCAAATCCAAGAAGGGCATTTGCTTCGACTTGCATTGACGGAAACAAGGTTGTTATTCAGGGCGGTAGCGATGCCTCCTACCAAACTACATACAGTGACGGTTGGATACTAGATCTATCACAGGACAGTCTAAATTGGGTTGAGGTGGATGCTTTGACGCAGGTTGGTGCTCGTCGTGATCATTTCGCTGTTCCTATAGGATCCTCAGTCATGTTTGGATTTGGTAAGTCCAGCGCTACGAGGCAACCAGTTCATTCTGACTGTTCGTCAGGTTACGGGAGTTTCGGTCCATTTGCTACCAATATTATTATCTACGACTCTTCGACTGGATCCTTTGCATCCAATTTCTCTCCTTCGTCATCATCAGGAACCACACAAACGATGCCAGGGTCGAGTCAGACGTCAGATCCCCATCCGACCGGTACCGGAACTTCTCCCAGTTCTGGCGGATCTGTCAGTGCTGATCCCTCCGCAACTAATCCTGATCCGGGTCCCAGCGATCCCACTGGTGGCGGTGGCGGTAGTGGTGGCACTCCAGCTGACGGAGGACACGGTGCTGATAGCGACCGAACCACCGCCATCGCCCTTGGGACTACCTTCGGAGTTCTGGGACTTATCGTTGGTTGCGTGATCCTTGTTTACTACGTGCGGCGTCGAAAAGGGTATTCCTTGACTGGTCGACGATTCATGGTTCTTCACGACGACACCGAGGATGGAGAGGATAGCCCTCAGCATGATCGTAATCTTCCTCTTGCCGGTGGCTTTGGCGAAAGAACACCGCATAGTAACGATGCGGGGTGGACCATTTTAAGGAGTATCGGTCTAGGGGGTGTTATGCCGGCCAGTATGAGTACGCGTCATAATCCAGAGAGACGAGATATGCTCGCGGATGAAGATACCCAAGATTTCGCTTTCTGGCACGAGAAGCGATGGAGGGAAGGCACAGGAAGTTCATGGTCACTCCGAAGTATTCTTGGTGGAGGTCGGAGGCGCAGCCAAGAACCCAGTGCCGCTAGCTCACTTGGCGCACCTTGGAAGGAGAAATACGATCCTTTCTCCGATGACAAGGCACTCATGGGGGATGCGGAGCCGGAATTGACGAGTGCCGGTCCAAGCAGACCCATTGCTAGGAGACAAATGAGCAACGGCAGCACAATAACCAACACCAGTTTTGTTGATCCATTCGCAAATTCTATACACGAGGAGCAAGAAAGGTATCATGATGTGGATAGCGTCGAGGACAATCTTGAGATGCCACCCCCTGCACGTTTCAAACTTCCAGCCCTCTCAATACAGACTGTACTCCCCGTGACTACTGTTAGCCACGCCCTCAGCCCGGTTACGGAAACATCGCGACTGTCCATTAACGATCCCAGCACGCCTTCGATTCATACCAATTCTAATTCTCATGAATACAATCTATCTCCGTTCGACAGTACATCAGGAGTGACTTCGCGTACCTCTTACGACCCTTCCCGCTCTCCAGGCCAGCGAACATCCACTATAATTGCTTCCGTACCAACACAGCCTATGCGACGGAGTGATTCATGGTGGGCACGTTTCTCTCGCACGAGCTTATTGGACCGACGAAATAGTGATTCGTCAAAGAGAGCTTCGCTGGACTTTAGAGACCCGAACCCGCCGCCGCGATTGGTTGCCATTGAAGAAAGCACCCATTCCGCGACGTCGGCGTCGCCGGAGGCAGACAACAACAGCACAGGATTTAATCGATCTTCGTCGCTTCATCCCGGGTCCCGCAGGGTCTCGAAAGTTTACGGCGCTCATGGAAAATCGTCATCTTCGTTGCGGACTGCAGATTCTGAGCTCATTGAAAGAATGGTTGGCACGATGGATGTAGCGCAGAGAGTGAGAACAGCTAGCCATCAAACCCGAGAGAGCACAGGGACCAGCCATAGCGTTGAAATCCCTGCTTCGGAAGATGGTTACCTCATGGAATATCTTGGTGATGACCATTCCATCGTTACTTCCCCGTCGGGCATCTTATCGTTGGACATTGCACATGGTCCCAGCGATACACCCTCTCGAAGTCTTACTCCGCCATTGGGACAAATGTCGTTGATTCCTGCATCTTCTTCTATCGTATCTCCTGAGAGTGAGGGCGTTAAGCGACCACTCCGTGGAGAATCCGTTGCCGCCCGTGTTCAGGCGTATGAACGCCGCATGAGCCATGACGCTGAACTTCCTGGTATCAACTTAAAAGAAGAGCGTGGCAGACGGAGTCAAGTGGTTGATTATGGTTTAGTACCCAGGCCCAGTCTCTACGTCGCCAATCCCGACCACCGTATTACGTCTTCTGGAGATTCCTAGATTGCTTTCTTCTTTACCTTGGGTGACGTGCTCCAGATTCCCGTACAAAATGCCGCACATATACTTACCAACATCTATCTGGATTTACTGGATATAGATTCGGTTGTCTATACAGTCGGACTTTGCTTTGCTCTCTCGCTATCTTATCTTTATATCTTTTACGATCTTACGACCATTGATGCCTACGACTTTTGTCTGTTTTACGCAAGGGATCTTTTCCCACTACACACATTGGCTGGCTGATGGACTTATCCTACCTACTGTACAACGAATACTTTCTGTATCGCCACCGCTATCACATGTACATTGGAAGGAACTTTTTCTTTGTTGCAACGAGGACTTGTGGTATAAATGTCTAATAGAAGAAACATGACTGTGCCTTGTATATTTGGATAAATGACTGTCAATAATTTTGGGGAGACAAAGGTTGATCCATAGGAGGGAGCAATGCTTAAGCTGGTACACACCTAATTAATCGCAGCGGAAATTTATGTAAAGACGCTGCATTATCTGCATTGCTAATATAGTCAGGTTTAGGGCAGGTAATCAATCAATAAAAGCCCTATCCCTCGCGCTTGAAAGTTGCTATGCTTTGACTTCCCGATAGGTGCAGACATAACAGGAATGGTGGTCGATAGCTGAGAGACTGAGCAGGGCCAGGGAGACTGAGAGGAAGAGGAAGAGGAGGAGGAAGATATTTATTCTGGTAGTCACATAACGTTCAAGTTTCAGTACATACTTTCACACACTGGAGTGGGGTATCGGCTCGGACGAAGAATGAGTGCGACATGAAGAACATACTCTCGGATCAGATAACCTGTTTACGAACCATGATCTCAGGGAAGACGCGGACTAATTCATCCCGGCATTGCCTCCCGCGCAAGGGGTATCGATGCATTCCGGATTGTCTGCGGCCTTCAAAAAAAGTTGATATTTCGGAGGATTGTGATGCGGTTGTCATTGCATATCGAGCTGTTAGAAAACAATCCGGGGTTGATCCAGACGCATTTAGGAACACTACGCATCTTTGAACAGCATGTCACCTGAGGGAAGGACTCATTTCTGACACGGATCCGAAATCTACGCTTCACCAGTCCCTTGTTCTCGTCTGTTCCACCCCTAATCAATATAGACATTACAATGCGGCAGCGTCGTGGCTCTGGCAAGTCTCGTTTACAGAAAAGTACGTCGAGAGTCATCGAAAAGCATAGATGTAGGATACAATATGATCTTGAACATCATCATCAGGGACTCAAGTCAAATCATACATCAAGGCGCCTGTTGTCCGCCGAAAGCTCCTCGGATGGCTAAAATGAAGCGTATACGTTTAGTTCTTGGCGGAAGCGAGTCTCGATGATGCCACGATAAACTCACTTGGAAACCCCTGCTCTTTCTACTACCTCTACTAGTCATCTTTCCCACGTTCTTCTTAGTTTTCTGCGCAGAAATTTACGCTCTTGCTGGAATATTTTCTCTATTTCCTCAAGTGTTCGTCCAACAGCTTCTGGATACATCAAGAGCACATGAAGGAAGATAGCGAAATTTAATGTTCCAAAGATAAAGTATATCTCCCACGCAATGTTGCTTGACCGTGGGGGGGGGGGGTTCCCCACACGAGAGCAAAATTAAACATCCAACTTGTGGCGGCGGCGAGGTCGACTGCCTTAGCAAAGGAGAACTTGAAGGTGCGTGAGGGATCGTAGGCGAAGAGAAGGATACGAATTAAACCAACTAGTGGAGAGGCAGGACCCATTGTTAAGGCAAAATTGCAAACAACAATGCTGTATCTGATGGCGGGAGTAGCGGACCATTGTTGAAACCTATCGCACCCCGTAGTCAATAAGGAAGTAGCTGCGCCTACAGCAGAATTATGTTCCCAACTTCCCGTGACGACCAGTGATAGCTGCACCTTGAGAGATATAGTACCTGATCCGTCCTGAGGTTCAGAGGGAGTTCACCAACGAAGCAGAAACCCACAAAACAACGAGGATTCCTGTGGCTATGACCACATCTGAAGCGCTAGGGCCCACCGAACGCAATCCAAGATTCAGGAGACAAAGTTATGATTTAGCGCCTTCAGTTCTTTCAGAGAAGATCCGTGCATAATTTCTTCGCACTCCAACACAACAAGCTCGTTCCAGATATTACCATCACCGTATAGATCTGTTAGAACATGAAACACATCAATTTTCCTTAAAACAGACATAGTCAACGTGGTACTATTACCGGGGCATGAAATCCCACTAACCTTTTGTGGGTCGGGAGTTTTCGGATAATACAGACATACCCACGCTGAGAATAGTGGCAGGAATCATCCACAGATCCCATGGAATATGGAAAGAAGTAACCTCATCGATGTAAGAGAAACCGAATTGAATGAAGTGTTGAGTGAGGATACCGCATGTCATGGACCACCGTTGCAAAGAGACAAGACGTTCCCGGATGTGAGGCTCGGCTATTTCCGGCTGGTAGATTAGTATACTGCCACCGAAATATCGTACAACTCGTCCAACAAGAATCATTCCTCTATCTGACGAATGGTATCAAAGAGACGAACTGTAGGCGGACTAGATAAACTTGCGACAGAAGCAAAGTAGAACCAATAGCCCATACTAAAACGATAAAAATGATAGTATTCTTGTGGACCGAAACGGTCGGCTGTTTGGGTAACTAAGAGCGAGCCCATGAGAGAACCGGCAGGCATAGCAGTCACAATAGTTCCTTCAACATTTGACCCAGGCCACTTCTCATATTCGGTTCCGGGTTTCAGACGAACTACCTAACTTCTAAGAGGAATTGTTCTTGTACCTGTCGTTCTATTCAACCGAAGATCATCTTTTAGCATGACAATATTTAGCAACACGATGAAGTGTGCAAACCCGCAAGCTGGCTGCCACTGATTCATGCAAATGAACCTAGGATGCACTATGTGATTCCTCTAACCAAGAATGACATCTTTCGGCCGTGACTAGAAGAATGGCGGATTCGACGAAATCTGGCGAATATTGATTGTACTGAGTTCACATAATCAAGATACCTTTCTTAGATCTAGAGAATGAAAATCGGAAGCGCACTCCTCGGCCCATCTTGAACGCTTTAGTTGCCACTGGCGGGGCAAAAGTAACAGAGAGACATACTATCATCCATGGTACTCATAAGAGAAATAAACGATCTGAAAACGGTCTTGTCATGGATCGGATGCGACCGACTGGCAGGGAACGAACATCATCGGACCGGTACTCCACGTGGAAATTTGCAACTTCTCTTGCTTCGTTCGTCCATCGCATCATCTGTTAGCAATATTGCCAGCTACCTGCTAAAACGCAGCGCTAGTTTCTCTCGCTCAACAAGATGGAGTTATCTCTCCTAGCGAGCATGGATCCTACTGGAATGTGGCCCCCCATCCGAAACCTTGGCGCGTCCAACGCGGCTGTTTCATTACATCGCGATGGAAATCAAAACATGCTGACTACGGATCTTTCTCATTCCCGGACAAGCTTTCGCCTTCCCAGTTTTGCTCTTATTTTTACAGCCTGGGCCCGCGGAAGCACGGACGTGAACTTTCTATCGCCTGGTAGCTGTGCACACGGTCGGGCTAACCCTAATAACGCAGGATAACCCGGGGCTATCCTTGGACCCCGACTGGCCGTCAGTCCTTGAAGTCCTGGGTCCTTGTCCATGGCGGTGGGCTAGTAGGGCTATTTCATGACGTCTGCGTCCTTGCTACTATCAGTCTGTCTTGAAGTATCATGACACCCTGAAACTGCGTAGACTTATCGAAGCGTCACAGGCTATGAAGCATTCGTTGCTCTTGTTCTGTCGTTTCTGACAATTCCAAGTTGGAGATGTTGGATCGCCGAGATACCCGGCGTCGGGCACAAAGTCTAAGTCTGGTACTTGCTGATAAAACCACGCCTGACGGCATAAACGTCTTATGGACCTATGCTTACGAGCATTGACATATTCATGGTGACGTCCTCCTAGACTCAATAGTTAGACCTACGGTCGTTTCTCGCCTCCGCTGACCGGGTTCGCGAGCTGTGCCCGATGGACCCAGGTTGGCGTGGTTCCTCTTTGTGCAGCTGAGAAGAGAACAAATGGATACTCGTATTGGCCGACTATCTCTGCGTGGCGATAAAATTTCCTGACCCACATGTGCGCCGTGTCTTCTTGCAACTAATTTTTGAGGACGAGTAACGGAGATAACAGCATTTTCCCTGTCATTCTTAAGCCCTTGTTCTTTACTTGTGCTGCGGACAGAAAATACAGAATTGGATCGGATATTCCGCGGTCCCAAAATTTTTGGTAGGCTTGCTACCTACTGGGCGCTGAAACTGATGCGTTGTTCCACCCCTCATCCCTCAACAGAATATACTATACCTCGTCGGGCTCCTCCAAATGCGTAGGTCTTTGATGGCTCCAGTCCGGTGCCGATAATCAGAATACGTCTTGCCAAAGTCTTGGTGTGTCCCCGGGCACCGTCCGCGACCACGTTCTCCTCCGATAGGTTCCTCGTCCCTACCCTCCGTCTCATCTGACCTTCTTCAGAGTTTACGCCTGCGTGACACCATTTTCAATAGAACCATGGTGGGTATATGAGTACCAAGACTGCGACAGTCACTTGATCGACCTGGAATGCAAAGTACTGGTCAGTTGTCGAGTCATCCTTGTGCAAGCTGCGCTGCTATATTCGTCCCAAGTACAGAGGTACTAGGGTTTGATAAGCAGGAAGTACAGCGGTTTTAACTTATCTCCTGGTCGTCTGGATACTGCTGTCTGTGATCCACTCCCGCTTTGGTTCGACGCAAACATCTGTGGCGTTCGTAAACACTGTCATGACGAGTAGTCTCCGAACGTATCGTATCGAGGACAGCACTGAAGAAATAGCTTAATTCATATCAGATAAAATTCAGCCATCCTAAAAACCCCGCATTACGTCTCACAGGATCGCATGGCGTTCAATCAAAGGACAAGCTGCCGATCTTCAAGATGGGAACAAATAAGTTACCACATCCCGTCCTTGCAGCTTCCGCACCATTGCTATCATGCCCTCAAAAATAAGTTCCGCTCCACTCCATTGGCTTTAAAGGTACATCACCGAGAATTCTGGACCTTGTATGTGATGCGCACGATAGTCCCAACGTCGTATCGTCCCTGGGTACCACAAGGTGCAACCATTGCCACCAATTGTTCCTGCATAGTGCTTGAGTTATTCTGATTGATCACTAGGCCGCCGCACACCTTTTCGTAAAGGCCAACATGCCAGTTCTGAATGAAAAAGTTGGTTGTTGCAAAAGGGACACCTGTTAAGCCCAGTAGAACGTAGATATAACAGCTGTTAATTCTGTCAGGTAACGGCTATAATAAGTGCAGAGGACGATAAAACTTACTGCACTCCAATAATTACTGAATAAAGTCGCAGCCGGCTGTCTTAGATAACACGCTATCCAGCATGCTGTGTCATCGTTGTCATCGTATCCACGTGTGCCCGATATCCCGTCATGCCCGCTGAAGCACAGATATAATAGCTGTTAACTATAACAACTGCGAGGGAGAGGGATATTTACGGTACTTGAATAATTTTTGAATAAAGTTGTGCTCGTCATTATCAAGTCCCCTGGCATGTTTTGTCAGCAGGATTATTCCGCACACGTGCACCTGCCGTCCCGAGTCCCGTCGTCCCGATCACCGACTATCCATCCTGTCGCTATGCTCGTCGTGGACGATGGTGAGCTCGTGCTCCATCTGTACTAAAACAGTCAAAATAATGCTTCTTTTGTCGGACCAAACCTTAATTTTCACCACTATCTCGACGTGCTCATTGCTCTTCAAAACATTGGACGTCGGACCGACTGTGATGTGTCAGCATCCGGAACCGGCTACTTGCGGGCCAACCGACGTAGACTGATGTCCACTTCGATGAGCAATTCTATCCTCTGAGAAGCATCTTAAGTATTCGGGTTTTCTGAGATTGCATGTATTCAAGCATAGCTACAATATGAGCAAATTACAAGGCAAAATACCAAGTGGATGATTAAAAGTCTGATTAAAGTCTGATCACTTCTGAGGCCAAGGGACTTACCCATATAACTTCGACTTATCACTACCAGACATCTTCGATGTCTGTTCCTCCTAGGACCTATATATACATGAGTTCATACAGATCCCCAGCTTGATAACATAGTCAACTACATAGCCTATGTCCGACAAATGGATAGAAGGACTGTCCATGAATATACTTAAAAGTAATAATATCAAGTCACGGTCATTCATGTATATATACAGGATCACTGCCTATGCCGTCGCCCTCAAGACTCCATGTGCTCCCTGTTCCATCATCACAAGCAGGCATAGGTACTATGATCAACATCATAGATGCTTCGTGCAGGCTGAGAGCAGGTGGGAATTGGGTGGGAATGTCATGGAGACTTGACAAGTAAAGTATTCTTTACCGCATGTGCAGTAATTAGCATACAAACAATTGATTGTGATTATTCCACTTTTTTCCGTATTTTTTTGCGAAGAAACGAAGTGGAAACTTCCGCCGTCGAGAGGGACAGCGAGCGAAGGGACGGGAACATCGGGTGTTGATCGGGAGCTTCGAGAATGACAGGATATCGGGCACACGTGGATACGATGACAACGATGACACAGCATGCTGGATAGCGTGTTATCTAAGACAGCCGGCTGCGACTTTATTCAGTAATTATTGGAGTGCAGTAAGTTTTATCGTCCTCTGCACTTATTATAGCCGTTACCTGACAGAATTAACAGCTGTTATATCTACGTTCTACTGGGCTTAACAGGTGAAAAGGGACGAGAGTAAACACGTCATTAGCGGATTCCAGGCGGTCTCGGGCGGGGGTTAGAAGCGATGGTCCCACAGGAACATCCTCCTTGAAACCGCCGCATTGCTAGGCGGGTTGGAGACGTCCTCAGGGCTAGAAAATAATAATTTGAGGTCCATGAACTATTTGGAGCCCTATTCAATGATAGTGTTCGTCATTATGAGGTCCGATTTGGCCGACGAAACATATCGGAGTAATATGATGTGGTCACCATCAACTACGGGGGAAGCATCAGTGAAGTAGACAGTCGATCTTTTGATCGCACGTCGGACACTACTTAATGGGACTGTGAATCACCAACTCCTACAAGTCACCGTTGTCGAGTTGTACACCGGTTCCAAGTCAGACGTTTCATCCTGACCGTTGCCTAGTGCTGAGAGTTTGGAGATAAGTATGAGAAACTGTAAAAAAAAGGATGTGCTAGTAATTGTTTTTTAACTGATGCAATCTGAGATGATTAAAGTCACTATAATCATAGAATTAGAAGTAACCCGAATCCACTCCTGACGAACTTGAACCGCCGCGTCGCCCCGATGATTCGTGGTTCCTGATTTCGAATTTCATCACAGGCGCTCAATGCCATGTTTGTCTGCAGATCCCGCCGGGTATAGTTCGCTTCTACCGCGAGCGCTCCGAGCTTATGAGGGGCCCCAATTGAGAGCGATCATCTAATTCTCGAAAATCTTCGACATAACACGAAAGAATGATTTTTAGGGTGGAGCGGGCAGTATTCCACCCTGTACTGCAGCCGGAGCCTGGAATCAATCAAAGCTTGCTCAAAAGAATACAGGTTTATCCGCCCTTCGCGAACCCAGGTTTACCGGCATCCTCCACCGCCGACCCTTCGCCCAGTTCTTCAGTGCTTTAGCGCTGGCAGATAGAAGGATCTTCACCATATGATTTCTAGATACATCAGATGGCTCTGTGTGTCCAACTTCCCAGACGCGCGAGAATTGGAAGACAACTTTGGGGAAACCTTCTTGTACGGAATCGATTGTCATCGCGCCATCAATCGTGGCGACATGGACGAGGCTTTCTGATCTCCACCATGTCTTTGGCATTTTACATGTAACATAGCATGTCCCTGACGCGGCATCGAGGCGGCGGGATGCAGAATGAAGCCTCATGATTGTGGTTGAATTAAAAAGCAGGACTGGTGAGGGATATATGAACGCAAAATTGGCAGGTTACATGGACCTTAATTGAAATGATGGGCTAGTGCCAGTATGAGCGTTCCTTGGCTGAGTGTGTCACAAGTGAATGAAAACTTGCTGTGAGGGTGACCGAGGGCCTTCCCATCAGGACGGGAGAAGCGCTACTGCTTATAGCTAAGCGCTTAAGACTGGCCTATCAGTTTCGTCGAGTAAGCGCCGGAAGATTGAAGCGATGGAACAGCATGTGCAATTGTCACGTCCTCGGGACGCAGCTGATGGTTCGAGCCAAGTACACGTTTGCAGTTTGCACGCAATGGTTCAGTCGTTCAGAAACTGGTGATATACATGACGAAACCTTATACAATTCCACCTTGCCTAGTTCAAGCGGCAGCCTCGAGTTCAGCGAGGTATTTATTCGAGGTCTCGTCACCAGTCTTCTTGAGAATCTGAAAGTGACAGACTGGTAAATGAAACAGCGGCGTGTGAACCCGAAGACAACGCGCCTCGGTCAATTTCTCGACGTATTTGGACTGAGCTTCCTCTTTAGAAGTGCCCTTGACCTTGTTCCAAGCATCCCTAAAGGACGAAGCATGAGAATTCGAACCTCCACAAGTAAGCAACACACACACCATTTGGCTTTGCCTACGAAATCGAGTATACCTGGACGCTCCGTATTGACATCGCCGATAGTTCCTTTGATGTTGTTAGGAGTAGACGCATGGAATGGTTTATCGGTACAGACCTTGCTTATAATAAGAGTAGAACTGCAAATCGCGAAAATCAGATCAAAAAGAGAAGTAATAGGGGTTTGTTCGGCTCACAAAGAGCTGGTCATCCTGGGTAGGCTTGACCGGGCCGTCCTTGGGGAGGCTCTGGACGATCTCTATGGCCTTCTTGAACTGGGCTTCAGACATGGTGGTTTGTATATAAGGGGCTCCAGCAAACGACAATAGTTAAGATTATCGGCATTCGGCACTCAGTTCCGTCGTTATCGATCGACGGGAATTCCCTTAGCAGTGACCCTTGGTCGAACACTTTTCGACTTGTCAAAAGCCCAGACCCAGGATAATGATAATCATGATTGACCTTTGAGTCCAAAGTATCTTTCTCATGAAGACTATGCCCGTTGGTACACCACTTTTGGACCTATGTAGACAGGAAATCAATATTACTTTGAACTATTTGTGTAACCTGCGCGTCGTGGCGGGAGAGATGTCGATATGGATGTATGTCGGTGCCAATTGTCGTACTTTCCGTAAGTCTACATGAAAAGATAATGAACTTTGCTTCGGATGTTCGGTACGAGCAGCCTCACCGACAAAATATGCTGAAAATGGTCATGTCACAGTATATCACATATGTGACGCCGGCACATAGGCGCACAGCCACAGTCAATCTTATTGCTTTGTTGCGACTTTGCTGTCAAGGTTCGGTAACACTTTCTAAACACGCCTCTCCGCGTCGTCGTCGTCGACCCAACGACAGTATGTCTGCACCTGCTGCGGCTCCTTCAGCGCAGGAAGTCCAACGAAAACTCTCTGTCCACTCTGCTGCCAAAAGTCCTAAAGTGGGTCTGCGATTTGCATCCGTGTGGGGCAACGTATTAACCACTTGACAGCCTCAAAGCATTTCCATTGCCGCTGTCTCTGGCACAGAATCAGATTCGGATTCCATTTTGACCCCAGATGTACATCCAATATTGCCTTCGGGAATGGTCACTGGCGTTACTGGCTCAGTTCACGGCGCGGCTCTTATCCAGGCCCCGCTTTCCGCTATCGCTGAGAGATCTAACAGTGGTGAGGATACGGAGGATGAAGACGACGAGGAAGAGGGAGGCTGGAAATCCGCTGCCAGTAGGGTGGGCACTCATGATTCCGTTGACGAAAGTGTCATCAAAGCTGGCTATTTATGGAAGAAGGGCGAGCGAAGAAAGGTCAGCGACGTTCGCTTTCTGCGCTGTATGCTCCCTCATTGCTTCTGTAGACATGGAAAAAGCGGTGGTTCGTTCTACGACCGACACAATTGGCATACTACAAGACAAATGCAGAGTACCAACTACTTCGCCTTTTGGAATTATCGGATGTCCATTCCTGCACACAAGTCTCCTTAAAGAAACACGAAAACACATTTGGGCTCGTCTCGCCTGTGCGAACTTTCTATCTGCAGGCTAAATCGCCAGGCGATGTCCAGGAATGGGTCACCGCCATTGATGAAGCTAGGCAAACTCTTCTTGCCACATCGACTCCAAATTCGGTCTCTAGTCCTATTCCTATACCCAAAACACAAGACCGGTCCAGCAGCATCTCTCCGCCAATGATAACACCTTCTCCTCCATCATATCTCAGCTACGCTCAAAACGCAACGTCTTCAGATTCGGAAGATGCCTCTCCTGTAGGCCAAAGAACTTATTCGGTATCTTCACAACAACGTTCTAGCATCGCGTCTTCACCGTCAAAAATGCCAACTGGCGCAGTAAAGGATCTAACGAAGAGCGTTCTTTCTGGCTACCTCATGAAGTGTGGGTCGAAGCGGCGTAATTGGCGTAAACGTTGGTTCGTCCTTTCCGGCGAAAAACTAGTATATTACACAAGCCATATGGTCAGTAATGTTTTGACATAGTAGCTGAGGGAAGCTCACATCTCGTAGGATGCAAAACCGCATCGACAATTCCAGTTGACGGAGATTCTGGACGCCCTCGAATACAACTTGCCTGCTCATCGACAACCGCTCACGACCTCACCTCCCCTACCAGCCTCGATGGAGCCAGATGATAGTCACAGTGATCATACCTTCAAGGTTGTAACGACCAAACGAACACTACTTCTTTGTGCGCCGAACGAGGAGGACGAAATCAAGTGGCTAGGTGCGATACGAGCGCTCATTGCTCGCAGATCTGGTTCCGGTGTCGTCCCTGGTGAGACTGCGAAGATACCTACCGTCACATCATCGACAGCGGATATAAGCCCCAATAGTTCCGGATTTACAACTGGTTCAAGCGGTGGTATTAAAGGCAAGGTTCGAAGGGTGAGCGTCAGTGGCTCCGGGGTAAATCCTGGCGTCATAGTTGAAGAGGACAGCCAGAAATAGTTGTGGTTGGACAAGTCGCAAATGTTTTCCCGTCTCCGTGCTCTCTCGCCGTCCTCCCTGTTCCACGGAGTCCCTCATCTTTTTCCTCGCTATTTTTATTTGCTGCGTAGGCATCAAGATGGACTCTGCCTTCCATTCCACTCGGAATACCCATTTTTGGTCGCATACGTACATATGTTGGTTTCCTAATTGTTCATACTACGCTTGCCGGTTTGGCTTGGGACTGTCGACATGCTTTCCCTTCTTCTACTTGTTGCAATGGAGATATATATCTAATCTATGATGCGGGAAGGTGTTATCTTAGCGCTTGCTCTCCACGATGTGGACGGAATGCAGGGCCGCCAAGCGCGGAGGAATCGCATTAGCAAGTTCCTGTTCCCAGGAAATTCTCACTAGCTCTGGGAAAGCGACATCTTGATTCGTTGATTCTGACAATCCCCCCGGCGTTCCCACGGATCCTGTAGGGAGCGGCGTATACTTTGGATACCGTACAATAAATAGCCTGGTACCATTCAATGCATCAAACAGCTGCCTTACAACCAACATTCTAGGCAGCGTTGGAGTGGGGATTCTCAATCAACCACGCTCCGACCTCAACGGCTAACCGAGGCTAACTCGATTCAGAGCTTGAACGTCAAACAGTCCTGTACTGTATTGTTCTATGCTAGTACTCAAGTACCTTGATTACGATCTACAGGAATATAATATAGGACAATAATATTGCAGTCAAATTGGCGGTAATCACAGATCCAGATTTTTTCATAGGAAGGATCCCCAATAAGAACCCTGAGTAGATCGAAGGCCTGTGTTAAAATCAACCTAGAAGGGTTTTACGGAAGGAAACAGCAGTTGCATGGGATGGGAGATTGAATGGCACGAGAACTGAATAAGAGGCCTCAATAATGTTGATTTTGGTACGAAATATGATTACTCGAAAAAGACTTAAAAAGGGAAGAGGACCCCGAGACCGCGTGACAAGGTCAAGATCAACCATCATGTCCCAAAGGAAACGGTTAATGTCCGGGCTACTTATACAAGTACAGTGCCTTCATGGCTCGCCGTACGGTTTCCTCATACCTTCATCACGCTTCGTTGTACATCCCGCTATCGTTTTGCTTTCGTTTTGCTTTTAGTATTCTCATTATCTCTCTTCCTCATTTAATGCCATGCCTGCTGCCAAGAATGGCATCAAGAAACACGGAGCGCCCAAAGCCAAAGGCTCTGTACGCGCCAAGTCGGGCTGTTATACCTGCAGAATTCGAAGGAAGGTTTGTCATTTCTCAGCAATTGTCGCCATCCTCTCGCTAATCAGTTCATCTCTCTTCCTTCCAACTTGGAATCATACCGATTCATTATTACCGTGTGGCGGTGTGGCGTGGCGCGTATCCAGAAATGCGACGAAGATCGTGACGCACAAGGCAATTGCAAGTCTTGTGTTCGTTTGAAGCTCCAGTGCCTGGGGTTCGGCCCTAAGCGCCCTGAATGGCTTAAGGTCAGGCAAAGTCCCCATCCGACCTTGTGTGGCGCAGTCCTCATGTTGTATGACAGGAGCAACACACTAAGCTACGAGCAGACATTAAGAGTTTCCTCGCGGGGAATGGCATGATTAAAGGTCATGCAGGCACCAACAGTCGGGACAGCAACCCAGACCAAATTCTTCTTCTACGCCAGGAGGACGACTCTATGTCTTCCTCCGAAAGTCCTGACGCCCGCAACGTCGACTTACCCATGACTGGAGGCGAGTACTCCAGGAACACCTCCGCTATGCGCGATGAACCTTGGAACGGCGTTAACAATACCTACGTTGACGCAGCATACACCACCGAAGACGGTATGCCACATCCTTGCCTTTCAATATATCAGTACTAAACTTCTTCGTCTTTCTCAGCTCTGGAGTTGCAGCTACGGCATGAATCTCCTTATGATAACGATAACCAGGCGTACGATATAATGCACTACCCTAATAGCCTACCCGGATGTAAGAACTTGTACTATTAAATATATATTCATGTAATAACGACCTTTCGTAGGGTCGGGTCCGAATTCAACGCGAAGCAACCTTGCTGCTTCCTACAATCTCCTTTTAACAATGCCTGACGATGATGTATACCTCGAACCGGCCTCCTCAATGTCCTCATTCTACCATAGACTAATGGTACCCGGAGGATCTGCTGATGAACTCGTCAATCACTACCTCAACGTTGTTGTTGCTATGCAATTCCAACTTGCCGACAAAATCAGATTGCCTGAAGTCATATACACCGCGGTCGAAGGTGATTGTTATCGAAGTGCAGCCCGTCTTTTGGCGTTCATACACCAAAGACGTCAAGCTGTGCCTTCCGTACCCGCGTTACAGGACAACACCCCGAGGCGTCAGTACGATGAACTCAAGCTTGCTTTGAGCAAAGGTTCATCGTACACTGAGGACGAGGCTATGGCATCTCTGACTGTTATCTCGTCATTCCTCTTTGACGGCGGAAAGGGAGAATGGCAATGGTGGCTAGAAGTAGCATTCAAATATGCGAGCACGGTCCTTGGTCGCTACATGTCTCCCCGTGAGGCCCTTATGTTGTGCACTGAGAAGGAACGTTTTCTCGTGAAAACGGCCATCTGGTTCGATGTCCTGGCGTCGGTGACAACTCAAAATCCCCCTTTGTTCTTATCCATCATCAGAGAACTGTTCGCTCCTGAGACGAGTGGTATTACCGACCTCTTCGAATCCGTCCCGGCCGAGCTTTCCATGATGACAGTCATGGGATGTGAAGGCCGTATTGTTTGGGCATTGGCAGAAATATCGTATCTGGCATATTGGAAACAGCGTCAAATGAGCAAGGGCCTGTTGAGCGTCCCCTCATTGGTCACACGATCTCATCCGATTGAACTCTGCCTCTCCGAACCTCTTCGATTTTCTACGACTCAAACCCACTTTGATGAAGCCCGCTACCGTTCTTCTGAAATCTTCCGGACATCAGCGCGTGTCTATCTACGTGCAGTCGTATCTGGTGACTATCCTAATGTCGCAGATATAGCAGCTTCTGTCCAAGATGCTTTGACTGTACTCAATGACATGAACCGGTACTGCACTGCCCAAGTTCGTACAGCCGTCGTTCGAAGCACCGTATTTGCTTTCTTCGTGTGTGGCTGCCTCACAGATAATCAATCACACCGCCACATCCTTCGTACTCAACTTGCCGAGGAAGGGAGTGTCGGTAACTGTTCCGCACTTGTACAGCTACTTGACAAGGTGTGGAATATCCGGAGTAGAATGAGCCGGCACGATCCCGTTCCTTGGCGTCAAATTCTGAAAGATGAAAAAATGCTCCTGGTATAGATAGGTATTTCAATCGGCTTCTTGTTTTCCATCTTTATAGTTCTCACCAGGTTCGGACTCCGAGCCCTTCTTGGGCGTTGCTACTGATATATGTTCTGCTCTGAGATCTAGTTCCTCATGTATACCTGGCCTCGATCGGCTTGTAAAACGCATCACTCTATAGTACAAATATTACATCGTAACATTACCACAAGCAATTATAACACATCGGATCGTCGTCTGGGGGGCCGGAGCCAAGCGCTAGTGACTCGCGATGACCACGGATTCGGTCCCTTACTAAACACAGCCACAGGAAGTTCGGCAGAAGCATACGCAATATAAAAGGCGAAGCTTTGCTTGTCCCTGTAAAATGAGAATTTCGTGAATTGTTGACCCTTGTGTGCTATTTGCGGTTCGTTCGGGGGATTAGATAAAAGAGTTGGTTCCAAGATGTGACTGTCCATTAAAGGGATGGCATCGATGCAGAGGGAGAGCGAAAGACCAGGATACTGAAATGGATAGAGTTTACAGCAACCGAACGTGGTAAGCACAGGAAAGGTATTTACATCCACTGATTTGACATCGGGGCAAAAACAGACGCGATATATATCAGGACGTGAGATTATTCAGGGCCCCCCATGTGGCCTCCTTCCGTACCCTGTATATCGGCTACATTTTAGCACCGCCAGCTCGAAAACATGTACCGATGCACAAGGAGATGGGGGTAACTCGTATACGCAATGTCAGGGAAAATAAGATTCAGGAGATTCACCTTCGGCTTGAGCTGAGATGCTAAAACAAATTGGCATATTGCATATAAATTCAAAATCTGCAAATATGATCTACCACTCGGAAGTCGACCGACATAGGTACAAAAAAGAACATAAAAGCATCACCTAGAGTCATTCGTGTCTCAGGTCTGCATATTTTATGCTCCTTGGTAACCCTCCATCACTGCATCAACTAGTTCCCCCCGCTTCGATCTCCTTATATTCAAGCCCCTTCTAACACGGCCCACGCGTAACCGGCTTCCCTGCGGACCCTTTCCTATCAATTAGTCACGCTTACTTTCTTGTTCCGACTTTCTTAAACTCAGCCCTAGCCTTGGTCAGACTGTTGGACGTCCTCGACGATCAAATCACCCGTTTCTTTGCATGGACTATACAACGTCCATAGCTTTCAGAACTTCGTCGTCTGCCCCAGCTTCCTCTAACGTCTCACCATCGCTCTATCCCGTATCAATGGCCCCAGCACCCGAGGATCGCGAATCACCCTCTTTAAGCAGCAGCAGCAGGGGAACGCCAACTTACAATACCGTTGATTTGCCACGCACTCCCTCTGCAAGCAAAGGTGGTTGTTGGTAAGTGCTACAACACTGTTTTTTGACGCGCTGACCTAATTGACAATAGGACGTGTCGGCTGCGACGAAAAGTGAGTTAATATTACTCCAACCGATTTTACCGCCATATCTTAATGGTTGTCAGAAATGCGACGAGCAGCGGGAAGGCGACTCATGTCGCACTTGTGTACGTCTAACCATTGAGTGTTTAGGCTGGGGTCCAAAGCGACCGGAATGGATGCGCGTGAGTGATCCGCCATTATTCCCTAACTTCCACTTATCATTTTGATAGGATAAGCAGGCCGTCGAGGCATACAAGGCAAATATCAAGGCAAAGCTTACTCGTGCTGGTCTCATCCGGGGGCAACCCCGGACATCCATGCTACAAGCACAAGCAACCAAACCCGCCCCACCGTCGCGGCCGTCCACTTTCCATCGCCTTTCGGCACCCTCTCCCAAGACATCTGAAAAATCATCGAGCACGGCCTCATCATCACTGACTCTTGACGCCGACCTCCGACCCTTTGATTATCGTTTTGATCAATCTCGCATGGGTGCAATATCCGGGATGGCCGGTGAGTTTGAGTAAACCTCCATATCTCGCGCGTCGCTAACGATTCACGGCCGTAGGGTCATCAAGCGGCTTTCACCAACTCCCGGCCGCATCCTATAGTGATTCTAACGTCAATTCCATGGATTTCGGCGCGCCGATGTACCAGTACTCACCGCAATCTTCGTCAGTCCACAGTGAACCCTTAGACTTCGATATGGGCTTGTATGTTGCAACACACAGTAGCGACCAATTTGATTTCAACATCCGCCCCCCATCCCCCATACAAAGTTTCCCTCTACTTGCCGGCCAAAACTCCATCCAAGAGAGCCACGTCATGTATTTCTTCGAACATGTCAGAAAGACGAATATTCTTTTTTCCAGCAACGCGCTCACGAATCTTACGTATACTGTGAGTCCATATACTAGGAAGATATGAGCGCGGATTGACATGTGAAGAATAGATGATCGTACAAGAACCCCGGGGAGCAGTCACCAACGCCGTCTGCGCCTTATCAAGTCTCCATTTCACACGAATGCGTGTTGCGCAGGGCTTAGAGGCTCCGGATCCCAATCCGGAACACTCAACAGCGCAATATTTCCATGACGAGGCCGCCTTTCAACTCGCTAGTGGAAAGCAGACGAAATCACGTCACGACGAAAGTGATGTCCTCGCCGCGTTGTACCTGCTATGCTTTTCCCAGATGGCCGGAAGCACAGTTGACTGGCTTCCCATGCTGGCCGTCGCCTTGGAATGGATTTCCCAGACAGGTCTTCCAACTGCTGATAACCCCAAGCTTGTCTTGGCGAATATGAGTACATCCAGTCAATTGATCGTGAAATGCACAATGGTATGCATGTCTTCCATTTGTCGTCCGCAACATCTGACCTCGTCTTTGTAGTGGATGGAGATCTTTGCATCATTTACGTTGATGAAACAACCCAAGCACCTGGCACTGTACAGATGTCTGCTTGGGGATCAGAACGGATTTTGGGGGCACGAATGCCGCGGACTCCACATGGAAAACTTGACCGGATGTCCTGACGAGGCGATGCTCGCTCTTGCCGAGATATCTGGGCTGGCCCATTGGAAGGTATCCGAGCAAGCGAAGGGATCCCTGAGCTTCCGTGAACTTGTGCGGCGCGGCGATGACATAGAACAAAGGCTGCGAAATCGGCAACGCGAACCGTCGAATTTTGGCGAACAAACACCGTTACACCCGAACCTGATGCAAGCGACCATGTCTGACGCAGGAGTGATATCCTACCCGGACGAGGTCATGCATTTGGTCGGAAACATCTTTCGAGAAAGTGCAGTGTTATATCTTTATACCATAATCAACGAAGACAATCCAGGTACGCACCTTGGTCTCTCACCCTCCTCCGTTGCTAACACCTCCCTCAGCCGTGCCCGAAATTGCCGCATCGGTTAATACGATTACACAGCTGCTCCATCAATTGGCGCCCTCGGAGATCGATCGAACTTTGGTATTTCCCATGTGTCTGGCAGGATGTATGACAGACAACTCGTCACATAGAGAGTTCCTAAAAGCAAGACTGCAATCACAGGATGAGAGCATCGGAAACTTGTTGCGAACGCGATTAGTGATGGAAGCCGTATGGCAAAAACGCGATACACGTGTTGGCTCAAGCGAGTGGAGAGAAAACCTCCGCGAACGGTGCCCTAATTTGCTCCTGATATGAATCCAAGTATACCCTTCATACTAATTTAACACTCACCTGCTATAGTAGTCATTAAGTTTTCATCTTGTATCCATAACCCGACCTGTTCTATATCATAAATGTTAGCTGTAATATATAACCATTAAAAGCTCAGAACCTGCGGGAATAAGACAGTTGACAATTGCTGAATGGAAGTCAAGTTTGCACATCTTGAACGCGTGCAATGGAGGAGGTCGATGTCAAATACCGCCCGCATAAGTTCTAGCTGCACGTTAAGAACCAAGAGAGCGCCAAGAGGTGGATACCCACATCTTGATTCCGTAGAATGAGCATTTCCCGGCAGCAGCGGGAAATTGGCATGGAGAACTGCCGAACGAAGATAGCGGTACATGGTGGTACCGTTAGAATTATAGAGGAGAGACGGTGGGGGCTACAGAAGAACGGGGGCCTTAGGACGAGGTGGAAGATTAAAAGGAAAAGAAGAGTGCATGGGCGCAACTGCCACCGTTTCGTTTGGTTGTGTTTGCCGCCCATCTATATACCGAGTCAATCGGCATATGTGATTTACATTGCTCTCCGCCCTTGTTTAGTCTTTGTCGCCGATCCTTGTGCCATCTGTGGGCTGCTGTCTGTCGCGTCTGTTGTAGTATCTTCAGTTTTTGTCAAATTATAGACAATTTTGCGGAGGGCATTGTGCGAACTTCGGAAAGGATTTGCCACTTACTGCTGCCATGCCAATACCATGTGCGTGGTGGGCGCGGGCGCTGGCGCTGGCGCTGACGGCTAAATGTATCTCATTGCCAAGCATCCTGTTATGAAGGTGGGATAGAATTGAGTATCCCGCCCACATGATTTCTAACTTAAGTTTACTTTACGACAATTTGCGGCTGGAAGCGTAGTTCCTGGAAGAACAGCAGCGAGCGCGGGGTCTCGAATGTCCACTCTTCTTGCAAACTTGAACATGAGGAGCACACCTCTCCCAATACGTTTCTACTTTCTTTCCGTTTTCTCTCGGATCATATTTGCAACGGGCGCATCTATCCATGATACACGGTACCGCTTCGAATTCATCGACTTCTTACTCCGAAAGGAGCTTTTGAATAAGCACGCTTATATGTAGGATTAGAATACTATTGATATCCTTTGGTACGTGCATCAAGTACTTGAGATTTCATTTCAGTTGAATATTTTCCATGAATGTCCTTCAAACGCGCTGTAACATGACGGTATTACATCTTTGACCTCACCTCGAGTTTAATTTTGGCCAAACATTTCCGAAACCCGTAAACCAATGTTGGATGCCATCGCCGAGAACAGGACGAAGCATAAGATCGTCGGTCCATATTTGTCGTAGTACAGCCCTTCCGCTCGTCTCTGCCTCAGGCTGAGAGCTCGATACAGGAAGATGCCTGCAGAATACGCGATCGCCAACAAGGCACAGAAGGTAAACAATGCTGCACTGATGAGACCACGGGAATCGTCCGGTGAGGTGAAGTTGAGTAGCGTTGTAGCTATGGTTCCAATGAATACGGACATATTGAGCCATTTCTAGAGAAGCGGCGCCTGTAAGATACTGATATCCATATTTGGTTATAATACTCACCAAAAATGTTCTCTCAGTGGCAAAGTAAACCTTGGGCTCGATGCGAACAGGAACAGAAATTCTTTTGCCAGCAGGTGCAGTCCATTCTCGGACCAGCAAACGATCATCAGTACCGGTTGCAGGCCTTCCTTCACCTTCCCCTTCGTCAACAGGTTCGAGACCTCGTTCCTGAGTTTGGCTTTCGCCCTTCAGACGAGTTCTCAATGTCTCATCAAAAGCGGAAGACGGCGCCAAAGGGTCGATTGAGAGTGCTCTCGCTTTACGGGTGGATTGTTGGGTTTTCCTTCCCCTCAAGAAAGCTGTCCTTTCATCTGCCTCTTCTTCGTCGTCGGCTTCGAGAGTCTCTTCGTCGGGAGATGCGGCCTTGCTCGGCTTTTTTCCATTTACAAGCTCCTTTGCACGTGCTTCCTTCAACATTTGTTCGCGGTAAGCTATGGCAGCAGTGACTTCCTCCCCGCTGAGACCGGTGCGCTTATATTCATCTTTAGCAGGAGCAAGGTCAATGTTCTCGTCTTCTTCTCCTTCAGAGACAGGCTCAGCGTAGTTGGGATGCGGTGGCGTTCGTGAATGTGAACTATCGCGTTGTTCAAAGGATCCCTTCGATGACGAAATAGCAGAGGGTCGTTCGATGATTGAGAGGTAGCCAGTATCCGGTTTCAAGATGTCAGTGTCCACTGTTGCATCTCCTTTAGTGCAAGGTTTTAGACTGTAGACATCAGGAAACGTACTCTGCGGTAACCAGAACGGGACCAGGTCCACCCGATTCGGCAGGAGGGTGGCACACCCGTGAATGAATTTACTGCGCAAGTGTCAAAGTCAGTCAATCCATTATTTGATGAAAATAACGGCACTCGTACCTGAATTTCGGTACCGCTTCCACCAGATGAGATTGAACCAGATCTGTGACCCATTGAGGTGGCTCTTGTCCTAACTGCGTTTGGAGTTTTACTTCCAGGACTCCATACCTGGTGGATGAGGAGAGGCGAGATGATTAGTACGACTATACCTATGTGAACATAGAGGCTTACTTGAAAAGCTCTTTATCATCCTCCGGCACCTGTTCAAAGGGATGATCGATGCCGATATCTGTTCGACGCCAGTTATCACCAGCGCGTACCCGCCCATCCCAGTTGTCTTCTCTGACTAAGGTAAGTTCTGTGTCCAAGGAGATCCGCACCCGGGCGTCACCCGGGAGTTGGAATGCAGTCCGGTTATAGAAGGAGCGCATCACTAGTCAACATCAGAAACGGACCATAGGTTATATCAGGCTGAACATACCAGGCTGAAGTTTCCGAGTTAGAATAGCATACTGGACTTCATCGGCAAGTTGAATCATAGCATCAACCTCCTGCTGCGTTTTCTTTCCCTTCTTAACCAGTTGCTGGAATTCAGCGTCCATGGTATACTCCCCTTTGAGGAAAGCGTTAACTAAATGCTCCTTTATAGGAAACCGAGCTTTGACAGATTTTTCGCCGGTCCAATCTTCTCGATGCGTTTTCCGCTCTACAAAAATCTGCCCCGAACGTAAACAATGATAAAATATAATGGAAACCAAGCACGTACAGTTTTTGTCGTGACGTCTCCATACCATCGCAACCGTATAGCCTCTGCACCCTCTGTCTTTTCAAGACGACCCAGATAAAGCTCAAGGTCTTCGTTGTCAAAGTAAATAGAGGTGATAGCTACGCAACAACATTGGTAAATTATAGAGTGATGAGAAACAGAGCAGCGCACCGGCATCTTTCTGCTCAAATTCCTTGTCAGGATTGAAGACTATTAAGCGAAATTGAATAACCATCCTTGGAGGTATATTAATCTACATACCGAGAACCGGTAAATTTCGCAAGATAGCCAATTTCAGCGGGACTAGATTATCTGGATGGACCTTAATAGTAGTGTTAACGCTGCGGGATTTCGACGAAACGGCAGTAGCTATACCCAGTACTTTGTTGTCTGCCTGACAAAGGCGCTCTGAGTCCCACCCGCACTTGAATCGCCTTGAACAGGATGGCCGCGTGTTCGCACCAAGTCATAGAGTTTAGAAAGCTTTACGATGAGGGCATCCCAGTTATATCGATAGAAGGGTCGCTTTTCCAGATAATCTTGAATAAATGTCGTCTTCAAGGAGCGAGATGTTTGTTTCTAGGGACGCATGAGTGACAAGGTTCCGCTTGTAACTCGATGAGAAGACACACATCATGTTTCTGCAACCACGGTTAGATATGAACACAAGGTATAGATGCATGTAACAGACCTTAAGAATTTTCATGAAGCCAGTGATATTTAGCTTAGTGTACAAAGCTAAATCGTGCACATCTGCGACGAGGTTGGCTACTTCCTCCTCAAGTCCATGGAACCTGTTTTCTAGGGCATCGTAAGACTCGTCGCTGAGCTCCTCGTCAGTTTCGTCATCGTCATCCGAGCCGCCATCTTCATCGTAAGGTTCACGCTGTTGGGACTCGGGGTCCGTCCGTTGGGTGGATTCATCCGTAGAGGTAGCATGGCGTTGATGATAGACAGGGCTTGAACTCTCATCCTCAACTAGACGTTTGACATCTTTCTCGGCGTCACGGATTCGGCGTGAAAGTTCGGAGGCCTATAAATTTGTGAGTATCTCGGAGAAAGGGGGCCTATGTCGTTCCAAACTGCTGCGTGTTGATTGCCACGCGATCGGTGGCCAGAGCTTCTCAGAATCGACAGAGGAGCGTTGCAACGTTTGTGTGCAGAGCAAAAGCACGTACCTTTTCCTTCTGAAAGTCGTGAATTTTATCCAGTTCTTGTTCTAGCCGAGCTCTGAATTCCGTTTCATCCTGCTCATTCCAAGCACGCTCAGTAGTTCGTGCCTTCAGCGATTCCGTCAGAGTCCGTGATTCACGACAAATGTGTTGTTGAAACGGACCTTAAGTTCCCGCTTTAAACCATTGTAGTCCAGATAGAAGGGGCGCCATTCATTGTACAGATCAGTCTGCAAAGGAGGTTGGTTAGCTTAGTTCCAGTGATCCCGGACGGCTTACGCTGATTTTCCTGCCAAACTTCATTATACAGCCAGAAGGATGTAGGTTCTCTGGTAAACAAATGCTTGTTCAGGATGATCTCCGGGCTAATAGGGACGGGAAACGTACAAATTGAAATTTGTTCACCAACGTGCGTCAGAGCCTTATGGTCGGAGTTCGGAACCAATTTCCCAAGACGTTCTTCACAGTCACTATTGGCTCCTTTGCTTGCTATGGCTTCGTATCCGTCGTATGCCGCGACGTCGACGCAAAAAGTATCGACGAGCTCGTATAGAAAATCTGATGCGGTCGCAAGATCAAAGATTCTGCTGCTCGGTCTGCGAAGGTAAGGCCGAAGTATGATTTGTGATAAGCCTGATTCTCTATGTCAGGAGCGGCAAGACGTCAATTCAGCAAGTCCTGTTTGAAAATTTACCGCAAAAACAGACGTTTTATCTTGAACCCACCACGAGAATAATCAAACATACATACGAGTGCGTATACTGGCATTGTCCGCATATCCATAGAGTTGACCGAGTCGCCATGCTAGCACAGTCATTCCTCTTGAAATATGGGACTGCCCAGGGACCATAACCGTCGAAACACTCGGGGCCCCGTTGTCGCAGTTCTTGACCATTATCTTCGTGATTGATATTCGGGTACGTCTTCGCCAGGCCTCCGCTTTTGTCCAGAAAAAATTTGAGTATCCCGCAGGATCTCTACAACCAACCCATTTCGAAACTCGTGGAATTCATTGTCGCGGCGTACCATGAAAATCCGAATGTCAATATTGAGGTCTTTGTCCACAAAGCTGAGAAGCTTCAAGAAGATGACAAGATTGGTGCATCCTTTTCTTCGTGGCATTGCTTATTGTGTACTCAATATTTGGTCAGAAAACTTTAGGCAGATTAATGAACGTGTAACCGACCGACTTTTGGACATTTCTCCCGATTATGAGCAGATGCCTCTCAATTTCTACCTCACTTCGGTATACGACCACACATTACATGAAGCCTTTTCCAGAGTTCTCCACAAACTGATCGACTCTTTGCCGTTCCTCGAAGATCTTCTCAACGTATTCTGTGCCGTGGGTTTTCAATCATCCTTGCGAGGCCTCCGTTGATATAGATACCCCATAGAATTCCCAATCCCCAAAAGCTTTCCTGTTTGACTCAACTTCGCGATTATACATAGCTACGGACGCGTCACCTGTTGACTCGGCTACTCACAATCTGTGCTGTGACTACTTACAAATGCTCAACTCCTTTGGTCCTCTTTATAAGTAGGCATGAATTTGGCGCTTTCAATTAGTGCTAACCGCATTTGCTAGGTCGACATCCGCCAGCTCTTCCCGGCATCGGAAGTTATTACCATCTGCAGCGCCACTGCTTTCCTTGCCATCTCCATCTGATCGTGATGATCTAGAGTCCCCAGGACGTTCGACACCGAGTACTGGAGCGTCAAATTCCAAAAGGCGCGCCAAGGATCTTTTTTATCCAAGTGCCGCGGCTTTGCTGCATCCTTCAACTCCGGGGACAACGCTCACTTACCACTTGATCACGGAACACCTCGCGCTGCTTGCGATTATGCCGACACCCGTTTTTGAAAGTAGACGAGGACTCGTTGAATACAATGTGGTCTTCTTCCGCGAAGGAGTGCAAGAAATTTACCAGGTCGAGCAGGAAGCTCGAAGTGGCGGGTAGTAAACTGTCCTTAGACTGACGGCATGGGGAGTGTAATGCATCGGGCAGAATACCCATTACTATACGGATGTACCAGGTTATCTCAGCCCCAAGGCAACGACAGAATGGACGGGCTCTGAGTATTAGCAAGATTGGGGAAGGTAGCATACCAGTATTTCGAATACATGCAATCGCTCGGACTTCCGACGTTACCTAGGCTTTGCATACGTTTTATAATACCCCCTTGATGTCCCTCAGGGAAGTAAGAAATAATAAGTCGCCATTCGTCGTAATCTACTCGACGTCGAAGATTTAACGTTGCTCAGTGCTGTAGTATATCTACGAGGTCCTGAGTCAGGGTCCAGTAGCCATAAAAGGCAATGGGGTCCCCAATTTGGAGAAAATTTTTCAAAAAGTTTGGGCAAGTTTTTGGGGTATGGCCTTGGGGGTTGGGGCCGTGGGTTCTCTTAAATAGAGTCTCTTCCTTCTTCTCATTCGTCTATAGAGGACTTCGTCCAATACCACGACGATGACGAAGACAGCAAACGACTGTACTGCGTCTATCACCACCCGTCCTATCATTATATCCCTAGGACAGATTAGAGTGCGTTCCATGTTCTTTGCATATATGCGTCCTTTTCTTACCTCTTCTTCGTTTTCTAGGTCTCCATTCCAGTCAGCACTTGTCACGATGAGTGGATCTGCGCAGAGGTCCTTAGAGATGAATTCGCCCACGAGCAATCCCTTGTAGACGCTGTCGACACGACAGCCCAGGTCGAAAATTTGGCGGAGGCAACCGTCGAGCTTACCGCCCGCTTCTTAGGATATATTGCCGAGCATCTCGACCAAGATACCGAAGCACGCACCCTTTTGCTGCTCAATGTTTTCAAATTCTTCACACACACGCACCTCGCAGTCCACGACATCCATTCTCTCGCGTCTGCATACGATACTGAGGTTCGCAAAGTCGTCCTCACCTCTTACTACAAAGCACTTGCTGCTCTTCGCACTCGTGACGTTGCCGACATTCCTGCAGGACCTCCGTCTGCACTCCTGAAGGCTGCCGCTGACGGCAAAGCTTCCCTCTACGCTTTGTTTGGCGGTCAAGGTACAAACGAGGTTTACTTCGACGAGCTTCAAGCTCTCTTCGACATCTACCGGCCCTTTGTCGAGCCGTTCATCCAAACTGTTTCGCAGACCGTTCTCCAACCTCTTGCTCTTTCCCAAGCGTCTACCGCGCTTTACGCCTATGGGCTCGACGTCGCGTCGTGGCTTTCCGACTCTTCATCCCGTCCATCGACCGGCTATCTCGCGTCGATTCCCATCTCTTTCCCCCTTATTGGGTTGACCCAACTCGTTCAATACCTTGTTGCATGCAACGTGGTCGGTCTGACGCCGGGCGAGTATCTCAAGCACATTTCTGGCGCGACTGGCCATTCCCAGGGTATCGTTTCTGGTGTTGTCGTTGCCGCTTCCACCACTCTCGAGTCCTTCCTCGAGAACTCTAAGAAAGCCCTCAAATGGCTCTTCTTCTCCGGTCTCCGGGGACATCAGGCCTTCCCTGTTGTTTCTGTCGAGCCCAAAATCGTAAACGATTCAATCGAAGGCGGGGAAGGAACTCCTAGTCCCATGTTGTCTGTCACCGGTCTTTCATTGAAGGACCTCGAGCCCCACATCAAGAAAACCAACTCCTATCTTGCCGATAACTCCAAGCTCTTCGTTTCTTTGCACAATGGACCTCGTGCGTTCGTTGTCACCGGCCCTGCCCGATCCCTATATGGTCTCGTCACCAATCTCAGAAAGATACGCGCACCTTCCGGAGCAGACCAGAGCAAAGTTCCCTTCTCCAAGCGCAAGCCTGCCTTCAACATCAGATTCTTGGCCGTTGGCGTCCCTTATCACAGTGACTATTTGAAGGGGGCAACAGAGAAGGTTCTTGTCGAGGACTTGGCTGGAGAGGACTTGTGGACTGTAGAGGATCTCAAGGTCCCCGTCTATAACACGGAGGATGGTGCGTTCATTTTTTTCTTTCCTGAATATTGTCTGACGTAGGTTTTCAGGATCTGATCTCCGCAACCTGAAGACCTCTTTGACACGGTCTCTCTGTGACCAGATTTTCACAGCGCCTATTCACTGGACGAAGGCAGTTGATTTCCCTGAGACTGCAACACACGCCATCGATTTTGGCCCCGGTGGTATCAGCGGGATTGGTCCTCTTACTGCACGCGATCTTGATGGACGTGGCGTTCGTGTTGTTGTTGTCGGTGACCGCGCCAAAGGTGATGCAGAGCTTTACAACTCTGTTGAAGTCAGGTACGAGGACTGGTGGGCTAAGGACTGGGCTCCTGCATTGGTGAAATCAAGGTATGAATCGGTTCGCATACAGTCGCTTTTCTCATGGTTTCATCTAGCGACGGTGTTGTGCATCTTGATACGCCGTTCTCTCGTCTTCTCGGCAAGCCTCCCATCATGGTTGCTGGCATGACGCCAACGACCGTGAAGGCCGGTTTCGTCAGCGCTGTTCTCGATGCCGGATATCACATCGAATTGGCTGGTGGAGGCCACTATAACGCTGCCGTTCTCCGTGCCAAAGTTGCCGAGATTCGTACGAAGATTCCTGACGGTGTCGGCTTGACTTTGAACGCGTTGTATATCAATCCTGCACAGTTCACCTTCCAATTCCCTCTCTGGCAGGAGATGAGAAAGGAGGGCCTTCCTATCGAAGGATTCTGTGTCGCAGCTGGTATCCCCACCACCGAGAAGGCCGTTGAGATCATCGATAGTCTGAGGAACGCCGGTATCAAGCACGTTTCCTTCAAACCAGGCTCCGTCGATGGCATCCGGCAGGTTGTCAACATCGCCGCAGCCAATCCTGACTTCCCTATCATCCTCCAGTGGACTGGAGGTCGTGCAGGAGGTCATCATTCCTACGAGGACTTCCACCAGCCCATTCTTGCGACTTATCGCGCCATTCGTCAACACCACAACATCAGCCTCGTCGCCGGCTCTGGCTTTGGAGCGGCTGATGATGTATGGCCCTACTTAACTGGTCAATGGTCTGCAGAGCGCTTTGGTATGCAGCCAATGCCCTTCGATGGATGTTTGTTTGCTAGTCGTGTCATGGTGGCCAAAGAGGCTCACACGAGTCCTTCGGTCAAGGATCTCATTGTCGCTGCGCCTGGTGTCGACGATGACGCGTGGGAAGGCACGTACGACAAGCCCACTGGTGGTATCCTCACTGTCCGTTCAGAGTTGGGCGAGCCTATTCATAAAGTAGCCACGAGGGCCGTCAAGTTATGGAGAGAGTTCGATGATACAGTATTTGGCTTGCCAAAGGATAAGCGTGCAGCTTGGCTGCTTGAGCGGCATGACGAGGTCATTGCTAAGTTGAACAGGGACTTCAACAAGCCTTGGTTTGGATGGAAGAAGGACGGATCGGTTGCTCGTGCGCTTAGTGATATGACCTACGAGGAAGTGTCGCTGCGTATGGTTCGCCTTATGTTCGTCTCTCATCAGTCGCGTTGGGTCGATCCTTCCTTGAGGAACCTTACCGGTGACTGGTTGCGGCGCGTCGAGGAGCGTTTCGCCGGAGTTAATGGCGAATCGAACAAGCCATCAGTGTTGCAATCATACTCGTCTTTGGATGATCCTTTGCCTTTCATCCAGTCGTTCTTCCAGACTTACGTTGGTGGTACGACACAGTTGTTAGCGGCAGAGGATTCGGCATTCTTCCTCGCCATCTCCCAGAGGCCTGGACAGAAGCCCGTTCCTTTCATTCCTGTTCTTGATGCTTCCTTCGAATTCTGGTTCAAGAAGGTATGTCTCTATGTTGTAGTGTCTTTTACTTTTCTCATAAGACTTCCAAGGATTCTTTGTGGGCCGCCGAAGATATCGAGGCTGTTTTCGATCAAGATCCTCAGCGTGTGTGCATCTTGCAGGGTCCCATGGCTGTCAAGCACTCCAAAGTCAAGGATGAACCCATCAAAGACATGCTCGGCAATATCAACGCGTCTCTGATTCAACGCGTTCTTGATTCTCGATATGGTGGCGACCTAAGCAAAGTCCCTGTCGTCGATTATCTTGCGCCTCGTCCCTCAGCAACCGTTGCCTGCCCCAAGGTCAAGATCTCGGATGCACCTGGATGCCGTATCTACGAATTCGGTTCTAGTTTGCCCTCTGCCTCAGTGTGGTTTGAGACTCTTGCTGGTCCTCAGCTTAGCTGGTTGAGAGCACTTGTGATGTCTCCCATCATCGTTCAAGGATCTGAGTACATTGACAATCCCATGCGCCGTCTTCTCATTCCTCGAGCGAACCAGAAGGTCGTCGTCTCTTCATCATCCGTTTCCATCTATGGGGCTGCTCGTTCCTTCGGTGAGCACAAATCAGAGTTCAAGGCCGTAGAGATCCAGTTCGACGATGCTTCCAAACTCATCGATATCAAGTTATTCGAGGATCGCCAGAATTCCTCGGTCCCTCTCTCTTTACAGTTCCGGTACATCCCGTCAATGGGCTTTGCGCCTATTCATGAAATTGCGAAGGGAAGGAACACTCGCATCAAGGAGTTCTACTGGAAGCTGTGGTTTGGTGATGATAACTCATTGCCAGAGCTTGACGTAGGCGATGTTTTCACTGGGCCGGAGGTGATCATTGAGGCTGCGGCTGTTGAGCAATTCTGTGCCGTCGTCGGCAATCAAGCTGAGTCCTTCAAGACTGCTCGCAAGGACACCATTACGGCGCCCATGGACTTCGCCATTGTCACGGGGTGGCAGGTAAGCTTTCCTTCTTTCAGTACAAGTTTCTCTTATTCACCACTGTTTGTTTATAGGCCATCATGAAGTCGATTTTCCCGGCTTCGATCGACGGCGATCTTTTGAAGCTCGTGCACCTGTCAAACGGTTTCCGCATGGTCCATGGAGCCCGACCTCTCACAGTGGGCGACGTTTGTCAGGCAACTGCTCAGATTGTCTCCGTCACCAATGCTCCTGAGGGCAAGACAGTCAAGGTTAAGGGTACTGTTCAGCGAGACGGTACACCCGTCGTCGAAGTCGTCTCTGCTTTCCTTTACCGTGGCCGCTTCTCTGACTATGAGAACACTTTCGATACCTCTGAAGAGCCGGATTATGTCGTCGAGATTACTTCCGATGCCGAAGTTGGTGTTCTCCAGTCGAAGGAGTGGTTCGAGTGGGACGACGAGACTCGGCCCCTCCAGCCCGGAACGTCGCTCATTTTCCGCCTTCAGTCTCACGTCTCGTTCAAGGACAGGACGATGTTCCGTGAACTCACTGTTTCTGGAGATATCTTCATTCGCAACCACCTCAAGCAGATGATCAAAGTCGGGTCTATCGATTTCCAACAAGAAAATTGTCACGGAAATCCCGTCCTCGCCTACGTGCAACGTCATGGCAAAGCCGACGAACTTATATATACCCTCCCCAATGATGGTTACACTATGACTGAGGGCGATACAACTTTCAACGCACCTCTGACCAATGAGCCTTACTCTATGGTTTCCGGAGATTTCAACCCAATTCACGTTAATCCTTATTTCTCTTGTTATGCGTCGTTGCCCGCCACGATCACCCATGGCCTGTGGAGTAGTGCGGCTACCCGCCGTTATGTGGAAAGTGTCGCGGCTCAGGGTCATCCTGAGCGTGTCCATTCGTGAGTTTTCTTTCATCTTACTTCGCTCGTTTGCTCATACGTCATATGCAGGTACAATGTGTCCTTCGTTGGTATGGTGTTGCCTGGTGATGAGCTTAGCGTTAAGCTTCGCCATATCGGCATGCGTGACGGCAACATGGTCGTGAAAGTGGAGACTTTCAACTCCCAGGGCGAGAAGGTTCTCGATGGTACAGCTGAAGTGTCCCAGCCCCGCACTGTTTATGTCTTCACTGGCCAAGGATCCCAAGAACCGGGCATGGGGATGGACTTGTACAACACCTCCGCCGCTGCAAGGGCTGTCTGGGATGCTGCCGATGCCCATCTCAGCGCTGTTTATGGATTTTCTATCATCGAGATCGTCAAGGAGAACCCCATGCAAAAAACCATTCACTTCGGTGGTATCAAAGGCCAGGCTATCCGACAGCGATACATGGACATGACGTACGATACCATAGGTAAAGATGGGACCATCAAGACACTCCCCCTTTTTGCAGATATCGACGTCCGTACCCCGAAGTACACCTTCAACCATCCAACCGGTCTGCTCTATGCTACTCAATTCGCCCAGATTGCGCTTGTTGTGACGGAGAAGGCTGCGTTCGAGGACTTGCGTGGGAAAGGGTATATTCAGCGCGACTGTCCTTTCGCCGGCCATTCTTTGGGTGAATATGCCGCTCTTGCTGCTATCGCTGACATATTCCCTGTGTCATCTTTGGTGGATGTCGTTTTCTATCGTGGAATCACCATGCAGCGTGCTGTGGAACGTGACGCCATGAACCGGTCGAACTACGCCATGTGTGCTGTCAACCCTAGTCGCATCTCCAAGACCTTCAATGACACCGCCTTGCGCGAAGTTGTTGATAGCATTTCTAAGATTACCGGATTGCTCTTGCAGATCGTCAACTACAATGTCGAGGTAAATGCTAAACTCAGTCATTACGGTGAATCGGTCTGACGCGTCTTTCATCACAGGGACAACAATATGTCTGTGCGGGAGAGTTGGTCACATTGCAAACAATGACCAATGTTCTCAACTATCTCAAGATAAAAAAGATCGATGTGCAGCAGGTACGTGTTTTTTTCGCGTTGTTTTCTATACAAAATCTGACGCGAAATACTATAGTTGGCAGAGAAATTCTCTGAGGACCAAGTTAAGGAAATGCTCGGCGAAATCATTAAATCCTCCTACGAAAAGGCACTTGAGCAGCAAAAGACCCAGGGCTACATCACTCTCGAGCGAGGCTTTGCCACCATTCCGCTCCCAGGCATCGACGTTCCCTTCCATTCGCGTTATCTTTGGGCTGGCGTGATGCCTTTCCGAGCCTGTGAGTGTTTTCATCTGGTCGTTGGTACACCATCCTAACCAATTATCCCTAGACTTGTCGAGGAAGATTAATCCCCTGCATGTTAATCCTGATTGGCTAGTTGGACGTTACATTCCCAATCTGATTGCAAAACCGTTTGAACTTTCGAAGGACTATGCGCAAATCATTTACGACCAGACCACTTCTCCTGTTCTTGAAAAGGTTCTGAAGAACTGGGACCAGGAGAATTGGGGAGGCGTGGAGCAGCGGTCGAAATTGGCGTACGTCCTCATGGTCGAATTGTTGGCCTACCAATTCGCGTCCCCTGTCCGTTGGATCGAAATCCAGGATCGTCTTTTCGTCGACTATTCGTTCGAACGTTTCATTGAGCTCGGTCCCTCCCCTACCCTCACTGGCATGGCCACCCGTACCTTCAAAGCGAAGTATGAAGCATCCGACGACGCTGTCTCCCACACGCGTTCTATCTTCTGTATATCCAAGAACCAGAAAGATATATACTACAGCTTCGAGGATGAAGTTGAAGAGGAAACGGTGACTGAATCGGTACCGGTCGCTTCATCTGCCCCTGTCGCGCCTGCTTCCGTGGCTGCTCCCGCTCCTGCTCCCGTTGCCGCTCCCAGTGGACCTGCTGCTGCTGTCGAAGATGCTCCTATCAAGGCTCTTGATATCCTCCATGTCATTGTTGCCCAGAAACTCAAGAAGGCAGTGAGCGAGGTTCCCCTTTCAAAATCTATCAAGGATCTCGTCGGTGGCAAGTCGACTCTTCAGAATGAAATATTGGGTGATCTGCAGCTAGAATTTTCGTCGGCGCCGGAAAAGGGAGAAGAACTTCCTTTGGAGGAGCTTGGCTCTGCACTTTCCTCCGGCTTCGGAGGAGCGTTGGGCAAATACACTTCTGGTTTGGTGTCTCGGATGATTGGTGGCAAGATGCCTGGTGGATTTAATTCTTCCGCTGTGAAGGCACATCTTTCGAAGTCATGGGGTCTGGGTCCGTCTCGTTCAGATGGCGTTTTATTGTTGGCAACTACGATGGAACCGCCGAAGCGGCTGGCTTCAGAGCCTGAGGCGAAGGTCTGGTTGGATGGTGTGGTCGCTGTGTATGCTCAGAAATCAGGCATCAGTCTGTCCGCTCCAAGTGCTGGAGGTGGAGGGGGTGGCGGAGGTGGTGGTGGCCCCACCATCAACAGCGAAGAGTTCCTCAAATTCCAGGCGGATCAGGAGCAGTTTGCTGCGCAACATATCGAGCTGTATATGCGGTATCTCAAGCGCGACTCTCGTGCCGGTGAGATTGCATTCGACAAAGAGAAGGCTCATTCGGAGGAACTCCAAGCGAAGTTAGACAGTATCGCCAAGGAGCATGGAGACACCTATATTGACGGAATTCAGCCTGCCTTCGACCCAATCAAGGCCCGTCACTTCGACTCCTCCTGGAACTGGGCGCGCCAAGATGCTCTTCTCATGTATTATGACATCATCTTTGGCCGACTCACCACCGTCGATCGCGAGATCACTGCTAGCTGCATTGCTATACTGAACCGTGCTGACCCCGACTTGCTCGCGTTCCTGCAGTACAACATCAATCGATGCGATCCAAGCAAGGGCGAAACCTACAAGTTGGCTAAAGAATTTGGCCAGCAGCTTATCGAGAATGTTCGTGAATTCTTGTCCCAGCCACCGGTCTATAAGGATGGTATGTTCCTGTCTTTACGGTTCTTTTATTTTGGTCTCATTGATCATTTGTCATAGTTACCTTCCCCACCGCCCCTCACACCGAAGTCAACTCGAAGGGTGACATCGTTTACTCCGAAGTAGTTAGGGAGAACGTCCGCAAACTCGAAGCTTACGTCGAGGAGATGGCGAGCGGCGATACCGTCTCTGGCGCTGTTAACATCCAAAAGGTTCAAGATGACGTGTTGAAGCTTTGGACCATCGTGAAATCCCAACCGGAGATTAGCGAGGAACAAAAGAATCACATCAAGGCCCTCTACGAGGGTGTAGTGCGCTCTCTCCGTAAGGGACCTGATCCCCGTCCTTCCCGTGTCCGAAATCGCCGTGCTTCCTCTCAGTTCACTCGCCCTCAAGTTTCTGGAATCTCGTCTGTTTCCGCCGATAAAGTGCCTTTACTTCACCTCAAGCGCAAAGTAGGTACGACCTGGGAGTACAGTAGCAACCTCACGAGCGTTTATCTCGACATCTTGCATGAGATCGCCACTGCCGGAACGACTTTCAAGGACAAAAACGCTCTGCTCACTGGTGTCGGCAAAGGTTCCATCGGCGTGGAGGTAGTCAAAGGTCTTCTAGCAGGTGGTGCACATGTTGTCATCACGACATCCCGGTACAACCGTGCCACCGTTGAGTACTACCAGTCAATCTTCCACTCGTGTGGTAGCCGTGGATCTGCCCTCACTGTCGTGCCATTCAACCAGGGCTCAAAACAAGATGTGGAGGCTCTCGTCGACTACATCTATGCTAATCTCGGCCTCGACCTTGATTTCATTTTGCCTTTCGCAGGTATCCCGGAGAACGGCAGAGAAATCGACGGCATTGATGACAAGTCAGAACTGGCTCATCGCATCATGTTAACGAATCTCCTTCGTATCATGGGCGCTGTCAAGAACAAGAAAGCCAGCCGTCGCTTCGTCACTCGTCCCACCCAAGTTATCCTCCCTCTGTCGCCCAACCACGGGCTCTTCGGTAACGACGGTCTGTACTCTGAGTCCAAGATTTCTTTGGAGACCCTGTTCCAACGTTGGGCGTCGGAAAGCTGGGGGGAATATTTGTGCCTTGCAGGTGCTGTCATAGGGTAAGTTGTCATTATAATCCACTCCGACACTGCTAATTTCTTGCTAGATGGACTCGGGGTACTGGTCTCATGGGACCAACAAACATCGTTGCCCATGAATTAGAGTCATACGGCGTCCGCACATTTTCAGCGAAAGAGATGGCGTTCAACATTCTTGGCCTTATGCACCCTCTGTTGTTCAGCATCACTCAGGTCGAGCCCATCTGGGCTGATTTGAACGGTGGGATGGACCGTCTTCCCGATCTTGCAGAAATCACTGGACGTATTCGCGCCAACCTCAATAAGAAGAGTGACCTGCGTCGGGCGATTGCTCGTGACAATGCCGCTGATTACAAGGTCATCAACGGCGCAGAAGCCGAGCGTCTCATTCAAACTGTCGATGTCCTTCCTCGAGCGAACTTCAGTTTCGACTTCCCGGCTCTCGAGTCAGTGGAGAGTCTTGGCGATGTTTCTAAACTTCGAGGCATGATTGATCTCGACAAGGTCATTGTCATTACAGGTTCGGCTGAAGTTGGTCCCTGGGGTAGTGCCCGAACTCGCTGGGAAATGGAAGCAAGGGGCGAATTTACGATTGAAGGTGCCATCGAGATGGCGTGGATGATGGGCTACATTAAGCATTTCGATGGTCGCTTGAAGGATGGATCCCTCTATGTTGGCTGGGTTGACAGCAAATCCGGCGACCCAGTCGATGACAAAGACATCAAAGCTCGTTACGAGAAGGATGTCCTCGCTCATGGTGGTGTTCGTCTCATTGGTACGTGCTTAATTTAACCCTCGTGCTATATGTAATGTCTTTGTAGAACCCGAACTTTTCCGCGGCTACGATCCGAAGAAGAAGGTCTTCAACCAAGAAGTCGAGCTTATTCATGACCTTGAGGCTCTCGAAGTGACGGAGGCGGAAGCCATGAAGTTCAAGTTGCAGCATGGTGATAAGTGCGATATCTGGGCCGGTGAATCAGGACAATGGTTCTTCAAGCTCAAGAAGGGCGCCTGTGTCTTCGTTCCCAAGGCTTTCACCTTCAGCCGAACCGTTGCTGGTCAGGTTCCGACCGGTTGGTATGCTGGCCGTTTCGGCATCCCAGAAGATATCATTGCTCAGGTAGACCGCACTACGCTTTGGGCGTTGGTCTGTGCTGCCGAAGCATTTAATATGTCCGGTATCATCGATCCATACGAGCTCTACAAGCACATGCATCCTTCGGATGTCGGCACTTGCTTCGGTGCAGGATTGGGTGGTCAAGATTCCATGTGCAAGATGTTCAAGGATCGTCGCGACGAGAAGGAAGTCCAGAATGATATTCTTCAGGAAACGTATGTCTTTTCGTCCTCATAGACCTTAGAAGCGTCCTCACAGATCTCAGATTCATCAACACCGCCGCGGGTTGGATCAACTTGCTCCTTGTATCGTCCAGCGGTCCGGTTAAGATTCCTGTTGGTGCTTGGTACGTATAATATATATATTGTCCACATCTGATACTGATTATAGTCCGCATTCAGTGCCACTGCTCTCCAGTCCATGGAAATTGCTCGGGATACCATCTTGTCTGGAAAGGCCAAGATCATGATTGCTGGTGGTTACGATGATGTCAGTGAAGAAGGGTCATACGAATTTGCGAACATGAAGGCGACAAGTAATGCCGATACTGAATTTGCCATGGGTCGTGAGCCGACGGAGATGTCTCGCCCAGCTACAAGCACTCGTTCTGGTGTAAGTTTTTGTTTGATTTCGTTTTCCTCAACTCATTGCCGCCATAGTTCATGGAAGCTCAAGGTACCGGTCTCCATATTGTCATGAGCGCCAAGACCGCTCTTGAATTGGGTTGTCCCATCCGCGGAATTGTTGCCTTTACCTCGACTTCGACGTACGTCCCCACATCTTAAATCAAAGGGGTTCATGTCTAACATTTTATCTAGCGATAAGGCCGGACGATCTGTTCCTGCTCCGGGGCGTGGTGTTCTCACTATAGCAAAGGAAGTACCATCAAAGCATCCTCTACCTCTGCTCGATATCAACTATCGCCGTCGTCAACTTACGTTCCGCCGCTCGCAAATCTCCCAATGGCTTGCCAATGAACAAGAGCAGCTGCGAGAAGAGGTCGAGTCGTCCAAGGCCCAGGGACAGCCTCTCGATGAAGAATACATTGCGACGCGGGTATCAAACATGGAGAAAGAAGCTTCTCGACAAGAATCCGATGCACTTGGCATGTATGGTATGCTAGAAGGCAATGATCCAAGCATTGCACCCCTTCGTCGTGCTTTGGCTGTTTGGGGCTTGACTGCCAATGATGTTGGTGTTCTGTCTATCCATGGTACCAGCACGAAGGCGAACGTATGTTTTCTTTACTTCCTATCAACATGAGCATTTCTCATCTATTTCACAGGAAGAGAATGAGACTCATATTTGGAACACGGTATTCCAGAACCTTGGTCGTACTGAGGGCAATGCCGTTCCCATCATGGCACAAAAGAGTCTTCTTGGGCATGCGAAAGGCGGTGCCGCCGCTTGGCAGATGTCCGGTGTTCTTGACACAATCAACACTGGCATAGTCCCGGGTAACAGGAATAGCGAGTACGTATGCAACGTCTTTCAGGTTAACGTGCTCTAATATTCTTCCATAGCAATATTGATTCCCATTTCATGCACCGTACCTTCCTCATGTTCCCGTCGAAGTCGATTCAAACCGACGGAGTGCGCGCAGGGGTCATGGTATGGTCTTAGGTCTCTTATTTGCACGACTGGCACTAACGGAATTCTTCAGTCTTCATTCGGTTTCGGTCAAGTTGGTGGAACAGCTCTTGTCATTCATCCTCGCTACCTCTTCGGAGCTCTTGATCCTGCATACTACGCAGCTTACAGAAAGCGCAACAGCGTCAGACAACTCGAGACTTACAAAGTCATGAGTGAGATGATGATCAAAAATAATCTCGTCAAGATCAAGGAGAAGCCACCTTACACTCCTGAGCTCGAAGACAAAGTTCTCACCAATTCTTTGGCTCGATCGTCAGCCGATCCCCAGACTGGCTCGTACTCGTTCTCTGCGAAGCAGCCCACCCAGGCTCCTATCGACGACTCCAACCTCAAGGCGGTCACTCAGCTTTTGGAATCAAAACCCGCTCAGGGTGACTTTGCTGGTATCGGTGTTGATCAAGGTATGTAAATATGGAGGTCTGAATGGATAGGCAGCTGGCTGACTGATGATTGTGCAGAACTCATCTCATCCGTACCCTCGCACAACCCCACCTTCGTCTCCCGCAACTTCACCGACGCTGAGATAGCATATTGCAATGCTCAGCCGTCTCCGTCATCTTCCTTTGCTGCACGCTGGGTAGGCAAGGAGGCCGTGTTCAAGTCATTGGGCGTGCCGTCGAAAGGTGCTGCTGCGGCAATGAAGGACATCGAGATCGTCAACGACAAGGCCACGGGTGCACCGGTTGTCTCCCTGTATGGTGATGCCAAGGCCCAGGCTGCCGCGAAAGGCGTCAAAAATATTTTGATCTCTTTGAGCCATTCAGAGGTGAGTATCTTGTTTCATGGCCAAGATGCATTTATTTACCCTATTCCTTTCCAGACTGTTGCCATTGCTTTCGCTCAGGCTTTAAGGTCATAATCCAGGGATTTCGTAGAATTTATTATTGTCATGCATCGCTTATCGGTTTCTCTCTGTCTGTACTGCACATATAATCAGTTTCTTCACGCTTACAATCAATTTACTTACTCTGCATGTATACGAATCAGGAATAGACGTTTTTTCATCTTCTCTACCTGTGGGACCAACACTTGAGTGCTTGAGCCGTTAAAAGAGTTTGAAGTTCTTGTACTTATTTATTTAGATAATTTTTTGTGCAGGCAATTGAGAGTGCAAAGGAATATCCCTTCGGCACATGAAGAGAAATATAAGTACAGGTACAGTACAGCCTTTAATATAAGGGACATCATCTACTACTTTAGTGCCTTCTTCATGTTCTAAAAGAGCCATTTCATCAGAAACGCTCGCAAACAGTGAGGTATCTCTTACCTCCTCCATGACTTCAAGATCATTCGTTTCAATCCTCGTTATTTTCTTCCCAATCGCCTTCTCGATTGTCTCCATCTGGTTCCACGTCTTTTTGTCATGCACAAAATTAATGGAGATACCCTTGCGTCCGAATCGACCAGTTCGACCTAAACAAAGTTAGCGACTCTACATAGGAAGCGGATTACGAAACCCACCGATTCGATGAATATACGTCTCAATATCGGGACTCAGATCACCCTGCGTCTTGTTTGACCCTCGATCGGCCATGAGAGGCAGGTCGTAGTTGACGACCATGTTCACCTGCAAGATATCGATACCTCGGGCGATGACGTTCGTTGTGATCAAGACCTGAATCAACGTCCAGGTTAGGATAAACTTTGAAAAAGACGAAAACGACGTGCTTTGTCTTTACCGTCACGGAATCCATCAATAATCGCATCACGTTCCCCGGCATCCTTAGCGCCATGCAGAGACGCGACCTTGTGTCCCTCCGCGGTCATCCGCTTTGATATCCGATCTGCCGTGTGCCGATGCTGGAAGAGAAGTCAATAAGTAGTCTATGACAGACACGCTACAATACGCACTTGGCAGAAGATGATACTTTGGCCCACTGTCAATAACGAGTACAGACTGACGAGAATATCGTATTTGTGCTCCTCATCCCGACAATCCATGTAGAACTGCTTGATGTTGTCTACGTTGAGCTCTTCTTTCCGCAGTTCAATCTTGTTGGCATTGGGGGCGAACTTGGAGGCAAAGTTACGGACATGATCAGGGAATGTCGCTGAGAAAAGGATGATTTGAATCGGATTTGCTGAGCTCCGTGGGAGCATACTAGTGAGAATCTTAATACACTCAGACTGTAGGAAATGATGGTAGACGCACTTTTTCACCCGTAGCGTCTGATCTCCTAGACCATCCTGATCCAACATGTTATCGGCTTCATCCAACACAAAGACCTTGACGCCCGACACATCGATAACCTTCTTCCGAATTAGTTCAATCATAGTACCGGCGGTGCCAACGACGATGTGCGCAGTGACACGTGTTGCACCCCTTGGTAGATGGTCTTTGATGGCGTATTCGGTCTGGATGGCGGTGAACTTGCCCATGGAAAGAATGACAGACATGATTTGACGCGCTAACTCGCGGGATGGCGCCAGACATAAGGCCTAGTGGAATCGTTTAGCAGAGTAAGGACAGCAGATATTGAGCATTACTTGTGTTTGGTTTTTGGAGAAATCGACGCGTGAAAGCATGGTGAGGACGAAGGCTGCTGTTTTGCCTGTTCCAGACTGTGATTGGCCGATCATATTGGTTGGTCTGCGACTGTTGGCCCACGAAGACAATACTTGGAAAATGGGGCTCACGGGTTGGATAGCAGGAGCGGTAGCGCGCGTTCTTGGATCTTTGAAGGTTTAGTGAATCCCATTTGGAAGAGGCCCTTGAGGAGATCTTGGTGGCTAAAATGGACATAGGTAACGATGAAAATACGTTGTAGAATTCTTCGAGTCTTACTTACAGCCCGAGTTCTTCGAAAGTCTTTGCGCTGTACAGTGGCGAATTTGGGTCTCCTTGCTGGTCGGCGAGAGTGACCTAAGGATAGAGATGAAGTACGGGTCGTAGATAGATATAATAGGGACGTACGGTAACCTCAAATGTCGAGTTTATGAGGTCGCTGTTTGCACCTGGCACTCAGATCAGCATTCCCAAGAAAATCAGGCTTGACTCGACATAAATCACCTTTTGGCGAGGCGGCCTCGTCTGCTGGTCCAGCCTCTGGTGATGCATCCGGTGCTACTGGGAAAAGTGAGCGAATATTTAAGCCAAAAAAATTATCCGTACCTCCAGTAATAAAACCATCGGCGTCTTTCTGCATCGTAAGTTGGTCGTCGCAGAAAGAGAAATGTTATCACGTGCTTCACACGACCGGCAGCGGATCCCGGGTCCGACACCCGAGTCAACACTCACCCCCATATGCAAGTTTTTCTAAATTCTAAACTCTATGTTTTCTCCGGCTAGATGACTCCCTGCTTGAGATTCAAACGTAATCTTGACACCTCTGAGGCCTCACCGCCCAGCGCTCAGCTGCGAAGAACCAATTCAAATTCGACACTCACGCCACAAATTGTCGCCATCTATTCAGTGCTTTACTTGGACAATCCCGGATATTATTGCGTGAGTCATCTAAAAGTCATGCTCTACGATGAGTAAGACAGTCTGAAGAAATTATTTAAAGAATTTTTTCAGCGCCTGACCATCGAACGCGTCCTCAAATGTTCGACACCTGTCATTCACTATGTATCTTTTCCGCGCTTGCGAGACCATGGCGTTCGTTTACCGTACCGGTTCTTGCGGTCTCTGCATATGCCGATGATGAATTCTACCCACAAATCATATGATCCTCCTCGATGGCAGCCCTCTGTCACCTTTCTGAAGTTATTGCTCATCGTCGAAACCCGTCTTTATTTTCATTTTAAAACCTTGGCCTTCAATAGTATCAGCCTAAGCCAAGTCAACGTTGCTATCTCATACAGCTCCGGTTAACCACATATCGATACCACGCCTCAGCTGTGCATCAAATTTCCTAGGGTGCTATAAAGGTGCCGTGGCAGGCATATAACACTGCGTCGTCCGATACTATTCTCATACTTCGTTTGGATCGAAGAAATGCGATATACATCCGAGATTGTTTACTCAGTTGACGCGAGTTTTCGTTATATATATCCCTAACATGGCCAATGTCCAAACCCACCTCTACCCACCCCCCAATTAGCAACTGATGTGGAGCAAACTTGCTTTCCTAACTTCCTTGGCCCTCGTGGCACCTGTCCAAGCTCGACCAGGGGCTTACCCTCGCGAAGGTAAATTCAGTCTGAATGTATTTTCGAAGCGGACCTGCCAACATGCTGAACAGCGGACACAGCAGCAGCTAACACTTCTGTATCAACGGCGTTGTTGACAACCCCGCTCCATACTGCCGCCCTTGCAGCTGGGAAGCTCTACTTTGGCTCTGCGACTGACAATCCAGAACTCACCGATGAGCCATACGTCGCAATTCTCAGTAATAGAAACATGTTCGGACAGATTACTCCCGCGAATAGTATGAAATGGGCACGTTCTGAAACTTCCACCGCTTCTGCTGTTGTTCATATACCGTTTACAGGACGCGACCGAGCCCTCCAGAGGGGTTTTCACCTTCACGCAGGGTGATGTTATAGCAGACCTTGCATCATCTAACGGTCAGCTTCTCCGTGGACACAATTGCGTGTGGTACAACCAGCTACCGAGTTGGGTGTCCTCGGGTGGGTTTGACAATGCGACACTTACAGAAATCGTTGCGACACATTGTGGTACATTGGTAGGACATTACGCTGGAAGAGTGTACGTTGTTTTTTGTTGTCTTTCCTTTGGCGATCGGTAATGTTAAACGACATTGTTTAGGTGTAAGTGTTCATATTTCTCGCTCCTCAAATTTGCGGTCGTTAACGAAGGAATTTAGATTCCTGGGATGTCATCAATGAGCCGTTCAACGACGACGGAACTTGGCGTTCGGATGTTTTCTTCGACACCATGGGCGAATCTTTCGTCCCAGTTGCACTGAAGGCTGCACGTGCCGCAGACCCAAAGGCCAAACTTTACGTGCGTTCAATTGACCCTCAATCGTCGTCAATCAACTAACTCTCCTATCGATAGATCAACGACTTCAACATCGAAGGCCTTGGTGCTAAATCCACCGCCATGGTCAACCTCGTCAAGTCCCTCAAGGCTCAAGGTGTCCCTATCGATGGTATTGGCATTCAGTCGCATCTTATCGTCGGAGAGGTCCCTACGACTCTCAAAGAGAATTTCGAGCAATTCACTGCCCTGGGTGTGGAAATTGCGATTACTGAGTTGGATATCCGGATGACTCTTCCAGAAACTGATGCACTTCTCGCTCAACAAAAGGCTGACTATAAGACGGTCGTCTCGACGTGCGAGACAGTGGAGAAATGTATCGGCGTGACTATTTGGGATTACACTGACAAGTATTCGTGGATTCCTTCCACCTTCCCTGGACAGGCGAGTCATGGGATTTCTGTCCTTTACTTCTGAATTCTTACCTTTCTCTAGGGAGCTGCATTGCCGTGGGACGCGAATTTGATCACAAAGCCGGCGTATGACGGGATTGTGCAAGGATTTGCGTAGCTGATTTGTAGCTGGATGAGCTTCGATGATTGTAAACTTTTATTGAAGTGTTTGTTTACGTCAGAAAAGTTGAGAGGCTATACTAAGTCATGTCGTTCCAGCACGGAGAAAATTCACGCACTTGCCCTTGCAAGTGGTTCAATCGGCAACTTCCAGCTGACCCGGATGTTCTTCCCACGGTTCTAATGAAGTTCATACTTCGTTTTCTTTGCAAGGTTCGTGGTGCTAAACAGGAGAGCACCTCGTGGTAAGTGCTTGTTATAACCCATGATATTCCACCCTAATTATTCATCATAGAAGACCAAAGCTCTGAGCTCAATGGACTGCCGCAAAGGAGATCTCTCTGGCGTATTAGGATCCACGAACGAACTGTGCGCATTGAATGTTACCTTCGCCTCATCCTTGGTCGAGTCGAAGCTATACCTCAAAGATAAGTCGATCCAGTAAATCACGAATAGTAAAGCACCGTACCACTTGAATATCACTACCTCCTCGGGGGTCATTCCTCTCAAGTAGACCCATTTATGTCTCGCATTCCACTTTACAGCATAGGTCTCCCCAGGCCCTCCAGGAAACTTGAGCGTCATCGGGAACAAGTCAATCTTCTCATCGACTGTGCTGGAATCAATGAATCCAAGCGGCGTATCTAATGCTGGGTTATCGATCGGACGCCACAAATTGAGTATCTGGAATCGGTGCTTGACAAGCTCCCGCGCTTCGCTCTCTGGTAAATGACGAAACACCCGAGCTCTAGCTGCTGCCGGTGTTTGGTCGATGTGGACATTAAACACCGGCTGGCGCTTCATTGGAGACTCTTCCGTGTCTCCCGGATGATGTCTGCGAATGGCTAGTCTAGTCAGCTGCTACTCCGGAAATTTGACGCACTACGGCAAAGTACGTACTATGATCAAAGATGAAGACCTTCGTCGCGCCCGTGAGTTTCTTGTACAGCTCCTCGCTTTCGGGATAGTATTCTTGGATAACATCGTCGTCGCAGCCGAAGGCCGTGTGTTTGGATGCGTGTTGGAAGTACTGGAAACCGGCCTTGTCGAGAAGATACTGATGCTCTTTGCCGCGAATGTTCTCGATTCCAACGGTAACGTTGTGTCGGATATAGTTATGGTCAGTTCTATCATTGATATTCTTGTATGCGCGAGCACCGTCGGGCGGTGGGAGATAATATGGAGCAGTAATTAATGCAGGGGGGATTTCGGCCGTAGCCATGGCGTGCAAGTTATTACTGTCCACCATGGCAGATTTTATACGAGTTCCTCTAGTCACTTTAGAACGGGTATTGTTAGACCGTGAAGAGCGAATTTGATCACGCGGACTGAAACTTCAAGTTCGAGGCCGGCCAGGCCCAAACTTTGATATTCACATTCTTCAAAGGCTCCGAGCTAATACCCTTGGAATTACTGGACAAAATTATGAGATCTTGTGCGGTCTCGTGAGGTCGCACGAGATCTCGTGGGGCCGCGTGCGATCTCACGCGATCTCACACCAAAAAAATTCGGTCGGCACAGCCATTTGGTAGCTCACCTACCATAAAAAGACAGCGATAAGGTACAGTCAGCGAATCATGTCACAGTGGTCACAACGGCCAGACCGGACAATCTCATTACTTTCCCGGCAGGGCGCTATGAAAATCTTCGACATTGGTAAAAGAAAATAACATATAATTAAATTGAATTTATTTTTATTCCTCTGAGGTCTTGCGAGATCTTGCACTGCTGCCCAATGCCCCCTAGCATGCAGAGCGAATCTCAGCCACTCCCACTGTCCGCTCTCTTTCGTAATTCTCAAACAGCCCATCGACGTCCCAAACCTGCACCACAGGCCGATCCTGCTAACACACAATCAGCAGCTGGTCCCACAGCAGTATCCACCAGCATCCAAGCCCCCATCCCACGATGCAATCCGGTAGCCACTACATCACCTCTTTGCAGGCTCACCACTGCCGGTCTGCTTCAGGAAAACACCCCAAGGCCCAATACTCAGGTGGTCACTCTTCCCCAACCTTTCGTCAGACCAGAAACGTCCGTCACTGGCCTGCTATCCCATGGCTTCAACTCAAACGCGTTCCTTGGAACGCTTCCCATGTCATCGAGAAACACCGCCTTCGTTGGATCCAACACAACAGGGCATAAGAAAGCATCCGTCATGTGAATGGCATGAGGACATGGCAAAGCACCTACATGTCACGTCCTCATCTATCCCTTTCTCAGTCTGGAGCATCGTCAACAAGCCATCAAGGATGCAGATCCTAGCGTTCAAACCGGATACCCACTCCCCCAGTCTGACATATACCATCTCGAGCATGTCGATGTCGCACCGTTTCGGGAGCACATGCAAAAGCTTGATCTTTGCATCACCTTCTATGCCAATGCTAATGACAATTACAGGACGATTCACGATAAACTTCTCACGCATAATGCAACAGCTGGGAAGCCCCAGATCCCTGGCCTCAAGACTGACGACCTGGCTAATCTCAGCTTTCAAAACATGGGCTGGTGTTTCCTACAGCTCATGTCCCACAAAGGGGATCTGTCTCTTCTCGTCGTCAACAAGAAAATTAATGAGGGTCAGGCCACAATTGACCATTTCATCCACCACAGAAGCCTGGAGTCCAAGTTTCTGCCCAAATGTGGCAAAAATCATTCAGCTGTGCTCGGTCAGTTTACCCTGGTGATTGGTATGTCTGACCACACAACTACCTGACTGCAGGCGATATTAACTTGCAGGAAAATATTTCCAGCTCCGACCCGAGGCCCCATCTGCCACAATCTCCGAAACAGGAACTTGTACATGGGCAATTTTGGACCGCAAGGAATGCCTGATGCGGTAAGAGGAGGAATGCATGCCTGCTTCTCAGAGCGTGCGATGCACAATCTCTTGTTTGTCATGTGACAGCGGGGCGGCAGTTTCGATGAGAACTCCTTGCCCTCCCTACGTGCATGCAGAGGCTTGCCACCCAATCATCTTGCCCCCAAGCTGACGATTACGGCGGGAATCCCTCGTTGTCCCCAACTTACCGATGATGCCACTTCACTGGCGGAAGAACCACAGGTATGTGACCCTGTCACAATTAGAGTGTGATGTGACTGACCTGATGGTGACCCAGCTGAACACAGTCCAACAAGCGGCCCACTTCTTCCAGGTCACCGCCACCCGATCGACTTGGCATGCACCCCCTTTCGCCGATTGACTCGTCCAGCCAACTGCCCCCGCTGCCATTGCCCCCCTTATTACACCAGAGAAATTTGGCCACAACCTCGTGATGCAGAGCAGGCACAAAGTCAACCCATATACACCTCCCACCTGTTGGAGACCATGATCTCCCTCCTCCCTGACACAATGTGCCTGAAGGGACTGAATGTCGAATCTCTCGCCGATGCAGTGCTCGAACTCTATAGATTTTATGCAACGAATGCATGGGACAAGGACAACAAGATGTTTCTGCAGAAGATAGAGGGCCCTCTAGCACCCCAATTTCCTTCCTCCGACATCCTTTGTGAAAATTGGGATGAGCTGGCAAAATTTGGGAGCATGAAGATGATCATACTCCAGAGCTGGAGCCATGGCGACGGTATCAATAAAATGGTCCTCAGGGAGGCATTGAAGAAGGCTCTTGAAAATACCAATCTATACACTTCCTTGCCGAACAACTCCAATTACTTCACAGCTACCTTTTGCATGAGAGATTGCACCGCGATGGAAACTTGTCTGTGGAGAGCACAGGGTCTCCTGCTTGCTCTCTGCACTGTTACCTTCTGCATGCCGCCGCTGCCGGTGTCTCTGTTTCTCTTTCTCGCATTGTTGACTCCATGAGGAGGATTGGCAAAAGTGTTGGATCTTCTAACAGGACCCGTCATCAAGGCATTGGATCCTGCTACCAAAGATTTCATGCAATCTTGGCTCGGTCGTAAGCTTACAGACCCTCTGACCTTGGAACCATCTCATCGACATGAAAGAGATCAGAGGTATCTGTGGGTTTCACATTTCTGTGATCCTCATTTGACCATAAGTCCAACACGCTACACCACACTACACAATCACCCATGAAATATCCTCTCCCCAGCCTTACGATGTCGGTTTCAAGAAATCTGACCCGGAAAAGTCACAACTCCAAAATAGGTTGGTGCTGAAGCTCATTCTATTGTCCCATCCGATGGCAGACCAGAGCAATGGATTTAATGCCATGCGGGAGGGATTTTCTTACAATTTCGGTCATGACAAATACATTGGAGGCCTGGTAAGTTCCGCAGCTGTCTTTGTGCCAGTAACATCGGTGAACAGAGATTATCATAGCCTTCGCTATTCCGCCGAGAGCTACTCCAACCGGAGAATCTCTTGTTGTATCTTCACAGGATGTATGATCGCAGCATCCACTCAGCTCAGGACCTTCTAGACCTTATCCAGTTTGACCATGGATGTGTCAGGACAGATGCCTTTTGCTCAACACCATGTGATTGGGGTTATGGGACACAGCCCAATGGCGGGCATCTCCCCCTTTATGAATGTGTCACCTGAGCCATCACTGATAAATTGCGGAAATACTTTGAACAAGACTTGGACCGCCGCGGGCCATGCTTCCTGGTGATGGTGACCAGTCTGCCATATATGCCTGCAGCACCTGAGGAGAAGATCAAGGTGCATGCATCACGCTTATTTTAGGTTCGCAGATATGTGATTGTCCTCCGCCCGGTGGTTCTTGTAGTTCGTCTTGCATGCCCCAGATGAATTCCAACTGCCTTCTCAAGTATTTCGCACGAGCACTTGCTTCAATATCATCAGGCTCAAGCTCGACATGAAATTATGCAGCCTTCTTGCTGGAGAGGCAACAGCACTCTTCCCCAATTTTGAGGCTTGCTTGGACTTCTGGTTGTTCGACGATGATCGAATCATTATGCTCATTTAGTCATATTGCATTATATCATGTCACACAACCAGTCCGTTGGTCACATCACATCATATTATGTAACCGCTTTGGCAAAATATTGATCATGATATTCATAAATCCGAATGCTAGCATGCTGAACACAATCATTGGAAATGAAGGATGAGCCTAAGTATGTGGGCCTAGAACTTAGTATGGTGCCTCCCACTCTGTGACATCCTTGTAGTAGCCCCCAGCTGTCGAGAGGGGCATTGCACGCTCAGGATAGTTCCCCTCCGTGGACGTGTGTGTCAACACACGTGGCAAACAGGGTGCACGGCCAAAAGTTACGTAGAAACTGTCGCAGTAAAAAGAGGCAAGGTCTTGCTCCAAAGATGTCACCATTTCCTCCGTGTATCTGCTCTTGTCCAACAAGATGGATGCAGGACAACCTCTCCATTTGCTCATAACCTGACGCATGGAGCATAAGTACAGAGCCCGACGCATCCACCTGGGTTCGCTGATACCGTGGTGAGCCTCTGATAGGTGTACCACCCAACAGCGATCATGGCGTCTGAGGGGAAAGCAGTGGCCTAAATGGACAAGATGCTTCCGTATAGCTGATTCTGTATTCACATCCCTCAAATGCCTATCCAGAGACAAAAATTCCAGTCTGAACCCCAACTCGGCTAGCTCCCAGTGTATCTCATGGACGTCTTCCCTGGAGACATCTCTGATGGGCGTGCCTTGCCATTTGCCTCCCACTGAGATTCCATGGGCCTCAACAGACATTTCTCCCAAACATCCCCCCAGGAATTTCAATGCTAGTTCCCTTCGATCGGTAATCTTCCCTCTGATCCTATCCCTCACGTCCGACTGGCCCACCCAGTCATAGGTGAGGATTGCCCTCCACATCTGGTGGCTCATTCTGGCGGAAGTGTATGAAGGCATTTGCATGGCCAGCAGGCCCGGTCGGAGACGCAGCCAGGTACTGAGTGCGCTCATCCGCTTAGTCCCATCTGCTATGGTGGCAAATAGATCGGCCTGAGGAAAGGCAAATGGTGCTGCTGGGACATTTATATGTTCCTTGTTTGTGTCAACAGAACTAAGGCCCACTTTCCATGCTGGGCGGATGCCCGGTAAGAGCTCATGAGTAATTAGGGCAAAACTGTTGGGCTTCTGGGGCTTCAAGTTACCCTTGCGAGAACGGCTCACATGGTTGTCTATGTAGTCAGTTAGAGAGCCATGTCACTTATAGTGGATATACACTCACATGGTAGGCAAACCTCCCGGGCAGGAGACGACTGCACACTCCCATGCTCTGGTACCCAAGAAGCTTCTGAGCGAAGCTCTCCCGGACTCCACAACAACAGATTTGGTGCCCCGAGGTGGGACCTGGTAAACCTGTCGAATGCCAGGTATTTTTCCTCGTCACCAGCACCTCCTACATAAACTGAAGGGAGATGAAGGGGACAAGGTCCCATATGAAGATGGCCCTCCGCTGTCTTTAGCCTTCCCACCGCATCGATGCGTGTGTGAGGAAGGGTATCGAGGGCTCGCAGGAGCCACACTGGCACTCCTGCCCAGTGAAATTGCTGTGCCACACCGATGTCTGTCGTGATGCAACCGACCAAGTCCATGTCAGCCTTGGGAACGTGCTCCGATACAGGCGCAAGGGATGAAGGGCGAATGGTACCAAAGAAGAACTTGATGGCTTCAGCCTCAAGTATCAGTCGTTGCGTTTCAGCTATGCACAAATACAGCCTGTGAAATGTGAGGGGCAGACCGTCCAGGCATTCCAGAAACATCCTTGCATATCCTAGGAGTTCATCTGCCCTGTTAGCTCCTGCTTTGGCAGCCTCATCTACATGGGGAATACCCTCGCAACCACCAAGGATTGCCCGACAACGTTGCTGGAATACACATCTACGTTCTCTGTGCCAAAAACCAGGCCTGTGAATGAGCAATGACAGGTCCAGTTCTTCAAAATCTTCCTGCAACGGGAGCTCAAACAAAGGAACGTTGGGATCAGAGTCATCCCTAGGGCACAGTCGCATGCAAGCCAGGTGAGGGCATGTCCGGCAATAAGGTTGGGGCCATGACAGAGGGTCGTCAACACCATACCTAAAATCTTCCCGCATCCACATTTCTCGGTTCACACCAAGTGGTGGGGAGTACAGGCCAGTACAATTCGGAGAGGTGATGAATATGTTGTCGTTGACGAGCATGCTGCGCAATCCATCCCACGCCCATAACACTACAAAGGCCATCATGGATGCCTCAGGTCATGTTCCAAAGAAAAAAGGGTCTGAAACAAACTTACGCTTGTGCGGCTCGGCAAGCTTGAGTAACAGCTTGGGATCATGTCGTATCGTGTCTGCCAAAGACGCTTGGCCCGAGGAGGCCATCCTGCAAAAGGACTTTGAATGAGCCATGGTCACGGAGGCGGTTATGGTGTAGAGGCAAAACGCAAGTCAAGGAATTGGGCGGGGCGACAGTTCCACACTTCAAATCTCGGTGATGCCCACCGACCTATGTCAAGGTGGGCATTCTAACGACGACACTATAGGTCTAGTCGCTACAAAATGCTTCCGTGGGAGTAAAAGCCAGACCCAGCGATCTGATCGATCTCTGGCTCCATGGAAGGCCCCTTGAGAGCGATACTCACTTTGACCGGCTCTTGTGGGGGTTACGGAAAAGTGTGTTCCAAACAACCATCAATAGCATGGAGTGGAGGGTCATGGATCTGTCCTGTTACCTAAGCTAAAGTTCAAAAGACTCTGCTATTTACGTTGTGGTCTTTACGCTCACCCATTGATGTCGCAGACGAGTCCCAACCCGGTGCTGCTCTGGGTCTACAGGGCTGCCATTGTCGTAGCTGATACTTGGTCTTGGTTCTTCCCCTCTCGCAGGTCCTTGCCTGCCTCGAGAGTGTGTATTTTGTTAGACATAACTGCTGTCCTGATCTGATCAGCGACTACTCACAGGAAGTGGATATTGACGCCGAGAGAGACGAGCAACTGCTCGCCCGTTGCATGTCTGTCTCTGACGAAGACTGGTCACCCTCATCTAGTTGGGACAAATGTGCAGTGTGACTCAGCCCCAATGTGGTCGGCAAGCTGGTTACCTGCAGCGAAACGGGTTGGTCGCCAGAAGCGCAGGCCCAGGAACTTGTTTGCCTTCAGACCAACATCCCAGTCCCAGTCATCCGGCAAGTGCTCCCCATGGATGACCTGTGTGTGCTTGTTATGGACTACATACCTGGCCGCACTTTGTCGACTGTATGGCACACCATGTCGATCTGGCAAAAAATCAGTACCGCTGTTACCTTACGTCGATATGTTCGCGAGCTTCGCTCCATCCATCACCCGAGAGGTGACATACCTGGTCCCTTAGGAGAGGGCCGGGAGCCACTCCCATGTATCTCGTCGGTCCTCTTTACAGTTGAATGGGGCCCCTTTCCCTCCCAACACGACTTCATTCAATTCTTCCACACGGCTAAGGAGAAAGCCGCCCAGCCCGGTGGTGTTGCGCTGGCGTGGCCTTCACGAAAGGAAGCTGGTGCGCTGGTATTCTCACATGTTGACCTTGCTATGTGCAATCTTGTGGTTGGGGATGATGGGCAACTATGGTTGATAGATTTTGGGGAGGCCGGGTTTTATCCACCATGGTTCGAGTTTGTTAACATGCTAGGGGACCAAATCGTTGCTGCATGGGGTAAAGAACGTGACGCGATCTGGCGAGCGCTGATACCTTTCATATGTGATCCATACGTCGAGTTGTATAACTACATAACAACCATACCTCCGTACTGCCTGTAACATAAATCATATACATACCTTTGCTTGGTACCCATCAAGGCCATCAGACCGTGTGGAGCGCAAATCATCGGTACTATTGTTACAATTGTGGTCATATACATCTTGTGAGACTGCTAATCATGCCAACACATGTCAACTAAACTATCTAGGCGCCAACATCGAGATCTTCTGGTGCAACAATGCACTGCTCCTGCACGGCGAGCTCCTTCACTTTGCTGACATAGGCGTCGGCCAGAGGCCTCCAGGATGGGTGTAGAATCGAGGCATGCTGCAGACAGAGCAGGGCCTGAAAACACCAGCGGCAGCAACCTACACCACTCGTGTCCATGCTACCGGTATCGAGACCCTTGGCCACGAAGGCATTCAGAACATCAGCGAACATCACCGTCGAGGTGCTGAGGAGGGGCAGGGTCAGCTCAGTGATGAGGGCCTTGCGACTAGGAGCGGTATAACGCCCCTGACAACTGAAGAAGACAAGGTCAAAGAGGCGTCAGGCTCCACAGGACTGGCTTACCAGATGAAACCTTTCCAGCCATTGTCGACTTGAACCTTCTGCAGGTCTACGATGACCCGACGCGTCGATGACGGTGCATAGAAACACAGGTTCCAGTGGACAACGCTGTTATAGGTTGGTATGGCCACCAGGTCGCATTGCATGATTAGCTCAGATAGACGGGCAGGCTGGACCTTATTGAGGTCTATGGCACCGAACGCCTGAATGACCAAAAATCAAAGGGTGTCTGGAGGCAGGGCAAGTGGTATCACTCACTGGGGTGGACATTGAGAACCGATCTGCAGGACCCAGGGAGAGAAGGTGAGCCATATATGTGGTAGCGAGGCCCCATCCCTGGCAGTCAGCTGCTGGGACTTCTGGTGAATAGGCTTTGAGGTGGGGATACCGAGGCGAGAACATTCATACCAAGATATGACATATGCTATGACGAGGTGGCGCCTCGCAACGTGCTGGTGGCGTTGTGAGGTCAATGGAATCGAATGGCTGCATGACAAGAGAGTGATAACACTGACTTGGGTGGACATGGGCTTCCGGTGGATAGGCTTTGCAGTGGGAACTCCAAGGCAATAACTACCATTCCATGTTGCCGTGAAAGGATACATCCCTGGCTGTCAGCTGCGAGGTCTTCTTGTTGAATATTTATATAGGCTTTGTAGTGGGAACACGGAGGTGATAACAATGGTACCATGATATGACCTAGGCAAGGACCACGCAGCGTCTTAAAAGTGGTGATGGTGTGGAAGATGCATGCACGCTGAGCTTGCACACTTCACTGTGGGGTGCCGGGGAGGGCGGAAAGAACCACGCTTTCTGATCAGACACGGTAAAATGAATCTGTTTGCTTCCTCCATGCAGATGGAACCGTATTAGCCAGAGTTACAAGGTAGGGACGGTCCATTGGTGGAGTTGGTCAACAGATTGAGTAGCTTAATACCTGGCATAGAGGAGATTGGGCGACAGGAAGCGGATACAGCAGATGACAGGCAACCCAGACTGGCAAGGCGATTGTTCACTTCAAGCATGGGAATGGCCCAGGCCTTGATTCCTCTCGATCACATGTGGGCATGATGTGACCACCTGGATGCGTGGTCACAAATGTCACAAAGCAGTGATGAGCCTAAACTTCCGTGGCAACGGCAAAAACCAAAACTCTAGAGGAGTTCACGGCAAATGGCGTGTAGGGGCAATAAAGGCTTTGTTGTTGTGCGAGTGTTTCGGTGCACCTCCGTGCGATGAATTCCTCAAGAACGCAAGTATACACTGCGACTTTTCAGTCAGCGAAGTAGTACCCTTAACGATCGAGTACTAGAAAACGTTGGCTGTAAGCCGGGAAGGGTCTCGATAGACGAGAAGGAACAGAATCCGGTATAACTGGGAATACCGGCAAACCGTGAATGAAGTGACGGCAATTAACTGGTAAAAGCCGTGGGCGATGTTGACGGAATTAGAGAAAATGCCGTCAAAGAGAAATACCGTTGGCAAGATAACAAATATCGTGACGGCAATAAACGAAGACTGTAGTCGAGAAACGAGAAACTGGCAGTGAAACGAAGATAAGACAAGCTGGCGATGATATGAGGGGGAACTAGTGATGGCAAAACGATGGCTGGGACTGGGCTGGACTGAAACTGAAACTATACTGAGGTTAACGACGGCAAAATGAAACTGATACTAATCCTGAGTCTACACGGAGACTATCCTATACTGAAACTGATGGCAAGATACCAAATACCATGACTGATGATCCTATACTGAAGCTGTTGACCGAAATTCCATGACAGATGCTGCTGGCGGCAATAACGATCCTAATCTGAGTCCACACGGGGACGTAACGATCCTGAACTGAACTGGGTAAAACGATGGCGACGTAGAAGGTGAAAACTGATGAAAATGATCCTGGCTGGTGAAAGTGAAACGATGCTGGTGGATTAAAAGATAAAAGCGAGTTGTGGACACCGAATTCCATGTATTGGCGCAATATGAGCGTACACCAATACCGTTAGAAGAAAAGCCATGACAGAGAGTATAACTTGGAGTGACTGTGTTGTTATTGTCTATCTCCTAGCGAGTACAAGCGATAACGGTGGTCGATAACGTGGATGATGGCTAGTGTCCAGTAACTTTTGTAGCAACTATTACTTTTCCATGGTGTATACTAGCTTTTATACTACAAGTCCGGAATAATTTTAGAATACTTGACGTGAGTCCTTAGTAAGTCCGTAGTACATAGATTGGTAAGAAATGATACAAAACGTGTGCTCCCAGAGTTCTAAAGTAACAGCACCCATATGGCTTTACCGCATATAGATGAAGTGATTAGCAAGAATGCCACTGATCTCCGGAATTTTGAGCTGCTGTGTTGCTGCGGCAAAGTACATTGAAGCAAGTGTACTGAAGTAGATGCTTGCGGCAATCTCTTGGTGGTATAACAGCCTTAGTAAAGACTGAGGAAAGGTCATGGCATTAGAGCTAATGCCACGGAATTGCTATTTGAGCTGCGGAATTGTGGCTGTGCTGCGGAATCGCGGCTGCGCTAGGCAATCAGATGGGATTCTAAATCCGTGAGATCGACAATCAGGTGCCTGGCAGAATTAATGAAAGAAGACTGGCAGAATTAATGAAAGGGGCACGTAATTGATGTGGGGTACAAGTGGGGAAGGATAATTGGCGGCATTAAGCAATATTGCCGGGATTGAAATAGTAGGTTTGTGTGGTGGCTGAGGAATTAAATATCTGGTAAAATCCACGAATTCTGAGCGTACAGAGCCTGGAGGCTCATCAGTGGTTGTTAGGTGCCTCAGGAAGCACCGTAGAAAAATTTCACTCACCAATTGCAACCTGGCAATGTCAGAACTCCCGCATGTCTGTAAGTCTCCATCATTGAACTATTGTCTTACAATGCAATGCGACGTGGGAGGGACCGTAGCCGTTGACCCGAAGCCGATATATGGAAGCTAGACGCACACTTGTCGCTTCCTGGTGGGCGTCTTGACATATGTCGGCGCCTCTCAATCCTCTTTGCCTGTGATGGCTTACTCCCGGATGATTACTGATTATTGTGGATCAGTGCAACAGGCTGCAGAGTCGAAGCTGTTCCAATCTTTGCCCTTGCATAATCGCACTCGTCTCCTAATGCATCCTTTGTCTGCCTGCCTGGATAAAGAGCAAGACGTGCCAGCTCAAGGGTCAAGTGCCGCCGTCGCGGTGACCACTCCAGCTTCCTGGACTGGCTTTCGGACTCTAATTCAGGTGAGAAACTGATCAAGTAGTATGTTGGGAAACCTGGTTCTTATGGCTGATCCAGGATCTGGCTTGCGCACTACCATCTTATTATCGAAAGGGGATTACCAGACTACCCGAGGCTCATGGGAAAGCCATCATGCACCTGCAACATGCAGAGGCACAAAAGCAGGTCGATCTCATTGAAGCACTCATAACATGGCGACTGGTCAATGAGCTCTTACAGTGTCGGGGCATAGACCATGGGGAGTTTAAGGTTGATTATTCAATTCAGTTCAAGCCGACAGTCAAACTCGTACAGGTAGGGGAAGCACTTCGCCAGACAGTCAGTGACTTACGGTATTACGTGTCGCAGTGGGTCGCACGATTAGCGGATTGGCTGGTTGTGTTGTTGCAAGCCACCACTGCCCAGGAAAGCACAACGGCGACACTCAAGCCCCTGCTTCTGAACAGCTTGACCAACCTTTCGACCGAACAACAGCAGCTCTGGGTGGATTTGCAAGCTATATGGTCTTGGAATCGGAGTGGGCACATGAGTTACTGGCAGAAACTCCTTCACCTCATGGAAGGGGTAGCATGGCAAATTCATTGGATCCGACGAACCCATGGTGACCCAGTAGAGTATGTGAACAAATTGCGATCGTGAGTCCACTGTTCTCGTGCCCCGTTCATGCTGATTGGCCCACTTGACCTAGCTTCACGATTCAAAATGGGATGAACGATATCTGGGAACAAGTCGAGGCGAGTTTGAACACGTCTGGCCCCAGGAGTAAAGACTCGATGGCCGCTTTGTTGAACTGTGCCACTATTTCACTGCTCATACTATTCAAGTGGTCGTGGGATGCAGCCCTCCTGCCCATTCAGTGCTTGATGGTATGGATCTCTTCTTCGATTTTGTGGGCCAGACTGATGCATGTGTTCCGTTCAGTACTCCAGTTTGGTTGATGATCGAGACAAGCCCCCAGTACTCCATAACGTTGAGCACGGATTTTGGTCCTTGTTGTTGGCGGTTTCTGAGGGATCGGTGTCTGCCGAGAGCAGGCTTATTCTCTTTCTCAAATTGTATAGGTCAGAAATACAGGCAGCCGTGCAGCCTAACCATTTGAGGCCCTGGTTTGAAGCTGATGTTCGATTGAAACCACCCAAAGGCGGGCAAGGCTCCTCCATCGAGACCACCTCAGAAACCCCTCAAGAGGAGGACAAGAACGCTATCGCCGTTGCACCCATTGGTGAGGAGGACAAACCTGAAGTATCGTCGCAGCAATCTTCACCAACCTCTGTAGTAGCGGCGATCGATTTTGGAGACGACACTCAAGAAGACCCAGCTGCTGAGAACCTGGCCGCAGTAGCCGGACTTCGACCCAGGAGGCAGAAACCGACAGAGACACTGTTACCGTCGCATGACGAGGATGGCGACGTGCAGCTCCCAGGAGAGAAGCCGAAGAAAAAAAAGAGTAGGAGGAACTGGAAGAAGACGAAGAGCAAGCCCATGATCAGTGAGGACGAGTCAGAGGCATCCGCTGTGCCAGTCCCTCGGAAAATCCACGAGCTAAACAGCCAATCCAACCCCAGTGAGAGCGAAGGCACATATGTCTGTATACACAAGTGTTAGCCACTAACTCTATCGACTTAGATCGTGCTAGGATCGCTACTCGCACTTTGGTAGATGATACTCTAGCAAGTCAAAGGCGATGAAAGTCGATGGGACAGATAGTCACGAAGAACGGAGTTCGATGTTAGGTGAATTAAACCTTAGCCGAAGCTGGGGTTTGGACCAGCTGAGGCTCTACTTAAATACACGTTGGTAAACTAAAAATAGTACTGTGAGAATGCGTCCATCATGATCGCAAACGAGTAATCAGGCTGAGTAATACGAAGAAAAAGGAAAAGAGATGAATAAACCATAACATTACCCCCTCCTTAAGACTCATTCGTCCCGAATGAGAATGTGTCCCCTTCCTTCCACATGAGCAAGCAAGAGGGTCTCCCTTCTGCTTTAAAACAGTTTAGCATTGGGTCCGCTGGGCCTCGAGTACTGCCGTCGGCCTCATCCCTAGCTTCACCTGGATCCTGGTACCTGTGGATATCCAGGACCACCTTGCGCCGGTTAGGCCTCTTGCTGTCTGTCGGGACTCCCTGTCCCTAAGGGTTCATTGCTCAAAACTGAGCGGTGGCAATCCCCTTCTACACCATAAATAAGTTTCTATGACTCGTTCGTCCCGAATGAGTCCCCAGCTTCCCATTCTTCCTCGTCCGAGGTTGATAATGAGGGCTCGTCGTCCCCCTCAGATGAGTTATTGGACCCCGTTGGAATGGATTCGAATGATCCTACATCAGAAAGGCGGTCGTCATCCCAGTTTTCGGTTACTCGTTGAAGTAGACCAACGTCCGAGTCATTGTCTGTCGGAGGGTCAAATAGGATGGGGGGATTGACGTAAGGACGTTGTTCCCATCATGACGCTTCAATTTCTATCTTGCGGCGTTTTAAGTACGAATCACGCACTCGTGGATCGTCAAATCTGGGGCCTTCGTGCGGCTCTGGTCGAGGAAGTCGAGGTGGTTCATGATTTTCATCTGGGTGATCTCTCACATATTTGGCATTTCTTTCTTGAAGGGCTCTATCCATGGATTCAGAGATATCCTTTACTAATCGCTGGAATGATGCCGTGACGGAGACTGGGCCATATTCTCGTCCGGCGTCTGACACCGCTGCCTCTCCTACTACGTTAATTTCTTCAGAGTGTGCCGCGGCCGAGCATTGGGACGAGTAAACGGTCTCGATATCGGTGATGCAAGGGGTGTCTGGATCATGGTACTTTGCCAGATCGTTGAGCGGGATTTTAGTGTCTCTTCCCATGGTTTTTCCCTTGTTATTCACTTTCCATAGAATCTTTTGGATGCATGCTTCGTAGTCGTTTACGAGTTCCTCGGCGTTGGCCAGGTTTGAGCGTTTAACCCACGAGTTTTCCTCCGTTGGATACCCCTTCCATTTTACCAAGTACTCGGTAATGGTACGGCGAGTTTGTCCACGGCCAACGACACGGTCCCTTTCTTCTACAATTTCCTCGATCTCGTATTCCTCTTCATCATCGATTAGCTCCGGAGGTGGTCGCTCAGGGCGCGGTTGGTTTGGGAATTCTGGGGCATGGTAAGGAGTGAGTAGGGACTCGTTGAATCGATTATGGATCCGCCATTTCATCGGGAGTTTCAGCTCATAGGCTGAGGCTCCTTTCTTTGCTATAATGGTGAACGGGCCTACTCGTCTATCTCCCAACTTCTTGGTTGGACGGGGAAGGTTCAAGTGGGTGGAATCCAGCCAGACTTTGTCACCGGCCTGATATTCTACTGCTTTTCCCTTGTGTTTGTCGTAGTTCCTCTTCATGGATTTGGCCACGCGCTCCAGCGATTCTTTCGCCTTTTCTTGTACCTCTTGAATTCCCTGGACCAATTTGGATGCCGCGGGTACCGCATCCTGATGCTGGGCAGTTTTGATAACCTGTCCGTCGCATCCAAAAACTACTTTGTACGGTGAAAAACCTGTTGCAGAGTGTTTTCGATTATTGTGAGTGAACGCTGCAAGCGGTAACCACTCGCTCCAATCGTCTTGTCGATAACTAACGAACATTTTGAGGTACTTTTCTATTTCTTGGTTGACCCGCTCCGTTTGGCCGTCTGTCTGAGGGTGATAGGCTGTCGAGGGGTTCCCCGTCACCTGAATGAGCGCATAGAATTCCTTCATGAACTTCGATACAAAAACGGCTCCCCTGTCCGAGATGACCTTCTCCGGCATCACACCGTATGGTACATAGATGTAGTCCCGTAAGATTTTGGCGAAGCCTAGGGACGACAGCTTCTCGGTGCATGCAATGGGGATGATAGTTTTAGAGAACCTATCGACCAGGACGAGAATGGAATTGTTTCCTTTCGAATCGGGGAGCTTTGTGATCATGTCCACCGAGATGTGCGTCCATGGTCGATTCGGGACCTCGTTCGGGTGGAGGGGTGACCTCTTGGGGCGACGATCCACCTTCGTTCATTGGCAGACTTCACACCCTTTTACATAGGCTTCCACTTCCGAACGCATTCGAGGCCACCAATAGTCTCATAGAACGAGCTCTTTCGTCTTTTCTATCCCTGGATGTCCTGCGGTTGCGTGATCATGTTGCAGGGCTATGATTTCGCCTCGTAGCTGCCGATCTCTGGGTACATAGATGCGACCGTCATACCATAGCAATTCTTGGTCTCGGGAGACCCCCTTTTCGTGGTTAAGGGAGTCGGAAATGCCTCGATCCCATTTTCATGGATCGTGCGTGGCTAGTTTGATCTTCTCATGCAGATCCTCCACGGTGGGCATGATAAGGGCACGGAAGTGGGTCGGCTTCAGGATGGTTACGCTCTGATTGTCGTCCTTCCCCTGATCGTGATCCGCTCGTCTCGATAGTAAATCGGCTTTACGATTTTGCGCTCCTGGTTTATGATGTAGGGTGAACTGGTATTCAGCCAGTTCGGTCACCCAGCGAGCCTGTCGTCGGTTGAGCTTCTGAGGCTTCCGGAAATATTGAAGATTGGAGTGATCCGTCCAAATCTCAAAGTCTTCTCGAGCGCCCATGAGATACTGTCGCCACTCTTCTAATGCGATCATGATGGCAAGGAGCTCCTTGTCGTAGATCTCGTAGTTGCGTTTGGTGGCCGACAGCGCTTTAGAGAGGAAAGCCACCGGTTGCCACTTCTCTTCTTGCCATTGGGACAATACTGCTCCTATTGCCCCCTCACTGGAGTCCGCCTCCACTCGGAATTTCCCTTCGTCAAGCGGGATGGTTAGGACCACATCCTCACGGAACAGCTCCTTGATCTTTTCAAACGCCCTTTTCTCGACCTCCCCCCATTTCCAGTCCGTCTTCCCTGTGAGGGCAGTGAGGGGTTTAACGTGCTTGCTGTAGTCACGGATGAACCTTCGGTAAAAGTTGCAGAACCCTAGGAAGGACTGGAGTTCCTGCTTCTTCGATGGAGCAGGCCAGTCCAAGAGGCCAGCAATTTTTACAGGATCCATGCGAATTTTTCCCTCGCTGATGAGCACCCCTAAGTACTCCATTTCTTCCACTTCGAATTCGCACTTTTCAGCCTTGAGGAATAGTTTGTTCTGGCGAAGAATTCGGAGTACCTCGCGCACTATGCGCCTATGATCCTTCTTGTCTTTTGATGCGATGAGGATGTCGTCGAGGTAGACCGACACTTCCCCTGCGGTGATGAGGTCTTTGAAGATATCATTCATCATCCATTGAAAGGTTGCCGGCGAGTTTGTGAGTCCAAAGAACATTACCAATGGTTCGTAGAGACCGCGGTTGGTTCGGAAAGCGGCTTTCCACTCGTCCCCTTGTTTTATCCTGACGTTGTTGTACCCCCACCGTACGTCTAGCTTGGTGAAGTACTTGGCCTTCTTCAGCCGGTCCATGAGCTCTCCAATGAGTGGTAACGGGTATCGATTCTTAATAGTCATCTCATTGAGCTTGCGGTAGTCTTGAACCGGGCAGAGCTTGCCGTCTTTTTTCTTAACGAAGAAAAACGGAGACGCCATCGGGGATTTGGAGGCTTGAATGCGTCCGGTAGACAGGTTTTCGTCCAGAAACCTATCCAACTCCTCCTGTTCCGTGGGATTGAGAGGGTAGACTTTGCAGTCTAGGTTGGTGTTCGAGTTAGGGATTAACTCGATAGCATGGTCCCACGGTTTTCGTGGGGGTAACTCGTCGAAATTCTCCTTGGCGAATACGTCCTCGAAGTCCCGATATTCAGCCGGTACTATCTCCTCAAAGGATTTCGTTTCCTTGCGAGCGTTGGCCTGGGCGGCTAGTTCATTAGCCTTAGTACCCATGGCTCGCACGTGAAACGCTTCTTCAAAATCGATCACCAGGATAGTGTCCCCTTCCTCGTACTCATCCCATCAGGAGGAAGGATCCGTGTCCGGGAGAGAGAAAGGTATTTTTTGGCAAGTGCAGTGGGCTAGAGTGACCGCCCCAGTGTCCCAGTCAATCAACGGGTTATGCCTCTGTAACCAATCATGTCCGAGGAAGAGGGGGGTGGAGCCTAGATCCACTACGGCTAGTTCGATCTGTTCCACGTGGTCTCTGATGCGAAGCCGTACTTTGGCATATTCAGTGATGTCACCGCCTTTGTTCCTGGTACCATCAGCGTTATAGACCGGGACGGGGCAGGCCGCCTTTTTGAGGTTTAGAGCGTGATTCCGGGCCCAGGCTCAGTCTATGGAGCTACCGGTGGCTCCACTGTCCACTAGCGCTTTTACGGAGTGTACCTCTCGGGTGTCCAGGGTTTCCAGCTGCACGGTAATTGATACATTGCGTCCTTTCCTCCCTCGTATGTACATGGGGGGTTTTGTAAGATCCTCCATCCACTCCCATCTGTCCCTTGCTTCAGCGGCGGTCTCAGGCTGTTCCTTGAGCGCCTCCCACAACTCGATCATTACTTCTCCTTTTCGTCGAGGGTGTACCCATCGGTTGAGGGTAGCGAAAGCGGTCGACTCGTCGGTAGCGAGTCGCAGCGCCCTCCGGGTCCAGTGCCGCCCGAAAGGTTCGTAGTAGGTATCTGGAACGGGTTTTCGCACCTCAAGTCGTGATCCTGGGTCAGGGGTCACAGAAGACTTCCCTTTGGGCGCGCCAGTCGGAATGTCGGACCGTAGATGGGCCTCTTCGTCTTCTACTTCTTCTAGCAAAACTTGAGGTTTCTTGACTCGAGGTGGCAGTTGGTCACCGGGCCGGTCGTTAAGGCCCCTCGGCGGCACTTGGTCACCTTCCGACGAGTTGGTGGAGGAGGGCTCACTGCCCTGTGTTCGGCCCTGGCCAAGGGCGCTTGTGCGCGGCGTTGTAACCTCCACCAAAATCCGGTACTTATCCTCATTCCTAACGCCGGTGGTACTCTCGGAAACTCGAGGTAGACGCACACATATTGGCTCCTCGAGGGGGTCAGCATCGTTTGCGGATGAGGCCACTACTAAATGTAGGTGGTCCCCTCGATTCCCAGCCTCAGCTGCTTTTCTGCCACTGACGGGAGGAACAACCTGAAGGGAAGGCCCGTCCGTCGGAGTCGTCGGCCGATTCTCCCTACCGGGGCGACGACCACCACGTCTGGCGTCCATCTTGTCCTGACCTGAGGTGCTCGCTGGGTTCTCCAGAACTTTCCCCATTCGGTCAGGCGGGGGTGTCAGAGGTGGACCAGCCCCTAGGGGTTCATTGTCCATTGCTGACTGCGTAGGACGGCGGAAATCCCCTCCTATGCCTTGGGCGGTTGGCGATTTGTCATTCTTAATTTCTTCTACTGGTAACGCGGCGAAAAAATTGGTATATTGATCATACGGGGTACCTACATACGTAGTATAAGTCCGACTAGTAGTACATGAGCGCGCACCAGATGAAACTAAGTCCTTAGCCGACGCCGTCGAATCGCTTATTTCGACGCCGGCTCGTCTTTTGACGACTTCTCCTCCTTCACCTCTTCGACTTTCGTACTTTCTCCTAACTCTTCCTTCTTGGCTTCAGCGAGCAATTGGCGGAGACGAGCGACGTTGGGCTTCTTCTTGCGAGGGGGGAGCTTGACGGGAAGCCACTTGGACTTATCCGTTGGGCATTTATGGTCGCGGCTCCATCCGGTGTTCCCACACTTGAAGCACCGCTTGTCGGACCGGAGCTTATCGATCTCCATCGGCTGACCCATGCCCCCATACGTAGTCCCCGTGGCGTCCTTCTTGTCGCCGCTAGGGCCGCTTCCCTTCGATTGATTTTGATTGCCTCGACCCAAACCGCCTTGGTTCGGGGAGGTCTTACTAGCGAGGCCCTGCGCCACGTTGTATCTGTAGTTGGCGTCGATCCTCAGGACTCGCGCCTTCCACTGTGCGTAGGTTGTGGGGCACTTGTTGTCCCCATGCATAACCGTCTTGCGCACCGTCGGCCTAATTGCCGCCTCCACGGCTTCAAACATCTGCTTCTCGTCATTGAATTCTCCGCACTTATGGGCCAGTCTCTCGAACTTGGCGAAGAACTCGACTGCGGATTTGAACTCCGACTGTCGGACCTTCCTCCATTCTGCCTTCCAGATTGCGAGCTCCGCTACTTCTCGGAATTCTACCGAGAGGTCATGGGAGAACTCGGCCCACGTGGGGAATCTCCAATGCCCCTGGTCATCCTGATATCGATAATATTGGTCGCCCCACCAGTCCTTCACTTTCTCCCATAGATACCCTTGCGCGAAGGTGATGCGATATGGATTCTGGCCCTGGTCGTTCATGGTGAAATGTAGCGGGAAAACCTGGAAGTACATTTCACAATGGTGAAGGAACCGATTGATGTCGGTAGCTTCCCCGGTGAAATACTCGGGCTGCGTGATTAACTTGGGTTTCACGTCATTCCAGGGGTTCCCGTCCTTCCCTGCCACTAGCGTCCATGGTGGTATAGGGTCCGGAGGTGACGGTGCCCGGGGAGGTACTGGAGGGTTCGGCGGTCGCGGTAGTGACCGTAGTCGATAGTTCTCTCCAGGCGGAGGGTAATCGCCCAGGTATGCTGGTCGACGCGGGGGCTGCGACGGTGGTTGGGGCGGGACAGTGGACTGCTTGCCCTTGTCCGAGGGCCCCGTGCCCGGGTCGTCCATATCGTCGTCGTCGGGGCCTGCACCCGCCCAGAACTCTTCGGTTTCGAGCGGGTGGGGCATTGGTTGCGGCTGTCGATAGGCCGCACATTCCTGCTTTGGTTGGTCGGGGTTTGCCAGGTTCCATACCAAAGCAGCCCGATGCCAGGTTTCCACCTCCAAGATGTTCTTCGCGAGGTAAACATCTCCTAACTGTTTCGCGTCACGGTAGTCCTCTCCCGCTTCCGTCAGAAGCCACTGGGAGTCCTTCTCCATGTCCTCCATCATGATTTTGTACAGTCCATGCCATGGTAAGATATTAAAAATTGTTGGCCGGGGGTGTAGGGGGTGGACCAGGAGGTTTCGGACCGCTGTCATCACCTCCACCTTGAGGGCGCTGTTTGGGGGTCGACTCGGCATCCTTAGCCTCCTTCCTCTCTCGGGTGAGTCTGTCGAGCTCCTTGTTCCGCCTCCATCTCCCGATGTCGGAATCCTCGTCGCTGATCTCTGCCTGGTAGGCGTTCCAGGCTCTCCCCCTGGCCTCGAGATCAGTGCCTGCTCTTCGAGCGGCCCCGGAGTAGCGAACGGCGGCAGCTCGGATTCGATTCCTGACCTCGGCGTCGGTGGCATCGGGCTCGAGGGGTAAGTCCCACCAGCCGTTGGGTCCCTGGAGTGCGTCCTCTTTGGCACGTCGGATGCATGCATCATGCGCTCTGCCTCGCTCCATTCGGGCCTCGACTTCTGGGGCAAGCCGGGCATCTCGAGTGAGTCCGAGGGACTCGACGTACGTGTGATAGAGGAGGGGCCATGGACGCTGAGAGGCCGGTATGGGATCGGCGAAGGCTCTCGACGCGACGGATGGTTCCCAATTGGAGACTCTGGCGAGTTGCTCGGAAACGGTAATTGTTCCAAGTTCCTCAGCATCGTAGTCTGGGAACTCGCTCCAAAGCTCCCCACTCGTCGGCTCGTGCGGGGGGACGGGGGGAGTGATCGTTGCGGCCTCGGAGCTTTCAGAGACCTGGTCGGACTCTCTTCCGGGCGGGACTCCGGCCACAGTAACCGCTTCCCTGTTGTCGGCGTAGACCCAACCGGTTTGTGGGTGCCAGCCAACCGGCTCTCCCCTATCGGTTGGCCAGGAGCTTGGAACAGACTGTGAGTGAGCTGTACTGGTGGTAGCCACGGAGGCTCCGAGCTCAAGCTCTCCGGAATCACTGTCGTAGTCGTCCTCCTGGGCGACCCTGTATCTCCTACTCTCACTCTTCCAGACGGCATCTGTCCACCTAGTTCCTGTCCTGCCGCTGTAACTGTCTCCGGTATCGGTTGCATCTTCTTCCGTGTTCAGGTAGATGTCGTTGAGGAGGTCATCGAGTCTTGTCCTCTCCCACTCTGAGAGGTCGTCCCCTTCGTACTCGGTATCAGAGCCTTCTTCGCCCGTGACCAGATGCCTGGTGTCTTGTCCTCGGGCTCCATCGGTGCTTGACTCGCCCTGGACTGGAGACTGATCGAAGAGGCCTGGTACGGGTGAGTCTCCTCTGTCGAGGAATACCCCCCGGGTATCGGTGATGTCGATTGAGTCGACTGACTTGTTGGTAGCGCTTCTGTAGGAGTCGGTGCTCGACTCTGAGGATCGCGAGCTGGGTCGCGACGATGTGTAGAGGGATCCTCCAGGTTCCCCGGAGGCGGCGGATTCGACATCTTGTATTGTCTGTTGAGATGCCGCAGGAATATGAATTACCGGCGGAGGATACGCTGGGGTGCTGGGAACGTAATGGAACGGGAGTTGTGCGCGGACTCGCCTCTGTCGTTGAAAACAGCGGTGTAGTCGGTACAAAATAAGTGACAAGAAAAAGAGAATAAAAGTTGCGAAGACGGCGGGAATGGAGTCGGACCAGGGCATCCGTAAGTGGATCTATCCTTGGTGTAAGTCGACGATTGACCATGCAAGCTGATAGACAGCGAGTATGGTGAGGACGATGAGGATCGCGATGATCAGGCTGAGGTCGGTCTCGTAGTTGGAGCCGTTCATCAACAAGATTTCACAATCTTCGGAAGTGCTCGTTATTATTAACAACAAGATTGTTAATAAAGAGGCGAGCTGAAGAGCGAGAATGAAGGGTTTCGTGTTTTTAATGATGGCGTAGGAATCCGACCCAAAGCAGCAGGAATAGTCCTGCAAACAGTGGAGACGGGATGTATACGCAGGCGAGGAATACTCGGAGGATGGTTACAATAACCAGTCCGAGTGGGTCGTTAAGAAGGAATCGTAGCACGGAAAGTGCGACGACGATTAAGAGAATGATCGGGAGTATGTTGGGCAACGGTGAGTCGTTGGGCAACTAAGGATGAGCTTCGGCTAAATGTTAGCCACTAACTCTATCGACTTAGATCGTGCTAGGATCGCTACTCGCACTTCGGTAGACGATACTCTAGCAAGTCAAAGGCGATGAAAGTCGATGGGACAGATAGTCACGAAGAACGGAGTTCGATGTTAGGTGAATTAAACCTTAGCCGAAGCTGGGGTTTGGACCAGCTGAGGCTCTACTTAAATACATGTTGGTAAACTAAAAATAGTACTGTGAGAATGCGTCCGTCATGATCGCAAACGAGTAATCAGGCTGAGTAATACGAAGAAAAAAGAAAAGAGATGAATAAACCGTAACAACAAGCCACCTCGTCTCCGGCTGACAAAGGCAGAACTGGCCAAGCACGCTGAGAAGGTCAATGATGATGAGGACGTCGTCTGGAGGACAAGCTATTTAGAGGTCAACTCAACAAGAGGGCCTGTAATGGGGTCTGTACCACGCCCTAAGCATACTTGGCGTCCTCAAGTCCATGTAAGCCCACCAGCTTCACACCACCCAAGGTCACCCAGCATTGATCGTGAATACATTGAAAGGGCTGAAGCACCGGTATACATCAAAGTTTACAGTCCTACCACTGAGTGCTGGGAGAAATTTAGTGTTGATTGCCTGAAGGCATCGGTATGACGTTTCCATTGGCTCATTACTGGTAGGCACTCACCTCTCAATCACGCAGGACCCCTTTGATCGCGATATTATAAAATCTCTGCTTGCCTGTAGAATGGACTCACCCGGCAAACATCCCCCTCCCTGGGTCAATCGCACGGACGGGTCGTCACAAATTGCCCACATGTGGTACTCCAGTGATTTAAACATTCAGCCTTATTTTCGTGAGAGGAGTGTCCTGGTGACTGGGGTGCCCACCGACAGGCGCAATTGGGGATGGAACGCCTGCACCGCATGGGAGCTGGGGGACTTGGATACGGAGATTCCTGTGCACGGTGCGTTTCGCAGTCAACTGGTTCATCATCAAGCATACCTGATACCGGTGTCTGGAACAGAGCCCGTACGGCGTGTAACTGATGCCACCCCTGATTCTGTGTTGCCGACCGTGGAGATCTCTTCTACCCTTCGAATGGTCCTCTGAGAGGGTTCAAAAGGATGCACTGGGAGAGTGCTGAACGCGCTTACCCTGCCAATGCCTGATACCACATTGCAGAGCCCATTCTTTCAGTAGGTTACTGTTGTATGATCTTATGACCCAGCCTGACCCAATTTACAGTCAGGCCGCCTCACATTTGGAGGCGTGTAAAGTCACCCGGTCGATAGGGACTGATCTCCTTGCCGCTCCGTTCCCCGCTGCTGCTCTGTCTTGGGGACTGGCTACTGTAGCCGGTGCAGTGACTCCCCCTCACACTGACTATGGAGGATCGGCTGTGAAAATACACTGTCTGGTCGGTAGGAAACTCTGGTTTATAATCCGGAAGAGGGATGAGCCTAGCAAAGCCATGAGTTGGGATACGTTCATTCATGACTTCCAGGCTGATAGCAAGGTCGACCCAAATGTGTATGAATGTGAAGTGATAATTGTCGAGCCAGGCTCTCTTTGGTGAGTGCGTTTGACTGGGCTTCCACCATGCGCCCCATGACAATTCCATCACAATCTCATCCAATGACATTCAAACCAGGTTTCAATGTCCAAACACTTTACATGCTGTTGTTACGGAGTCAAACTGCCTAGTGTTCAGGCAACATTTCTTTCCATCATCAGGTATATGTTTGGTCGTCATGGGTTGGATTCACACGACGTTCTTGTGCTTTGCCATCACCAACGTAGAACACCGGGACATGAGGGTGTTGTTACTATGCCTGATGGTGTACTGGAAAAAGGTCATCACTGATGGCGAGGACGTTGAAGGTAGATCGACAGCAGGAGGCCCATCTCTTTTGGGAACTGCCGTTTCGAGTGGTTTCGGTAAACGGTGAGTAGCTGTAACGAAAATTGGAGCAGTTGGCTAACGTGGCTTGCAGAGATCCCTGAAGAAATATCCATCCTCACCTATGCCGAATTCGCGTGGCAGTCCGCCCCTGAATCTGATCTCTCATCCTTAAGCGACTTGTCGGGGGATGACGCAGGAGGCCCTTCTCAGATTGGTCCTTCTCTGATTCTTGTCAGTCCACGGGGGAAGAAAGCTTTGTGCAAGAGTAGGGGATATAAGTCTTCACCTGGAAGTAGCAAGGACAGTGATGAATCAAAGGATGAAGCACTTGGAAGTAGCGACAGTGATGAGTCATTTACATCCAAGCAAAGCGGTGCGCGCCGGAGGAGACGTCGTGCATCTTCGCTCGGTAGCAGCGATGACACGGACCAGGAAGATTCGGAAGAAGATGCGCTCCGCAGTGACAGTGATGAGGACGACAATTCTAGAGTCCTGATCACTCATGGCACAGATGACATGGACAGTGATCAATCAGATGATGATGGACTTCAAGGATTTAGTGATGAGGACAGTGTATCGAAGGACGCGCTCACTCATGGCATGGCAGACATGGACGAGGAATTGGATGCTGACGATCCTGACCCTGACAAAGCAACCAGAGTGAATGATGCAGAGATGGCAAGTGTTGAAGAGTCCCGGAATTCGTTGTCCCCAGGTGCGCTTTTTGACCAGGAATGGGCACAATTTGAAGAGGAGCAAGCCTTTCGAGCACAGAATTGTCGAGAGAACATTACAGTGCCCATTCTTGATGCCACTCCAGAAGATATTGATTGGCCAACTGAAGACCTGAGCAGGTCAGTGCCTCCTGAACTCGGTCCCCAGTCTGTACCTGGTCATCAGCCGCCTGCCGTTCCCTCAGCGCCGTCGCCAGGAGCAGGATCTTCGCTTGAGCCGATGGTCGATATGGTGCTGGACCTCCCATCATCAAGCTCATTTCCTCTGCCGCCCCTACCTCTGAAACGTGGTTTGGAACATGACAACCCAACGGAAGCATTGGACTTCAAACAGCACAAGAGCGACATGGTAGCGGATATTCCCGATCTGAAAGATCTTATCGAATCCACCAGTCAAAGTCTCGCCGGATTGACGGGACATCCTTTGCCTTCTGACCTGGTCAAAAACATAGTCGACACAGTGGACCAGTTGCACTCGAAAGGAGGGTCAACCCCAGTCCTCCCCGACAATCAAGAAGTTCTCGACTTAAGCGAGCAGGAACCAGACATGGAAATAGAATCTGAACCGGAGTCTCCCGAGGCCATCTCACAGTGGCGAGACGAGATTAAACAGGCCTTGCAGGCCTACTTAGAGAACCATCAGCCCGTACATCCCCTTCTAACAGATGTCCAAGGTGTCACAGATCCTTCTGATTTGTACCAGGTTCATGACCAAGATTTTCCTTTGCATTGGTAGGATGATTAAATTCGTTTAGTGTGTCTCCAATGTCATTGACATCAACGACACATCAGGATGGCGCTTCTTGAGTGCCAGACCCATGCTGAGTGCGGATAGCCTGAGACGCCTGCTAAAGGTGAAAGGGTCATGGCTCAACGATGACCTGGTCAGCGTTACTCTGCATCTACTGTGCCAAGAATATCCGTCTTGGGGAACAGCAGACTCCCTGGTCGTGACTTCGAAGAAAGCAGTGCCACAGGGATTAAGAGCCTTGTTGAAGGTACGAGCAGCTTTTCCTTAGTGACCTGATTATCACGAGTCCACAGGAACATACGGAATTCAGCAAGTTAAATTTTGCTCTCCCAGTCCACCATGACAAGCATTGGCTGCTTTTCCACTTGGATTTCGCCAGCCGGAGTGTGACCTGCTACAATAGTTTGAATACCGATAAAGGTGTTCTTGAAGCCATCTATTCCGTAAGCCATCTCCAAATAAATGTCCTAGCGCCATTTTCACTTGACGTTGGACCACCCCACAGAGCTTTTGGTCGTCTTTCAAGTTGGTGGTTCCAGATCCTGACAATACATTCCATTTTGAGATAGCCAAGGTCAGTCTCACTTTCCAAAAACCAGGGAGGCTCTACCCATACTCATAATGTACAGGGAATCCCACGGCAGCAGGATTCCATCAGTTGCGGAGTTTACATTATTGCCTTTGCCTGGCATTTAATGCGCTATGGAGCTCCTCCGTCCTCCCGTGATGGAATGTTTTCTTCAGCAGGGTTCGCAAACTGTTACAGATTAGACATTTTATACTTTCTAGCACAGATGTTTTCCAGGGACTGTGAGAGCGTACTTTTGTAGTTACGATGAATCCAATGAATGTGTCACACTATTTGTGACAAACCATACACTTGTGACATATGGCGATACAGTTCTATTATCGGCAACCAAGCCATCCTTGGAGCTCCTGTATCGCCTATTTTCTTTCCTACCACACAAAAAAATGGCCTCAAGTCAAGAAACTGACTTCATCCCTCCTCCACTGACCTCTTCAACCAGATCTGGCCATCAACGGCAGCTGCCTGCATGTTTGAGACAACCAGGTACATGGCTCATTATCCTCCACTGTATACATATTGACAAGTCCACAGGTGATCCGCCCTTGGTTCCTCGGCCACCTTCGCCTATAGTCATTGAGGGAAGTCCACAAATGAGGAACAGGAACAGGAGGAACACGGGCGAGGAGGCAGGACAGGTTGATTTCCTGGATCAACTGTCATGCCGGGGCACAACTGGTATGGCGGCCATGACACGCTTGCACCGAAACTGACACTGGTACTTTATCAGACCTGTTTAGTGCAAGAGTCAGTGGTGGACGTGTACCAACCTCCAGGGAAGAACAATCGTTAACGACTTTATCGGACTTGTTTCGTGCGAGATTCACTGGTGGGAGCAGTGAACAAAGCCTTGGGGATCACCAGGGTTCGGAAGGTGCAACAGGGAGAGGTAAGGCACCTGCTTTCTGCTTGATGTGACCTTCTGACGCACTTGATAGATAACAGAGGCCCTGAAGACCTAGACGATGAAGAATCTCCAACGCAAAGGAATGATATTAGCGGACATCCTGATTCACCCAATGAAGTGAATGATGTTGACTTGGCGTCGGGCATGAGCCCGAATGACGGTTCGTACTTGTACACAATTGCCTTCAAACCCATCCTGATGGGCTCATTTCTCAGATGATCCAGATCAGTTGGAGAGAGATCTATATCCTGGTCCTGATGAAGAAGCTCCAGCAGAAACTGCTCAGAACAGTGAGTGGCAGAAATTGTTGTTTTCGTCTCCTCCATGAAAAAATTGGAAAGGTGCGAACATTGTGCCTGCCAGTCAGCTTGCTGCTCAACAGCGGAACTGGGAATGATATTCTGTCCGTGAAGAGGACATGTTGCATCCTGGGGCAGACGGCGAACATAGGGATGGAGAAACAGGTAAGTATTCAAGTCTCAGTCTCCAGTCTGACAAAAATTACAATACGACAAGGTGTCCCGCCTCGCGATACGTCCGGTGGCAATGGGCCTGTCAATGATGAATTTCGTAAAGAGGACAATCTGGAAGAGGGCAACCCTGCGCTGGTCGTAAAGTCCGACCATTTTCACTTTCATTTATGCTCTTCTGAACCCAGATTGCAGGCATCCAGTCAACCTGTTCATTTGTATGGAGAACTTGGAAGGAACTGATTGTGCCCAAGTGGAATATAATGTAGGCATGCTGGAGGGATTAGTGGGTAAGTCAACCTCACTATGTCATTTGCACTGTTAATGGTGAATACCTATGTTGCAGGTGAAGCTCTAGGTGCCTTGTTGAGAGGAGGAGGAAGGATGGGACGTGCTCTGCAAGGGCTAGATCACTCCGGTTGGATGGTGTCAACCTCCACGTGACCTTTGTATCTTCATGAAGGTGGTGGGGAGGATTTGTCATTCAGGGAGATTGGCCTCTTGGACAAGGTCCTCGAGGAGGGCAGTTCACTATACAGGACTCCCCTGCTCAAGTGCTGAATGTGTCCCAACACAGCAAGGATACTTGTGGAGACCGGGCTTTCTCAAGATGAGCTTCACATCGTATATATACACAGAGCACCAGCATCATCAGAAGCAGGGACTGTGGAAGCTCCTGCTGAAGCAAAAGAATGGCAAATCTGGGACAAGCGTTTTCTAGGGACGATCCAACCGGTGCAGAGTCTATTTGACCCAGAGTACAACGAGCCATTCCGGGTGTATTTGGGGGTGACGATTCTCATGGCGATCACAGAACAGATTGGCAGCGACAAGAAAGCCTTGCACATGGGGAAGTGGGGCAGCCTTCCAGGTGTGCTAGCATGGTTGAAAAGCTGGACTAGTTTACACAAGGTTGAAATCTTTGAATGTTCTCAAAAGACGTTTGAGCACTACTTCAGCTTTTGGAAAAAGGTACAGTCACTCGGACACTATCTCAGTGCCTATGATTTCGGTGATGAGGTCAAGCCACAGGACCGGCAGCAGTGGGAGATGTTGGAAACAATTGCTACCTGGCAAGGTCTGCCATCTCGGGCAGATACTTTGACAACGAACCCATTGACAGAGGAGGAGCTCTTTCATGTCAAACAACCCCTCTCCCTTTCACATGCTGAATTGCTTTTTAAGAACGTACTGCCCAAAAACTAGTATTTAGTCTCAAATACATATTGAAATTATGGTTATTTTATCCGGTGGGCAACAGCCGTCACAGAGATCAGGCACGGAGGCTCGTTCTTATAGGGGCGAACCTCTCTTTTCCTGCCACAACGAATCATGCTTCCCAGTATGCAAGCTGTCGTTGATCTGACCCAACAACAAGGAAGGCAACTTACGCGGTATGTTGTCTTTCGGTGCCAGTTACAACATTCTGACTGGATCCCACAGTGCTATTGGTCACTTCAGAGGGATCCCAACGATTGAAGTCGACATCATTCCAAACTTCATAGTTCTTCTTCATCCCAGCCATCCCGTAGAAGACTTCGCGAGGTATCAAATTGTTTTGGAGGGGCTTGAAAACTTGTTGAAGACTTATGTGCTGCAGACAGGGCACACACACATCGACTGGAACTCTGCTGTCCTCTATAGACATGGAGTTTCCGTGCTTGAATGGACTTCCTTGCGTTACGAGATGTTGTATGTGGCAGCATTTCCTCACGTTACACTAGACACATCCTCTCGTATACAGGTAAGCAGCACCATCCTTGAGTCCGACTTTGACTAATACTGTGGACCCCAGTTCTTCTGCAAAATTTGGGTGACACCCTTGGTATGTGGGCATGATCCGGCATCCAGTGTCTGCCATCTAACCATGATATCCAGCTGCCGAATGTAGGAAGGGTGGTTTTCCTGCTGCCGATGAATTGTCGCTCCAGAGGATGCATTATCAACATGGATTTTGAACTTTCCGACGTCCTGGAGGCCATGGCAGTCATGACCGATGCTGATGAGGATACGTATGAGTTTCAGCTGAGCCACAACTGGCTCCATGCAGAACTGCTCACAGCTGTCGAATTGGCAAGTGCAGGAACCGTGAACGATGATCTCTTAGATGAAGCAGAGTTATTATTGCCTTGATGGCTTTGCCTTCATATAGTAGAACAGAAGAACCGGTTTCTCAGGTGAACGGTCAGACCTTCCAGTCTGTCACGTCACAATAGGAATGATATTCTAACATGGCAGTTCTTGAATCGGCTGACTAGATTACATAAACATCACCCTCCGTAGAGGTGTTACATGTCACACCAGTGTGTCTGTCACATCACAACACTGAGAATCGACCTCATCCCCGCTGGTGGGCCAATATGGCATTCAGAGTCTCTAAGCCATGAATCCAGCACACTCAATGGGCCTCCCAGGTATTGCTTGCCATTCCTGGACTGGTAGCCATAGTTTGGTTTAGAACATCAACCTCTGCAGGGCTGAGGGGGCAGGCAGGGGCCTCGCAAGGCACATACGCCAAAGATTGGGTGGGTACTGTAACATGAATGTGTGCTCGGCCGGTTGAAGAAGACAACTCACGATTGACAGGTAGTGGTGCATCCCCATGGCCGTCCTGAAGGTGAGCTAGCACATCGGGGGTAAGAGCCTGATGATGCTGTTGTAGTAGAGTAAGGATCTCCTGATTGACACCCATGTTAGGGACAGCTGCAAGTGGATCCACAACCAGGGGGTCTGTCGGCATGATGTGCTCGAGGCCACGAAAGCCATCCATGAGCTGACTTTCCAACCACATATTGTTAGGCATCTCGGATCGCTTACCCTGCAATGGAATCTTGTGATGATTCCATTCATCCGCCCACTGGTGGGCAGCCTCGTCTATATCGGCAAGAAACAGGTGATGGACCAACCAGATATGTGCCGAATTTTCGTGGTCCAGACCGTAGCTAGCCTCGAGCTCCGTGAAGAATTCGTGCCAGCGATCGGCCCAACTTCTGGAAGTCTCTACCCACATTCGCTCTCCTCTCGTATTATAAACTGAGCTATGGTACTCATTATCAATACAGGACAATCTTGAGCTACTGAATCCACTCACCGGCCCCAAATGTATGCGTTGCTCAATACTCCTCAATAATTCTCCATCCACTGAGCCGCATACAGGTTTTCAACACCGTGGTCACCACATAAGCGTATGGGAACCCCCCAGACAAGTGTTGCATCAATGAAAACCATGAGGACAATGTATGGTCAGTTGGAGTTGCTTGCTCTGATGTTGACCACGACACGTGTTTTCCCATCAACAAATATGTGGAGGACAATTTTCCACCGAATCAGGCCTAGAACTTGATGATTAGTAGATGATAAAAGTGACCATGGGTGGAAACGGATGGTGATTTCCATCATGGTGCCACATGGAGTTGGCGCCAGGGACACTGTAGTTGGTCCTGGCTGTGGGTCACCTGCCAGATTTCAGTGGCAGGCCTTGGACGCGTTTCCTTGAGGCTTCGACACGTTGTCGAGAGACACGATGACCTAGCCTACCCAACACCGACTTGATTTGCTGACACCCATAGCCAGGACAACATTGAAGGATCTCTTCAACCTCTTTATCCAGCTCCTCGTCAGACAGGTCAGCCATCTGCAGTCTTGTAGGGGTGTGGATTGTGTATTCTTGGCCATGTTCATCAATGAGGATTTGGAAGGGCGCGTTTCTGGGCTCTCAGAGGCCATTGCTTTCCTGATGACGGCTGACAGTGTGGGGGCAAACGTCAAAGAGATCAGTGATGCGAGGGGGGGAGCGATGGCTCTCCATGAGCACCCCCAAAATGGTAGGATTTATATCGGCAGGTGGACGTCCTCTCCGTCCCGTGTATACCTTGGATCGTGGCTGGAGGAGGGGAGCGTGCTTCGGAGGATCCTTGGAGATGAACAATTCTGAAGTTAATGAAGTCCTCATCGCGAGAAGTCCAGCATTGATGATCGCAACATAGTCATCTGAGAAGTAGACTTGGGCCTGTGGTATGCAAATATTAATCAAAGAATAAGGTGTTGATGATAATTATTGCGACAGACCTCTGTCCAATACTGTTCCCAATAGGCAACCTCGTTGAGTTGCAGCTGAATTCGGTGGAGGTCGCCATTGCCAGCCTGAAGAACCTGATTGACCGAATGGCAAAGCTCTGACCAAGACCTATTGACACGCTCGATTTGAGCCGTAGTCATGGTTGAGGTTTGAGTTGAAGTTCGGATTCGTGGTGGTGCGAAACGGGTTTATAAACAAAAATAATCAAAATAATCAAAATAGCAAAAAAAACAAAAAAACAAAAAAAAACAAGGCATTTATAGAAGGGGTATCAAGGAGAATGGCGCCAAAATGAGTGTATGTTGCCCGGTCATGCTCGCGGTCGGCTGGGTAGGCATTGTGAATGCCCATTGACACCTCTCCATGAGGCAACCTCAGATGACCTCATGAAATCTCGCAAGATCCCACGGGGCCTCACGAGATCTCGCACGACCGCACGAGATCCCGTGAGATCCCGGAATATTGTCCAGGAATTCCAAGCATAGCTAATACGGGCATAGCTTGGAAAGGAGACATCTGTTGAAATACCAAATGCGCCGTGCTTCCAACGGCCACCCCTCCTTTCCGTAGTATATTTTCTAAATTTAGCATTAGTATATAAAGTAGGATACCTTGTAATCGAGCCCCTCGCATGTTTGCGAGGGTTCCCTGCTAATCCCGGAGTCCCGCTTATCTGAGCTGAACAGCGTACTCCAACAACATCAATCCAATTCAATCAAAGTCCTGGAGACTGCCTATTTCTCAGCCCGGCGAAGGCATAGACGCCAAAATGATATTGAATGTGGTTCCCTTGTATCTGAAACGCCCCAAAAATCAATCTTCGATATCTCCCACACGAATCCAGAAAACATACCCAAGACGGTCTGCTCCTGGATCATTGAAAATGCTGAAAGGTGCAGACCATTAATACTTTCGGCTCTATTTTCTGATGAACACCTACATGCTTCCCCGGTCATTCGGAATTCCGAGCTCTTTCGCAAAGAACTCAAAGAAGCCTTGGCTAAAACCAGCATTTTTATCCGTTGGGATACCCAATACCGTGAGCTGAAGTATAAGCATATCATCAGCCCGGTATCTAACTGACCTACACACAGTAATACGTACCACATTCATGGTAAAAGTAGGGTCATATGTGCCGCGGAAGATCATGCTCTCGTCGTACTTGTATGTCACTGTGACATATTTTGTCATTCCAAGGATCTCAGCGCTTTTCTGAGGGAGAAATAAGTCAGAGGATATAAATCCGAGGACAACTGGGTCAATAAAACCTGGGACAAGGCAGTTGTGAATGCTTTCGCATCCGGGACCTTCGGAAGGGGTCAAGCTCGAGTGATCGAGATGAAAACAGAGTTCACCTTGACATTGGTAGTGAGCTCGATGATTGGCATTGTGAGTCAAAGAGGGTAGATGATTTGGAGTTCTGACTGGTCAGATAGGGAATGAAGGCCAATTCATCCAGCCATTTATACGTTTCACAGCGAAACTTAAGATGTGGTCCTCAGGACAAGAAATGGGACATCTTCGAATGGGGTCCGTCTAGGAGCGAAATTTCATTGGTAGATAAAAGTATCTCTCAGGTGAGATTGATATATCATGCTTGAAGGTCTCGGCGTCAGTGCGACGTAAATTTGCTGTAAATCTGCTGAATACAACCTGGTCACGATGTTGATGGAGAGTGGTAGTTTTCCCGCCGCGAGTCACCTACTCAATTAACCAAGAGACGGACACCGCCCGATCACGATGCTGATGAACGGTACGCGCCTAGATAATACTTTGAGAAGCCACGATACGTATGCTATAAACACCTACCACCAACAGCACATCAAAATCAATTCCCTATTAGAAGAACGCAAAATTATGCACCCTGGAAGTGCCTGTGGCTGCTATCACAAGCGTAAAAACCAGAAGAATGAACCTAGGGGGTAAGTGGATCGGGAATTGATGTTCAACCGTGCGGTACACGGCGTCTGGTAAGTACTAAACTGATCTTCTATTAACGCAGAGACATCTCAATTTAATTCTAGACGACATCATCAGCTTCTACTTACTCCGTCGAGAAAGGACTTGAACAAGCGCCAGAGTCAAACCACTGACAACGCAGCATATCTAGTAATGAAGGTATCAGAAGCTGAGGACGCCAGAAGGGAATATAAGTTTACCCCACTGAATAGCACAGGTCGTAGCCACCGCGTCTGCCCGGTATATTCATCAGTAACTAGGGCGCCGCTAATGGGAGGTCCTGGGAAAACGAAAGTACATGTTTTAGTAATCGTTGGCTTCAGACGACAATCAATATTCCTACCAATCATTCCTCCGACAGCTAGAAACTAATTTGAATATATTCAGATATTCACATAGAGGGTTGCTTACCTGCAATGCCAATACATACCCCGAGTCGTGCCCTATGAATACGAGGTTAAGATGTACTAATACTAAAGGAGAAACAGATATGCCCACCCGATTTCCGAGACATTCTTCGTGAGGTATGCAATCATCGGGCCAAGAAGAGAAATCACTGTAATACCGTTTAATAGCAGCCGAATTGAAGGGATAAATGACCTGCCAGCGCCTGAGAAGAACCCATAGAGGACAGCGAAAACCATTATCGAGGCCGGGTTTGTAATGGCGACCCAAGCAAAAATAAGCACCCCACATGCAACAGCACATGGGATAATCGAGCTGAAGACGCCAATACGGTCGACAGTAATCGTTGGCATGACACGTCCAAAGGCACCTGCGCCATTCAAGAGCGCGATCTGTGAGGACAAGGTGATAAGTTTGAAATGACAACATCAATAGTATGACCGCCCTACCGTATAGAATGCCAGATTTTCGTTTACGCCATGTTCAATGGCATTCAACTGGAGATAAAAAGTAGGGAAATAGACTCCTAAGAAGAGAATAAAGTTTCCCGCAATGGCGATAAGATATGCTTTGTCGGTGAAGAAGTGTCTCCAATAAGCCACCTGCTTAGCGAAGCTTACATCTCCAAGGCGTGGTGGCAAACGAGTCGTCATCAGTGCGTTTGCCAGTATCAGCAATCCAAGATTAAAGAACGCGCTGATCCGCACACCCCAACGGAAACCGATAGATCCATGAAAGAACCGGTTCAACATGATAGGGTGGACAAGACCGCCAATGGATGATCCAGATCCAACAATGCCCATGACGAGGGACCGACGTTTCTTGAAATGATGCGAAACGATTCCAAGCGCGGGAACATAAACGATCCCGACGGCTATGCCCAATCCAATACCTTGCGCAAGAAAGATCTGAGGCGCCATGAGTATCGACAAGAGGTTTAGAAGAACCTCAGTCAAATACTTACTTGCCAAAATTGCTGCTCTTGGGTGAGGGACGTCATGAAGAGGCAAAATACGAGTAAGGCCGACCCTGCGAGCATGACAGGCCGGCTATTATCAAGTCTAAAAGAGAGTACAGGGGCATTACGAGGAAGTTGAACTTACAAGTGTCCCTGATCCATGGCAAAACCTGAATATATGCCTAATGACCCCAGACCCAGTATTTGAACGCTACCTATCCAACTTGGACATGTCAGAGAAAGCGGAACACCGGGAAAAGTGACGGAAGACATCGCACCTAATCCTTGAAGACGAATGGTCGCTCAAAAATTCACGGACATAGTAATCTGGGGTTGTACAGTGTCAACTCGGATTTGGGGTAGAGGTCTTCAGTCAATCTACCTTCGTATACACCATAGCAATTGACGTAACTGCCATATTTCCGTTGTTGAGTTTTAACAAACACCGACCGAAATGCTAAAGAACGGACCCTGAAGAACAAAAGACGACGAGAAACCTAGGAGGAGAGGTATGAGCCTTTTTAGGAGACACCCTGAGGAAAGATTGACATACGCGCCAACAACAGTCATCCATGCCCTCAACCCGCCATCGGGGACGTCGTGAGCATGTACTGTATGTAATTCTGTATTTTCGTCCTTTGAAGTTGTCATTCCGTCCGGAGAAACTTTTGCAGTAGCCACCGATAGCTGGGATTTCGGTGTAGAGGTGTGTTCAAGTTCTTGGTCGGTAGGCATTCTGGAATGAAGCCGTGCTGAGAGGCAATGAATAGTCCAGAAACTAGAGCATGCTGTACCCAACAGGGTGATGCCCGAAATGATTCAGCGTGTGGGTCGATCTCTCACGGTGCAGATTCCTGTAGTGGAGATCGTAAAATGGAAGGAAGCTCATCACGCAAACAGCTGAAAGTTGATCCCATCAAGAATGAAACAAATATGAATCACCGAAAGGTAAGGAACAATACAGTACCATAATCAAGGCCCTCGGTAGCTCAGAGTTGGAGAATATCATCAGAAATCGAAGAAAAATAAAGCGGGCGAGGGATCAAGAATGTGAGCGTTGCGGGTATGTCGGATGATGACGAACTTATACAACCGAATGCTAAAAATAACTTGAAAGGTACGGAATAAGGGACGCACCGAAGCGGCGAGGCGCAGGGTTACATAATACATATGGAACAGGGCCGAACAATGATGAAGCACCTCTTTGCGGCTCTCTCTCATCTTCTTCGACCCTATCAAACTTTCAACTGTATGGACCCATCGTATTTATCGATATCGGCAACTTTTCAAGTCTCCAACATCAGCCTGTGTGAACCGTATGCATCAGATCAAGGCGACTCGTCAAGCCTCTGATGCTTAGGCTTCCTTGGAACACATCGAGTCAAACTTTCAACTGTGTGAACCACCGTACTTATCGATATCACGGCGGCTCGTTAAGTCTCCGGAGTGTTGCTGCGGATCTAGTACCGCGACCCCAAAGACTCCTAGGTATCCACGTCGATTTCAAAGTACTAACCATTCCAACGGACCAACTAAGTGCGCGCATTTACCTCTTCCCCTTTAACGGCCCTTTCAGGCAGAGACCGTTCACTCTTCAAACATGACCAGCTGCTTTTACAAGTGCGTCCCCCCTTAAACGTAACACTTGAGGAGCTCATTGACGTCTTCCCGTAGAGAACCCGAATTTGATACGCTTCAGCTACATGCTGGCCACGAACCTGGACGTAGCATGAATGCAAGAGCCGTACCAATTTACGCGTCCACAAGCTTCTGTTTTGACAACACAGCACGTCATTTGATCACGTCTTGTTCTGTACTGAAGAACAAAAACTAGCAAAGCGAAGGACTCTTTGGAGTAAAGTATGGACCTAACTCAAACTTCCGTTACCCTCAACGCTGACCTAGAGGATAGTACTGGCTCGAATGGGTTTGTGTATTCTCGTATATCCAATCCTACTGTCGTGCGTATGAGGCCCTGCGTCATGGTCGCCATCTTGATCGATCTTTGTAGGACGTCTGTGAGAAACGTATCGCCTCCCTTGAGGGTGGCATGTCCGCTATCGCCACAGCGTCTGGAATGTCCGCCCAGTTTGTCGCCCTCTTAACTCTGGCTAGTGCAGGCGACAACATCGTTTCCTCGTAGGTCAATATCATTAGTAGAATAATGCTTTGACACACGAACTGTCCTGTAGTTCATTCCTCTATGGTGGCGTAAGGACCAAGCATATCATCTCTCTGTCCAAAAACTGACCTCCGTCCGAAGAGCCAGAACCAACTCAAAGGTGCATATATTTGGTATATCTTCACAACAACTTTCTCATGTCAATAATGGATAGTTATATTCAAGAAATTTGGCGTCCAAGTCAGATTTGTCAGCACTGACATCGTAGAAGACTATGCCGCACTCATCGACAGCAAGACGAAAGCGATTTACACCGAATCTATCAGTAATCCGACATTCCTTGTTGCACCTATCCAGGAATTGGCTGAGGTACATCTTTCACCACCATTACGTTGCAAGTATCCTAACGTCTCGAAAGCTTGCGCACAGTCACCACCTTCCACTCGTAGTCGATAATACTCTTGGTATGGGTGGTAGGTCCCTCGTTAGTATATGCAATATGCTCTCCTGATAATGGAGACATAACGCAGGATATCTCTTTCGCCCCATTGATTACGGCGCAGATATAGTCGGTATGAGCCTCCCCTATCACGCATCATCTTCATTTGAACCTTCCTCCTAGTACAAAGCGCGACAAAATGGATCGGCGGACACGGAACGACAATCGCAGGTGTCCTTGTTGACTCAGGTATTTGAAGTGGCACCGATATACACCGGGTTTAACAGAAGATGCAGGCCGTTTTGACTGGAAAGCAGCTTCACACCGATTTCCGGGATTTAACACACCCTCTGAAGGATTCCACAACGTAATCTACGCAGACCTTGGGAACGACAAGGCATTTACTGCCAAAGCTCGTTCAGAGGTATGTCTTAGTCCTAAATGTACAAATGTATGACTAACAGACAGCTCTGGCAGATGCTCCGTGACATGGGTCCTGCATTAAATCCCTTTGCAGCCTTTCTTCTGTTGCAAGGTATTGAGACGCTAAGTTTACGGGCTGAGCGTCATTGCGAGAATGCTATGCGGCTCGCAAAGTAAACAGATGTAATCATGCTCTCGAAGAGTAAACTCACGTCTGGTTTTAGATTCCTGGACGCTCATCCCAAGGTTAGCTGGGTATCATACTTGGGATTGAATTCACACCCTAGTCATCTTCGAGCGAAATCTTTGTTGCGCCCTGGTCTATTCGGCGGCGTCCTGTGCTTTGGCGTCAAGGGAGGTGCCGAAGCATCAAAGATATTCATAAACAATCTAAGATTAGCCAGTCACTTGGCGAATATCGGTAGGTCTCGACTACTTATTTCCTTATCAGTCATGGACTAGACTGACCTTTGTGTTGTAGGAGATACGAAGACGCTTGTAATTCAACCGGCAGCCACGACACACATTCAGTCATCAGATGAAGAACAACTCTCGATTGGCGTGACTGGTGATCTCATTCGAGTAAGTGAATTGGTTCCTGGGCGGCTCAAGTTCCGTGGTGTTTAATTGAGTCGTAGGTGTCCGTCGGCATCGAAGCTATCAGCGACATCATCGCGGACTTTGAGGGAGCATTAAACAATTTGTGACCCAGATATAGCCACCAGTGTACAACATAATATCATCATTGAGATCACATCAACTCTAAGCCACGCGGAATATCCTGTTCTCCTACACGTAGGATGATCACCATCAAGTTCAGCTAATATTATAATTGATGTGTTTTGTGACGCGTGAGTAACATTGTCGTTCCTTAGGACTCGGGGTGCCATATTAAAGAAGGAACAACAGGTTGGGCGGGACTTTCATTCACTGGTAACCCCCTCCCTCCCGAGTAACACTATGAGCCTCAATACAAGTGATACCAGCCCTCCCGGCGCTGCATGGGATGGGTACGATATGGAAGCCATATTCTCCCCTTTCTACTGGGGTAAGGAATTGACCGTCGCTCGCGGCATAATTTATACTCATAGATGTCACCTATAGGGACTGTTATCTCCTTAGTGTCCGTAGTGTCTCCCCGCCCCAGAACGTCTTTCTCATCTTGTTGATTTGTACAGTTTGTCAGGAATCACCTTTCTTCAGGCCTATACCTATTTCCCGAGCAAAGATAGGCGCTCTGTTCAGACTGTCGTATGTCTAATTCTCTTCCCTCTATTCCAGCTACCGTCCCTGAAAATCCCTCCGTCTTCCAGGCCGCGGTCATGATGTCTGTATTTTAATTAGCTCTCTTCGCCCCTTTAACCGACCCTCATTTAGCGTCCTCGATATTGCCTCCACCGCTCTGTGTGCCAAAGGGATGTATATCTACTTTGTAGGTTTCCATATTGTTGTAGTCGATTTATCAGCTGAACTTACGCATTGGTAATAGGTTCCCCACTTCGGTTCGATGCTGCCGCTCCAAACGCTCACTCCGTATGTGGAGTTGTGGAGACCGTTGAGTGAATACTGACCTTTCTGTAGGACTATCGCCTCTGAATGTTATCTCGCCGTGATTATCACTTTCCTGTAAGTCATGCCCAGTTCAACTTAATCTCCTCTCGTTCATCGGCACTTTGCTAGTTCGCAGCTCTACTTTGCCTGGCAAATCTGGACAGGTGAGTCCCGCGTTTTGTCTACATCAACATCTCCTCCCTTTGCTGATGCCTATCAGTGAGCAAGGACCGTAGTATGTTCAAGTATGTCATGTCGGGGCTAGTTGTACGTGGCCGGGGTTCGTTCCTCATTGTTTTAGCTGACATCTTGGGGTATTTAGGTCCTCTTCGGTATCGTTGCCTTTGGTAAGCATCTCCCTTACATCACAGAGAAAGCTGAGCTCATTGGCATGGCAGTTGGAGGGATATGTTCGTACCTCCCGTATGAATTCAGCCGAACATCTTGACCTGAAGTAAATCACAGCATGCGCTACGTTCATGATCATCGACAAGATGTACATTCTTATGAACCGCAGCGACCGTTTCACTGTACGTCATTTGGAGCGTCGTGTTACGGAGCGTGTGGATCAATACTTCTATATTTTTGTAGATTGCCGTTGGGATAGCTAAGGGTGCTGCCGCGGTGTCAGATGCGATTGCTACGGTTGCACTGTGTTACTCCCTTGGGAGTGCACGTACTGGTTTTGATCGGTGAGTTCGTCAACCCGAAGGCGTATTAGAAGCGTTCTGACAGGAAGGGGGAACAGCACGGACTCCATCATCAAAACCTTGATGGGATACGTCGTGGAGCGTGGTATATTGGTCACTCTGATTCAGACCCTGTTTCTGGTACTCTTCTTTGTCAAGCCTGGGCATCTTTTCTGGTGAGTGGATGTTCATGAGCTTGCAGTATTCAGAGCTGAGCTTCTCTGAAGGCTTTCGCTGCATGTTAATGTCACCCGTCTTTACGCCAATACCTTCTGTGAGTTCCAGCCCTCGTTGGATAATAATCATTGACTAACGCTTTGTAGTCGCCATGTAAGTCTATGTACGGTTGTCGTGTGAGCCATTGATTCACAGGCTATGGAGGCTTAACGGAAGGGAACGTCTCAAGCGCATCGGCAATCAGTCTCAAAGCACATACGTGATGTCGATGGGCATAGACAAGGCTGTCAAGCAAACTGGAGGCGAAGGCGGAATGTCATTCAACACAGTGTCAAGCCCCGAGGTAAGAGTGTACATTGTAAGAGATGTATCGCAATCTGACTTTCCTCCAGACCAGTTTGGGCTCTGTGCAGATTGAAAAGAGTACAGTCGTTGCAAGCTTCTGATACAGACCAGGCCTCGTTAAAGGATTTCTTTTTTTCTTTCTGTTTATTAAGTAGCTTGATTGTTGGCCATTGGATTCCTGTACATGGCACATGGGTGTCGCAGAGTGCGGTTACGTGCAGTGTCCTAGAGTGCGCATCATGTTACTATCTCGTCCAGAAATGGTCATATATAGTTTCGTCCATAGTTAACAACACTTACACCTGAGATATTCTAAAGAGTGGACATTCTGGACGCTGCAGTGTCCTGCAAAGATTGATCAAGGCGTCGAACTTTCATGTCAATAAGATTGAATATATGAGAATATACAAATCTATCTGAGCCTGTCCTGTCCTGTCAGCGGAATCGGTCTTGTCAAAGAGCGCTCTGATAGTTTCTGTTCTTCAACACGGAAAAAAGATATGATCAAATGACGTACCGTACCAACACAGTAAGAGCTTGTGGACGTGGGATTTGTATGGCTCTTACATCCAGGCTAGGTACAGATTCGTGTCCAGCATACAGTCGGATGCATCAGGTGCGGGAAGACATCAGCGAGCTCCTCAGGTGTTACATTGAACTCGGACACTCTTGTGAAAGCAGCCAGTCATGTAGAGTCATGTTTAGGAAGTGCGTGGAAGCTAAAGGACCAGATATGCGTATTTGGTATAAGCGATCTCCTCCGTTGGAACTGTCAAGTTGAATTCGACGTCTCATTGAGATTCCCTTGAGCCGCCGTCCTCAGGTGTCGTGTTGTTGATTTTGAACGGGATTCGGATATCGGCCCGCCACTCCATCAGCTCGGAACTAGGGTGGATCCTCTATTTTAGTACTCGCTCGCATTTAGTCTTTCAGTATTCATTCAACTTGGCGGCTTACGCCTGCCGCTGTCTCAAGTTCTTGACACTTGACATTGAGATCTCTTCTTGTGCTTCTCCGACTGTTGATATTGTTCTCAGACTCAAGTTGAACAGCCTCTGGTCATCGTATGGACCACTTTGTATTGTCCGTTATATTTGGTGCTTCATTTTTATCTCATTCCTGACAAGAATCACCTTCCAGATGCTTGTGTAACAAGCAAACTTCCATCTTACGACCGCCATGAAGCCTGCAAGGTCACCCTGGGGCCTGAGATGCCTACCTATCGTCGCCATAATGCTAGGACTACGCCCAAACTCCTAAACCATTCACTGCCTTTCTTCTGGGAATTATTCCTGTATCCTGTATCGCAATGACTCTGAAGCAAGAACACACCTCTGCGCTGAAATCCCAGCTACTAGTTGAGATTGGAGAAATACCACCGGCAGCGAGGACTAATCGTAGTCAGGGCCTGCAACAAATATGCTGTATCCGACGACATCGATAACATGATGGCTCATTTCCCACTTTCCAAGATCCCAGATCTGGGTTCGGTCGACGAGGAATCAGGCTGTCGAATAATTCGCGCCGAATGAGTCCAGCTGATGCCTTGTAGTCACTGGGTATCTTTGTCTCGTCACACATTCAATATCTGGTGAATCTGCGACTTCATACTTCTTTCCTCCACATTCTGGCTGCGATTGGAACGACGATGGCTACAGGAGGACAAAAATACTACAAGGCTAGATGAACAAGTCGACGTTCACTACCAGTTTCAAAACGGCGAACCTACTTCATCCGATCTCGGCATCCTGAGAAGGACACGTTTATGTCTGCTAGTTCTCATGTATCTGCTATATTTTCAGCCTGTTCGTTAAGAAGACGAGGAACAGAGAGAGGATAACATGTCCTTAGCTAGGGAAAGGTGCGCCTTCTTAGGGGATGAGAGGCGAAGTGAGTGATACATGGTGTCTTGCCGTTCTATCGTTCGTTCCGGTTCTTGTTTACCTGCTGACGTCTTTGCCCCGGAGCTCCAGTGTCAAATCTGGCGACAACGGCTATGGATAAGTATAATTAACAAAGAGGGTTTGTACAGAATATGACTATCCAATGAAGTTACATGCCCACGATGGACTTGACGAGAAGCAGGTGATTTTGAATGACGATTTAAGTATGAGGATATTTCTAGCAACTCATTGCTTTGGTGATCCGGACCGTTTGTAGATGCTCGTACGGTCTGCAGTTACGGAGGCTCTAATATTTTTCCTATCCCCACTCTAAGATGCCTTCGTGTGATTAGTTTTAAAGTTCAGGCTTATGTAACGGGGGAAGATGTTGAACAGACACTTCGTAGGCACGGTCCAGAGGTTCCCTAAGAGAGGAAAACTTACAGCTTTGCGAGCTGAGCTTCTTTTTACACGCCAAGGTGATATATGAACAGTGAAACCATGGGAGGAAATTAGAAGTCGGTCCGCATAGAAGGGACGAGCGGCCCGTTTGTCAATCTGGAGCAAGTGATCTTCATGGTGCTATCGAAGGTATATTGTCTCGACTTCGCTCATGTAGACAAGCCTGACTCAATTATATCTTCATTGACAGTCTTTACGAAGCAAACCCTTGCACGATGCCATCATACGCCGGCTTTGTGAGCAAATTCGCGTCCCACGGCAATGCAGCTCCCTAGAGAAAGGTAAGAATTCAGAAGTAAAGGACAGAAATCCCATGACTCGCCTGTCCAGGGAAGGTGGAAGGAATCCACGAATACTTGTCAGTGTAATCCCAAATAGTCACGCCGATGCATTTCTCCACTGCCTCGCACGTCGAGATGACCGTCTCATAGTCAGCCTTTTGTTGAGCAAGAAGTGCATCAGTTTCTGGAAGAGTCATCCGGATATCCAACTCAGTAATCGCAATTTCCACACCCAGGGCAGTGAATTGCTCGAAATTCTCTTTGAGAGTCGTAGGGACCTCTCCGACGATAAGATGTGACTGAATGCCAATACCATCGATAGGGACACCTTGAGCCTTGAGGGACTTGACGAGGTTGATCATGGCGGTGGATTTAGCACCAAGGCCTTCGATGTTATAGTCGTTGATCTTGCGATAGGAGAGTTAATTGATTGACGACGACTGAGGGTCAATTGAACGCACGTAAAGTTTGGCATTGGGGTCCGCGGCACGTGCAGCCTTCAGTGCAACTGGGACGAAAGATTCGCCCATGGTGTCGAAGAAAACGTCCGAACGCCAAGTCCCATCGTCGTTGAACGGCTCATTGATGACATCCCAGGAATCTAAATTCCTTCATTAACGATGGGAGGTTTGAGGAGTGAAACATAAACACGTACACCTAAATAATGTCCATTAGCATTATCGATCGGAAAACAGACAATGAAACCAACATACACTCTTCCAGCGTAATGTCCTACCAATGTACCGCAATGCGTTGCAACGATTTCCGTAAGTGTCGCATTGTCAAACCCACCCGAGGACACCCAACTCGGCAACTGATTGTACCACACGCAATTGTGTCCACGGAGAAGCTGACTGTTAGATGATGCAAGGTCTGCTATAACATCACCCTGCGCGAAGGTGAAAACTCCCCTGGAGGGTTCGGTCGCGTCCTGTGAACGGTATATGAATAACAGCACAAGCGGTGAAAGCTTTAGAACGTGCCCATTTCATACTGTTCCCGGGAGTAATCTGTCCGAACATGTTTCTATTACTGAGAATTGCGACGTATGGTTCATCGGTGAGTTCTGGATTGTCAGTCGCAGAGCCAAAGTAGAGCTTCCCGGCCGCAAGAGCAGCGGAATGGAGAGGAATCGTCGAGGTGGCTGTTGCCGCAGAAGCGCTGACAGACACGGTACCAGAAGCTATTCGGCGCGTAGGTCAGTCTCCGGTGAAGTGTCTGGGGTGGATTTCACCTTGGCGAGGGTACGCCTTCGGTCGGGCTTGGGCGGATGCCATGAGGGCTAAAGTCGTCAGGAAAGCAAGTTGGTTCCACATTGGTTATTAGTTCTTTGGGGGTTGGGCTTCTGCATTCTCCAGCCGAGGGAGTATATATAATGAGACTCGAGAAGCACGGGTCAAGTGGGGGAACAGTGTGACTATCAACGTCGGATGTATGTCGCTTGAATTCCGAAGAACATAAGAGACTAGCAGATGGGGCCAAATTGTGCTTACATAGTAAGAGTAGCATGACTTTCCATGCCTTTATAGTTCCCTGGGAAATTCGATACAGTTGCTAGGCTTGGGGATCAGAATGTGACCGTGTACGGAAGCCGCGAGGGATAGCAACGTCGACTTCACTTGACTAACGACGAGGGTTGAGGCTTAGAAATGGAGATGATGAGCGAAAACCTCGGCAAGGTGACGGACGGCGGCCGTTAAGGAGAGTATCATAATTCATGAATACGGCTTATTGTCGGTATATGCAACGACCACAAGAACCGGTGCGGTAGACGACAGCGGTAGTAGTCTCGCAAAGCATGGAACAGACGCATGTTTAAGATGGAGGCTGATGCTGCGGTCCAAGGTCAGGCGCTAGAAAATTCTAAAATAAGTTCGTCTATGTTTGTATACTCACCGACAAAAATACATCGTCTTCATTGCTATATTTATCGTGAGAGCAGTTTATCAGACTGAAACTTGACTTTTCCGACGGTGGTTGAAACGTATATGCACGTATTGGAACAACCAAGCACCACAACAGTCCAGGTTCTTGCGTCCCTCGCAAGGACAGTCGGGGAACCAAGGATACAAGACATTCCTGCAAGTTGCTGAAATGTACTCACAAAAACGTCGTAATGTCCTAGATAATCCGAATATTCTCTCCCAACAAGCACCCGATATACGATGTCCAGTCAGCGAGATGGAGACTTGTGGTCATGATGAACCCCAGGCATCGAATCGGAAATGAGTCTGCGGCAAAGCTGGATATTGTTGGCGAGAAGGGCTGTGAGGTCTCCGGAGTTTCAGTCAGAATGTATCCGAATACCACATTGGTAGAGCAAGAAGTTATCGAGCCGGGAGCCTAACAGTGGTTGGCTTCGAAACGAGCGGCCCGATTCTGCCGATTCAGAGCAAACACGAGTCGTCCAACTTCTGCTTATTTACCCCTCTGACCATCCCACTTCAATCGTCTAGCAGAATTTTGATTCTCTTTAGCTATCTCAAAAATCTCCTCTGGGTAAGGACTGCGACAAGTATGCTACCAGGGTTGCTCTTGAAAGTCGCCGATCCCTTGGTCCTCTTTTCGTCATTCTTTCTTCAAGAGCACTGGCTCACACAAGAGCTATCCATTTGTCTGAGGTGCTTCTGAAGACATTGCGACAACTACCTCTCCATCATTTAGCCTGTGAACTCTCTGATTATCTTTTCCGGTCCGCCTCCGTTATGCTATTCACTTCGTTGCCGGGTGTCACTTCGACCGGCCACGCGAAATTGCGCCACTTAGCTATACTGACGTTCCATCAAAAATGATAGTCGCATTTATTGGTGGGGGACGTCCTGGATCTATAGATACTTCATCAATCTTCGGGACATCTACGTGTCTTGTTCAGCGCTTGTACTGACATTACAGAGCGGCGTAGCATCGAGACCCTTTATCCTCTTGTCCTTATTCTCCCCGGCGACTCCAGCTAGTCTGATTATTTGCGTAGACCTTCGTGCTTCCTGGTTGGGAACTGGACGGACATGACATATCCCGCCTCCTTACACTGTGTGAGCGCATGTGGAAGGGACGTCCCCTCGTCTGTCATGCAACGGGATGAAAGCTTTTCGAAGTACATAGTCAGGAACATTAAGATTGTTGGGGTATTTCTGGAATATCCCCGTTGTCAGTGTATTGTAAACAACGAATGAAGCTGTATATGATCAATTCTGGGCGAGATAGTAACATAATGCGCACTCTAGGATGCTGCGCGTAACCGTACTCTGTATGCCATGTGCAGGAATGCACCGGCCAACAATCAAGCTACTCAATAAATAGGGAAAAAAAATCAACGAAGCCCGATCCTGGTCAGAAGCTTGCAACGACCGTACTCTTTTCAATCTGCACGGAACCCAAACTAGTCTGGAGGAAAGTCAGGTTGCGATACATCCCATGTAATACACCCTCTTACCTCGGCGCCCACCGTGTTGAATGACATTCCGCTTTCGCCTCCAGTTTGCTTGACAACACACGCGTGGTCCTTGTCTGTACCCATTGACATCACGTATGTGCTTTGAGACCGATTGCCTATGCGTTTGAGGCGTTCCCTTCCGTTAAGCCTTTATAGCCTGTGAATCAACGGCTCAGGCGACAACTGTTCTAAAGACTTACATGGCGACTACAAGGCATCAGTCAATGATCATTATCCAACGAATGCTGAAGCTCACAAAAGGTATTGGCGTAGAGACGGGTGACATTAACATGCAGCGAAAGCCTTCAGAGAAGCTCAGCTCTAAATATCGCAAGCTCATGAGCATCCACTCACCAGAAAAGATGCCCAGGCTTGACAAAGAAGAGTACCAGGAACAGGGTCTGAATCAGGGTTACCAGTATGCCACGCTCCACGACGTATCCCATCAAAGTTTTGATCATGGAATCTGTGCTGTTCCCACTCCTGTCAGAGCGCTACTAGCTTTCGGGTCGGCGAACTCACCGATCAAAACCGGTACGTGCACTCCCAAGGGAGTAACACAGTGCAACCGTAGCAATCGCATCTGACACCGCGGCAGCACCCTTAGCTATGCCAACGGCAATCTACAGAAATATAGAAGTCTTAACCCACAAGTTCCACAACACGACGCTCCAAATGACGTACAGTGAAACGGTCGCTGCGGTTCATAAGAATGTACATCTTGTCGATGATCATGAACGTAGCGCATGCTGTGATTACTTCAGATCAAGATATTCGGCTGAATTCATACGGGAGGTACGAACATATCCCTCCAACTGCCATGTGAGTTAGCTCAGTTTTCTCTATGATGCAGGGGAAATCCTTACCAAAAGCAACGACACCGAAGAGAATCTAAACCACCCAAGTTATCAGAGAAGCCAATGAAGAACGAACTTCGGTCACCTACAACTAGCCCCGACATAATATACTTGAACATACTACGATCCTGGCTCACTGATAGGCATCAGCGAAAGGAGGAAATTTTAATGTAGGGACAAAGTAAATCTCACCCATCCAGATTTGCCAGGCAAAGTAGAGCTGTGAGCTAGCGAAGCGTTAATGAACAGGAGGGAAATTTTTGAACTAGGCGTGATTTACAGGAAAGTAATGACCACGGCGAGATAGCATTCAGAGGCGATGGTGCTATGGAAAGATTAGTCTTCATGTAACAGTCTTCACGCCTCTACATACGGAGTGAGGGTTTGGAGCGGCAGCATTGAACCAAAATGAGGGATCTGTTGCCAATGCGTGAGTTCGTTGATAAATCAACCATAATAATGTAGAAACTCACGAAGTAGATATACATCCCTTTAGCACACAGAACGGTGGAGGCAATATCGAGTACGCTAAACGAGGGTCGGTTAAAGGGTCGAAGCTTAGGGAGCTAATTAGAATACAGACATCATGACCGCGGCCTGGAAGACGGAGGGATTTTCAGGGATGGTAGCTGGAACAGAGGGAAGAGAATTAGACATACGACAATCTGAACACCGCGCCTATCCTTGCTAGGGAAATAGGTGTAGGCCTGAAGAAATGTGATTCCCGACAAGCTGTACAAGTCCACAAGATGAGAAAGGTGGCCCTGGCAGGGGGAGACTACGCACACTAAGGAAATGACAGTCCCTGTAATTGATATCTAGGTAAGTGAATTTTGACGTGAGTGAAGGACAATCCCTTACCCCAGTAGAAAGGAGAGAATATTGCTTCCATATCGTACCCGACCCATGCAGCACCGGGAGGGCTAGTATCGCTCGCACTCATAGTTACTCTGGGAGGTTGTGGCAATAATTTGTGAATGAAAGCCTCGCCCAGTCTGTTGTACCTGCTTTAATATGACACTCTGGGTCTGAAAGTCGTTACTCACGCGTCACAAAACGTGTGAGTTATAATATTCCTCCATCGGGGTTGCAAGACCGAACTTGATGGTGACCATCGGCGCTTATCCCACACGTAGGAAAACAGAATATTCCGCATGGCTCAGAGTTGATGTGATCTTGATAATATTGTACAATGGTGGCTATTGCTGCGGGGTCACAAAACACTCAGTGCTCCCTCGAAATCCGTGATGATATCGCTGACGGCCCCAGTGCCGACGGACACCTGCAGTTCAATTGAACACCACGGAACTTAAGCCGCCCAGGAACTAATTCACTTACTCGAATGAGATCACGGGTAACGCCAGTCGAGAGCTGTTCTTCATCTGATGACTGAATGTGTGTCGTGGCTGCCGGCTGAATTACAAGCGTCTTCGCATCTTCTACATGAAGGTCAGTACATGACTGATAAGGAAAGAAGTGGTCGAGACCTACCGATATTCGCCAAGTGACTGGCTAATCTTAGATTGTTTATGAATATCTTTGATGCTTTGACACCTCCCTTGACGCCAAAGCACAAGATGCCGCCGAATAGACCAGGGGGAACAAAGATTTCGCTCGAAGATGACTAGGGTGTGAATTCAACCCTAGGTATGATACCCAGCTGACCTTGGGATGAGCATCGAGGAATCTAAAACTAGATGAGGTTACTGTTCGAGAGCGTGGGTCAAATCTGTTTACTTTGCGAGCCGCATAGCATTCTCGCAATGACGCTCAGCTCGTAAACTTAGCGTCTCAACACCTTGCAACAGAAGAAAGGCTGCAAAGGGGTTCAGCGCGGGACCCACCTCACGAAGCATCTGAGGCGACCGTTAGTCATAAGCAAATCAAGAGACTGAGACGTATTTCTGAACGAGCTTTAGAAGAAATGCCTTGCTATCACCAAGGTCTGCATAGATTACATTTTGGAATCCTTCAGAGGGTGTGTTAAAGCTAGGAAATCGGTCTGAGGCTGCTTTCCAGTCAAAGTGGCCTACATCTTCAGCTAAGCCTCATGTATAACGGTGTTATGGCGGCATCTCAAATACCTGAGTTGACAAGGATACCCGCAATTGTCGTTCCGTGACCACCTATCCATTTTGTCGCGCTTTGTACTATGCAGAGAGGAAGGGTCAAGTGAAAAGGATACGTGATAAGGAGGGCTCATACCGACTAACCGGCGCCGTAATCAATGGGACGAAAGAGGTATCCTACGTTGTGTCTCCATTATCAGGGGAGCGTATCGCGTATACTAACGAGACCTACCACCCATACCGAGAGTATTATCAACTACAAATCTGACTTGGATGCCAAACTTCTTGAATATAATTATCCATTGTTGATATGAGAAGATCGCCGTGAGGGTGTATCAAATATGCGCACCTTTGAGCTGGTTCAGGCTCTTTGGACGGAGATCAGCTTTTGGGCAAAGAGATACCAACCTTACGCCACCATAGAGAAATGAACTACAAGACAGTTTGCGTGTCAAAGCATTACTCTACTAAAGATATTGACCTACGTGGAAACGATGTTGTCGCCTGCACTAGTTAGAGTTAACAGAGCAACAAACTGAGCGGACATGCCACCCTCAAGCGCGGCGATACGTTTTCAATTACGTCCTATAAAGATATCAATCAAGGCGTCGAGCATGAGGTGGGACTCATACGCACGACAGTAGAATTAGATATACGAGAATACACAGACTGAAGTTTGAGTTAGGTTCATACTTTATTCCAAACAGTCCTTCACTCTACTAGTTTTTGTTCTTCAGTACGAGACAAGCCGTGATCAACTGATGCATAGTGCTATCAAAACAGAAGCTTGTGGACGCGTAAATTGGTACGGCTCTTGCATTCAAGCTACGTCCGAGTTCATGTCCAGCATACAGCTGAAGCGTATCAAAGTCAGGTTCTCTAGTGGAATGCATCAGTGAGCTCTTCAGCGTTACAGCGAAGACAAACACACTTGTAAAAGCAGCTGGTCATGTTTCAATTTAGAGAATGTGTACGAGCTCTTCTGCCTGAAATGGCCGTAAATACGCGTATTTCTTTCGTCCATTGGAACGGTTGACGACCGATTCGGAGTCCTTGGGGTCGCCATACTAGACCCACAGCACTCTAGAGACTTGACGAGTCGCGGTGATATCAATATGTATGATGGTTCACACGGTTGGAAGTTTGAGGCACTATCCCGGCCCGATGCTCCGTGACCTTGTCCAGACTCTAGTAGAGTGCCCTTACTCTGGAGTTCGTACCTTTCAAGTACTATTTTCAGTACGTAGCGGCTAGTGCTTGCGTTTCTGATTTCCCGGCTAACAGCCCGGTTTGTGCTTCTTCGACTGCCGATAGTGTTCTCCGACCCTGAGCCGATGAGAGCCTTGAACGGTCCTTGATTGTCGTGTAGACTGCTTTGTATTGTTCGTTATTTCATTTCTCTTTCATTCCTGACCGGGATCACCTTTCAGCGCTCCGTGTGATGAGCAGACTTCCGTTCTACGGTTGAACCTGTACCGTGAGATATCGACCCATGCGCTGCATAGTTTCGGTCATCACGATGCGTACAGCATGCCCAAGTTTCTGGACTATCCATCGCCATTCTTCCAGACCTCTCAGCTGGGCTTCATTACTGTATCGGAATGTCTCCCCTTGAGCAAGAACACGCATCTACTACGCAGAAATCCCAGCTATCAGTGGTGACTGTAAAACAAATTTCCCCAGACGAAATGGTAGCCTCTAAGGACGAAATGGCGCCATTACCGACAGTAGACGCTCACGACGTCCCCGACGGTGGATTGAGGGCATGGATGACTGTTGTTGGCGCGTATGTCAAGCCGTCCTCGAGATGCTTCGTTCCAAAGCGCTCACACCCCTCTTAGGTTTCTTGTCGTCTTTTGCTCTTCAGGGTTCGTTTTTTTAAGCATTGCATTTGATGTTTGTTAAAACTCAATAACGAACACATGGCAGCTACGTCAATTGCTATGGTGTATATGAAGGTAGATTAATTGAAGGCCTCTACACCAAATCCGAGTTGACACTGTACAACCCCAGATTACTATGTCCGTGAATTTTTGAGCGACCATTCGTCTTCAAGGATTAGGTGCGATGTCTTCCGTCACTTTTCCCGGTGTTCCGCTTTCTCTGACATGTCCAAGTTGGATAGGTAGCGTTCAAATACTGGGTCTGGGGTCATTAGGCATATATTCAGGTTTTGCCATGGATCAGGGACACTTGTAAGTTCAACTTCCTCGTAATGCCCCTGTACTCTCTTTTAGACTTGATAATAGCCGGCCTGTCATGCTCGCAGGGTCGGCCTTACTCGTATTTTGCCTCTTCATGACGTCCCTCACCCAAGAGCAGCAATTTTGGCAAGTAAGTATTTGACTGAGGTTCTTCTAAACCTCTTGTCGATACTCATGGCGCCTCAGATCTTTCTTGCGCAAGGTATTGGATTGGGCATAGCCGTCGGGATCGTTTATGTTCCCGCGCTTGGAATCGTTTCGCATCATTTCAAGAAACGTCGGTCCCTCGTCATGGGCATTGTTGGATCTGGATCATCCATTGGCGGTCTTGTCCACCCTATCATGTTGAACCGGTTCTTTCATGGATCTATCGGTTTCCGTTGGGGTGTGCGGATCAGCGCGTTCTTTAATCTTGGATTGCTGATACTGGCAAACGCACTGATGACGACTCGTTTGCCACCACGCCTTGGAGATGTAAGCTTCGCTAAGCAGGTGGCTTATTGGAGACACTTCTTCACCGACAAAGCATATCTTATCGCCATTGCGGGAAACTTTATTCTCTTCTTAGGAGTCTATTTCCCTACTTTTTATCTCCAGTTGAATGCCATTGAACATGGCGTAAACGAAAATCTGGCATTCTATACGGTAGGGCGGTCATACTATTGATGTTGTCATTTCAAACTTATCACCTTGTCCTCACAGATCGCGCTCTTGAATGGCGCAGGTGCCTTTGGACGTGTCATGCCAACGATTACTGTCGACCGTATTGGCGTCTTCAGCTCGATTATCCCATGTGCTGTTGCATGTGGGGTGCTTATTTTTGCTTGGGTCGCCATTACAAACCCGGCCTCGATAATGGTTTTCGCTGTCCTCTATGGTTTCTTCTCAGGCGCAGGTAGGTCATTGATTCCTTGAAAGCGACTGCTACCAAACAGTGTTGTAGTGATTTCCCTCCTTGGCCCGATGATTGCATACCTCACGAAGAATGTCTCCGAAATAGGGTGGGCATATTTGTTTCTCCCTTAGTATTAGTACATCTTCACCTTGTATTCACAGGGCACGACTCGGGGTGTGCATTGGTATTGCAGGTGAGCAGTCTTCTATGTTAATATCTAAAGATATTCATGTTGGTTCTTCAGCTATCGGAGGCATGATTGGTAGAAATATTAAACTGGCATCCGAAGTCAACGAACACTAAAACATGCATTTTCATTTTCCTAGGACCTCCTATCAGCGGCGCCCTTGTCACTGGTGAATATTCCGGGCAGATGCAATGGCTACGGCCTGTGCTATTCAGCGGGGTGAACTTGCTTTCTCTTCTATCATGCTTAGCTTCTGATCGCTCCCATTCTTAGATATGCTGTGTTGTCAGCGGTCTGACTCTAGCACTTGTTCAGGTCCTTTCTCGACGGAGTAGAAACTGATGAAGACGTCTCGGACTAAATTGAGATGCCTATAATAATGTAATAGAAGATGGGATTGGGAAGGCCTTCCTGTCACTTAACATACGCCGTCTGCCACGAATAATATCAATTCCTGATCTGCTCGCTCTTTCAAGTTTATCTTTCCGCGCTTGTGATCATCGAAGGAAACTGGACACGGGCTCTTTGGGGTACGATGTTGTGTGCTTCTAAAGGAAGTGATTTTGATGTACTGCCGTGGAGAATGGAGTCAGTACGAACCACCGCTTCTCAATTCATTGCGCAGGCGCCCCGCTGTCAGAAAGCCATCACTCTGTTCATCAACATCGTGATCGGGTTATATTTACCTCTTCATCCATTAAGTGGGCGTCTTGCTGTGGGGAAACTATCGCTCATCCATCAACGTCGTGACCGGATTGTATTCAACAGAATCCATAGCAGGTATACTTTGCATTGACGCCCTGACCTTCCAGCTCGATATCAATCTTACCTGGGACAGATTTGTTATCTACCAATGGGATTTTTCTCCTAGCCAGACCCCGGCGTCCGATGATTGCCCAGCCTTTGTGAGGATCACATCTAAGTTTCGTTATGAAACCTATAAGAGGGTTCGCTGAATCGACCTTCATTCTTCATCTGAACAGTCAAAACTCCAAAGCATCTACCTACTTCGACTCACAATGCCAATCATCGAGCTCACTACCAACGTCAAGGTGGAATCCTGTTCACATTTCTGTCACTTGAGCCCACGCTGATCTTGATCCCTTCCGAAGGTCCCGGATGCTAAGGCATTCACAACTGCCTTGTCCCAGGTCTCGTCGTCCCGGTTATTCTTGAAATCATATCCTCTGACTTACCTGTCTCTCAGAAAAGCGCTGAGATCCTCGGAATGACAAAATATGTCACCGTGACATACAAGTACGATGAAAGCATGATCTTCGGCGGCACGTACGATCCTGCCTTCACCATGAATGTGGTACGTACCACGTTTGTAGGTCAGCCAGATGGTGGACTGATAATACGATGGCACCCCAGCTCACCGTATTGGGCATCCCGACGGAAAAGAATGCTGGTTTTAGCAAGGGTTTCTTTGACTTCTTTGAGAAAGAGCTTAAGATTCCGAATGACCGGGGATACATGTACGTTCTCATCAGAAAATCGCGACGAGAGCCTAGAGTACTAATGACCTACACCCTGCAGCGTTTTCAATGACCCAGGATCGGACCGTCTTGGGTATGTCTTTCTGAATTCGTATGTGTGACATCGAAGATTGATTTTCGGGGGTTTTCAGGTACAAGGGAACTACGTTCAATATCATTTTGGCGTCTATGCCTTCCCGGGAATGAGTAAGATGATGTAAAGATCTTGATAAACTTGTTGAAATGATGTCTCCTTTTAAAGATAGTATGTCAGTATTAGCTCGGAGTTGAAGAATGTGAATATCAAAGTTTCCGTCCGCGTGATCAATTATCTCGTCACGATTTGAACAATACACGCTGTGGTCGGATACGGCTAAAGGAATTCATATAAGATCCACTGTGCCATACAGGTAGTAACAACTTGCACGCCATGGCTACAGCTGAAGACCCTCCCACATTAATTACTGCTCCATATTATCTCCCACCACCCGACGGTACTCGCGCTTACAAGAATATCAATGATAGAACCGACCATAACTATATCCGACACAACGTTACCGTTGGAATCGAGAACATTCGCGGCAAAGAGCATCAGTATCTTCTCGACAAGGCCGGTTTCCAGTACTTCCGACACACATCCAAGCACACGGCCTTCGGCTGTGATGACGATGTTATCCAAGAATATTATCCCGAAAGCGAGGAGCTGTACAAAAAACTCACGGGCGCGACGAAGGTCTTCATCTTTGATCATAGTACGTTCCTTGCCGTTTCGCATTAACTTTATGGAGTAGCAGCTGACTAGACTAGCCATTCGCAGACATCATCCGGGAGACACGGAAGAGTCTCCAATGAAGCGCCAGCCGGTGTTTAATGTCCACATCGACCAAACACCAGCAGCAGCCAGGGCTCGGGTGTTTCGTCATTTACCAGAGAGCGAGGCGCGGGAGCTTGTCAAGCACCGATTCCAGATACTCAATTTGTGGCGTCCGATCGATAACCCAGCATTAGATACGCCGCTTGGATTCATTGATTCCAGCACAGTCGATGAGAATATTGACTTGTTCCCGATGACGCTCAAGTTTCCTGGAGGGCCTGGGGAGACCTATGCTGTAAAGTGGAATGCGAGACATAAATGGGTCTACTTGAGAGGAATGACCCCCGAGGAGGTAGTGATATTCAAGTGGTACGGTGCTTTACTATTCGTGATTTACTGGATCGACTTATCTTTGAGGTATAGTTTCGACTCGACCAAGGATGAGGCGAAGGTAACATTCAATGCGCACAGTTCGTTTGTGGATCCTAATACGCCAAAGGGATCTCCTTTGCGGCAGTCCATTGAGCTCAGAGCTTTGGTCTTTTATGATGAATGATCAGGGTAGAATATTAAAGGGTATAACAAATACTTACTACGAGATGATCTTCTGTTTACAAGAATAATATAAAGAAGTTGACTTGGCGAAGTGGGCCGCTGTGAGCAGCAGTGGAAGCATCCCGAGGATGAATTCCGCTAGGCTTTCGATCGTCTCGGACCGTACAGCCGCACAGCCATCGAGTGGCTATGTAGTACCTTTTTTCGTTCCTTTCCACCACCATTCCTTCATTTCTTCCCCCCCCCCCCCCCGCTCGTTTCTGTTGCTCACTTTTATGGGTAAAATTCATGTAATATTACTGATACAGCTCTTTAGGTACTTCAAATGCATCCAGAGCCCCAAAAGCTATGGATAGCATGCATGCTACCTCACCTACCTGCGCATAAGCCCTCGCGCGAGGCAGTATCATTACCTCCTGAAATCAGGGTCAACAGACACCACCAGCTTTTACGACGATGACGATGACACTCCTGACACTTTCCGTGGCTACGATGACGAACTTCATCTATCCCTACTGGCACCCCTCACATTGACGTCGGGGCCAATCGCCCACGTCCACCGTGCATGCAGAAGCGAAGATTACAGAAAGTTCTTTGAAAATTCGCATTTCAAAGTCCAAGAATCAAGGGATGGTAAGCTTATTCTTTTCTTTGACACAGACCATTCGGTTTATTCGACATCTGACAGTATAGTCTAATAGCCAACTTATAGTTAACTTACCCGACTTGCGAGAACTTACGGGGCCTTTGTTGCTTACACAGTGCTGCAATAAATCTGATGCTACGGTCGCGGTGTGCTGTAAGGCCACTGACGAGAATCTTATCGAGCTCCTTTGTTTCTGAAGAGAGACCTCGTTTCTCTAGTACTTGGAAACGACGAAACCGAAACAGCAAGACGGTGAGGAAGAACCTTCAGTAAGCGGTAGAAGAAGATCGCAGGCACAGTCTTCGAACAACAAGAAGGGAAAGCGAAAGTGCAGGTGCAGGACGGCCATCTTCCGGCGCGCCTGGCCATCTTCCGTATCCTCCTCCCAACTATCCTTGGTATGTGGCACCCCCACCATCAGTTCGTTCCGTATTTGCTACTTCTCAACGAGGTTCCTCCACCTAACCGCCGACCCTAGCTTACGCTTTGTGACTCAGGATTTTTGAGTAGTGATCTTGCAAAACACATCGCGAATGTATTTGGACCTCATTGTCGAGATCTGTACTCACAGATCCTGTAGTGGTGTTGAATCTGGATAGAACATCTGTCAGTGGTCAGAACAACTGCCAATCACTTTGTTTCGAGTCTGAGACACACCTAGATGACGAACGAGAACAAGTCAATGCCCTCGTAATTTAGAGGCCCAAAGATGCAGGAACCTAACAATGGAATTGAACCTCGTTCTCATCACGTATCTCGGTCCTTCTCTTGCACTTCAACTTGTAATTTATGTGTCCCACAGATAGAAGCTCTTATTATTAACGGAAAGTCTTTCCCCTTTGCTTCTGTCATGGCTGAACTACGTTTTGGCCAGAACCCCACCGCACGTCAACGAATGAGGATCGGCCAGGTGGTTTGACATTTACGTCTATTCACACCAAAATGCGATGTGCGAATCTGAGTCTCAATGTCGAAACCACGGCAAGATGAGCAGTCCTGTGGACTCGGAAATCAATATTCATTGACCACAACTACTTCAATAACCGGACAGCATCAAGCTCAGCACTGGCATCGCCCCCGATTTTGAGGCAGAGACTGGCACGCTGGGCGAAATCAATTTCCACGAGTGGTTGGGCGAATTTGGGTAGGGTTTGACTTGGCTTTTCGTCGATACCGAGGCTAAGCCATGTGAAGGGCGTCCTTTTCTCTCGACCAGGAGATTTCACCCCTGTCAACACGATTGAGCTGGGTACAAGTTGCTCGGCACGCACCTGACTTTGCTAAGCGCAACGTCAAGGTTATTGGTATCTCTGCGAACGTTCTCGGGGAATAAAACCAGTGGATTAAAGACATTGAAGTATATGGTGGAAACACGACAGGACCTACCTACGTTGAATACCCCATCGTGAGTGTTGTGTTGATTCCAAGGGACTCAGCACTTTTGTATTGAAGAAATACCGCCCAGATTGCTGACGCTGATCGCAAAAATCTCCCACCTATACGACATGCTGGATTACCATGATGTTTCCAACAGAGATGCAAAGGGATTGCCGTTCACTGTACGTTGATGTTTGCATGTCCGACATGTCTTCCGTGCCAGCACGATGAATGCAGATTTGTACAGTTTTCGTCATCAACTCCAAAAAGGTCATCCGCCTGACCATCTCTTACCCCGCCGTCTCTGGATGCAACTTCGTACATTTAATTTACATCTGTCCATTTTTTAATTTATGTCTGATTTATCTTGTTCTTAGGACGAGATCATTCGTGTTATTGATGCCATCCAGTTGGGTGATAAGAACCGTATTGCCACCCCAGTTAACTGGAACAAAGGTGACGACGTTAACATTCACGCTAGTATCCGAAGCAATGAGACGAAACCTTGTTCCCTGAGCACAAGGTCCACCATGTGTGTTATTTATTGTTCGTAGAATGAAATTCCATTTTCATAGCTTTACCTCCGGACGACCCCTTCGAAGGTGAATTAAATGGTGTAAGCAGAAGGGTTTCCAATTTTTATATTCGATGCGTAGTAAGATTTGTATATGTAACAGTGAGATGATTGATTCGGCGTTTCTGGCTGTTTTGGCTTCCTTCTTATACCACCCTAAATGCGGCGAAGTTGATAATATTCGCGGACATTAAACCCGTACAGATGATCCAATTCCTCGTTGACTAAACCCAGATCTAGGATCTTGCTGAGTGGAGAAGAGGCTGCCATGTTGTCGACATCAGGCGTAGGATATTCTTTAACATGAAAGCTTAGACTATTGCTTATTTCTGAGAAATTTAACTCATAATCGAATGGCCGTTACATTTTTCCTGAGTTTTACTCATCTATCCCGAGCTTTGACAAGCGCGCCTTTGTTCCAGTCCCAATTTTCAGCTTGAAGACATCGAGTTATCGAGCACAACCAGCTCTTCGCCGAACATCCACTTTAATAGAGCTTTTCTTCATCCTTCAAGAAATATACCGACGCGAGGAAAATTCATGGTCAGAGATCTTCGGATTACGGGTGGCTGGTAGCCTCGGACAACTCGGCCCGGAGTTGTAGCGAATTTTCAAAATGATCCTGCCCCCTATGTCCGTTTGCCATCAGCTTCAAGTTCTAGACCACCCCAAAACTGGTCGAGCAATACGAGTATGAAGAACCTCAGGAGTAGTAAGTAGTACGGGTTTTCATCCTTTCCTTGAGCAAGGTCTAATGCCCTCAGGTTTTTTATCCTCTAAGCCCGGGATCTATTTCAGCAAAAGCTTTATTTAAGATATGGCCGGTGAAGGTCGAGAGGAAGTTTCCGGTTTATAGCATGTAACTTCAACACTCGGCTCGAGAAATTCTCCACTTCGATATTTTTCCTGGGTGCCTGGCTCTCCTTGTTCTCTTGAATTCCGTCGGCATCATCTCGTTCGGCATACGATCTTACTTGGTCTCAAATCGCCTGCGCCCAAAATCAAAGCCACTAGAACCAGGCCGTACTAACCAAACATGTGAACGTGTTCGACCTCCAGGCGTGCCTCGTGATACTTCGTTCGCATGCGGAACGCAGCGGATTCCCTCCTTTTGGGGGGGAGGCATCTCCTCCAGTGCATGGCCATGATGCGTTGACCATCGAGACGTCGATCGTCAGCTGGCTAGCTGTCACCCGGAACCAATGGTTCATGATGAGACACCGTCCGTGGGCAAAGTCGGCTTCCCTTGACGCATGGGTGTGCGCTTGGTAACGAACAGCAGTTTTATATATATAGATTTACCTGTTAATGTTCAAGATAGCTTCTAGCCGACTCGATTTGGGTCTTGGTGCCACTCGACGTGACATTCTATAATAATGAGTGGTGTCTCTCGGCGTTGATGCGAAAGCGCAGTGTTCATATTGGATCTCGGTTTCCTGTCGCCAGATACCAATTAACGTTCGTCCCTTCCCTGGATTGTCGGAAGTCGCGAGGAGAACTTACGCTTGTTATGCAATATTCAATCTACAGGTCCTCGAGTTCACCCTACCCTTCCATCCTTGTTGTTACACTCCGTCCATAAAGAAAACGACCGTAAAACCCCAGGAACGTAACCTATTTTTTCATTCTGTATATGAACACTCTCGGAGCGCTCAGGAAACTTCCTAGTCAATTAACGACGGCATTCCGAGTTCAAGCAAGCGTTGGTGGCGCATATCGTTCACTTTTATAGCTAGATAATCAGCACGGGCGCCTCGGGCTCGGAGAATATGCTATTCCTCACGTTCTTTCGTTTGCGTGGTTCCTACTTTCCACCGTATGGGGACAGGTCAGGTGGTCAGTCATCGAGCAGAAGATATATAGAGCGCCTATGTTCGTTTCTTCACTTCGAGTCCACAATGACCCAGGAATACGACATCATCTTCGTTGGAGGTCAGTGGTTCGTTGTACTTATTGCCGTTCGTTGGCCTCAAACGGTTCCTCAATAGGCGGCACAAGCGCTTGCGTAACGGCTGGGTGAGCCCCCAGTATTCTTGGTTTGATAACACTTACCGTTGTTTCCAGACGCCTGGCTGCTGCCGATCCCTCACTCAAGATCCTCGTAAATACCACCCCGTCTTTCTTCTTCTTACTACTTAACCCCTACATTCCCAGATCCTTGAAGCAGGCCCCCATATCCTAAACGTCCAAGATCACGTCCAGCCAGCTCGTTACTTCCGCAATTTGGCTGAGCAAAAAGAAGTCTTCACGTTCCATGTGGGCAGGCCCAGTGAGGCTATTGCCGGTCGGTCTCCCGTTGTTCCGTCCGCTAAATGCGTGGGAGGAGGGTCGGGTGTTAATTGTAAAGTTTAATTCTCTAAATTGGAACTGAAACTTACGTGATTTTGTGGAGCCAGTCCTTATGTATACGCGAGCAGCTGCATCTGACTTTGATGACTGGGAAAATTTGTATGGAAATTCCGGATGGGGTTCAAGTGACTTGATTCCCTTGGCGAGGAAAGTACGCAAGTTTGGGTTTCGAGCTTGGGTGTTGATGCTAATTCAATTGTCTCAAGGTGGAAAACTACCCAGGCGGTACCCGGTTCGAAACTCACGGTACCGGTGGCCCTATCAACGTCTCCACTGAGAATATCGCAGGTGATTTTGGAAAACAATATCTTGCTGTAGCAGCAAAGTACGATTCGGACCGCGGTTTCATTGCTGATCCCAATGGTTTCAAGACGTGCAATGGGTATGGAGTGCGTATCACACATTCTTGCCCTTGAGGTTTGTTAATGGTCACCACGTACAGCCTTGGCAGAAGTCGGTAATTTTCGACCTTCAATGAGGATCACATCACTGAAAATGAATATCAGGTTCATCAACCCAGCATCTGGAAAACGGTCCGATACCGCACACCACTTTATCTATAACCAGGAACATAACCGGAACCTGAAGGTATTGGACAAGCAACGAGTTGTACGGGTCATTTTCGAGTAAGGGACCTATGCGCTTGACGTTAGTACCGCGGTGATCATGAGTTTTGGACAGCGAACAACGCGCTGTTGGCGTGGAGTATACCGATGAAGGTGTTGACATTCGAGAAGATACGGTTCGACAAGCGTTCGCCTCGCGTCTCGTCGTGGTGTCTGCTGGTGCCTTTGGCTCTCCGTCCATCTTGGAAAGGTGATTATCATTTAAGCTTTGCTAGTCCGGCAGACCACTCATGCCGGTGTCAAACAGATCGGGAATTGGAGCTACAGAAATTCTGCACAAGAACGATATACCACAGGTTGTTGACCTCCCGGGAGTGGGAGAGAACTATAATGGTATCTTCAACTCAGAGGGGACCGGTTATACTTGCTGATTTGCTGCAGATCATAACTGTCTCTTCGTTCCTTATTGCACTGATGAGACAAGTGACACCCTGGATGAGATATTCCACGGCGACCCTACCTGTACGTGCCCCATCATTTATCCCCCGTTTTCTACCCTTTTTGAGACATTGCGGCGGCGGCAGTGTATGCTGAACAATGGAACAAAGACGGAAAGGGCTTAATGGCGTCCAAGTTGAAGATTCTCTCTTTGCTTTGCTTCTGCCTACTGAATTCTTTCCAGCGGTCTCGATGCCGGGGCAAAGCTCAGGCCGAACGAAAGGGATCTGAAAATCCTTGGACCGACGTTCACCAATCGATGGAACAGCTTCTTTGTCAACGCTCCCGATAAACCGGTGGTGTGGGTTGGACCGCTGTCTGCGTAGGTATTGTCGTACCTCCGCATACCCCGGAACTAATATTATGATTTGCAAGTTACGTCCTCCTCGATCCTCCACGACAACCCGGACGCAAGTTCTTCTCTATGGCTTACTACACGGTAGTTGAGGCAATTAACTCATGGGGACTGGGCACTGACAGTTTGATTCGAAGGAATACCCCGTCTCCACAGGTCGAGTGCACATACAAGCCGGCCTCAACCCGTATGCTCCTCTCGACTTGACAACCGGGTTCCTCGATGAGTACGTTTCACCTTCCATTTGCTGGTTACGGTCGATCACGCAGCCTTTTTTAAAAGTCCTGCAGACCTAGCCACTTTGAGATGGGCATACAAACACGGTAGGGAACTTGCTCGACGCATGGAAGCCTATCGCGGTTGTTTCGGGCCGGGACATCCTCAGTTTCCCGAAGGGAGCAAGGCGGCTGTGGATGTGGGAGCACAAGGTCCAGTAGCGATATCTGCGCCGGACATCCGGTATACGGATGAAGACGACGAAGCGATTGACGTATACCATCGTCTAAATGGTCAGTGCTTAATCCTGTCTTTATTCTTACTTGAGCCTGAGCAACAAACACGCTAGTGCAAACCACTTGGCACTCGGTGAGTCTTCAAGCATAGTAACGAACATCTGGACTCATGGATGATAGCTCGGGACATGTGCGATGAAGCCTCGGGACCAAAATGGAGTCGTCGATGCGCGTCTGAACGTCTATGGCGTGCAAAATCTCAAAGTCGCCGATATGAGCATCGCGCCATCAAATGTCGGTGCGAATACATATAACACGGCGCTAATCATTGGAGAGAAAGCCGCGGTAATCATAGCGGAGGATTTAGGGATCAAAGGCGTTTAATGATAACGGAACAGACGTAAATGTATATGTGCATTTGGGATCAAAGTTTTGACGCGTGATGTCACGCGTCGACATCGCGTTAATTATTGCTAGCCAGATGCTCGGTCCTTTGCTTCTACACTTCAACAAGACCGTCCAAGAGCTGTGGACAACCTCGTGATCTATAGGACGTCTTCCCAGTGATTACTGAGAATAGGTGATTGGTAGAAAAAAGGTATAATGAATGGAAAGGTATACATGGTGCCGAATTCGTAGAGTGGTTCTTCAATGGATGCTACGCTTTTGCAACTCAAAATTCGGTGTAGATGGCGGGGCCACTTGGCTGGTCGGGTACTGTGTGAATGTGCTACCCTCGTGGCCTCGTATGCAAGCTAGAAGCATACTATTTGTAAGCATCGCCCATGTTGTTAGGATGAAGTTGGTTGTAGAGCGAGGCTAAATGGGGAGGACGTGGGAGAGAGTGAGCTAGGCTTGGGATGAAATGTCGAGATGAGCATGTGTACTCGTAGTCGATGGCGACGACAAGCCAGATGGGGAAGAAAAAGTCTGGAGCGAGTGGGAAGCGATAGTCTGCAAGAAGCACAGAAGCGTTAGTGTATCAAAGGGCAGATAGTTGTTCAAAGTTTAGAACGGAGGCCGGACCGGGACTCCTCGGATCTCAGTAGAACGAGGTAGAGTAAAAGAGTGCTGAATGAGAATTGTCGTTGAATGAGATCGACATAGATTGCATATGGTGGTATCAACTGATGTTACAGTGAATAAATAGCCTTAATCGGACCTAGGAAACAGTCAGCAAGGAGACGGGGACAAGGAGCCATATGCATACTCATCAGACTCGTCATCATCTCGGGAATCGCCTCCATTCCATCTGCGTTCCCAAAGGGCGTTCGGAGGCGGCGGTAACGGTGTCGGGAGGCGGGAATTCGCATGATGAAGGCGGGCAAGAAGGGCCTCGCGTTCTGAGACGAGGGCATGAATATACTCGATGGCTGAATACGAGTCCGTCAGAGGCAAGCGAGGAGTAATACGGATGACATACTTTTGCCCAAAACGACATTCTCACTCCGAGGACCTGCTCGTCCGTCGGCACTCACCTCGCTGTCGCCCCCTCCCCCGCCGCTTCCTCCCTGTCGGCTTCGTCGACGACGCTTCACCTCACTTCTCGACTCGTTTGACATTGTTGCCTCCTCCTGTCTGATGGCCTCGCGCAGAGCAGGGACGGTTTGGCAGAGTGCCTCGTATCCGCGGCGAATGTTCGCCCGTCGCTTCTGCTCGCTCTGAATATGGTTGGCCTTTTTCTGAGAGGGACTGAGAAGGGTCGACTTTGATGCTGTTGGGCCCTGAGGCGGCGGGGTGGGTCTGAATCGTTTTGGGGGAGGTGGTGGAGGCTGGTTGAGTGAATGCTTTGAAGGAGAAGGAGGAGGCTCTAAGGCCATGAGATCGCGTGTTGCCTTTGAGAGAGCATCCTTGCGTTGTGGCGGGAGAAGCGCGTAGAAGTCGCCGGTGGGCGCATAGTGCTGCTCGTAGTCGTACATCAGCTTTCAATCTTTACTTTACTCGGCCCTTCTAGGTAACCACGGATCACGTGCATACGTCATACTGCACAGCCGCATTTCAAATATTATCCTTGAAGGCCATTCTCCAAAAAATGCACCTCGAGATGATCCAAAAGCACGTTATGTTGAATATTCACTCACAGCGTCATCTAATGCTTTCTCTGTTGCTCCCCAATAGACTGATCATGTTATCGTCAGCATCCATTTCCCATGAGCAATCTTCGCTCTGTACATCTCACAGAATTTACTACCCTTGAAAAGATCTTTGACCTCCTCAAAGAAGCGTTGTATCTGACTAAAATCATCGCGACTCGCGCACGTTGTACCTGTGGCTGGGTTCTCGAAGACGACAGCGCGCCAGGCATACCCATTGTTCACACTTTTTTGCGCGAAATCGAGTTTCGTCGCGTTCGCAACATCGGCGATCTCCTGCTTTTATTTATCCTTCCCAATCTTGGGTCATTTGCATCCGATGACTTCTTCGAGTTTGAGGATTCCGAATCCATCCGTGGGGTATCTGCCTGCTTTGCGGGCCAGTTTGATGATCCTTATTATGAAGAAGTGCCCTTTGGAGAACTTGTTGCTCGTAATCTTTGTGCGGATATCGGTCTCTTACCCTATCTCCGCAGTCTCGGTCTCTATGCCACCACCTATCCTGAGGATGATATTTATGATAAGGGGACTGGCAACATCTTTGCAGACGTGATTACTTCTAGATGAAGCTTGAGCACCTACGCGTTGAAGTTTACTACCTGGGTCTTGATTCTTCTGTCGTTGAAAGATTCGAATCGTTCAAGCGTCCGCGTCAGGGCTTGGACATTAGCTGGGTTGCATGGGAATAATTGCAAATGCAGGGTTCAGAAAGTTGAGACGACAGCAGATCTGACAGGAAGACATTGTTTTATCTTCTATCGGTGACTTGAATTATTAATGTTACATGGCGTTGTTGAAGCTTGCCAATATGTCGATTATTTAATATCTAGATAAAAGTACTCGCATCTTTACGTTACACAATTGGCATTATTGGAGGCACGCTTGCTGATTGATTGGTTGCTCCTTCTCTATAGATACAACATTCGTGTAAGTCGCTTATCGGCCATTCTCTGCTCACTGTGTAGTAGTCGAAAGACTCATTGATCGAGTTTACGAACGAGTTAAGAATAGTCTGTGCGCCACGCGAGTTTCCGGGTTTATTTGTCCCTATTTTGATGGATCGCTAACCCGGATCCCACGCCTTATTGTTGACACCGTTGTTGACCACGATCTCCTATATCGTCCATGATGTCCCTTCGCCCACCGATGCCCTCCGGGCTTAATCCTCACCTCAAGGCGACTCGTGCGTTTCGCGATGTACCTTTTGTACTTGTCTAACTATTCTATGCAGTTGATTCTGGCAATTTGCCACCCGTAAAGTACCAAATATTGAATTGTCAAGGACAAGACATTCTCGTGCGTGTCTTCCTTTTACGTGACTTGCATGACGCGCTAATGTCGGTATGATTTTTCAGGTGGGCAGAATGAAGATAGAGACATCGACAGTACGTATTTGCCATCTATCTCATCAACCCTTGCTGACGATAAAGCGACGATAGCCGTCAGGGCACGCTTTCATCCTCAGGCGATATGACACTGGCGCAATTAGCTTGACCACCATGTTCCGCGCTGCGTTCCCAACCGCCTCTGAGCAAGAAGAGAAGGAAGAGGTAGCCTGGGTGAAGGATAACTTTGACCTGACTGGCAACAATGGATCGTCCCGAGACACTTCAATCATTCGTCTGGCGGGCACTTGGGTTTCACCGCAGTTGGCTCTGTCTCTCGCAGAGGCCTACTCATTAGGTGGTTTCATTAACGTTGTTGTCAATGCTAGGCCGGATCCTACGGCCAACTACAGGCGATCTGGAAAAGGCGCTGCCGCCGCTCCTCGAGCCACTCCCGCCTCCCCGGCGGGATCATCCATTCCACCACCGCCCAAGGCCCCTCCATCCCCCGCTCCCAATCCGGCAAAACGCCGGAAAGAGTCATCACCGTCTCCAGCTAAATCTCTAGAGAAGCCACCCACCCTCCGACGATCTGCTCGCACCAAGAGTCCTGCACCCCAAGTCTCAATAGCTCCGCCGAAGTCCCCACGGGCAAAGACGCCCAGAAAGAGCACTCGACGAGAGCTTGTCGATACCCCGGGTGGATCAGAACAGACGGTGGTAGACGAAGAAGGAGAGAACGTTGAAGATGTAATGGGATCACAGCTTCATCAACAAGATGTTGCTGAGCAGAAGGCCTTGATCGAGGGACTGAAAGCAGAAAGGGGTGCGCTCAAGACCGAGCTGAAGACGGAAAGTGATATGGATGTTGACGTCAAGCCCAAGAGCAAGAGAGGACGGGAAGAAGAGGAGGTGTTGAAGTTTGAACCCAAAGAGCAAGAGACTGAACCCCGAGTCATCGCTACTAACAGTAGGGTTAGTCGATGGCAGATGGAACCCAAGACCAAATCAGTGGCTTGGGGGGTGGCGGCGTTCTTGTTTGGTGCTGGTGCCGTGTGAGTGCCGTTTTCTCTTTGACAGCTTGCAATGCCTGATCTCGTTTCTACAGAACTTTATTGCCCAATTTCTTTTGATGATTTATAAACATTGTTCTATTTTTTTTTTTCCTTCCCTAATCTTGCTGTGTTGCCTTCCTTCTCATGCTATCCGCCTTCCTCCCTCGGGTTCATAGTGTACAATTACATTGATATATACACCCCACAATACTTGTGGGTCCATTTCTTCTGTTTTATTATATATATCTGAATACATACATTTAAGTTTTGGCTCTGTTGTATCAAGATTTGTAAACTCACGATAATAACGCCACATTCCTCCTGTCAGCAATTCAACGGCTGCCAATTCAAGGATTAGATTTAGGCCAGAGGTGGTCTGCAAACCAGCAGTCCTTCCTCCGCATACAACCCAGAGACATACAAGGCGCCTGTTTTCGTATCTTGCAGACCGACCGTAGAAGATGAAAAACCGACGCCGTTGCTCTGGAGTAATGTCACGACGTCCCAGTTCAGCGGTGCGGGGACCTTACTGCCGGCAGAAATCGGTGCCAGTATATCGTAATTGACCGGTGGTTCGGTCAATTTGCTCTCACTGGCACGGGGTGTAATAGAAAGCACCCAACTTGGCGCGTGCGGCGCCACACTTTTAACCACTTTGACCAAAGTCGGGAAATGGGGATGGCCGCCAACAATAAGAGAGTCATTGTCGTCAAAATCAATGTTATCGGGGCAAAATGGAACAAGAATGCTTTCTTGAAACACCAGTTCATTGGTGGAGGTATTTCTCGAATACATCATGATTTGACTCAACGATGTGGATGCAATGGCCACCTGAGTACCGGACGCAGACACGGCTACGCCATTTGGAAATGGGATAAAGGGTGCGGCGACTACGTGGGTCTGGATCGAAACGGAAGATGTTGCATCAGAATCCAGAGTGACATGGGCCACCCATCCAAGAGGTAATCCAAGAATCGTCTCCATGATAGGCACAAAGTGGCCGATGATGGGCCATCTCCGAGTGACAAGATGGTCATTTGAAACGTAGAAAGAATTCGGAGAGGTCAGAGCGAGAGCGTTGGGGGAAACAAAGTAGGGAGATGAAAGCGTGCGAATATGGGTTGCGACGGTCGGGGAGGAGGGCGATATGACGAACTGTTCGATAAAGGTTCGAGGACCAGCATGATTCACAATGAAGAGATTGGAGGAATTGCCAGCATATGATGGCCAAATCTTGACACCCAAAGGATGGAAGTCGTGGCCTTCTGGATAGTTTTTCAATGTGATACGTTGAGGTTTCGTGGGTACAACAGCAGTCTTTCCGAAACCAAAAAGAGAGCTCGGCTTATCCGTAGCGACCTTTTCGCTGTCGGGCGAGTAGAGCCAGAGAGAGCCGTGAGGTTCGGGCTTGTGTAACGGCCCCATCACCTGTAGGGACTCGGTCAGCCGGTCAAGATTGCCAAGGAAAGGTCGTCGAACTAACGGTGTTCCACTGCTTTCGGCCCGAGTCACAAGATATAAGAACCTTTCGTTCTTCCAACTTGGCTTCATTGTCATGAAGGTCCCAGAACGTTGCGTCCTCACAGAACTTGAGAGCGTCGTTGCCGGACTCGTCTTTGAGAGTCTCGCATTGGGTGCTGAAATTGCCGCCGTGGAAATAACCGTCGGGGAGCGGGGCCGATGTGAGAATGGAATTCCGGAGAGTGTACTGGCTTCGCCAAACATAAAAGCTCTGAAAACGTGATACGTCGGTTCGAGAACGATGGACTAAGAAATGAATGGTACCGTCAGAAGGACGAATATAGCCAGTTTACTTCGGAATGCCATCGGGACGAGGCGAGGCGCTGGAACAAAGTGTTTGCAGTATGTGTTTCGAAGGAATGCCTTGATTCAAATGAACCGCCTGAGAGATGGACTGGAAACAAGCAGCAATACGGCATCACCCCCAAACAGTTGTTGATCAGACCTTGCTTGACGGCCGGCAGCTACTTTTCAACCGCGATCACGTTCAAAATTGCTTTTCCTTGATTATTCGCACGGCTTTGCATATGCACATCACTCTTTTCATATCAGACTAGATTTCTTCATCATCTTCATCTTGACATCCTTCTGACACGGCTGTCAGAGTGCACAAGGTCACCGGCCGTGCCAGGTCGGACTTTGCCTATTTGTGCTTGATCTTCAATTTGCCAATCCAACGGCATCATCGCAGTCTATACCCAACTTGATTTCGAGATCCGAATAACTGGAGCACACGATTCTCTTAAAACCACAGTTACTCCGGAGTGAGCTGTGTTTCCTTTCTATACCCCCCTAGCCATGGAGGCCATCAATATCGACGATACCTTTGGTATGTATTTAAACGCGACGCGTACGATGCTCTTCAGTGCTCATAAACCACGTAGGTGCGATGCTCATCGGCGCGTTGGTCACAATGCTCACCTACGGAATTACAACGCTACAGGTTTGTTTCTACTCAGCCATTATGATGCATTACTGACCAGTGTTGCAGGCGTATTTTTACTTCATGACCTACCCACAAGATAGTTCCGGGATAAAATCTTTTGTTCGTCGGTTATGTCCATGACTCGTGTCCGTCAGTATAACATGTTTCGCTCTCTTAGGTGGCGTTAATATGGTACGTCCGTATGCAAATAGTTTCGTTAGTGAACTCATCCTGTTCGCTACAGGGGTTTGGATACAGTCCACGTCGTATTCAGTGAGCACGAATAACATTCATTTCACCGCCTTTCTCAAATTTGGCAGTGTGCCATGCTATACACTGGTATTTGGTCAGTCCGCGGATCTTCACAGCGACCGTTGCACTTACCTCTCTATTCAAGATCGCTGGATTCGGAAATCCTGCCCATTTAGTAGAAGGAACATGGTCAGTGCACCACCTTCGCTCAATGCACTTCATTCCTGATGATAAATCAAGGTCTCTCTTTGTGAGTATTACTAGCAGCTCAAAAGGCGACGGTATTTGTGATGCAAAAATCTGACACAACCAAGTCCTCGCTACTGGTCAATGTAAGCACGAGTTGAGTAATTTTGCCTTCGCTCATCCTTCTCCAGGTGATAATAAGCTTCCTGGTGCAATGGTCTGTTCTTTGCTCATCTCTTCCGCTCTGCAGAATGTGATCTCTATAATTTAGCTTCTTCGCTCAACGGATACACCGGTGTACGCTCTCTTTCCACTTTAACCTACTTTCCCGCAGTTTTTCACCGTGGCTTCTCAGTGTGTCCCAAACCGTACAAGTGGTGGATGACTTCTGTTATCGTTCGTCCCGTCCCGACCCTACTTGAGGCTAATTCCGGAACTGACATCTGTTCAGGGCTCGATGCTCTTCGCCCATTTTTGTAAGTCTCGCTTTCCTTTTATATTTCTAAATCCTAAACGATCTCTAGGTTTTGGCTTAGGTGAAATTACCGGTCTCTTAGCTTAACCTTCGGCTAACAACCACCCAATTTGGCAGAAACTGTCGGTCAATTGTATGTGTACCTCCTTTTGCACAAATTCCTGTCCTCACCTCCTTTCAGTTTCGTCAAGAAAGAATTTAGCAGGCTCAACGAAGCCTTTGTAAGCTCTCCTCTCCTGATAGAATTTATTTAATTAAAGGAAGTTGTCAGTTTGTTGCTGTGTTACCGTTTGGCATCACTGCCATTCTTTCCGATATTTTAATCGCTCTCGGCCTATGCCTTCTGCTTGAGCGGAGCCGGACGGATTTCGCAAACACAAACTATCTGATTAAGACTCTCATTGGATATGCGATTACACGTTGTCTACTGACATCGTAAGTTGCAATATCGTTATGGTGCTTGAAATTTTGATACATTAGTGTTTAGACTGGTGGCTGTTGTTGAAGTTATTGTCGTACGCTCATGTCATTCTGAAGTGGACCCCCAACATTACTCATCCCTCTTAGTTCGTTACCAAGCCTACCTCCTTCTACTCTTTCGCTATTGATTTTGTTATCGGGAAGCGTACGTCTCCCAATCAATCACCTCTCAACTGACCTTTCTTATTTGATCCTAGTATGGTCAAATTCGCTGCTGGCATCACTGAACTCACGAAGAGCTTTGCGGGATACCTTCAATAGAAAGGATAGTCGCTCTACATCCACAAGTTTCCGTATAGGATCGCCAGGGTTTGGCACAACAGATGCTGAACCTGGCCAGATCAGTCTTGTTCGAGTAAGCGATGTTTCGTATACCAATTTTTTGGACTTTCTCACTGTCTTTCGAAGATACCGAGGCAAGGCGAAAGCAAAAGCTCCGGTGAAGAAAGCGGTTCATGCACTGTGAGTCCACGACCCATATATAGCGTATGCAAAGGAGTACCTAATACCTTTGAACAGAAAATCAGCACGCAAGCAAGCCGACAGTCTTCTGAAGTTCGGTTTAGCGTGGTTGACACTCAACGAACACAGTGACGATTATTCTGATGGTAGCAACTACATTCTTTATATTGGCGACTACTTAATATCCTTCAATTTCATACAGGATATACCCATCTTGAAGGAAGGCGCACGCTAACGTGCTAGGAGATACCATGATTGATTACGACGAATCCTCTTGGTCAAGGTGATTACAGGCAAAGGATATGACATGTAGTTCCAAAATGTAACAGCAGCAGATGTACTTGTGCTATTTTCCATAAATTATTTCTTCTGTACTGCCTTGGTAGGCTGAGTTTTTTATGTCAGAGATGACGCGCCTGACCAACAACTGACGGCCTGACGGTCCGATGAGCGGCCGAAATCAATAGATCCAAACAAAATTTACGTCGGCTAACGGAAGCCTGAACACATGGTTCTGTAATGCGCATTCCATTGCCTGACCCTCCCTCTTTATCATGTCGTTCGTGACGTCTCGGTTCATTTTCGTATTTCTTCTGGTCCTGAACGCGGTTCTTCTATCACGGAGTCGCTACGGCCAAGTATCAGATGTGTCACTGCTTCACGGGGAGAACAGTTTGGTCAAGCGCATTTCGTTGGAATTTAGGAATCTACAGGTCTTAGCAGACGAACCACTGGCGAACGAGGTAAATTCCCAGTACTTTTCGCGACATGGTTGTATAACGGTATCTTCAGTGTCGCCCAATTGCGTTTCCTCCCAACCTTCAGTGCAGCCATGTCGAGACCCAATGCCCAAGCCCCGGAACATTTCTTTCCATCAACTATCTCCGGGATTACTTTTGCACAAAGCCTCAATTACGGCCGCTCGTTTTCGTAGGCCTTATTGTTTGGCTCATCTTTCTGTTCTCGACCCTCGGCATCAGTGCCTCAGATTTCTTCACGCCAAATCTTGCTACCATCGCCCAGTTGCTGGGACTTGACGAGAACGTTGCTGGAGTAACGTTTTTAGCATTTGGGAATGGTAGTCCGGATGTCTTCTCCACGTTTTCAGCAATGCGAGCCAACTCCGGAAGCCTCGCCATCGGGGAGTTGCTAGGCGCCGCGTCCTTCATCGTCTCGTGCGTTGTGGGGTCTATGTGTATCATCAAGCCGTTTGAGGTAAACCGGGGGCATTTCTTACGTGATGTGGGATTCTTTACTGTTGCGGTTAGCCTTCTCTTGGCCATCCTGTGGGATGGCCAAATCCGGCCATGGGAGGCAGCAATCATGATTGTTTTGTATGTCATCTATGTCGTCTATGTCGTCGTCGGAACGTGGTGGGGACGGAGGCGTAGTATGCAAAGACTAAACGAAACCTTGGCACGTTCAGAGTACGCAGACGATGAGACACTGCAACAAGAGCCTTACAGGGACGACCGTAAGCCTTGTATATATTTTTTGTTATATCCCCAATGAAATCCAAATGTCATAGCTTCTTCATCGCCACCGAGGATATCACTTCCGGTACCGCCGTCTCAACGAGTTCGCGCTATATCCGCCCCTGGCCCTCTGCGACTACAAACCAACCTTCCTCCAAGACCGCATTCCCGCTCACCATCACCATCCTCTTCATATAGTCATACACATATGCCATCATTCTCCTTAGTCGGCGCTCTCGAGTTTCGCCAAGTAGTGACGTCGCTTCGCCATGAGGCAGCCAGTTCATCCTTGAACATGTTTGAAAGTCAGACGCCCTATGCCGGGGGTCATTATTATTCCCACTCTCGGTCGCGTCCTCGCACACCTATTAGAGAGATTGATCAATGGGATACCACCCAAGGACTACCTTTGAACGAACGTCCACCCCAGCTTCTTGTGACGCCAGCCACTGAGGAAGCTGAGGAGATTCATGAACATGGGCGTTACTTGGACAATGCCTCTCCCTCAACAATGACGGCATCACTCCCATCCATCGGGCAAACGATATCTGATACCGAGACGGACTCGCAGACGTATGTTCCGCCATCTCCGCATGGCATGTTTTATATCCTAGGAGAGATCTATCATACCCTATTTCCATCCCTGCATCGTTTCCGCAGCCAGAGTGTGCTCGGAAAGGTTGCGTCCGTTTTTGCAGCTCCTGCGGTCATGGTGTTGACATTGACGTTACCTGTTGTCGTAACGCCTTATGGTCACTCGCATCATTCCTTGGAAAAGACACTAGGAAGTGACCGCGATCTAATCGGCTTTGAGGAAGAAGGGATCGAGCGAGTGTTGATTGCCGAAGAGGAAGTACAGGAAGATATGCACGGCGTCACGTTCAACAAGTGGCTCACAGCTGCTCAGTGTGTCCTGGGGCCATTGTTCTGTGTTGGTGTGCTTTTCAGTTCGTTCGTTCCACTCGTTAGCTGGTGTATCATCTTATTGGTTTCGTAGGCGGAACTTCCCAGCTTCCATGGCTATTACTTGCTGCAGGTATTACTGGCTTCGCAGCGGCCATCTTGGTGGCTGTTTTCGCGGAGAAGGGAGAGCACCCAACGTTTCGAATGACACGCTGTTCTATGGGCTTCTTTGTTGCTGTAGTGTGGATAATGGCCATCGCTGATGAAGTTGTCAACGTCTTACAGGTAATGAAAATCATCGTCTCTTACTGCTGTTCGTCTTCACACCAGACTTCCTTAGACTTTTGGCTTTCTTTTTGGGCTATCAGATGCCATCATCGGTTTGACCATCTTTGCTGTGGGCAATTCACTGGCTGATCTGGTGGCCAATATGAGTGTAGCCGTAAGTCTATCAATCTTTCAACGGCCATGTCCTTTCTGATAATGATATTCGTTACCTAGGTCTTTGCCCCCATCATGGGCTTCTCGGCATGTTTTGGTGGACCGATGTTGAACATCCTCCTTGGCGTAGGTATCTCCGGGATGTATATAACGACCCATACATCGGAGCCCTACAAGCTAAATTTTGGAACCACGCTCTTTGTGTGTACAGTAGGACTGATAGCGTTGTTGGTGACGACACTCATCGTAGTGCCGTATAACGGCTATGTTCTATCTCGGCCGTGGGGCATATTTCTGATACTCTCTTACATGGCTATCATGGTTATCAACGTTGTTGTTGAGCTGGAAGGGTGATTTCAGCACTGCTCTATCTACGTGCATTATGTATATTATCAAGCTAATGGAGGGATCTTTCGTATACGGTACTTAATTATATACACAGCTTTATAACAGCATTGCATTGCATCAGTGATGCACTGCCTCTTTCGACTTGATATAAACAGCCATCTCGCATCTTGAACAGCCTTATATTACTTGGTTCATCTTCGTCATAAACTCGTACAGTATGTCACCAGGCCATCGTCGCAAGAGCATCGATTCATCAGACTCCAGTTCCAGCTCAGACTCTGATTCTTCTTCGCACAAGAAGTACGGGAAGGTGAAGAAGGATAAAAAGGATAAGAAGGACAAGAAAGACAAGAGCAAGAAGGACAAGATGGAACATACTGGCACTCCAGGATTCCCCCAGGTGATGCCCTTGATGCCTCAGCCCCATTTCGAACAGCAGCGCGCCCCGTCTGCCGGTCACCAGGCGCCCATCCAGCAGCCCCCCAGCTCTGGCTTCCGTATTCCGTTGCATTCGTCCTCTGCCTTCCCGCAGCAGAATATTGCTGGACCACCTCCATGCCATGATCTCGACGGATCCCCAGTCTACATTGGTTCTGCCATTTTCGATAAATCAGTCCATCCATGCAAGATCGGGCCTCATCTTCATATCCCTTGCTCAGTTGCCTATGGCGGTGGCGAGGTGGGCCACCAGGGGCGCTACGATCTCCTCCCGTTCACTCCCGATACCATGGAGTTTGTACTCACCTCTCAAGGCCATGTCCCGGCTGGCAGGAGGCCGGTTGAAGGCGGCTACGAGGAAGATGGAACGCCGTTGTACCATGCCGTGGCCAAAGTCAGCGAGATTAGGGTGCCAGGAAAGACGGGCGCTCACTTGTATGTTTCTGCGATTTTTTGGATACAGTAGCGGGCTAATAATTTCCTTAGGGGTGGATGCAACGTATCCTTTGGTGGAGGTGAACATGTTGTTAGAGACAACTATGAAATCTTGTGCGTACAAGTGCCTTTTCGCACTGCTTTGAATATTCACTAACTGTATTATCAGGTGCTGGAAGTAATGGCGTAAATGTATAAATGAATGCAGAACGATTTGAAAGTATCTTGTATAGAATGTAACTGGATGTAACAATGGAATTATTTCAATGCAACGTAAAAGTACATTGTCGTCTACGCAGGACCAGGGTAACCCGGATTAGGACATCGACGCCACTCGTCTTTCCTCGTCACACCCATGCCTGAAATTATCAAAAGACAAGCTGGCCACGCATATACATGTAAGCGTCACCAATATCTCATTATTCTTGTCTTTTTTTCGAATTCATTCTTGCAGTGACCAGCGGTTTTCCACAGGAACTCGTAGAGCGAATCATCGACAATCTCGAAGATGATCTCGTTACTTTACTTAACTGCTCCCTCGTTTGCAAATCTTGGGTAGTTCGCAGTCGCTTTTACATCTTCCGGACACTAGATATCGATATCAAACTGGGAAATACTCTCCGGTCCGGGATAGAGAGTTATCGTGATGAAGATTATATCCGGGATCTTGCCCGCGTTTTGACCAGACGATGCAAGCGTCTTCACGACTGTTTTACGAACGGCATCTACATTCCACAGCTCATTCGGTCCCTTCGTCTGAGTCTTGACATGGACTTTGCCCGTTTCCGCCAAGCTCCCCCCTTGTCCCAGATACTTTCGGCACCACAACGTGTTCAGCACCTTCAGCTTGACCTGAGATATCTCCGCGAGATTTCCTCCAGCGTTAAGACTGCAATTCATGGCTTGCTTCAATTGCAGTCGCTCACTCGACTGGATATCAACATTTCTCCAGCAGACGATTATTACGGTCTCACTCCCCTCTTGAGCTGGACTTCGAGCTCCGTAACAGAGCTGAGGCTCACCAGCGTTGGCACGCTTGGTCCGCGAATGCGACTACCACATATCTTCAATCCTGACATGGGTGTACGAAAGGCAGTCATCCACACCTTATATCTAGATCTTTCTAATCCTCGAACGTTGGATGCTATCTGCCCTTGGCTTACGCATTCGCAGTCCCCCTTCGACTTTTCCTCTATACGTCGGCTACACATCTGGGCCCACAATTTCGACTATCAAACGGCCATGGCGCCTCTTCTCCGCGCTGCCACCTCGTTGCAACATCTAGAAGTGAACGTTTTGAATCATGACATATCCTATTGTACGTTTCTCATTCAAACCCTCAAACTCTCAGTTCAATGTTGTCATAGCATTCTTTACTGCATCCAATGAGACGCATCTCTTACCTAACCTTCGGTTCCTCAAATTCTCTACTCGAAGTGGCGACACGCATTTCACTCCGGTTAGCCATATTGACAATACGCTCTCCCGCATAGGATCTCCCATGCTAGAAGAAGTTCAGATTGACGTCAGTGTGAGGGGTCCTTTCAAGGTCTACCCCACCGTCATAGAGCTTTTTTGCAATGCAACGAGGTGGGCCCAGGTTGATGCATGGCTAGCCGGGCCCATGCATCAAAATCTCCGCAAGGCTGAGATCCACATCGACTTCGACCAGGATATAGGATCAACATGGCCTAACATGAACCAGAGGAGGACAGCAATAACAAGCCATTTTCCACTTGCTGAGGCATCTGGTATATTCAATCTTATTCTGACGAATAGTATCTACGATCGGGCTCTGATGTGCAGGACTGTATTCCCCTAGACTGAACGTTAATATTCACGTACATTGTCATAGATGCCCGCAAGCAATACATACTAGCACACAAAGTTGAAGCGACCCTGTTTCGATGTTCGATCACCCTCCGTCGAGGCACGTTGAGCATCGGGGTATCCTGCTTATCTAAATCCTGAGCTGTATTAGGGTGGGATAAGAGTGGGTTTATAGTTGGACACGCTTACAATGATAAGAATGTTTCGAGAAGATTTCACGCCAGAATACCAACGTCGGCTAAGCCAATGAGACAGCAGCCTGAGCTTCGAGATCTTCACGAGGCGAATGGATGGATCAAAAACCTGAATGACTCCCCGGCTTCATCGACATCCCTCTCAGAGCTCCACTTTTAACGGAACAAAATCCATACCTGTCTTTTTAGGTCCTCAGGGATGGCCAACGCGTAACGCGTGTCTTCTTTCTAGTAAGCCAGTGATCGATCAATCATATGAGAGACTTTCACCCTCGAAGGATGCAATTGAGTTTTTTTGATGATTGCACGACTGTGAACGGGGTAAAGGTACACAGGTTGTGCCTGCCGCCTGGTCTCCCGTTAAAGATTGAGTTCATACAGTAAGGGAGAGGAGAACAGGAGCTAGAACAAGTGAGGGACATTGATACTTGGTTAGCAAGGAAAGCTCAAAACCTTCGCCTATCCTCTCAGTTCGAGGAGTAAGGAACCTAATACCTCTAATTACTTCCTTCTACAATAAACGTCTTTCCCCTTTCCAGGCTGGAAAAACAGACGGCCATCGTGGAGGATGTCGTCACCTAGCTGGCAACTTAGCGCCTCAGCTGGATCAATCTCCGAGGCCCACGCTTAAACGAATTCTACAAGAATCGCTGCTGACGCGATAGAAGTGAGAGACGTATAGATAGAATGTTGACATTATTGTCAACATCAGCGCTGGTTTATGTGTGTCTATGGCACTAGCAACAATGAATAGATAGACGCCAATAGGCGCTCCACAATCGTTGATCTGATTCCCTTACCTAGATATCTTCTAAAACGCGCCGCGAAAGGTCTTCTGCGACAAATAGGATCATCTGCTCTCTTGCTTCATGGAAAGAGCGAGGTTGCTTACCATACTTAGTGAGGTTCCATGACAGCATATGTATTGAAGGACTAAGGCGAGCTCCGTACCTGCAGCGCGATTCGTCTTTTCTCGACTCTGCTGACTTGAACCAATGAGACAAAAGGGTGCTGTTCGCCTTCAGATGGGCCGATTCAATCGCCCGTCAGGGATATTTTATTCAACATCCATATGTTCCTGAAAGAGGCGAGGATCGTTGGGAAAATTGTTGATCGAAGAACTCAGTGAACTGGATAAAATCTATATAGGGCAGAGAGATAAGCACGCAAAAAAGGAATCAAGGTTCAAAGTCATGATACTTATTTCATTTTGAATTCTGGAGGAACGTTATATATTAAAGAAACGACAAGTCAATTCATCAATCTTAGTCCTTCTTTACAAGACATGCGGAAGTGCCTAGGACATCATGGTACATACCGCGCTGCCCAGGGTCAGGAATGATTCATGACGGTCAAGTGACGTTTGGATGGGCGTGTAGATTACAGGATCTGGATTCTGGAACAGCTACCAGCAGGCGGTGCTTGCACGTTGGTGAGGTGACGATGTTCTAGCTCCATGCCCTAAGTAAATCAGGTCGCTTTACCCCATTCACTTTGCGAAGGTCTCGCATGTTATAACCTTCGCAACAAGATCTTAGCCGTACACCGAAGTAACGTTTAAAGACCGAATGACATTCGGACTGGAACGGAAACCTGTAGCATAAAATTGCCTCGCTTGAAATGTTAAAAGTTATTGTCAGTTATTAAATTCAATTCTAAGAGAGCAGTGCCGACTTGGCCGATAGTATTGAAAGAAATCTTTGTTCGGAACGGTGAATATAAATATGATCAGAAAAGGAAGACTGGACAGTGAAAAGAATGGCACTCATCCTAAGCTTAAACAGTAACTACTACGCATTATTCTTCCCCCCGGCATCTTGTGATAACTCGGCAACGATTGATGTCGGCGTGAGTGGAATTCGGTTAGACTGCGGTGGACGCTACCTATGTAATTTTCAAAGAAATACCGGCCGTTGAGGCAGATTCATGAAGTGGAACCATGCCGAGGAACTTGGATGCGCTGGAGAAGATGAGGGAGCTGACGCGTTACTGATTGCGGGAACTCGGGCCGCTCCGAAACCGATCTTCTCAACATCATGGCAATTTCCGCTAGTAGTAGTAACGTCATTCCTTTTTTCTCTCAAGCTACCTCAATCCGGTGTCCACAGCAATAAGCACTCAGCTGGTGGACAGCTTCAATACCACGGATAGCTCTCTCTGGATTCTCTTCTCCCGCCATGGTGTATAACATTTAAGCTCAGAGCTCGATATTATCATTCTGACCAGTCGAGTTTACTACTATAGCTGTGGCGTCGACGTCTGACATCACAGATTACACCAGTGCGCCTCTGGCACTCCTGTCGTTTCCGTCGCCAAGCAATTTTTTTCATTTATTCCATGCTTGGACGCTTAGCTCTCATCGAAATAACGTTGCGAACATTGCCTTCCCGCTGCCGTTTACCCTCACAATCCATGTGATGCACCGACACGGAGTAAAGAAAGATGCTGCGCGTGCTTGGACCAATCAATAACGCTGTATCAGCGAACGCGTCATTAGTATAAACATTTCCACATATCGACGTGGTTTGGACGCGATATTGCGGCTCACAGGAACGGTGCCGATCATCAGGCTCTGTGAACTCTGAAACGGTCCTGTCGCTTCGATCATACTATGGACTGTCTGCCGGCATGGGCTCCCATTGAATTGAAAATACTGTGCCTATACTCTCGGGACTAAACTGTTTGCCAAACAGGCTGCTGTATTGGCCACAACGCTTATCTGGTTCCCATGGATCTCGAAAATGGACTAGAGGTGTATATGAAACCTATAAAGGATAGGGAAAGTCCAGGGTCTTGGTTCTATCAGGTCGCTTCCCTCGACGTGTCATGGCATTCCATAGTCTTCCCGCTGGATATTATCCTCCCCAAGGACCACAAAGACCGTCACCTATTTCTTATGAACAGAACCCTCCTTCTTACATGCAGAGCAATGCCTTTGCGACTCCTTATGTTCAACAGAAGCCTTCTCCAATGACTACACCTCAATACTCATATGACCCGCCTGATTCCTCTTCTCCCGGGCGTCCTAACTCGTCCTCCACTACTTCAAATCCACAAACCTCAACGCAATCAGCAACCAGTAGCATGGTACGTCTGAATCAGTCCGTCTATTTCCCATTGACATTGTGCCACCGCCGCAGACAAAATTATTCGGTCTCGTGAGTATCATTATTCTCAAACCTAGATGAAGGAGTTACGCGGCTCAATTATTGACAGAATGAAGAAGTTCAAGTGCAAATTGAAGGCCGCAGATGGGTCATCGGTATAATCATTAGCGTATTATCTCTCTTCGATAGAGTAGGTGCCTGGCGATTCGATGACTGGATGTAAAGCTGATCTTTGCGAAATAGCTGGGCTATGGCTACAGGGTCAAGTATGCCAGTACGAACGGTCGGTGGAAAGAAGGCGCTTTTCCCGTTGACCACATCCAACCCAGGCATTAGGGTCTTACATCAATTCTCGTTTCGTCTTGCTTTTTGCATACGTTGATCCTGTCAGTACATACGATACAGTTCTAGTGATCATAACACTATATAGTGTATGGTATGAGACTATAATCTGTGTCATGTTTCAATCTTGTTTCTCCATCTGTGATTCAATTATTCATTGTCCACCGCAAATGATGCCCTGAGATTTCCGGGGTCAATTAGAGAATGAGAGGGCTAGCGCCTTCGAAGTATTGGCTTAGCCGTATGTATACCGGAGGTACTTCCGTAAAGATGGTTTTGGAATGCATGTAAATGGCATGTTTCTTCAGGAACAGACGCCCACCGCCAATTTATAGCGATATCAAAGATGAAACAAGAGCAACCGATCGCGAAAAGACGGCGTCAAGGAAGTCCAGTGACTTGCTAATGAATAGGGTCGCTTATTGAGCCGCATTCAGATGGGGAAACTTCAAGTTGGCCGTGTTGGATGTGAGTAGAATATTTAACTGAAATGGCCTCCTTCTGCACATGAAGAAACTAGGTTTGTTCCTTCGCAAACAGAAATAAGTCCTTGCCATTGCAGTTCTAGAGGTTCCGTAGCCAGCACATGGTACGTGATGAGACTGCCGCGAGTCGTTCAGAAAAGCTGGACGGCATCATCGAAATAAGCAAAGACAATAACGTTACGCGGTCAATATTGAAATATTGACGGCCAAGCACGGCATTTTGCGATGTTGACAGGTGTGTGGCTGTGCTTGTGGCAGCCGAAGGACTTCCCAGTACTCAGGTCACCATCTTCATCTTTCTCCATTGTCTTGATACCCAAATCCCTCGTTTGTCCTCATTCTTGAAGCTCTTTTGCTGTTGCAGGTTCACAGGCATTGGCGCTGCTTTAGTCATCCCGATTCCTCCAGTCACATCTCCCAAACAGCACTTGTTCAGCTTCCAATATCCTTATTCATTTTTCTTAAACGACCATCATGTCCTATCCCGACCAACCTGGATCACCTAGCACCATGTCTGGGAGGCGGCATACCAATCGAAACACTAATCGCTACAGCGTAACAGCACTCTTTAGCATGGCTGCTGAGCAGGATGTTGAAGTCGAGGATGAATTGGCGAGAGGTACGTCGTTTACGGTCTCTCTCATGTCCGGCTACAATGGCCACTTACAACTGTTTGAACAGCTCAAAAGCGTCTGCGTGACTTAAAAGGCAAAATTTCTGCGCAGTCCAAGAAGAACTTCGTCCTCGAGCGCGATGTGCGATATCTTGACTCTCGGATCGCATTATTGATACAGAACCGAATGGCTTTGGATGAGGTGTGTACTATCTGCTCTAACGGCGTCCCGGCTGCCTTGACGGCGATTTTATTCAGCAACGCGAAGTGGAGAGAACACTGGAAGAAGTGGATCCTACGGAAGGGCACTACCCAGACGACCGGAGGCTCCAACAATACTCTAACCTTTTTTTCCTTCTTCAATCAGAACCCCGACACATTGCCGCTCTATGTCGCCTGGTCAGTCTGTCTGAGATTGATACCCTCCTTCAAACGGTCATGTTCACGCTATACGGCAACCAATATGAAAGCAGAGAAGAACACCTCCTTCTAACGATGTTCCAGTCAGTTCTATCAGCCCAGTTTGAGACTGCCACAGAGTTTGGCTCTCTGCTTCGCGCTAATACCCCTGTCTCTCGAATGATGACCACTTATACCCGGCGGGGTCCAGGACAGAGCTATCTCAAGAGCGTTCTTGCGGAGCGTATCAATAGCTTGATTGAGCATAAAGATCTCAATCTGGAAATTAATCCGGTCAAGGTGATTTCTGTCCTTGTCATTTATTGGACCTCAATGAAATCTGTTTGACTCTGCTTAGGTTTACGAACAAATGATCAACCAAATCGAGGAAGAGACTGGGTCCCTTCCGCCAAATCTTCCTCGCGGTGTGGCCCCGGAAGTTGCTGCCGAAAATCTTGATGTTCAGGCGATTATTGCACCGCGCTTAACGATGCTCATGGAGATCGCCAACAGTTTTCTGTTAACCATTATCGAGAGCCTAGAGAGTGTTCCTTACGGTATTCGCTGGATCTGCAAACAGATCAGAAGTTTGACACGGGTGCGTGGGCTCATTCCAACAAGAATATCACAGCTAAGTCAGCTATGCGATTAGCGCAAATATCCTGAGGCCACTGACTATGCTATCTGTTCTTTGATTGGTGGCTTTTTCTTCCTTCGATTCATCAATCCCGCTATTGTAACGCCGCAAGCATATATGCTTGTTGAAGGAGTTCCGGCGAAACATCCAAGGCGGACACTGACATTGGTTAGTTCGACTAGGATCCTTTTTATCTCTGTTTCCTAATATCTGTTCAGATTGCTAAGATGCTGCAAAATCTGGCAAACAAACCGTCGTATGCCAAGGAAGTCTACATGATGACTCTCAATCCTTTCGTTGAGAACAACAAAGCCCGCATCAATCAGTTTTTGAACAATCTGTGTGAAGTAGGCGACTTCTTCGACACACTTGAGGTATATATGACTCTTTCGACTAATATCCACCATCTGACACTCTGTTTTTGTAGATGGATCAGTATATGGCGCTTTCTAAGAAGGATTTGATGATTCACATCACTCTGAATGAGCTGTACAATACGCATTCTCTCATCCTGCAGCACGTCGAAACACTGGTGCGGTGCATTCCTTTGACATTGCAGCATGCCATTAACCCTCTTTCAGTCGCCAAACGATAAGCACCATCTCCGTATCTTGACAGACGAGCTTGGCGCTGCGCCACTCCAGGTTCCGCGCAAAGAGAACCGAACCATCGAGCTTAATCTATATAGCCGCTGGGAGACGCCCGTTCAGGATATTCAAAGTGCGTTGATGGATACGGTGTCGTCAAGTGACATGCTATACATGGAAACGAAATCGATCTTTGTCCAACTCATTCGATCGATACCTCACGCGGCGGAGAAGCAACCATACAATCTAGCTGCCATCGCCGAACGTGCCGCGACAACCAAAGATGCCACTCTTGTACGGAAAGGCATCAAGGTTAAGGAGATGCTGCGGGAGTTGGAAGAACAGAAAATCGTTGAACAGGCTGACGGTTACAAACTCATGCAGGATGAAGTCGCAGCTGAACTCGTGCATCTAGGGAACTTGCGAGAGAAAGTCCTGTTAGAGACCAAGTCATTGGAGGCAGTCTACAAGACCATATGCGATCACAACAATTACATGCGCTCGCAGCTGGAACAGTACAAAGCCTATCTTCAGAACGTACGTTTGACCGCGTCGAAAGACAAGGGCAGCAGTACTGGAGTGGGCGTCATCACTGTCGGAGGCAAGGAGAAGAAGCCGGCCAAAGCTGTCGTTTTGGGCCCATATAGATTTACTCATGCGCAGCTCGAGAAAGAGGGTATCATAGTTGAGAGCAACGTACCCGATAATCGGTAAGTGGGTATCAGGATCTTTTTGCACCTCGCTTATCCTGGTTAGGCGACCCAATATCTATTTCAACATAACGTCGCCTACACCAGGGACATTCATTATCGCTCTGCACTACAAAGGTAGAGAAAGAGCAATCCTTGAGATGGACCTCAAGATTGATGATCTACTTGAGAAGGTTTGCACGCTTCTTCAATGGCAGTTCCAGGGCAATGACAGATTCTTCCGCAGCAAAAGGATAACAAACACCTTCTGGATCTGGAGTATGTTCAATTGAATGTCCCTAAAGTGCTTGGTCTTCTGAAGAAGGTGTTCGCCAAGCGATGATTGTTATACACTTTTTATTCTATCCTTAAACTTTCGTTCTTGTTTATATTTCTTTCCGTGGTTCTCATATGCTCTCCTTATATATCTTGTTTTCTTTCCGGGCCGGATATCGTTGACCATCTTTTCCCGTCGGATGTACTATTCTCATTGTACTACAGGTACTAAAACTTGTTGTCGATTACTCTGTAACATCAGAAATCCAGAATTGTATATTCGTAGTGCCATTATATCGGCACAGTGCGCTGCTCGGCTATTTTAGCCACATGGTTTCCGCCGCCCTGTCAGAAATAGTTTCATCAGGACGTCCACTGCGGACTTCTTGGCTGTGTTTTCCCACCTGCGTCTTTCCTTTGTCTTCTACCATATATTTACTTCCGGACCTTTCCTTTTCATTTCGGATGTACGCCAAGTGTTGGTGATCCATGATGTGGTCAGCTTTCACGACTTGCGCCTGGCTCTTTGTTTTCGCCCAAGCTGTCGGTGTTGCTGCTCGGTATGCGGCCAGGTCTTCACCACTCATCCTTCCTCTTCAATCGTACGCTCGTCGGGACGTCAATGTCAATGGCGCGCATGCTGGCATTACTACCGTGGGCATGGCCACCACTCAGTATGTCGACTGAGTTTACATCATGAATCTCACTCAATGGATCAGAGCATATTTCGCTATCCTCAAGGCTGGCGCGACAACGTTTCGGGTAGCGCTAGACACTGCATCCGCAGATTTATGGTTAATATCTACCCAATGTACCACGGACGTCTGCAAAGCAGTCCCACGCTACCCCTTGCAATACAAGAGTGGTACCTTCGTTACGGTCAACAACAACTCGACGGCATTCAGTGTTAGCTATTCAGATGGAACTGGTACGTTATGATTTGTTGAACCGTAGCCTTCCTTGACCTCTGCGTAGGCGCGGAAGGTTTCGTCGCGAAAGAAACCATTCAGCTTGCCAACTTGACGGTATCAAACCAAGCCCTTGGTTGGTCCGGCTTCTTTTGAAACGTCAGATATACTTAGGACGTGGATGATTTTTTGATAGGCCTTATGACTTCGTCGAACGTGACATTTACCGACGATATCAGTGGCATATTCGGACTTGGTTTTCCTCGACTCTCTAGTTTTTCTAACACTGTTACGAATTGTATGTCTTCTTGATCCATATGCAGGCATCTAAATGACCATACTGTTTAGCTACCCCTTTTTTCATCCGGCTAGCGCAGCAAGGCGTCTTGGATTATCCCGTGTTTGGTTTGAGTCTCACTCGCAATGACACAGGCTCGCTCTCTATAGGTACGTCATTTTGCCATTTTATTAAGAATCTTTATAACCTCTTCCTAGGTGCTATTGATTCATCTGTAGTCACTAACATCACCAATGTTGGGTGGCATGAGGTCGTAGAATTTGCGCCCATTGGCACGGAGAACAATGTGTCCAGCTACCTGCAATGGGCTATTCCCCTGGATAGTTTTGCGGTATGTCTTATCTTCTATACATCAGCAAAAACTCAACCACTTATCAGATTAACGGATCGTCTCTGGCGCCCTCACCGACATACCCAAATATCACGAATAATGCCTCCCTGGCAATGTTTGATGTGTAAGCCTTATTTGCCTCTGCTATAAGTCAAACAACTCAATTGCCGCAGCGGAAACAACGGTATATACGGACCTTACCAAGATGTAAGCTCCCATCGTTCCGACATGTATAGTCTTTAATCATATGATAGGTATCGCGCCTATTTGCTGCGATTAGCGGTTCCCGACTCGTTGATACCAATCGTGAGTTTTCATGAACACCGGGCCATAGCTACCGACATGAAACCTTTCACGTTTCAGTAGGATTATGGGCCATACCCTGTGATACGCTGATTCCTATGTCATTTACCTTTGGGTATGCCGTTTATTTTCTATTGGTCTTAAAAGTCTAATAGGATTGTTCAGGGAGCAGACTCTCACTCTTCAGCCCACGGACTATCTTATCGGGCCTGCGTCCGATAACCCGAATCTCTGTTTGTCTTGGCCAGGTGCCACATCGCCCAGTTCAGATGGCATTGATTGGCAGATGGGTCGGTCTTTGTCATCGCTGACGCTTAATACTGTAGCTTATCCCCTTTCAGGTGTGCCTTTCCTTCGAACTGTTTATGCTGCCTTCAGGTAAAGTATATTGCAATACGTCTTGATGAGAATAAATCTTATCGTCGGTCAGTTACGGGATCAATACCAAGGAGCCGCCCATGATAGGATTTTATCCTCTTAAAAATGCGACTAATAGCACGGAGTCCGTAGCAATGATCTCGTCATTCCTTTCTTCTGCATCAGCTACGGTGGCCACAGCATTACCAAACTCTCTCCTATCAACGCCCACCTATACGACACCCTCTTATACTTTCAACTCGTCGATCAGTGCCCCCACAGGCGGGATCGTTGCTACCGAGCTCGCCAACACCACCTACAGTCCTATATTCGCGCAATATGCCACCAATATTTCGGCGATGCCTACGATAGCCCCAACAGACGCATTGGAAACATATATCGTAACTGACACCTCTGGAGTAGTTACTACCATCACTTCCACAGCATCGGTAGCTTCTGTTACGCTTGGTATACCACCCGGCTGGACTTCTGGTGTGGTTTCGCTCCACACCCCATTATCGAGGACACACTTCCTTTGTTTCTTATTGCCTGTAGCTTTACTATATATCTCGGACCATCTATTCTCATAGGCTTTGTATAAATTGCATTCGCACATCTTCGAGCGTTTTCGTCCAGTTTCTAACTTATCATGTAGTAATTAACCCGTCATAGCTCTGAACAGGCTTAGCTGGGAATTGCCGGCACCCAAACATGTTGACTCGCAATGTTACAGCAAGCAGTAACTAATTCAATCAAAATCAGTGCTAGATTTTAAAAAACAGCATGGTTTTTGAAGGGAGAGTGCTAATAACACAACGGTAGATATTACCGCCTTAAGTAACGGCGGATATCACGTGAAATCAACGCGGCCAACGCGGACGCGTCGCGTTCGTTACTTGTCACATTAGTGACAGTCACAACGGGTGACTTTTCCTATCCTCCGTTCTTTCATGTCTGGTCCAAAGAACAATCTCCAGGATGTTCTTCGGAAACGCTCCAGTAACTCTTCAACGGGATCCGGTTCCATGTCTTCCAGACCAATGTCGTCTACCAGTGTTCGTCGCCCTAGCCTTGGTTTATACAGAGCATTGACGTTACTGACGATTTGGCATAGAGTTCCAAATTCAAGCCTGCCACAGCTTCATCGTCTAACCCGGTGACAAGCACAGGCATGTTTTCCTTTGCTCCTCAATACCTTGTCTGACTCTTTTGTAGCTCGCAGAGTGCCTTCTCTGCCGTCTTTCGCTACACCGGGCTTTGGCAAATCGAAGATTGGCTCTGTGAACGATGTGAAGATGCAACGGAAAACGGACGCCCCAGAGGTTACCTACATTATCCAGGATTCCTCCTCTCCAGGCGTCAAGCGCACTGCAGTCACCGAAACAAACTCCTCGAAGCGGTCCAAAAACGTAGAGTCCAACAAGGAGAACGTGGCGGATTCTTTCATCAGTCCCGTTCCGTCCAAATCCAAAGCAAAGCGCGTATCACACTCTCCGCCCTCCACGCGAGAGAGCAATGAAGATGCCCCCTGGCTGGACATGGACTTGAGCGAGGATTTCGACCCCAATCCTTTTTCTCGAGTAGAGAAGGATTTCAAGACGTTATTAGAACCATTCAAATCTAAATCATCGTCGTCTTCCCATTCTGATCACGCACCTGTGCGATTATTTTCATCACACTCTCTTTCTTCCGTCCTGACGTAATATTGGCAGAGATCACCTCCGGCTTTGTCAAAGATGTTGTCCTATAACGAGGCAATGCGCAAGGAAAATGCGAAAGCTATCGATGACTACCATCGCATTCACGATGAGAGTGTTGATATAATCACTTTGGAGGGCATTCGGTATGTTTGTTATCTCTTTTCGCGTATGCTCCAGGTTTCTAATGCACAAGTAGTGATCTCCTGTCAAATCGTATAGAAAGTATACGAAAACTCATCGGGACTGTCAAAACTAGCGCAGACGTTGGGGATGACTCAGAAGTTTCCATATCTTCACCTTATTTCCAGAGCAGCCTTTCGACCATAAGTTCGGAAGTGAGCATCTTGCCGCACGATTCATCCTACAACTTCTCTCGAATATCAAGCCGCTCTACAACGGCTCCATCTGAAACTCCTCTGGTAATTAACGACAATGACGACGTATTATGGGATGACTTTGAGGATTTACCTGAATACGACCTCGAAGATGACTCCATTGTTGAGATACCCGATCCAGCTTCAGAGTCTTCTGGCTTTGTCTCAGAAGTGTTGAAGCAAAGTCCGTATTACGAAGAGGTTACGCGGAAGCTCAAGAGCGTGTACGGTCTCCAGAGTTTCCGACAGAATCAGCTGGAAGCAATAATCGCTGCTATGGAGGGCCGGGACGTCTTCGTACTTATGCCGACTGGTGGAGGGAAAAGCTTATGCTATCAACTGCCCGCTGTATGTTCAGGTGGCCGAACCAAGGGTGTAACTTTCGTTGTGTCCCCTCTCAGGTCTCTCATGCAGAACCAAGTTGACGCTTTGAAAGAGAAGGGTATCGACGTGTTGCGGTGGAGCCCAGGTTCCAGCGATGCTAAGGATATTTTACAGCGCCTGAGAGGCGCTGCGAAGCCAGACCTCGTATATATAACACCAGAGAAGTTGAAGGAGAGTGGATCTGTACAAAGCGTCTTATCAGACCTATATGGTCGTGGTCAGCTCGCACGGTTTGTGATTGATGAAGCTCATTGCATCACAACGTGGGGCAAAGACTTTCGGGCGGCGGTGAGTGCGTCTAAATATTATACTGGCAGCATTGAACATAGGTTACCCCTTGTCAGTATGAATCATTGGGCTCGCTCCGTCGTAACTATCCAAATGTGCCGATAATGGCCTTGACAGCCACTGCCAACCAGAAGATGATCGACGATATCTTAGCGAAATTACAGCTCAAAGATACAGCTCTATTCTCTCAATCATTCAATCGCACAAACCTCAACTATGTTATTACACCCAAGAAGAAGAACATGATCGATGAAATCTACAGATATGTACAGGAGAATCATCGTGGTCAAACTGGTGTAATCTACTGTCTTTCCAGAGATAAATGCGAAAAGGTTGCCGCAGATCTGCAGAAGAAAGGGCTAAGTGCGCGGCACTACCATGCCAAGATGGATGAGTCGGATAAAGAGAGAATACAAATTGGGTGGCAAACTGGTCAATGCCACATCATTGTTGCAACGGCAAGTATTGGGTCTATTCTGGCTACTCTTGTCGTTAAACGTGGCTCATAGATTGCTTTTGGAATGGGCATTGATAAACCTGACGGCAAGCGCAGTCAATAAAATGTTTCTCTTACAACATAACAAACATTTGTAGTGCGATTCGTCATTCATCACGATATGCCTACCAGTCTCGACGGGTTAATCTCTTGTTCTCAATTTCAGTGCCTATAACTGACCAGTTTATCAGATATTATCAACAAACTGGGCGTGCAGGTCGTGACGGCTTGCCTGCGGATTGTATCCTGTGTACGCTCCAGAGCATATCTCTGCCGTGAAAAGTGCTTATATATAGACAGATTACTCGTATCGCGACTTCCACAACGCAAAGACGATGATCACCAAAAATTGCGAGGAACGAGGCTCTACGCGTGAACAAATGGAAAACGCAATCCAGGAATTGAGAGAGGTCATGCAATATTGCGAAAACGATTCCGAATGTCGGCGCGTCCATCTCCTTCAGTTCTTTGGGGAGAAATTCGACGCTAAACACTGTCGGCGTCGGTGCAATAATTGTGCTAATCGGGAGGCCATGGTATCATATAATGTGACGAAGGAGGCTCATGATGCAATCGCGCTCGTCAGGTCTCTAGAAAAGCACAACGTAACCTTGGATCAGTGTCGCTTGATCTTCAAAGGCGCGGAACGTGCCACTCTCCAGAGATTCGACCCTTCTTTGCGTGGTGCTGGTAGTCATCTGGGCCAGGAACTTATCGAACACCTTTTTTCAAAGCTGATCTTCTTGGACGTGTTCACGGAGGTGTCTCTGCCGAACGCAGGAGGATGGCATAATCAATATCTAAGGGTCAGTCTCCTTTATGGTCATAAAATTTGTATTAATTCTGGTATTAGATGGGGCAGGGTGTTGATGCGTTTTTACGATTACGGTCCTATAGCATCAACGTCAGACCGAAAGTCCCGAAGAAAGTGAGCGATAAACCTGCCGGTCGCAAAGGGAAGGGGAGATCAGGATCCAGAGCATGAACCCATGATCCATGGTTTCCAGTATTTTTATTACCTGTTTATAGTATTACTCGTGTATCTGATGCAATCTGTGATTTTATTGCGATCTAAGAGTATGGCTCATCATCGCCTCAATCGATGTCTACAGTACAATGCAAGAAGCTCGGTAGGGCTCGTGGTCGTACAAACAATCATTTTGACTTCTATCCTTCCGTCATTCTCCACCCGCGACGATGTATGCACCTGGCGTTATCATGCAGGCGCGGCTACAGGTTCGCTGTTCGCCGTGGGCTCGCTTGCGACTGATGCCTGCTCTGCAGATTTCGCATTCTTTCCCTTACCGGGAGGTGGGGGATGGTACACCTTTTCCTGCAAGAACTTTAGTCCATAACCATACTCTGTTTCGGCGAGGCGCACCTTTTTCTTCTTCTTCTCTGGCTTGGCATTGGGATCAGGATATGCCAGCTTCTCGATCTTCTGCCACTCTTCATTCTCCTGGAAACTCTTTCGGATGGGGTCCAAGAGCTTATTAATTGCAGCCGCGACGGATAACTTCAAATCTTTGGGATGGAGGGCTTTGGATGCAAAGTCAGCCCGCATGTCTGCGTAACTGGCGTAGTGTGTCGGTCCACCGAATTTAGCATCACGGTCGATCGTGAATAACGTGCCCTCAGGAGCGTCTGCTGTGGCGAACAAAGGTGAGGATTCTAATATGCCTTGCACCCCTTCTTTTAGCCTGTCTCGTCGCAGTTCGCTGATAGGGAACAGGACCGCCTCTGCGAATGCTAATACCCCATTGTCGTCAACATTTCCTTCCTCGCAAAATGCCGCTTTGATCTTTTTCCGCACGAGTTCAGGAGAGTCAAGGAAATCGATTTTGGAGTTGGGATCTGATGAAGACATTTTGCCTCCTGCGAGACCGGGAACCATAGCATTCATTAGGTGTGCGCGTTTCGCGTAACCTAACCGAGGTAGGTAGAGTTCCGCAAAAGTGAAGATTTTCCGCTAAGTCACTCAATCTAAGCCATGGATGGATACAAAAACTATACTCATACTTACCTGATCGGCACCACCGAACTGGAAGTCAACGCCGAGGTATTGTTCGTCAAGAGCCTGGAGACCGGGGTATAAGAGGCCACTAAGCAGAGGGCTGTCGACCTGCTTCACAACCTCGGCGCCGGCTTTCTTTGCATCATGTTCGGTGACCGTTGCACAAAGCTTGTAGTTGTCAAGATTGTACTCCTTCGTTAATTGGTATGACGACCCTTCAATGAATCGCAATTTCGAGACGGGTATTTCTAAAGAGTTGAATACAGCAAGGAGAATGAATTGATAGTATTTTGTCCGGTGGGCGACGAGTTCTAGAGGTGCCTTGAGGTTGTCGAGGAAAGCGTGCACATCTGAACGACAATCAGCTATTAAAGGCGGGTCGATGAAAGGTATGGCATACCAGCGAGGAGAATGGTAACCTTGAAATCAAACATAAGAGATCTGTTACGATCGGAGGTGGGGGACATACCTCGACGCCTGCTCTCAAGAAATCAGCTATCTTGGTCAAGGGCACGAAATATCCCAGATGGGCTGATGAAAGTTGAATCAATTGTGCGATTCCTGAGAGCTACAACACTCACGTCGTCCCGTCGGTGCGGACCCTAGTCTTGTCAGAAATAATCAAGGTCGGAAGGATATCACTGCTCACCCCAGTAGCATTTAGGCGAACGTCCTTCTGCAAGAATCGCTTTGATAATGTCGCCGCCAAGAACCTCTTGCAAACGCCTCGTAATAAGTTCGTACTTTTCGTCGGCCATGTGAGTCACAGAAAGAAATAGCAATTACTGTCATTTTGATCAGGAAAAATAATTTCGTGAATTTTCACGTGATCAAAATAGATACGTGTCCGGAACGAAATTACGGGTAGGGATTGCTTCTTGTTTCGTGTCTTCTTACTCGTCGTCATGTTCTCGGTTCTAGGGCTCACTCTGATCCTACTCTCCTCCTTTGCCCTTGCTGCCGACCTCTATAAAGTTCTAGACCGTATGTCCCAGCTTGTCTCTTGCATTTATGTCTAATAATGTGCCCGACAGTACATAAATCTGCGTCAGACAAAGATATACGGCATGCCTACAAGAAACTAAGCAGGAAATTCCATCCCGACAAGAACAAGGATCCTGATGCGGAAGACAGATTCGTAGAGATAGCTCACGGTGCGTCTCTCGTCTCTGAACATCCCTTCCACGTATTCAATGTTCCTCCGGGATAGCCTACGAAGTTCTCTCGGATCCAACGGTGCGTCTCACCTGACTCCTCAGCTCCTGACGGATCATCTACGTCCTCTAGAAACGTCAAATATACGACCGACATGGCGAGGTAATCAAACACCTCCGTTATGACTCTTTCGTCGTGTTCATTCTGCTCTTAGGAAGGCTTAAAGGCCCACGAAGGAGGCCAGGGTCAAGCAAATCCCTTCGACGTGTTTTCAAGCTTCTTTGGTGGAGGACGTGAGTGACCATGCTAATATTCTATACATCAGTTCAAATGGACGTGCTTTGTAGACCCATCAAGTCAAGTACGTCGCGGCCCGACGTCTGTAACCGAATTCGAAGTGGACCTCGCTGATATGTGCGTCCATACGATACGACCCCAGTAGAATGACTTTAATTGTTTCTTTTTCTACAGGTACACGGGCCAAAGCATAGACGCAAGTGTTTCTTTGGTCTATCTGACGCGTCGTACTTAATCGCGTAATAGTTCATGATCAAGAAGCGAATATTGTGTGACCACTGTAGAGGATCAGGCGCTGCAACAGACGGAGACATACATACGTGTTCGGGATGTGGAGGTTCGGGTGTTAAACTCGTCAAGCAACAGGTATGCCAAGTTCGCGACTATTCAAAACTATGCAATTGACTCCTTGGTGGCAGATATTCCCAGGAATGTTTGCACAGAGCCAGACAACATGCAATGAGTGTGGTGGACGAGGCAAGGTCATCGCACGTAAATGCCCTCATTGCGATGGACATAAAGTCATGGACCACACTGCGCATTATACGCTGGAAGTTACCCCTGGGATGCCGGAGGGACATGAAGTTGTGTTTGAAGGTGAAGGTGACGAGAGTCCAGATTGGGAAGCAGGAGACGTCGTTTTGAGAGTGAGGAGCCGAAAGAGCAAAGGCGGTTGGAGGCGAAAGGAGGCAAGTCTGTACTGGAAGGAAACCATTGGTATCGATGAGGTCTGATCTAGCTTCCATCGCCATTTCTCAACCCACTAACAGTCCCATAGGCACTCTTAGGCTTTGACCGCAACCTAACTCATCTTGACGGACATACTGTCAGGCTACAGCGAAAGGGTGTGACGCAGCCAGGTAAGTCACATTTGATTTAGCCCTTCCTTCCCTTCCTTCACTCCTGACGTGTTCTAGGCTTTGTTGAAGTCATCGAGGGAGAAGGTATGCCGCGGTTCGAGAACCGCCATCTTCACGGAGACCTATTCGTAGAATATAATGTGGTCCTACCGAAACAACTTTCTCCACAACTTCGGAAAAGTGAGCCTCATCATCCTTGCCTATATAGTCGAACTTTTCTTACCTGTGTAACAGAATTGACGGAAGCCTTCGCGTCTTCTGGTTCAGTGCGCGATGAGCTATAGAGCGCACTATAGATCACCAACATTGTATTCCTAACGCTGCAATTTATTATCCTTATTGATACCATTCTGGTCAACATATCCAGCAGTCAAAACTTGTGCCATCGTTATCATTGACACCGTGGAAGCAACTTGAAAACGCAGGAGCAGAATGATGGTGGTAAGGGTGATAAGATGTCAGGTCTCCATCAAGGATAAGCGTCCAGAGAAGATCGAGCATGTCATGTTCTTTCCTGTCTATTCAGTGCCCCTGTCGAAACGCTCAGTCGGTGTTCTCCGACCCGTCTCTGTTGAGGAACATTGTCGAGTAAGAAAACAACTTCCTTCTTTCCTTCCGAAATACCTTGTATCCCTACTGATGAGCAATTTGTTCATGGGTACATACAACGGATGCCGGTGACAGCAAATAGAACTTACATTGAGCTCCAATGAGAAACACGCGAGGAAGTATCCATCTCACCGGGACAAAAGTGAGGGAACAATTTCTTGCAGGTACGTTTCATCCTATACTCAATCATCAGATACTTTGAGCGCTGAGCCGAATCAGATAGTAAACACCTTTAATCAGCATCCCCGAGATGCCATTCGAACCAGTTGCTAAGTAACTCCCTGAATCGTCGAACCCGAGTGGGTAACAGAACATCCTACATCTTGGGTCTCGTCCCGAGGCTGGGAAAGTTTGCTCTCTTCCGGCGCTGCATCTAAGTTTGTCATTAATGCTTCCGTCCCTTGCCCGAGAACGCCGTGAATATTGTAGCGTGGTTGGGAAAATGAATTAGTAGCATCAAGTAGGTGTGCGGTTGCTTTTCGACTCTCGACGTTGAGGATCATACCATCACTGTTCTAGGTAGCCTAATGAAAGCTCAGTAAGTAAATTCCACGCATTAATGTTCCCAAGGTCGTGCCAATGCTTTAGATCCCACGTCCCAGACACATGATATATCACCCGGTCTGTTGTCAAGGAGGAATCAACGGGTACCTCCTTCCAACTTCCAACGGGGTTGGCGGGTTCAGACTTGCATACAAACTGTAATCGCTATGGATACAAGTATATTTCATGCCAAGAGAATTGGAAGGCTTACCCATTCTCGCCTTTGGTATTTAAGGTGGTGAGAGACAAGCGATGATAACAAACTCCTTCGTTCCAACCCAGCGTCGCTTTCCTTTGGCCTGGTTGCCTTTTAGAATCCTTTTCTCTCTTTCTTACCTTTCGTTCATTCGCCTTCTTTCTTTTTGCCCCGGTCGGCTTTCTGATTGCTCTAGGTAAGTCGAACTTCACTGCAGAGCGAAATCCTTAATCATAGGTGGCCTGTAGGTAGCACGTCCATTTTTTCACATCCACTTCGTCATTGTCACTATGTTCTCTCCCTTCATTCTGGTTTTGGCTTTGGCGTCTGTTGTCCTCGGTAGCCCCTTGTGGCAGCGACGTGAGGCTATTCGTAGGTTCCGAACTATCCCAGCCGTCCCGGTCCTCATGCACTATTTCTAGGTCGCAATGACGTCTCGTTGAGTAACTGGGGCGGTTTGCAGTCCTTGAGCGGGTTTGACGACTTCAATGGTGTCGACAACTTCAGCGGATCTCAGAACGCTCAAGTCGTCGTGGTCCAAGAGCAACAGGTTGTCTGCCAAGTTCAGCAGATTGAAGTCATCCAACAAAAGCTGGTTATCCTTCAGGAGATGGCAAAGAGGTGACCCACAACGTTTTCCCTGTCGATTCATGATTTAATATTTATTCGGACTAGGATTATCACGGAACAGATCTGCGAAGTAGAGGTTCAGACGATTGTCCTTGAACAGTTCTCCTCTAGCATTAGCAGCTTCAGCAGCGACCTACTCCGCCAATCAGGCAGACAGGTTGGATTTGATAGCAACGTCGCTAGCAAGATTTCCCAGTTGACCAACTCAGACGGCTCGCTCTCTTCTTCCGACCTTGGCTTCTCAGGTACTGTTCTGTTTTCTTCTGTTCGAAATTGGGTTTCTGAGCTAGGACATTAGGTCGTGATGTAGGAAATAACACAGTGGTGGCGGCAGGATCAAATTGGAACGACGCTACTTCCCCCACTTCTGTGCAGAGTGCTTTAACAGCAGCACAGAGTGCAGCGGGATTTGTGACTCTCCCTGTTCAGACTGCGTGAGCGGAGCATTAGGATAGGATAGCGGCATGTGGATGAGAATTGTTTGTTACCATTCTTTCCCCGCTGGGGTATTGGACGTTGCCTTGTAATGGGTCATTCATGGACATCTTTTACTCTTGAATTCAGTATATACCCGTGTATATAATGTTTCCCTTTTTCAATCGACCGCACAGATTAGACACGGGGAAAGGCCAGGTCAGCGATCACACGGTTGAAAAACAGGTAATACAGTGCAGGTTTGAGATACAGTGATGATGGGTGGTATGATTTATGCCAGATAATTGTAGGATTTACGATCCTCGCATCGCTCCAGATACTCTCGCTGCATGAAGGATTAGTCACCTACGACAGGCTACAAGAAGGAAACTAATCCTCACCTCGATTAAACCTTCAATCCGCTTCTTGATATCCAAAGGATTGGGTTGGAATCGGCCAGCCAGAAGAGGCGTCACCTCGTTGACAAGTTCATTGTGCGTCATGTGTTTACGCAATTTCATCACTCGTACGATACACGCCTTGAAAGCATATTAGTACAGAAGATCAGCCAATGTTATGCGCATACCTCAGTCTGATGACGTCGCTCTTCATCAATCCGATCCCGCGTTTCTTTCCTCTCGCTCGAGGTTTCTACCTTCGAAGAGACGGTGCTGATTTTGATCTTTTGAAGTTGACACGTAAAATCCGAATTGAAACAGAAAGAGTCGGACGGGTCAACATCACGACCTGGTGGGTGTTTCTTCAAGATCTTGAACTTGGCACAAGCCAAAGATTGCAAGTGACGCTTGAGATCAGCATGGTCTATTGACGTCAATTCTTGAATTTCCTATGGGAGGTCCATGATCTGAGTTCAGAAGATAAGATGAGATTCATACCTTGTAAGAGAGAAAATCATCGTCTTTCACGTCTTCAAAGAGAAGCAGGATGACCAGAGCAAATGTCGAAACGTTGAGGTCATGTTTCCGTTGCTTGAACTTGACCCGTACATCGGCATTTCCGAGGGAGTACTGCCATGTCAACCGTCTGCCAGAATGCCGCGACAGATAAAATTGCTCGAACTGTTTGCACGTTTTGTTCATTTGTGGAGGTATCGTGCAAGGCGAACTGGAATGGGTCATTGGCCAAAACGTTGCGGTCATCACAATAACAGATAATTCGATGCAGGGACCCTGAGGATAAAATGAGATCAAGAGGCTGCCAAAACATCACAATGTTACGTACCGAAATTCCGGGTTTCTGTAGATAATTCTTGAATTCGTTCATAGTGTCAGCCGACACCTTCATGTCGTTGAACATGCCCTCAAGTTTCTGCGTGAACTGATAACCGCATTCAACTTTGAGTTTGGCTAGCATCCCGCGTTCGGCATCATCCGAGACGGACCGTTTGAGAAGGAGACGTTTGGCAAGATGACCCTTGTAATATCTCTCAAAGACATCTTTCTCGCCAAGGAATCGGAACACAGTGATGGTCTTATCCAGGACTAGATCCACCTCTGTATCGGTTTTCTGGCAAGAAATTCAGCCATCGTCAATAGTAAGAGGAGTTGCATTACCCCTTTTAGCCCCCTCCTTAGATGATCGTCTATGAAGAGCGAAATAAACTCCGAGCACCTGCTGTTAACATTGACGAACGATCCAAATGCCTGAATCCAGGAATCAGTGGATATAGAAATTGAATCTAAATGACGTTACCTCATCCAGTGCGCTCTCAAGATCCCTGTCACTGCCGAATGCACGCTTCCATACAATATCAAACTTGTCTTTAAGATCAAGCACATCCTGAACCCATTTGAGAGCTAGGCCCAATGTCTGAACTGAAGCGTTGGGCTTGGATTTCCCTTTCCCCCTCGCGTTAGCATTATCTTCTTGGGCGTCGTCGGGTTCATCCCAATCAGCGCTCAATGAAGACTGATTGATATCACGGCCACGTCTAGAAACAGAGTCCTTGAGAGCACGTTTCAAACAAGTCATTCCCGTAGGGACCATCGAGTATAACTGGTACAGCCTTGCTATATCTTCTATCTTGTCTGTGTCGATCATGACATCCAAACCGGAGTTCTCCATGGATATGACATGGTCAAGATGTGCTGTCAAGAGACAGTCTTGAAGTATTTGGCGCAAGGGTAAAGCGGTTTGTGACGACAGATAGTGATGCGCGCGGGACTCCTCTGCCCGAAAGGCACTTTCTACCTTGAGGAAGTTGAGCAACAGCATTAATGTGATAAGAGAACGAAACATACGCGACGCAAATACTCGGGAGCATCACATGAAACAAGCAACCTTTTCCCCTCAGCCTCATAGAACAGACGGCTCTCCTTCAGAATGTCAGGCTCGAGATCATCCTTGTATACGGTGGGGCCACCCGCAGAAGCATGCAAAGTGAGGAAGACATCGACACAGCCCTTGACGGCAGAACGATTGATAGTGTATCCCTCGCGCTCGAATTCGATTTGTATCAATATCGCTGTTACGACATGCTCTTTTATCGGTGGGCGGAAGATATGTTCTAAGAACAATGCGAGACCGGTTTCCCAAGTTTCTGGTACCTCTGCGGATTTGGTATACACGCGATCCTGCGATGTCTGTGAAGCAATGATCAATGCTAACCGTGATGATGGCGTACCATATACTTCAGAATCTGCCCCAATTTTGACATATTGCTTAGATGGTCATCCCATATGCTCTTCAATGCTTTTAAGAGCATTTCCGCCTCATTACTTTTCTGCAGCGGTTCCTGACTCGCGCCGGAAGGAAAGACTGGCACAACCTGCTCTCTTGAAAGAGATTCTAGGTTCTCTGATATGAGAGACTTGACACCTTTGTATAACATTTCTCCCTGCCGATATAGAACCATATTGTACGCGAAACGGTGGTTCTCCTCGAACGAAAGGTTGGAGGCGTTGTGGTTCTGAATTTCCTTGATGTTCTTAGACAATTCTGACCATGTCTGTTGTGCAGAAAACTCTGGGCCATGCTGAGAAAGAATCAGCCGAGTTGTATCATGAATTGATGGATGAATATACCCTACGTGGCGCTACCTTTGAGGGGAGAGAATAGCTTAGATTGTTTTTCGACCACTGTAGGCAAAGGGACACGTACAATCCTGACTCTTCCTCGCCGTGCTGCAAGCTGTCAATACATAGGATGCCAGATATCACTGAAGACGTACGTATCGACATGGCAGAAAACAAGAGTGGCTTCACAGCAATGCTCAGCAACTACCAGTGATGACCATGCGTGAAGGCTCAAGTTACCAAATTCGGTACCGATCGATATACAGATACGTACCCGAAGTGACGCAACGATATCGGTCACTTCGAACCAGCGAAGGACTTCCTCGAAATCTTAGTTTCGAACTACGGCGATTTTTCCTAGGGACATAATGTTTAATGCGCATGCAAACAGTACATATGTAAAGCATGAATATGAATAATGGCACAATACGTGTGGCAGCTTTGTATCGATAACATAATAGGAGGCAGTGCAAGACGGATTAATGGAAAGTAAAGGAAAGAGTAGGGCAGTAAGAATAAAGATCTAACCAAGTGCTATGAGTTCGAACGTGACGAACGAACAAACTCCGTAAAGTATTTTCGGAAACCTTTTGCATCAAGATCTCGCAATTTCGTAGTGAAGTCAAGAGCCGTCTCTGATGGCCAATTTTGTGAAGGGAAGAAGACGGTCAAGAGGTAATCGTAAGCCTCTGATCCTCGTGTTCTAGCAACAGTGTGCAGGAAGTTGGCAACTTCTTGCAAGACCTAGTGACAAAATTGAAAACTGTGTACCGAGAAGAGAATCCACGAAGACGCACCAACGTAACTTGACCATCCTTTACGTTCAAGTCTGGTGCAGCAGGTACGCGGAAGGCAGTCGGGATAAGTCTTTCATACACGAATCTTTCGAATCCCGGCAAGGATTCTGCGGGTTCATTGCTAACCGTAGTTGTCTGAGGAGGGGCGGCCCAGATCGTCACGCAACGACTTAAAAAATTAAAAGTAGACTTTTGGCTAGGAGGGTCCGACGCATCTTCAGCAATACCAATCATGGATTGCATCAATGGTTCAAACGTAGGATTATTCCCTGAAAAGGCCAGTAATGAGCAAGAGTAACATCTCTTATTTCATCATGCACTTACGTTCTGAAATGAGTGCTCTCTGCAGCTTCGACGAGACGACACTATTCAGTAGTGCCAGATATGCCTTTTTAGTTTCCAGGTGTGCTCGCTGATCATCCGGATCACTTATGGGCTGTCTCAATATATTACCAATGTGTCCACTGAGCGGGCCGATGAGCTCATCGAGTACAGCAAACATATCATTCTGAAGGAAGGTTTATACGTGAGGAACAGAGATATCGCAAAGCAAAGAGACGACGAACTTGAAGCTTGTAAATCAACAGGCCGATGAAGTTCACGAAATCAACCAGTTCTGTTGGTTGGAAATGGACGAGTAGATTGCTCATGAGAGCAGGGATGTAGTGCGTCACACTAGGTCCAGCAGCCGCTAAAATCCGAGCGAAAGCGAAGCGCGTCTGTTCAACGGTTGAGTGAATACTTTAAAACGACATATAAACTACCAACCGCATCGCGAACAATTCTAAAAACGTTCATATTTTCCAGGCATACAAGTATGGCCTGCGCCACTTGTGCGAAAACATCCAATGATGGTAAAACATACCCGGGAGGGGTTGGCGAGGGATAGTCAGGATATCCTTTCGCAATAGTACCAAGGGCCATGATGATATGATGCACAGTGACGATAGGCCCTACGTCCTGAGTCCCCTTGCAAGCCTGAAGACTCTCCGATAAGTTATCCATTAGCGGCTTTACGAAGGACAACAAATGTGCCGCAGGCTGATCTGAACTCTTGGCAGATAACGAGCAAAGGGTTCCGACAGTCTCATAGAGAAAGAGTTGAGAATCGAACGCAGGATCTCTTGCTGCATCAGTCAAAAGATCTGTTTCCACATCATCAGGTTCTGGAATGTGGATCTGTATAGGAAGCAGGTCCCGGATGCTTTGAGTGAGTGTGACACAGATGTCTGGTGGTATGTCGTTTTTGCTGTCTTTGATGAATCGGGAGAATAGGTAGAAGAGACGTGATCGAAATGTTTGATTGGAATTATGTAGACCCCTGAATAGCGATTAAAAAAGGCTTAGAAGGTGTTGCTCAGACCCACCGTGTATCGACCATAGCCTCAAGGGTTGGCATAATGCACTCCTTGCGCACTTTGAAGAAGTCTGTATAGCGAGTTACTGTCTCGAAGAATTGTAGAGCTACTGTTCGATGCGGATAACCCGACAAGCCCGATTGTACCAGAGCCAATAATAGCTCCCCATGAGTGGTCAGGGCATATTCCGAGTAGTTTGTACCTTTCCTTTTCTCCTTGTCTATGACAGAGGGAGTATGACAGAAAGCGGCACGACCTTTCCCTCCACCTGTATTACAGCTATTCAGCGTTGTCGGTCATTGTGATTCAAAGGGGCTCACTTTTGTTGACCTCCCCAAAGATGTATACCATGTAGACGCCCAGTTCGGCTTCGTACCACTCCATAGGCACGCCATTTTGATAAGCCGACATCGTGTTCATCGCCAAAGTGCGCACTGCGTCAGTAACCAGGTCCTGATCGATGATTAACACGGAGTCCATGAAATTGCGTAGCTCCTAGTTTTTTGTCAATGACAGTTATGATGATTAGCAAAATGTATACCCTGCGAAGTTTCTCAAATTCGGCATTGTCATCTTCATCCAAATCATCAGGATCGGCTTCAGAATCCCACTTCATCTTTGCCAATATGACTTGTAGGAGGGACGAAAGGAAGGATCGTTTTGATTCATCGATAGGATCTGAAGAAACCTTTCGACTGCGCTTGTACTATAACAGAATCATCAATGATTTTGTAGAATAGCAAGAGATGCGTTCTTACATTGGCAAGGATAGCCTGAAGGAGAGGAAATATGGTGGAGGACGTATCGTCATATTCATCCACCATAAATCGAAGCAGCACAGGTAGACATTGAGTTAGATAGCCGGTAGCCTCAGAACGCACTTGCCCGTTGGGACAATCCTATTGATGACGATGAAAGCCGGCCAATTGAAATAAATTGGAATTGTACACACCTCTAATTTTGTCAATTCTAAGCCAAACACATTGAATAGCTTTCCTAAAGACTCCCGGTACGATTCTTCTCCCTCATCAGTTTCCGACCCTCTTTCTAGTTGCTGCTGCCGAGTCTTAGCTTCGAGAGCATCTATGACCTGCCCCAAAGAGAGGACTTTAATTAGTTGAAGCTTGTCACCAGGTTCTTTAAGGCCTTTAGCGACGATGCGTAGTAATGCCACACAAGTGGCTAGTCGGATAGGTAGCGAAGGATCGGCTAATAATGTGAAGAGAAGGGGCACAGTAGTTGGTGTAATTGTCAGATTAATATCGATCCACCCTGCGTATGCAAAGAATCAGATCGTAAAAAGTGAAAGTATAGATTGTCACGCACCCACATAGGATCCGAATGTTCTGATACCCCAGTCTACAACTTCAATAACCTCATCTAGCTCCCGATTTGCAGAAGAACCTTGATCCTTGCGCATGTTCGCCATCCTCTCCGACCCTTCGGCCACGATGGTCAAGACTGCTTCATTGATTCTCACCGCGTCCCTCTCCCTTACAGCATCTCTGACGCGACTGTCTCGCGTTGCTCGTATGGTAGTGTATTGCCGGGCAGCTTTGATCATCTGATCTGCAACCTCGCCCGAGATTTCTAGTACGATATGAAAGAAGAGGAGTGAGATATGTCGATTATAGGATGATGATTCCGAGGATCGTATAAGAGTGAATATGTCGGCAAAAAAGGTTGGCCATTGTTCCATATAAGTGCAGAGAAAGAATAATGTCAAAGTATGCGAAAACTTGTTGCGAAGGACTGGCATAAAATTTAGCAAAACAAGAGTACAAGAAAACTGTTGACGCACATGAAGCACTGGATTCCGACGATCCATAGACATACTCGGATTGGATGTACGATACCAGAGTTTGTTGCAGTGTCTGGAATGTTTCCTGATCCAGGGGTTCAAACCTGGGGGGGGAAGCCATGAGTCAATCAGCCACACAGCGGCCAACACAGCAAATGAAAATCCTCCAGAACACTAGAACACTTTTCAGAGCATGCGCCCTCTCGCGCACTGAAGTTTGTGGCATTGGCGATTTACGAGAAGAGAAGACCACCGAAGAAATGCAGATGCCCTTACTCACCGACTCTCCAAGAACGCATCCAACACACGCAAAGCAAAGAAACGAGCTTGTGGTGGGTATTTTCGAACCCCTTCAGAAGTGGCGTCGACGAATAGAGATAGTGCAATTCTCCATGTTTCTGTGGCGTTTTGTTCTATGGTGGAAAGATAGGCCAAAGCCTCTGGATGCAACGGGGTTTGCGCAGGATCAGATGCAACTGTAATTGCTTGCACGACCCTGTCGATTTCTTGCTCCATGTCCAAAATAAGATAGTGAGGACAATAATTGAGCGCTGAGCCTTGAGACACGCAAAAAACCGTTCAGCAGAAGGAAGAGGAATAGGGATACAGCAGAATCAGAACACAGAAATGGATCTTCAAAAGATCGATTTCAATTGGGACAAAATCATCACGTGCGACTTGAAATCTGAGATCTCCGGATTCCTTGTATGAGTCACTCGCTATCGTTTGTGGTTCTCACACGACCAGCTCCATCGCGACCCTGCGAGACGCGACGGCAGCAGGACTTTGTTTTCAGAATATAAGTAAGAAGGTCATCCCCATGACAGATGTCTCGATGAAAATATCTTTAGCAACGCGATCACGTTCTCACAGCTTAGCCCATGTCCAAGTTGTCTAAGCTACTTTCAGAGTCTGGACGGAGTTGTTGAAAGTTGTCAATGGTTTCAAAATGAACAGGTATATCAATTTTGATGTCGTTGTAAACGTGGTTGTAACTCCGGGTCCGCAAGCCTACTTCTTTGCTATATTGTACCGAGATACAGCATACCCCTACCGTGTTTCTCTGCCAAGACTTGGTCCAGTCATTGGTCCGACGAGTCTACTTAACGCGTACAGTCCTGCTGGTTGAGTTAAGAAGACAATGTACGGTAAAGGTGGCTGTGCCGGGGGTGCGGTCCGCTAAGCTTGCGGATCCGAACTTGGCGCGCAGGTGTTAGCTTTGAGTGGACTGTCAGGATGCAGCCGGAGAGGGACGGATGACACTCACAAGTAGAGAATATATAACTCTCCAGTATGGAGGCCGAGACAAACTCGTCCTGTACTTTCCTCGAAGGCCAAGGATTGACATGCAAAGACCTCAAACGGCAAAACTAGATTCGAAGGAAGCAGCTTTTCAACGATGATTGGCCCTTTTTGTTCCGGAGAGAAGGTGCCTTTCATTAGTGTGAACACGTCGGTGTCCCAACGACGTTCCAACCACACTGCTCGTCGGCCGCTGGATCCGATGCAGACAATGTCAGACACTGCACTAGCTGGTGTGTGGAATACATGCACAGGCATGGCGCCATGCGATCTGGGACACATCGCACCCTTTTCTGAAGGAAAGGAGAATACCGATGCGGTTCCTGGACGATGTAATGATCCCGCGGAAGCATTGAAAGATAAGGCTGTCATGCACGGAAAATTCTGGCTCAGATATCCGTCTGAAAGTGTATAGTCTGAATCCGCTGGAACATCATCTGTTTCGTATTCTGCGGTATATTGACTGAACGTGTCCAGATCATTCGTGGGACTGCTGCCTTGGTAAAGACCAGATAGTCTGGCTATCACCGGAGATAAATCATAGATACGAACGACGAGCCGTTCGTGAAGTTTCATCCCGGCGATCACCATGTGGCGCGGGAAGAGCCTGAAGTGAACATGGCTGAAATGCTTTTTAAAAATTAATTTCGCAGGGAAGCGTGGAATGAGAGGTACTATACCTCTGGAAGTTTAGGACTGATTGATATCTTGGTCCCGGTTTTGATGCTGAGAACAATGAAACGGTATGTCGGCGGATTGAATATGTTCTCGAAGTAAGCTATCGCAACAACCACGATGTCCCCGTGTATCTGGACTTCGCCAGGGGTCCCTTCAGATTTGGCCTGCGAAATCTGACTCACAAGTTGGGGACAATGGGTCATCGAATGCTCGCTATCCGCATCACTCTCGAGCGCGATGGAATATACTTTGACCTTGCTGTTTTCTTGATAAGTAGAATACAGATGAAAGCGATCAACGCCTCACGTCGTTCGAGTACCATCCATGAGGACGGCAACAATTGCATCGCGCCCATCATTCTGCAAGGATGCAGCGAATGTCGTGGCGGACGGCACGTCCATCGACAGATACCGCCGTTCCTTGCCTGGTACACCAATATACCAAACAGAGAGGCACAATGCGCTTGTGGGAGCACGAGACAAGGTTATTAACCATTGGGATCCCAGAAATTGGATTCGGAAGACGATACCACCGTGCATGATGCGGCACATCTTCCTAAGTCGCGAAGCATGTCTGCGCCAGTTGCGCTCAAGACGTAAACTTCGCACCCAAGCTCGATGGAGTTCTGGGCCGGAAATTAATTTTATGTCCTTGCCTGGAGGAACGTCCAGAGGGAGATCGACTTTGATTTGGTGCCAAACATAATCCGTGGAGCCCAATGCATGGAGGACACGACATGTCTGCGTGTCATGATCATTGAATATAATGACAAATCTTCGCAATACCAAGAAGGAGAACTACGTACCTGGATTAAAGAGAGCAGATCCTCGACAGGAAGTCGAGCGAAAATTGCTAATAAGACATCTTCCGGGAGCGTAAGAAAGAAGGAGGACATGAAAGTCGTGAGGAAAGAGTAGTTGGCAGACAAGATTAAAAGTTATCTGATAAGATTGAAATCTGATTCTTATGTCATTACTAGCGCCGAAACTGCCGAAGGTTACTCATTCGGCTCTCCCGTTGCCCTTTCAGCTTCCCTACTCCTGACCACCATGAACGATACATCTCCTAGCAGCGACGCTACTTACGATATGTCAGATTATCCTCAATCGCCTGGACTGTCTGAGGACAGTCTTTCTGACTCTGACTGGCTCGACATCGCCAGCAATCGCGAATCCGATGACAATGAGTCGGTATCGTCGCGGGACAGTGATCACAATGAGGTAGTGATACCTCTCTCCCGACGCTCCTCCATGAGCATTGGCAGCTCTAGAGATGGTGAAGTAGATGCTTGGGAAGGCTTTGTTGATGATAGCTCTGACGAAGGTCATTCTAACGAATTCGAGTCGACAGGAGCAGTGGCAGACGGCCTATTCATGGGACCTCTCCTCGATTTAGAGGGAGAAGAGCAGCGTGTCAGAGAGGCTTTGGATCAAAGCATGATAAGCACCTTGGGTGCCTCCCGAAGCAGCTCACATCCCTCTACTGTTCATAGCTCACTCCGAGACCTCAAGTTGTCTTTCCCCGATCCTTTGACCAGCTCTCATGAACAATTGAGCGGTTCATACGACAATGTCTCTTCGTCGAACCACGAATTACCCTCCCTGGAGGGTGAAGAAGCTATCACGGAAGTCACCGTGAATGACTCGTCGCCTGTCACGGATCCGGGCCTGTTACCCACACCCGAGAGTCCTACAGACACCCGAGATATTGACTTCGGTGATGTGGAATACGACATATTTTTGTATGGAACTTCATCCTCTGTCAAGTGGACCGTAGTCCATGACTTGCTGCGAAAGGCTTCTCTTGGAGCAGGCATCCGTCTCGCTTCCATTGAACATATGGCCTTGGGCACAGCGCAATTGCTTCATTTCTCTATCGCGGACTCCACAGATATTTTCAAGTCAGTCGCGGTCTACGACAGAACCGGTCAAGATAGCGTGCGTATCTTTCCTCTCTTTTCTTGACACTAACATCAATGTATCGTAGCCGAGTTCGGAGATTTCTTCGAACCGGCCTTCCCTTGGAATTATATATCTTCCTTGCACACCCTTCTCTTTTCTTCCTGTGCATACTTTTCATCTTCCCGTTGCTGCACCTCTTCCGGGAGAAGACGGGGTCGACCTGGATGCTCTTGACCGCGCAGAATCTGCATGGTCTGAACTACGTATTCCAGCCGAGAAGGTTCTACACGTGCAGAAGGGCTTACGCTCGCCTGTCCTTTGCATGGAAGAAATTTCACGCCTTCACGCCGTTGATGTCTATAATGGCATAAGACAGATCACTGCCAAGAAGCGTCCAGGCAAAGGACTATCCGAACACTTTACCTCCGTTCACGCAGTCACGTTGTATGTCAGTCTACCCTAATGTTATCTAGGTTCTAATTTCCGTCTCTAGTTTCGCCCTTTTGTCCTTGATAGTCGGATTCACTGTTAATACCGCGTTAAGCTCATCTGTGACGACTCCAACCCCAACCGCTAGAACACACATTCCGACGCCCTTCTGGAATGTGTTTACCAATCAATCCTCCTCGCTCTCACTGCGTTCTTCCACAAGCATTGCAGTTGTTCCTCAGTCTGCGTCACTGTCTCTGTACAATCGCGGTTCCACTGCTATTTCAGCGAGCAGCAGTCCATCTGCAGGACGGGTTGCTCAGACCGCCGATTCTACCCCAGCTAATAGCCCCAAGGACCCATCTGATGATTGCGATTGCAAGCCCCTCAGCTGGTCCGAGAGAATGGGATTATCAAAGGATGTTGTTATCCGTTCGCCAGCGCCCGTCGCGCGTCCCATCGTGGCGCCCAAGGAACTGTCCAAGTCTGCGGAGTCATTTACCTCACTCAGCATCCGCGCCGTGGATTCACTTTCGCACATCTTGGACTCTACTATGAGGGCACTGATCGAGGTTGTCCAACATGATTTGAAAGAGTTGATGGAAGCGATTGATGAGCTTTCCCGAGCGATCAGACGGCAAACGGATACTATCTTTTATAAATCCAGATCAACATCCCAAGTTGTTCGGGAGGCCGTTAAACACCGCCATGAGAGAGCGAAAGATAAAGCTAAGGAATTGAAGGAGATCGGGGGTCAATTGATATCGTATGCAGGGAACTCACTGATAGGACGGACGCGAGTCGCGCGACAGAAAGCTCATCAGTTGAAGGAGAACATGTGGACTTCGGAGACGTGGAGGATGTACCAGAAGGCCCATGGTCATTGGAAATCGACCTTGACGCAAGGTACAGAGGCACAGGAGAAGGAGGAAGGTAGGAGAACGTTGTTTGGACGTTCCTGATCTGTGGTTCCTTGCTTTCATTTACATACACCTACGGTAAGAAATATTCTAGCATATGTATATCACCAACACAATATATGAGTATGGCTATGCTCCAATCTGACTGGCGATGAGCGGCCTTCGTTCAGAATACCTGGCAGTGTTCTGGATTGTGGGCCATCATTGATGATGAGCGGGAAATCTAATGACGAATTAAATAATTGACGGATGGAATGGAGGTATATACTGGTGATTGATGCGGGGCGGTGTTTTAGCAGTGCAGGGTTGGTGTAAATTCAGTCCTATCACGTTGTATGAATTTGTGCGCAGCCTTTCTCGTCGCGGCTCCGGTCTTAGCCTCCGTGATTATGACAGACAGGCGTCAGTGGGCGCTTCTGATGAGAGCACCTACAAAAGGCAGCTTTCTCTCCTTCCTTCTTCTCCTTGCCCTTCCCTTTATTCATCCCTGTATCATCGGCCCTTACTGAATCAAACAATGCTGGGCTCTATTGAAGAAGCGATTAGGAAGCTCGAGAGCTATGTCGAGGATCCTTTGGTCAAGCCTTCTGACCTCGTGAGGGTTTTCTTGTTGTCGCCATTGGCTGTATTCACAACCACAATAGAAAGCATATCTCGATGCAGCCGTCCATACCGAGAGTCTCAATGACCGGTATCTTCTGGTATGGCAATGGTTCCACACTGTTTCAATGCTTTGACACCGGTCAATTGTGTAGCTCGAGAAGCTCATCGTGTTGATGTCGCGTCTGAGCGAGTCTGAAGGATCGACACTTCAACACCTTTCGGGGACGATACAGGATTTCCTAATTGATACCTGTGAGGATACCTGGTATTATCGAACACGTTTTCTTGTCCTCATACCAATATTACAGTGTACAAAGACCTGCCTCATCCACCCAGCAGCTATGTTGGCGGCACTGCGACGCACCTTTCAGCACCTACTGAAATTATCGCCAACCCAATTTATGCTGCTCGATCCGCGGATGGTTCCAACTACAACATCCTCTTCCCTGCAATGGGAAAGGCTGGAGTACCCTACGCTCGTTCCGTCCCAGCATTGCGCAGTATCCCCGCTTCCAGCCTTCCAGACCCCGATCTTGTATTCGACACATTATTGCGACGTGATGAATTCAAGGAACATCCCGGCGGCATCTCCAGTTTATTTTTCGCCTTTGCCGACCTCGTGATCCATAGCTGTTTCAACACAGACTCCAATGACTGGAATATCAATAAATCGAGTAGCTATCTCGATCTTAGCATTCTTTATGGATCCTCGGAGGCAGAAGTCGACAAAGTCCGAAGGAAAGACGGGACAGGAAGACTGTGGGATGATGTGTTTGCCGACAGCAGGTTGCTCTTGATGCCGGCGGCCTCCTGCGCCCTTCTGGTTTTGTTATGTCGAAACCATAACGTTTGTTTGCGTTCTTCAAAAAATTGTTTCGCTCTGACACTTGCGTGTAGTATATTGCCGAAAAAATTCTTGCCATTAACGAGCATGGAAAGTACACCCAAACCTTCACAGACGAAGCTAGCCGAATTGCTCAGGACGATGAAATCTTCGCTCGCACCCGTCTTGTCAACTGTGGCTACTTCATGCAAATAATCCTTGGCGGTAAGTCGCTACTGTATGTAAGCATTGTTGAAGCTAATCCGGCGCTCTCTAGATTACGTAGGTGCTATCCTTGGACTAGTTCGGGATGGACATTCCTGGCGTCTGGATCCTCTCAAGGTACAGAAACTTGCATCAACTTTAGCTTGATCTCCATTGAGCGTGTACAGGAAATTCGCCGATCCGACCATACTTTCTCGCCGCGAGGAGAAGGCAATGTTGTATCGGTTGAATTCAACCTTCTCTACCGATGGCACGCTACTCTCTCTCAGAATGACACCCAATGGTTACAGAACACATTCCGTCAGTTGTTCAAGAGTCAAGGGACGGCAGAGGTGACGTTATTTACCTTCACCTGACTGACGGTTTTAGTTAATGTCTACTTTGGCAGGTTACTACCCAGGAGTTCCATGCGATAGTCGGGCAGGCTTTGAAGCCCCCTGCGGACATCAGACAATGGACATTCCATGAGTAACCGTCCATCTCTCGGTGAACGATTCTTTAAAACCTGACATTTGTCCTAGTCTCAAACGGGGGAACGATGGGCGATTCAAGGACGAAGATCTTGCTAAGCTTCTTCAGGATGCAACATCGAACCGTGCCGGTGCCTTCAAAGCCCGCGGTATTCCCGAAGCGTTGAGAGTAGTCGAGGTACTAGGAATTAACCAAGCGCGTAGCTGGGGAACCTGTTCGGTGAATAGAGCTTCCTCTGATGTTGTCGATTCTGTCTAATTTGTCCCCAGCTGAATGAATTCAGGAAGTTCATAGGACTCAAACGTGAGAGCGACCTTGGATTGTAAGACTTCAAAGGAATACTGACTGATATCCTCTAGCATACACCAGCTTTACGGAATGGAACCCTGATAAAGATATTGCTGTACGTATCGCATTCAGTCACAGCCGCCAGAAGGCATTGATGTGTTTCTAGGATGCAGCTGCATCTCTATACGGAGATATCGAAAACCTCGAGCTACACGTGCGTCTCACTGCAGGCTTCTATTTGATTCAAGCTTAACGCCAGATTCAGGTCGGTCTTCAAGCAGAGCAAACTAAAGAACCAGGGCCAGGCGCCGGATTGTGCCCTGGATACACAATCTCGCGAGCCATCCTTGCAGATGCGGTATGTCTCACTCGTGGTGACCGTTTCCTGACCGTCGACTTCACCCGTGGGTCACTTTCGCTTATATCTACTCTGCTTACAAACTAACGCATACCTCTTAGCATTCAACCTCACTGCATTCGGCTACCAAGACTGCCAATTCGATAAGGAAGACGGTTCTTATGGCGGTCTTCTCACCAAACTCCTCTTCCGCACCTTACCTAACCATTATACACCTCGTTCTGTTTATGCACACTTTCCCTTCCTGGACCCGACGTACATGAAGGGGACCAAAAGTATTGCGCCTCAGGTCCTAGCAAAGTATGACTGGAACCGTCCTGCAACGACGGTGACGGTAGCAGTGAATGCTTATGATGACGTAAAGACGGTTCTCGGGATCCCGAACTTTGAAAGTGAGAAGCGCTTGCAGGAGTTGATGATCGGGCATGCACCGAACAGATCTTTGGTGTGCAACTTCACTTCCTACTACCGTCGAACCTATCTCATTATACATCCAGATCTCAAAATATATCACTGCAGATGGATGGACGTCATACTTCGCATTGACCACCGAGAATCTCATTAAAAAGAAGAGCTTCGGTCAAAAGCAAAAGAACATCGACATTGTGCGAGATGTGATCAATGTTCTTCCAATCAAGTGGATCTGCCAAGAAATTGTTCGTGTCCTTCAGTTTCCTCTGGTTTGAATGTCGACTGACTCGAGAATAGGCGGGCTTGCCACTCGCGTCTACTAGCTCTGAGGACACCTTCACCGCGTCACAGTACTACGATATGTTTGCTACCGTTGCCCAGTGAGTATTTCTGTATTTCTGCCCCCTGATTTATCTCATCCGCTACGATTTAGATACCTCTACGTCAACTTTGATCCTTCGAACGACTGGCACCTTCGTGAAAGTTCAGCGACTACTTACAAACGCTTCTTCGACAAGGTTAAAGACAACCTCCACGCATTTTCTTCATGGTTCGCGTCTTCCTCTCGCACTGGACCTGACCCCGAAAACCGCTCTAAGACCTTCCTAAAAAACGTGTACAAAGCTGAGCACAACCGCACAGACGGCACCCCTGGACACAGCGCGTCCGCTCTAGCTGCCTCCCTATTCTGCGAGCTCGTGCCTACAGCGGCCCACTTTTCTCAGGCAATCGCACATGTGGTTAACTACTACCTTGACGTGGACAGACAGCTACAAAAAGAAGATTTAGTCAAAAATGCTGCGCTGAAGAACAAAGTTGGAGATGCCAAGGTCATGCAATATGTCCGCGAAGCACTGGGTAAGTTTCAAGCCCTTCATTTTTACAACGGTCATAGCTGAACTCGATTTCTTAGGCGCTGACCCACCGTTGGCCCTGACAAGCCGCCTCACGCAACGCAACCTGCTGCTCAGTAGCAATGCCAGCGTCAACTCCGGCACCAAGGTGTATGCGAGCATCATTGACGCGAACAAAACTCGAACAGCTGGTGCTCATCCTGTTCTGGGACTTGCGGACTATGGGTGAGTTGTATCATCAGCGACCTCACGCGCCTGCTGAATATCCGTCTCTACAGCCTTCTTTCAGCACCATTCTTTGATGCAGTACGTTGCACTCAACCGCCTGTTAGAATCCGTCTAATAATGCATGTCTTCAGGTGGCGCCAAGAATCCTGTATGAGATTCTTTCGCTTCCCGGCATTACTCTTAAGAAGGGATTCAAACGGCATGTGTTCATGCTCTGCGCCATTTATTGTTTCTTACGTTCCTATTAGATTCACCGAAATACACCAAGGTTGCACAACTCAGATGTATTTGAGTGAGGATGGTAAGGTCATTCCTTGGCCGGATTCTTTGACTGTCCAGGTTCGTGTCATTGTTTTTTTTTACCCTCAACTTCCCTCACAATTTCTTCAGTTTTCTGCTTAAATCACATGTCGGAACTGGAAGGACTTAGTAGTCTCCTCCAAATTATTGGAGGAAAGTAAAGCTAGTAGTTACTAAAGTGGAAATAGTCGTTGTATGTAATTTGAATTTCTTGTACGATTATCGTGAATCATGCGTCATTGTGTGGATGTGCGTGCAAGAGCCTCTCGTTTCCTGATCATGGTGATCAAATAACATGTGATAAAAGGGCTTCTGGCCCTAGAATTCTCAAGCTTACCCATTTCTTGGGGTTAGAGTGGTTCTCGACTACTTCCACGATATGCTTGCCTCTCAGCACCAGATTCGACAGCTGAGGCTGGTGATACCTGGAGTTCTTATCACCTATTTCTTTGGAACGTGGAAGGAAATTTGGGAAATCCAGCAGCAAGAGCAGACTTGGGGCAGGCGCGTGAAGTTCACGGTGAGGTAATTAATGTTTTAATGCTGACGACGAGTCTCTAGGACGGCGGCTTTGAGTAGCCTCTTCCTGGGCCTCACGACTATCGGACTATTCCTCTATGTTATGTTGACTCCCTGGCGGAAGGGAGAAGAGCCAAACGTGCGTGGCCGCTGCGTCGAGGACGTTTCCTTTGGCTGACGGAGCTCCTAGTTTCGCTCTTGGAGGGAATCGGGACTTCTGTCAACCGTAATACCTGTATGTGACAGCTTGCACTGTGTTGGGCGCTCATTCAGCCATCCCTAGCTGTTGACATCCTCAATTGTTGGAGGCTGGTTACTCCTAGTAGTGACCCTGGGAGAATGGTCAGGTCTAGGATACCTGAAAGCTATTGTTGCTGGTGCGTATGGTTTCATTTTATGCTGTCCTATGAATTTAATGTTCTTGGTCTTTTGTAGCTTCCGGCGTTTATATGCTTACTTTTGGAGTTCTTGGACTGATACCGGCGCCAAAGGTCCCGAGAAAATGAAAGCGGCGGTGTAGCATATTTGTAGAGATTAATGGACAGCCTACAAGAATGTACTGTATACCTTGTATGTGGATTATTGTTGGAGAGACGCAAATCTAGACAGCGGCACAGCATCAGCCATCCGTAAGCCGGGAGTCAGTATAACCGACCGCTCACCTTCTCACCGCCATCGTCAACCCTATCCTCTTGGTTCTTCTTCTGATATGTACAATGGCTATGGCACATCTGGCCCAGAAATCACTAACAATCCATTCGTAACCGATCCCACCAACTCAGAGCGTCGCTTTCCCGATATTTCAGGCGCAGACCCTTCCAACGGCCAGTTCACATCGTGGCTTCAGCCCGGTGTAAGCTCGTCATATCAGCAGCAGCAACCGACGGGCTTCCAGCAGCAGTCGCCGCAATATAATTCGGGATACAGTTCACCAGGAGGATATCTAAGCCCCGTCAGCCCTCAGCAAACCTCTGGTTTTGGTCAGCTATGGATGGGCCAGCCTGTGGCATCAGGCCCCCAAGGAAGCAGCTACGGATATTTGCAAGGACAAACGGCTCAATCACAACCGCAGGCATACAATCCAGCACAACAACAGCTCCAGAACAACCCCGGTTATATAGCACAGTTTGATCCTTATTCATCTCTCGGTCAAGGATGGGATGGCTCTACGACGAATCCCACTCCCACTCAGCAGCAGCAGCAGCCACCAACGCCGATAACGTCCAAATCACCTACAGGCTTTTCACACCCGCGGGAATACCTGCGGACGCACAAGGCTGAACTCGAGTCGTGGGACACATATGCCTGGAAGCAGTTGCTGGGCACGTTCGATGCAGTCAAGGATGCATGGGAGGCAAGGAAGAAGGAGCTGCAGGACAATATCGGACAGCTTCAGGTGCAGATGCAATATGGAGGCGGTGGATATCACCCTGCGCAGATACAGCAGGAAATTATGCGTCTTCAAGGGGTGAGTACAGTACATCTTCATTTATGTCTGTATATCAATGAATGACACATAACGACCACAGTTGGTAAAGGAAGCCGATTTTAACTTTGGTACGGTTCTAGTTCATTTTTCACTTCCCGCTGACTGACGTCGAATTGTATCACAGATTCCGTGGCCGCATCCTCGTTCCAGATGCACGAGGTGTTTCAGAATTATCGCCAGTCGGGTGACATGGCTAGTAAACGTCGTGTTCGGGAGGCTTGCAATGCGGCGCTCACATCTCTTCCGGATTGGCCGCCTCAGATATACTGATAGTGATACTGTGTGTCAGTCTTGCTGTAATATTAAGGCTTGTCATTCAGTTTTGTATATTGTACCCCACACCGTTCATTCCTCTCTACTACAATCCAGTGAAGGATCTTTGTAATATGCATACAATAATTGGATACGAGCAACAGGTGTTCTGCTTCTCTTCCGACCGGGGACTGGTAATCGACGAGGTTCTAGTGATGGACGCAAGAATTATGTATGACATGGGGAAAAAATAGGTGAACCTACTGCAGACAGATGATCACCTGCCTACAGTAAGAAGCCGTTTGATGATATCTATATCAGTTCTCAACCAATCACCGCAAACCTCCTGCTTTCTGTGTCTTGGTATCCTACTCCGAGTTCTACATTGACATTGCCTGCCTTACTTCTCAGTTATATTATCGGGCGTCGTGTGAACACCCTGGCTATCCTTGACCATGACATACTTCTTGGCTCTTATTGGCACCGATGGACATATGCGATTTCGCAGTGCTTTCATGGTACATATTCTCATTTTACATGTCTTTCGTGTCCTTTATTCACTATTTGTCAATGGTTTGGTTGAAAGTCCAAAGCTTATGGTGGCTTCAAAGGGCACTCGTTCAATGTCCACAGGATGCGAAGTATCAGATGCCGAAACGTTCAATGATTGTGGAGACGAAAAGTCCCGCTGTCCCAACGTTCTGGAGATATATATACTACCGAAGTAGTAAAGATCTCCGTCCTTTCCCATCTCGCCATGAGTACAAGCTCTACCCATTCAGAAGCTAACGGTTCACTCTTGAGTCCATCGCAGCTATCGTTCAGCAGCTCCAAGGTTTTCGATGTCAGTAGACTCTTCCCCGAGGAAAAACTTGGATGGAGGGGGTTTGTCTTTACACGACCATCAGATACGGTATGTTGATGTCATACCAGATATGTCGAGTGGGAGAAGTACCCCAACCGCAAAGCGGTCGCGTCGCACATACTTCAAGCTCATCAGTCCGAATTCACGCCGATTCCAGGTTTTTACGTCGATGCCACTGCTGAACCGTAGAACTGACATCCTTTATAGAATTTCAGTTTGTTCCCCTTCCCAAGACTAATCCCATCTTAATCGGACATCGCTGGAAGGAGTATCACGAACTCTTAGGTTTGAAGGGTATCGTAGACTTTAGCTGGGAGACGGTGCTCAAGGAGAAGCCTGACCTTATCCATCTATTGGATTTTCCGTACAACGGAGAGACTCGACGCGATCAACTGTTATCCGGAAAGATTACCGATAACAAGTGGCATTTGTGAGTGCTTTGGTCTTCGCGATCTTCCTCCAAATATAACGTATGGACCAGCATTCGAAACCATGGCGGCATTCCTGATATCGACGAAGACGCGTTCGAGTTGGAGATCGGTGGGCTCGTCAACAAACCCGTCAAACTAACCATGAAAGATATCAAGGATCCATCCAAATTTCCGTGAGTATGCGATCTTATAAATGTCCCTTCCTTCTGATCCGTCGTTCAGACAGACCGAAGTGACTGTAACACTGCAATGCAGTGGAACGGTAATCATACTTTAATTCATTTTTACCTTCGACAGAGTCTAACGTCGAATTCTAGCGCCGAATTGAACAAATTAATCAGTATCCGGGAGATGGAGACGAGCTCATTAACGCACCGTGGGGTAAGTTTCTGACTTTCTAGTTTGCTGTGTCTCTAACGACTTCTGGTATAGGTGAGGGTGCCATGTTAGTTTCCTATTCCACCCGTGCAGTCGCACTTTCTGACTGTTTTCCTTAGCGGGACTGCTGTATATCGCGGTGTGCCATTGAAGAAAGTTTTGAAAAAGGCCTGTGGTGGTGTCCTGCCCGAGTGTCAACACCTCGAATTTATCGGTGCTGATACATATTTCAAGTAGGTGCATCCCTTCTTATGATTGCATTACGTTCACCTTCCGATAGGAAGAACAATGTATTCAACTACGCAGTCTCTGTTCCTTGGAGAAAGGTCCGACAAAATGAGGAAGTGCTCTTAGCTTGGGAGATGAACGGCGAGCCGTTACCCAAGTCTCATGGTTACCCGCTTCGCCTTGTCGTCACTGGTTATATCGGCGCTAGGAGTTGCAAGTGGGTGTACAGGATCAACGCTCTCACCGAGTCTAGCATGGGCCCAGTTCAGAGGCAAGAGTATCTGTATTACACTTCACAGGTATGGATTCTGCTCTACTTCCTTGGGTGGATGCTAAATCATCTTGGTAGATTGGAAAACAGAACGCGAAATATTCAAATGGATTCTCCATCCAGCAGATGCCCGTGTCGTATGTGGATCTTGCTCAGAGTAGGACAGTAGTATGCTTAATCTAACCTTCGCATTACAGGAGCGCCATTATCACTCCGCAAGACAAGGAGGTCATCGTTCATGATGGCTCGATAACTTTACGAGGCTGGGCGTATAGTGGAGGAGGAAACTGGGTCGAAAGAGTCGAGGTCTCTCCTGATGGGTCAGGCTTTTTTTACGGGTATTGTGTTGGACCTAACGTCTTCTCACTGCTAGCGGAAGCGTCTGGTATGCCGTCGACCCTGATGACATGACCGAGAAGGTACGTTACTTCGTGAAGCAGTGGAATATCTCTCCTGATACGGTTCCCAGCACTACCACACCTGGCGCTTATGGAAGATCGATATCCCCGTTGAAGCCGAAGGGTGGCTTGAGTTCTGTGTCAGGACTTGGGACTCTTCCAATAACACAGAGCCGACTTTTGTTCGTTCCGCGTGGAAGTAGGCCATTCCAGTGTCCACTTGAGAAGGGCTACTGAATTTACTGATGAACAATTCACAGCTGGGATCTTCATGTTACGTCCTCGTGCCATCGCATCAAGCTGTACAGCGTTAACAAGAAACGCCCGGCTACGATGAAGAGGATAAAGGAGCTCGAAGAAAGAGGCGAAGGGATCATTCCGCTAACTAAGCCTGTCGAGTTCTCGCTAGAAGACGAAGGGGAGTACCTTGCAGCTTGTAGGAAGTATCCGCGGGAGCCTTTGAGTTGAACAACTGGTCGAGTTACGTTTTAGTCCAATGTTGCACGCTACATCCCTGGGGGGCGTTGTAGTTGTACCCTGTACTTTCGAAGTGAAAATCGTTGTTTCCGATGCAAATCAGCGGACCGAACAACGTAAAGCAAGGACAAAAAAATTGATAGACTCAAGACTGACACAAAGATTGACTTGGACGCAAAATAAAATAAATATTGAGATCCGTAGATCTACCACTCCGGGAAAGCGTGTCATCCTTGTGCAGGGGCCATGCTAATCTTCTCTGTATCGTTCCAATTTTTTCGTATGTCACCCCGAAGGGGACAATCTGTAATGCAGATGATGTAAGGTCACTCTAATAGTTTTGTATTTCTGTTGACTGACTGGAGCACAGCCACCGGCCTCTCCTGGACCTTGAACGTTAAACTTTTTTTCGAGTCACCTTGATGCCATCGTTCAATAATATGGATAATTTATGATGTACAACAATATATCATGTGCAATATCAAAGCCATCGAATAATGTCTGGTTGGATAGTCTGCTCTAAAAAGCTCGGAAAGGAGCAAAGCCGGCGAATTATAATCTATGTATCGTCCGTCATGATATGCTTCTATGAACATATGTTTGGATATAATCTATCTGTAGGATCTGTAGGAACTGAAGGGAATGTTAGAGACGAACTTGCTAGGAGACAGTTCTAGGACTTACTCCATCCACCTTCGAGCCCTTTCTGATAGCTCCATTCATCAGCGTTCTCGGCCTTCCACGTCCAGAAAACCTGCGAAGATGACTGAGCAAACACTGAACAAGCCAAAGAACCGACTCACCCATCCTTGTACAGCTTCTCCAACCTCGACTTGTACCTCCCAATATCTAATCATGCACGTAAGTTTCCCATATGACGAAAGGAAATGTGCAAAAGACATCTCACTTCCTCAAAAACGTCTTGTAATCATCCGAAAAGTTGCTCGAACTTCCCGTCCACCCATTGCAAGACCCAAGGTACTGGGAGTTTGCAGTGATCGTGCCGTCCCACCGTGCACCAACACCCCTCCCATTTAACCACTGAGCGCAGTCTGTGGGCGCGTTCGACCATTCACCCAACACTGTCCATAGGTTGGAACGGGCAAACGAAGTGAGATCGGGGATGTGAGTACATGCGAACTGCAGAATATGTTAATACAAAAACAAAATAACAAAGATAAAAGCAAGCGTACGGATACGTGTTCGTCAAGAGATCGTGAAAGTTCAGCGTCACTAAATATCTGATACTCGTGCTAGAGGTTCTAATGAGCACAGAATTTAGACTCTTGCAATAAAGTAAAGCTCACATAATCCATCATCACGCCGGTACCATTCGGTGCGGTAAGGAAATCCGTCCACGCCTGCAAAATGTCAGAATGTTTAAATGGAGATATATATGCCTCGTTCCAAACTCACGTCTACAGTGAGGAACGCGTCGCCAATCATGATTTTCATGCCACTGGGTGCCACCTCTCTTACGGCATCGTAGCCGTCTTGGAAGAATTGCCTGATGACTGCAGCCCAAGCGCTAGACGTGAACCCTGCTGCTTCGTTTAGCAGTTCAAGTACATCGATCATCCCACCAATGTGCTGGGCGATGTATTTCACCGTGTCGACGGTGCGAGCGACGTCTGTGGCGTTGGATCCCCATTGTGGGTTGGACGTGCGCTGTCCGGAGTTGTCGTAGCCATTCTGCGACCCTGGGGCACCGTGAAGATCCAGGATGACATGAACGTCGTGAGCCTTTGCCCAGTTGAGTGCGCGTAAGAGGTATTGCCATGCACCGGGGACATAAGGCGAGACGGATGTGCCGCTGTTAGTGTCCGAGGACGTCATGGGGACTGACCAGTAGCCTAATGGAATACTTTGACAGAACTGTTGAGGGTATGGCATGTCATGAGACAGCTTGCCACGTACCGAACATGGTTTAGCCCAGCAGCGTTGATGGCTGCGAAGTCATCTTCGGTTATCCACTGAGGATCAGTAGGTAAGTCACGGAGGACGCAGTTAATTTCAAGACGCGTACCGTGTCCCAATGTTCCTTCAGGACAGCAAGGGCCTGGTCATAGTCTTGCATGCTCCCAAAGGTGTATTCATCGATAATATCATCGTTGTTCGTGTTCTGGAATATGCTGGGAGTTATCCACGGCTAGGACAGATCAGTACCTGTAAGGATTCTCTAATGTGTACTTACCTCCAAAACAAACCATCCACCTCTTTATCAGCTTCAGCAAATTATTCTGATCCGTAAAGGCCGGTGACACTCACAGATTTACCCCGCGTATAGTTTCGTTCCCATAGTCAAACGGAGTTGCCGATGGCGTGGACGTTGGCCCGGACTGCGTCGCTGCTGCTGTTGGTCGGGAGGACGTCGAGGCACCGCTGCTGGGGGGTGTGACGTTCACTCCAGTTGATACCGTCGATGATTGTTTGTATTGAAGACGGCATTGCTCCGCGCAGGCCAGATCGGTACCCAGGAAGAACGCGAAAGCCCAAGGATACCATGGCACTGTTTTCATGACGAAACTAAACAAACGCGATTGTTGTCGTCAGACCGAGGGGGGGAGCCGGTTCAAGGGCAGATGACACGACGAAGCATATGTGCATCCTACACGAGGCGAAGAGCAGATCAGGCGAACTAAAGAAGCAATGCCGGAACGATTTGGCCGTTGAACATGTTGGCTTCAAATGTCCTTTTTTTACAGCGCTTCCGGAAAATAATGGGAATGGCAGAAAATGGCGTCATCAGTTACATCGACCGATTATTCTGATAAATTTACTCAGTTTGGTCATAACCCTTCGACACATTTGGCGACGTCTCTTCTTCTTGGATGGCTCAGGGGCTAACGCGAACGGTTCAACGATGTATATGTATTTACAAAGTGGTTTCACATGGCAAACATGACGACGTCATTTCTGGCGATTCTCATTATTTTCCGGAAGCGCTGTAATAATACCAAAATACATACGCTGGTTGGTTGATCGGAACACTGCGAATTCCTGGAGCCATGGGTCGAATCGGAGATGAATGGTCACTTGCTGACGTCGATTCGGAAGACTTTCTCCCGCCGGCCTACTACCAGATAAGCGCTGGATATGCTAGGATATACTTAGGGTAGATAGTTAATTCTTCTGACACTTGGGGCACATCTATGTTTCAAAGGAGAACATTTTCTGCTGCATCAATAGACATGGCTAAGCGCTGCATCGACCGTAACTAGTAGGTTGAAGAAAGAGTTAGCATGGCCCAGACTCTGATCGATAACAATCACGGAACATTAGGCACGAGCAGCTACTACTTTGAATCTTATTTCTACCAACAGTGGCGAGTATGTGATCGGGGCCCTGTGACTGCTTCTTGACTGCCTCGTGCTAGACCAGAAACGCTGTAAAGGTCTAGCTTCCATTCACATCCTCCAGGACCTCCTTCTACGATGCCCAGCAATCCAATGCGTGTTCTCCTCCTCCTAGACGTTCAAGTCGCTCTCCTTGCTGATCCGCCAGCAGGTGTCCCTTCGTCGATATCCATCCGCAGAAATATCGAACAAATATTGAATTCAGCTCGTACCGCACATCCGCCACCGATGATAATTCACGTTCGAAATACGGGAGATGCAGGAGACGCTGATGAACCAAATACTCCGGGCTGGGAGCTCCTGTACGCGCCGCTTCCACAGGAGCACGTTATTGATAAGTTGAAGAACAACGCTTTCACCGGCACAGAGTTGGGTGACCTTATCCATCCGCATGCCGAGATAGTGATCATAGGTTTACTTTCGGATTTCGCACTCAAATCGAGTGAGTCTACTTGGCCTTTGCCTCTGGTTAAGCCCTGAATCGGCGTAGCTTGTAGCGCTGCTGTGGCTCGTGGCAACGAGGTGCTGTTGATACGGGGTGCCCACGGGACGTATGACCGTCTAGAGGTACTATATGGGGGAGGAATGACGCCAGCAGCTGCCATTGAGGCAGCGGTCGAGGTCGAATTGGAAGACGCTGGTGCACATATCCTGGATATGAAAGATCTTCAGGGCATCTTCAACAATCGGTAGAGCACGTCCTTCTTGTCATCTAGAATTCATAGTTTACTAGGAGATCAGTGTTCGTTGCACAAAAAGACGCGAAGTTGTGGTCCAAAAATATGATCGATCCAACACAGCCACACAGAAGTCAGATTCGTTTATCAGATGTCGTAAATTGCGAGCATGTAGGTATTCAAGTAACTATGTAACTATTACCGATTCATTCATAGCCTCGACTGAGGTGCAGACGACACTTTGACAACTCTGCAAAACGAAACATCAGCTAGCGATGGTAATGTATGAGGCAATCAACTTACAATTTCCCGTTATTTTGCCCGCTGAAAAGCATGGGTAGGGCGGCAGGTGCGCGCTCCAGTCCTTCAATAACGTGGAATTTCCGCTTCAACGATCCATCGCCAAGTCCTTTTGAGATCTCGGTAACAGCTTCATCAAACATTGAATCATAATCAAAACTGATAAATCGATAGTCAGCATGTAGAAGGGAAGGAAAGAAGGGCAAGAGCGCTTGCACTATGAAGCCCTGCATCGTTGCGCGCTGCGAAATGAGGGTCAGATAGTTTTTCAATCCTTTTGGACGTTCGTCTACGCAGACAGTTAGTACACCAGTAAGTACATTGAAAGCCTGTGTTACTCACTATATGCTGAAATAGCACCTATAAATGTTCCAATTAGTACAGCCGGGGATAGTAAAAAAGACCAACTTACCACAGAGGGCTATGCGCGCGCCTTTGTTCAACCTTGTCAAGACCAGATCCAACATTTCGCCTATGACCCTGTTGAATGTACCCTAATAACTTCTGTGTATGTCGACTCACCGCCAACATTGTCAAAGTAGGCATCAACATATCCTAGCTTCTTGAAATCTCGAGCAAACGTCGGGCTTTTGTAGTTCAGTGTTTCGTCGACACCAACTTCATTCTTTAACCAGTTGCATTTCTCATCCGTTCCGGCTATGGCAATCACTTTTGCTCCTGCACGTTTACCGAGTTGACAAACTAGTGACCCGACAGCACCTGCAGCTCCAGACACCACCAGAGTTTCGCCCTTTTTGATCTTGCAAACTTCTTTGAGGCCCTGGCTTCAAATTGAGTATCATGATGGGTTGTGCTCTGAGAAAATCCTCACAATATACGCGGTTATGCCTGAACTCGGGCATTAAGAAGAAGCTAGAGTGATTGGATAACTCTGACGCACCTGGTAGTCCAAGAGAGTTGAGAAAGTCAAGTGGTTCTGCGCCTGGTGGGACTCTGAACGGGTCCGATTCAGCGATCCGCCGACAATTTGAAGTAATAAACACCAGACACACGTAATTTTCTTCAGCTTCTTGTCTTCCATGACCGCGTATTCCGTCCATCCTGTCCTTGTTCGTCGGTAGGACATCATCAAATATTAGCGAAATCACGTACCGAATCCTCCATAAACGATATCACCGATCCTGAACTGGCTTCCTTCGCCTTTCTTTATCACCACACCGAGTCCGACACCACGCATGGTCTATGACACGTCCGTCAGCTGTCCGAATAGATTCGGTGACAACGAACCTCTCCGATTTGTACTGGGGGCATATAACTGCGGACGTCATTGAGGTATCCTCTCATAGCTGGGTCCAAGGAGAGCCATGTTACTTGGACGAGGACCTGTCCTTGCTTGGGTTCGTAGTCCTTTAGGTGACACTTTTCAGAACGGAAAGTGGTTTCGCCGATGTAACCTTTGGGCCGTTCGTTGAGTACGATGCTCTTGAAAGACATGTTGTGGTTGTGGAAGGATGGAATGTGAACCGTATGTGGTACATATGCACCATTTGGACAACCGGTAAAGCAAAGCACGGTGATCAATCAGGTGCATTCGGCTATCGGAAAAGACCGACACCCGAGTACGTAGTTTAGTAAATAGTCACATTATCGTACACTCCTTCAGGTTGAACTTTTTTTCTACATACTTATAAGATAGGGCCCTGAGCAACGGAAAAAATTCTGCGCTTAATTCAATGTTGCACACATCGACTATCAGAGGAAGCGAGGCAGCTGCAGGAGGTGGCGGGGTGCGGCGTTTGTGGTGAACTGGGTTTTGACAGCGTCGCGGTGTCGCTCAAAAACACACGTCTGTCGATTTTTTTATTGAAACACAAAAACAAGTCTTTAAGTTTCTATCCGACCAGATTGGAGATAAACGTAACATGTTTTGTTTCGATGTTAGGGTTCGGCGACGCGAAATATTAGGCGCCGAGAGATTGAGAAACAATCAATACGCACCATCTACCGCCGGTCGAGCTCCTTGATACAGTTCGCGTGTTGGGTGGCGGGAAGCTGTCAATCGATATCTAAGTAGAGGCGATGAGAAAACCTTGGCCTAGATAGGTGCCTAGAAGCCGACAGATACACTACGATTGATTGAAGGCGAGTATAGCTGGCCTCGAACTAGCCTGGGCTGTATGGCAGTGTCTGTACTACACTTAGAATGCGGAAGATGAGCTTTTGTATAGAATCAAAATAGGGCCATGAGGACGGGTGCCTCGAGGGTAAGATCCTCAACACGTGGGTATCTATAGGAGCAAGATACGGCTCCCCCCGCACGCATCCTTGGTCAACTCAATAGTTGGACGTCGATGTCGTGAGCGAGCGACCAATGGAATTCCCGACCGTTAACGATATTGAAGGCTGAATTCAGATTCCCCTTCATAGACTGTACGTAACCAGATCTGGATCTGTACATGTAAGGACCTGTCACCAACTGTCTTTCCAGAGGATAAGATTTTTATGAAATAAACAGTTTCACTATTTTATATGCGACGCGTGTGTCATCGATGCACTGGCATATCATCATGATCTTCAGGACTTGACGGCGGAGCGGCAGTTGTTGATGTGTTGACGACTGTTGAAACTCAAGGCGGAAGGATGATCAGACATGCGTCGCGACCCCGGGGACTCTATTCAAACTCCGCTTCGGCAGTCTGATTGCACTGTTCCTTGAAAACTACAGCAGGTGGTGGAATGTGAAGGACTATCGGTAATTCAGAATCTCTGCACTAGGAGACAGATGCGAATGAAAGTAAAATGAAACCGAGATGGCAAAGACGGAAACAATTTTATGGGTGGCAGGGGGCTGTATCGAAGCAGTGAATCCCACAATCCAGAAAGTAGTCGGCCATGTCCGAAGAGGTCAAGTCGTAACCAGCTTACAGTCTAGCCAAATTCTCTTCCCGTCCCACTTTCTTTCGTCGTCGTCTTCGACGGTCTGCTCGACGCCATTTCAGCTGCATCGTCAGCGTTCACGCTCGCATTCGTATCGTGGGCTCGTGCTGGTCAACGTTCGTTACGACGTCGCTATCTGCCCCAGCCTAGTCTGCTATTAGGTCTTATTTCTCCAATACAGCGCCTTTGTCGCCGTTATTTCTCACTTGAATTTCCGATATGACCACAACTGCTCGACAGCCAAAGCCTCTCAGGAAAGGCGCAGAGCCTGCTCGGTATGCTTATTGTCCTTGGATGTCCCCTGGCCGGCTCTAACACTCAAATTTCTCAGTGCTTGGACAGGCGCGCGGGCTTCTCCTACTTTTTCTGCCTCTCCAGCTCCTTCGCGCCCTCCAAATGCTCAACAGCCCGCGAGTCCCCCTTCGGGTCTGGCAAATGGTGCTAGGCCTGAAGACAGCATCCTTCGGTCACTTTCAGGTTTAACTGTGCGTTATTTCCTCCATCTTCTGCTATCCACGCTCATGATCTCTAGGGTACCACTATTACACTTATGACCAAGACGTCCATTCATTATGAAGGCGTCATATCTTCGACAAGCGGTGAGGGCGACACGACCGGTGTCACCCTCAAAGATGTTAAAGAGATCTCCAACCCTGGTGCCCAACTCAAAGACCAAATCTTTATAGCTTCTACCAACATCGAGAGGTGGGCGTCGGGTCCAGCTAATGCTAAACCGACTAACGGCGAAAGTGAGTATCTATTTTTCCATAACAAGAGCTTTTTTTTATCCTGTGTTCAGCATTTCGGACCGACTCAGATATCAGCCAAAAGAAGCTCGGTTCTAGAGAACGTGAACTGCAGGCATGGCAACCCTCTTCTGATGCTCCCATGCCTGCCCAGTATGCCCAAGGCGACGAGGCTACGTTTGGCCCCGGCGCCAATAACACGTCTTGGGACCAGTTTGCTGTTAATAAGACCCTGTTTGGAGTCACTGCTAGCTTCGATGAGGATGCATACACAACAAAGCTCGATCGTTCTACTGCGGATTATAAGGAACGGGAGCGCAAGGCTCAGCGCATCGCCGATGAGATTATCGGGGTGAGTGCAGACACGTCGAGTCATCTTACTTATCTACATGTGTATCATTTAGGCTGCTTCAAGCAACCCTCATATCGCTGAAGAACGGAATCAGACCGTGGATGATAGTGGCGTCAACGAGGAGGACAAGTAAGCTCAAGTTCTGAGATTTAATGCTGTTATTCATTCCTTCTAAAGGTATGGAGCTGTTGTAAGAGGAACTAATGCATATGTTCCTCCAGGCGCCCGGAAGCCTGGCGCCCTACCTCCTGTTTCCAATGCGGCAAGGAATGATGTTCCTAAAGTTTCTGTGAATGGTCCAGATGGTGCAGCTGTTGCTTCTCAGTCTCAGTCTCCCCCCTCGTCGTCCAAGGCTTCTTCTCCCGCCCCTTCCTCTGGTTCAACTAAGGTTGGCATTTATTCTCCATGTATGCGGTGTCAATTCAATGTCTCCCTAGCCGCCCGCGGATGCTGTACCCGCTTTCCGTGATTTCGTAACCAACGAAAAACAACGGCTCACACAGAAACGACAGGCTCTAGTCAAGAGTGAAATGGAGAAACGCGTGGCGGAACTGGTGAAATTCAGTCAGAATTTCAAGGTCAGTCAACTTGCGGTCGAGGATTGAAGGCAGTGCTCAATACCAATGGCAGCTCAACAAACCTATTCCTGATGACCTGGTCCCTATCCTTGCTAAGGATGAGGACAAACAGCGAGCTATTAAGGAGAAGGCCAGCAAAGATGCTGCCTCTGCTCAAGCCCGTAACATCGGATCGAACGTGCCTTCTGGCGCGCCTCGAGCCAATCCCGCCAAACTTACTGACCCTGCGAGGAAGCCGAGCGCAACGTCGACTGCCGCCAAAACACCAGCGCCACCTGCTGCTGCTGCTGCATCTGCTGCAACACAGAAGCCTGCTGCCTCCACAGCGAAGCCGGCGGAATCGACAGTTAAGAAGCCCATCCCTATGGTCATCCAGGCGATACCGCCTTTCAAAGGTCCCAAGAGTCGCTCCGTTCAATCAGCGTCTGCGGCTAAGAACGCGAATGGTGCCGCCGCCTCGCCCACCCCACTTCAAGATTCTGCGCATACTGCTCCGTTAAAACCGCCACAATCACCATCTGCACGATTGAATGCCAACGCTTCATCATTCAGGCCTAATCCCAAAGCGAGTGCTTTCACGCCGGTATGTGGCTATGCGTGACCATCAGTAGTTGTCCTTCCCTAATTCTTCGTCTAGGGGACCCCTTCTCCTGCTTCCTCCTCCGCTTCTCCTAAGCCGAAAGATGTGGTAAACGGATCCATTCGATGCCTTGCGTAACTATACTTATCCCTTTATCTTAGGCAACTCCCAACCCATTTTTCGGTACACGACTCATTAAGAAAACCCCTCCCGTCAACATCAAGGACGATTTCAATCCTTTCAAGCACAACAAAGTTGTTGATGCGTCTGGAATCGGTAGGTTGTTTCTTCTGAGTCATCAATATTGAGGCTTATTCGGTTAACTGGTATAGCTGCCATGTGGCCATATAATGGCAAAAGATACCTGTCGATGTATCCTCAACCTCCGCACCAGCCTCCTCAGCACTCTCCTCACATGGTTGCACCCCCGCCTCCAATGCCACCTCCTTCCTACGAAGAAGATTCGGCAGCACAAGCCGCGGCTCGTGGGGGTTATATATTTTATCCTCCTTACGGATATCCGGGCCAGGTTAGTGTCTTTTACTTCCACTGCGACGGAGATCACTGATCGAAAATCCATTTAGCCCCCAATGATGGCAGGGATGGCGCCTCCTGGTCCGCCAGGTGCCTATATGCCTGGTCCCTTCATGCCGCCAATGCCTTATCCTCCCGGTGCGTACCTTCGCTATAGTCTAGACATTGACTAAAGATTTCTTCAATATCATTATAGCTATGTATGCTCCACCAGGAATGGGTCAAATACCTCGTATGTGTAATATCGTCGTTTTCGTCTTAAAATAGTCTCACCTTTTCCAGCGCAAGCTTACATGCCTCCACCACCACCTCCGGGCGGTTATCCTTCAGCAAACGGTGCGGGTCCTCGGCAATCGATGCCTCCAACCCCGATTCCGCAACATGCGCATACATACTACCACCAGAGTCCTCAGTGTATGTCATACGCCCTTTCGTCCATGACGCCCTTTGTCTCACTTATTGCAGTACAACATGCAGTGCCATATGGTATGATGATGCCTCCGCCTTCTGTGCCTCCTCATGGGTACGAGGGAGGTCCAACGCCGGTACCAATGGGTGGACATGCATGATGGAACTGATGTCGTGTCCCATATGTTCATATGCCACCATGAATATGTCCAGGCTGAGCTCGGAGTTTATTCTGTTTCCTGAGATCCATATCAGCTGTTTCTGGGTATCGAGGTGTGTAACTAGCGCTAAATCATCATCGTTGTTGTTGTGGATTTCTGGAATATCATTGCTATCTTGCTGTCTGCCGCAACCCAGCTCAGTCCCCTGGCTGTACCGATACATTGTTACATAGCAAGCGCCCAACTAAAACACTACCATATAAATTATAACCAAATTACTGTGAAATATTTAACGTAGGCATGCCACTTCGACTTTCTTTAACAAACCCTTCAACGTGTTGCTAGTACGATTGCAGTTAGCCTGTAACCACGTCTCCATCTGCACTCGTATCGACTCCAGCTCCGAACACAGAGGTAAATTTCCATCTTCCCTGATCTGACAAGGATTCAACAACAAGTCGAAGAATTCGTTCCATATATCTGTCTGCCAATACCGTTTGAAGGGTGTTGCGATCTTGTAACGCCCTCCAGAATTGATGATGGAATTGCTTTGGAAATACTTGCCAAAAAGAAGGCAGTAAACGATTCCAGCAAGACCAAAATAGTCCGTCTGGTACGTCCAGGGTCTGTCTTCCCGTATCTCAAAGCAATCCCGTTCGTCAGTGGCCCAGTCAGCGATGAACTGTTGTCCAGAGGGGAAGAGCCTGGTGTCAATAGTGCGGCCGAAATCAATAAGCTTGATTCCTTTACTGCTCCAGCCACCTTCGCCCGAGGCCTGATAGACGCTTGACCAAGCCGACGCACCTCCTGGAACGTCTTCTAGGCGCAGGAGACAATTGTCGATCTTAAGATCACCATGAATGAATCCTTCCTTGTGCATGGCCTCCAATAATCTTGTCAATTCGATGGCGAAAAATATGACAAGGAGCTCATCTAAGCACGCGCCTTGCTGGTGTACGCCAGCTGCAACGGCTTTGGTCACGACACCAAGCAGCGTGCCTTGCGAGCAGAAATCCATTACCATGAAGCTCTCGTCTCGGAAGGCAAATAAGGCATGAGGTAGCACAACGGATGGGCGATGAGAAAGAGGAAGAACCGAGTGCAATCGCCGCAGCACATGATACTCCCAGATATTCCGGGGCCGCACAACTTTGAGTGCAATCATAGCTTGGAGGTCGTCCTCGTCGTCTTCAAGATCATCCTCGTCCTCATCCTCGTCACATATTCCAAGACTCTTCGCTTGGAACACAGCCCCAAAACCTCCTTCACCGAGCTTATCCAGAACTCGGTATCGTCGGCCGTGTAATGTCACCGGTAGTGATGAAGAAAAGTCCAGCACACCTGTGTGCGAGCCTCCACTTGTCTTCCTCGCCTTCCTCGCAACCTTCTGAAGGCCGTCCAATAGGTTCGACTGTTGATCTCGAAGATCATAATAATCTTCATCTGACGATACAAGGGATAGCATAGTGGATAAAATCGAAGGGTCAAATGGGTTGCACGGATTGGACGGCCGGAAACTGGCTGACAGTGTCAATGCATCTGCAAGACTGAGTTTGCCTGCCTGTACCTCTAGAGCAGAAAGCTCTTCCTCAGAAGAATGTTTAGGAGGATTCGTCGGCCAAGGCTGGACTTTTTCCCATTGATTCTCGTCCTCGTCTGCCTGTTCATTTTCTCTGTCCAGAAAGTCATATTCTTCATGATGCTGACCGCCAGGAGTACTGGTGAACACAGAACGAGTGCTGGTATACTCCAATGTACGTTCCGTAATGGGTGTCATGACGTTGAACTGCCCGAACCGTCCACCGAGAGGGACGTCTTGGTAACCTTCTCCGTCTGGGTACTCGACAGACTCATCATGACCTTCCACAGGTGTCTCATACTCCTCTGGCACATATCCGTCTTGTGGAAAGTCGTCGTTATAGCTATCCTCCTCCGTCTCTTCTTCCGCTTCTTCGACCGGCAATTCCTCGACGGTCTCGGTTGCCTCGGTAGAAACATCCGATATTGAATTCGGAGAGGAAGCATGAGAAACTGGATCGATTCCCTGGTCCAACTTGGGCGTCGGCTCATCGCGATAAGGGGTGAATGTCGGCTTGGAGTCAACAAATGGTTTGAAAGTTGAGGCAGGGGTTTTAGGAGTAAAAACGTTCTCTGCTTCCGGCGGGCGACTGAAAACTTTGAACGGCGTCCGTTGATTGTTTTCGTCAATGAAAGGAGTGAACGCAGCAGGACGAATATCTGATGGAGGTGAAAGCACATCTTGACAGGATTTTGCGCGCTCGTGTGTGTGGATAGGCTTGGGTTTTGCCCTTCCGTGGTCTTCCGTGAAGGCCTCGCGAAGGGGAGGCAAAGTCGGTTTGGGATTTGCAGGGGTGAAGACTTTTGAGAAAATAATGTCAGGCTCTGAGGCTGTTCTGTTTTTGAGGCCTCTGGACGAGAAGGCGCTTGGAGCAGAAAAAGTTGGGGCATTTTTGAGCACTGAAGTGGGCCTGTTTGTCGGCACCATTTCCTTGTTCTCGCTCGAATCAACCAATGGGGTAAACTACCAAATTTGTGTCAGAAACACATCTCTCGGTAGAAGCTAAGCTTCACCTTCGGTTTATTCTCCTTTCGGGTGGAGCCAGCATTCTCATCGACAAAGGGTTTAAAGCCTATAACTTGAAATCAACGCGTGGGTGTGAAAATGAATGACAAAGAATATACCTCCACCTTGAGTTTCCGTGGATGGTTGGACTTGTTTTGGTGTATAAGTCATAGGCTCTACCTTTCTCAACGGGGCATGCTTGCTACCTGGGCCTGAAAGCTTCATTGTCTTATCCGGGGAATTGTACATTCCAAAGACATCTGCAAGGGCTTCCTTGGTATTTATCGTGACCGTAGGTTCCCCATTCATCATGCTCTTCCGGCGTGCTCCATAACCCTGGGTGCGAGACTTTTGTCCATCATCATCAAATGTTACTCGGACAGATGAGGTGGAAGACGAAGCGGAAACAATCCTACTTGTCGGTAACGCAGTCCACTTCTTGCCCAGAAGCCCCATCGATCGCGCTCGAGCCTCTTGGATGCTATACTCTACACCTTCTTCAGTAAAAAGAAGAGAGGTATTGTAGCGTAGCTTTTCCGGTCGTTTTCCCGGTGCCGGCGGAGCGAGCATCAAGGCATAGCGCGACTGGGCGGTTGAAGCGGTCGGGCCAGTGGATAGGGTACTAGAAGAGGGCACACTGGTGGAAGCTACAGCAGCCGATGAAGACACTGAACCGTTGCGGGTTCTGAAATCTCGGTATCGGGACTTGAGGCGCTCTACAGGACGAGCCTGGCGCTTAATACCAGAACGGAAAATATGTTCAGCATCCGAGAATCTGGGACAACGATCAAGGAATCTTCTCGGGTGGATAGGTATCGCCACTCACTTTCCCTCTGCCTCCAGTAGCTTAGCATATTCCTCATACAGAATCGAATACGATATTCCGATTTGATTCTTCACCAACGACGCGTATGCGGCAATTCCAGCAGAACGATCCATGGTGCGTACATATTGTGTCCATAGTTTGAGGTATCGAAGATCGTTTTTGTATGTGCTGTCGTTTTTGAATGTCGCGGTAGCTTCCTTCAGGACCTCCTGCAAACCCGAGCTTGGATCATTATCGGTGTAGTTGTTGTTTATCCACTGTACGAACTGTACATAAATGGCAAGGGGATCGTCTTCTTCTTCAAGGGATGTCGCTAGTCGGGATTGAAAGGCTCTTCGTTGACGGTCTCGTTCTTGAATATCTTGAAGTGACCCGGGGGACGGCATGGATAGTACTGTTCCACAGTTGAAATTGCATTTGTTCCTATTTGGCTCATCAGCAAGCGCGTCGCGTGGATCACGTGCATGGGTACAAGCAGTGCGCTTCGGTCCGAGTCTGAGTCTCTCAAAGTTTATTTAAACCTCTCTAAACGGTCCACAAAATGGACCTTCCCAGAACTTTATTTATCAATATATTGAGACTGCAGGAACGAGAAAAGAATATCCCTCAAGCTCTGTGACTTCACTGCTTCGCTTTAGCTTCAAACTTATAATCACCAAGTAGGCGAACGCAAAGGACCCAGAGAAATGTTTGTATGATACAAACTCTACCTGTATTACGACTTATAATACCTCGCCAAATGCGCCAAAACTCCACCCTCAATCGTTGTCTCCCACAAAGCTGTCCGTGCCTTCACAATCGCATCAGCTATTTGCGCCCTACGAGTATTCGCCTGCTTCAAAAGTTGTTCTCTCGAGGCAACCCTAGGGGTTGGAAGTGCTACAATGTCAGGAATTGAGACTGGTGGCGGAGCGAGAGTTGGTGTGTCTACTCTATGGGTGGGCAATACCGACGACACCAACATAGGTAAAACATTCCGCACATCCGCTTCTTCCTCTACACTCTTTCTCGTCTCCGGATCAAAGCTCACCCCTTCGTTTCCAAAACGTAAATGAGCAAACGCGTTATTTCGAATGGCACGGCGCAACATACCTTGAGAATATTTCAGGTTGCCGTCGGGTATACGCACCGAGCTGGAAAACCCATCCTCTATAGATCCAGAAGCTGACGCAATGTCCGGTAAATTGACTTCCCAGACTGACGAGGTTGGAGTTAACAGCTCCAGGTCGCCCATGGAGCTCATGGAGGGCATCGGGGACGAAACCAGCGACGGTGGGCCAGCATCAACCTGCAAAAATGTATTGATACAAGGTCGTGTGTGAACCAGAAGAACCGGATCGATAACAGAATCATGGGGAGGATGGTGATTTTGGTTTTCATGTGCTTGAGAAGACGAGGCTTCCTGGTTAATTCCTTGCTGGACAACATTTGCGGATACCTCTGTGTCTAGTGGCACGGTAATGGATGTAGACACGTCAAATGTGTCACTCCACAGTTCTGTAGCGCTTGCTGCACTTGTTTCTGGGGCTGTTTCAAGGGGCTCCAAATTTCCAAAGTCCACGGGCAAGTCGGGTAGTGGGGAGAACGGCAAAGAATTCTCCGTATGTGGAGAGAGCGGAGGGAGGTCCACAAGCCCAGACTCAGGAATTTGAAAAGATTCGAAGATAGGCATCCAGCTATCGAATAGCCATTGCTGGTTATCGCTAGACGAATCTGTAAAAACACTGGAAGAAGTAGAACTGGATAGCAAGGAATCTAGATCCGATACAGGGCCATCGCTAGATGACACGGCGAGAAGGGATTCGAGGAGCTGGTCCACGGTTACGTTCTGAGAGAAATCTGTGGTATCGACAGGGGATGAAGGCGAAGCTGCGCGAGGGGCAGCCGGGGGCGAAGTGGAGTATTCATTGCAAGTGACGTCGGTCGGTGAGATCGTGGGCGTTTCATTTGTTGGATGAGGAGTGGACAGGAAGTTAGGTGCGGCTGCTCTGGCAAAGTCATTTTCGTCCTCCGCTTTGCACGACGGCTCTGGTGTTGCAGATTCTCCGTCACGTGAAGTGTACATGGCTGGTAATGCTTCCTTCAACTTCAACTGGTGAAGGTAGCTTTTCAAAGCAGCCTTTCGAGTTGCAGCCTTGATAAGACCGACCAGCTGAGAGACCAGCTGCTTGCACCTTTCCTTTGCCCAGTTTGCATCATACTCCTCCGGGCCTTCACCTCGCGCAAATGGGTATGGTACGTCCCAATCATTTGCACCAGCTGGAACGTGACGTAACTTCCGCCTCTTCGCAGATCCAGGCTGATAATCCCGCCTCCATGAATGTGACGGACGTATTGAACCGCTCGCAATAAGTTTCAATATCTCTTCCAGCAACGGAAATATCGTCTTCTGCCGAACCAGTATTCGAACAATCTCTTGGTTGGACGGGTGTGACAAACCCAAAGAATTCATAGCAGGAAATAGGGATAATAGAGGTTTCGAAACTGGTTGTGGAGGTGGTGGTGGGGTATCATCAATGACAATCGGGTTGTTGGATGTCATGCCTCGCGTGTCCTTATGCGTGATGGTAGAGGGTTTGACACCAGCAACAAGGCCTGCGGTTCCAAGCAAAGCGATCTGACTACGAAGAAAATTTGAAGGTGGCGGTTCGGAGGGGTCTGGAAGAGGAATTTCGGGTGGAGGTGGACGCTCATATGTCGTCGCCTTTCGTTTTAATGTTTTCTTTCTCTTTGCTGTAGAAATGTGATTGGGCACTAAGGAAGAGGACCTGGAGGAGGTTGGCGTGGATGACGACGAAGATACGGCTGATGATGTTGCTGTTGCAGAGGTAGGGGTCGAGGCATGAATAGATTGCCGCCATTTGGACGGGGCCGCGGAGGCTTGCTCTTGCGCCGGAGGCCGAGGAGAATAACTCAACGACAAGGCTAATGGATTGATTGGAAGTTCAGAATCAAGATGGGAACCAGGAAGTGCAATGGTCCCCACGTTTTGTGCAGAGCCCCGACCAATTCCAACGCTGCTGCTAGAGCCAGGCAATGCTAGCAATGGTGATGGTGACCTACCTTGGATGACTGGAGAAAGTGGCGGAGATCCAAACAGAGACTCCGGCGAATCTTGCGCCTGAGGACTGGAAGGAGCATTGGTGCTGTCGATCATGGCACTTGGCGTAACGTCAGACGAATCCTACACGCAGGTTGGAGTTGTACGGACCTCTTCGATGCAAATGACCGAATCAAATGGCAAAGGGATGAAGAAGGCCAGCCTGTAAGAAAATCGAGGAAGCAGCGATACGTTCACAAGCTGTGCCTGCCGAGTCATCATCAGTCAAAATGTACTGTCTGAGTGAAGAGTTGGAAAATACTTACCTACGGAAACACATATGGTGTAGAAATGGCCAGGATTTTGGGATGCGTCAAAGCCACACGCAAGGAGGAAGAGGTAGAAGGAAGAGAATTTTCAAACAACTACAAATAACACGCCAAAGCAATAGCGTGACTGAAAACTTACGTACTGGACGCCTTCACATCTTGCAGGGAGAACCATAAAACATTCGTCGCAATCAAGCGAAGCTTCTGTTCAAAACAATCTACCTCAAAATTCTTCATGCGCTTGTTATGGAACCAATGAGATTTCAAATTGCTCTGATCCTGAGCTCGCTGTTCTGTTAATACCTAGATAGCATTGACGACCGGACTACCTTCGTCTTATTTGGAGACACCTATACTTGCACTCACTTATCCATCAATTGCAAAGAGTCGATATGTACGTGTTGAACGTTGAACGTTGAACGTTCAGAATGTTCAACTTTTCTATCCCTGTGCTTCTTTAATGAGAATCCCCTTTACCTAATTTTTTTGGGATCTCGTACGACCTAGTAGGCAGCAAAATCAATCTCGAGGACAAGTGCATGTACAACGAGGGAACTAGATTTTATCAAGAGGTTCTCCCTGCAATAGGTCCAAGTTTTAGTGTGCCTTTCTACCGAGTCCACGAGTCCTTGTGCGGCTGAAAACCAGTTGAATTACGTTTTCATGCAACCCCGTATCACCGAACAGGGGTCTGAAGCAGTGCACACTTTGATTTGACCCATATCCTTACAAAACTCTTTTCTGATGTACGCTTGGAGCACGCATTTTCGACGACTTAGCACCATAGACACCAGATAAATACGGAGACTTGGCTGTGCACGACACCTATGGAGTCACCTGGAGTTACTCCCGAATTAGATAGAATCAAATTGGAGAGGCTATCTTCAGGCTAGAATCAAATTTCAGAATCACGGAATCATGCACATGTGGAAACCAGATGGTTGGTATGTCAGACTGATTCAGACTGAATGGGGAGCACTCCCACTCCAAGCAAATGCTGATGATACCTTTCATTTTGGCGCCATTCTGGAAGATACCAAAGCATGACGACAGTGGTTGCAGCTCCTGTGACTTTTGACGGGGCTGGGCTCGACTCCGGACAACGTCACCATGGGCTTGTCATCGGCCAGGGCAGGCCACACGTTATATCTTGAATAATGCTAAGAAAGATATATTTCCTGAAATACCCTACATTTTAATAGTACGTTATAGACGCTTAGAGCCAATAGTGCTTGAATAGAAGGCGGTTTCCTGTTAAAAAGTCCAAAGATAGGCCGAATCATGCAGCTTGGCTCGGGCCAAGATAAGCAAATTGAGCCGTTCGGAGATTCCTGTTGCTCCTTGTTGCTGCTTACATAACATCATGGCGGCCGAGTCCTATAAAGGCAGGTGGCGTGTCCTGTCTGGCATTTTTCTTGTCCTCCCATCATCATCCGCAGCGCCCCGCAGCTCTCCTCCCTGTTCCCAACATCCTCAACAGTTCAACCGACCATGAAATTCTCCCTCTTCAGCCTGTCCGCAGTCTTCGCGCTCATCGGTAGTGCTCTGGCCCAGGGCGACCTGACCATCAACACTCCGTGGGTATCTTTTCGTGCGCAGTAGCACCAGCCAGCTCACCTTTCCGCAGCTCCGGCCTGACGCAGTGCCTACCTACCCTCCTCAGCTGGACCGGAGGAACTGGTATGATCATTTTTGTACTAGGCGGTCGCAGACTGACGTCGGTATTCCCCTAGGCCCTTACTTCCTGGTACGCCCTTGTTAATTTTTTCTGATGGCATATAATAAGCTTTTTTCTTAGACGTGAGTTAACATCTGACCTCTGAACCTCTCAATACTGACGCTATTTCAGTATCACCTCTGGTACCGACCCCAATGGAAACGCCCTTGCCAACCTTGGTGAACAAAGCGGCACTTCGCTTACCTGGACCGTCACTTTCCCTCAAGGTAGCTGCGCTTTACACGTTTTATTTCTCAGCTAATTGCTTTGTTGCAGGCACTGCGCTCGTTTTCAACGTTCGTGACCAAACTGGAGCCGTGAAGCAGACTGCGCCCGTCACTGTGCAAACCGGTGGTTGTATGTGTTTGGTTGATTAACCTTAATTTCGCTTACTAATCAGTTTTCTAGCAACTGATTGTGCTAGCTCGACATCGGGTGCATCTGGTTCCTCCACATCTGGTGCAACTGACTCCACGACTGCCGGTGCCACTACTGGTACTACGACTAGTGCTGCTGGTGCTACGACTTCTACCTCACCTGCTGGGGCCTCGACTTCAAGGTATTTCTTTTCCTTTTAACTCGTACAACGGTCTCATAGTTCGTAGGGCGGCGACGTCTGGTGCTAGCACCAGCTCTCGTGCATCATCTGCTGCTGGCTCAGGTACCTCAGCAGGCGCGAGTGCCTCTGCCTCCAGTTCTGGCAATGCCGCCCCCTCTCAGTTCTCAAGCATGGGTGCTGCTGGTGTTATTGGTGCTGCTATTGTCGCTCTATTTGCGTGAGTCCAAAAATGATGAAAGGTCGTTTGGTCTTGGTCTTTTTATGAACATTTTTTGCTGCTTTGTGTGGTATCCGTTCTTTTTCACGCAACAAGTACCCTTCTATTCTTTTTAATCGCATATTCCACTGTCCCAGCAGTACCAGCGAGGAACACAGCGAACATTTTTTGTTACTATACCACTTTCTTCTACCTCCGCCTACGGATAGAGATTATGATGACCTGTTTTCCGCACTCGCTGTACGAATAAATCGGATTGTGACTTGTCGTCCCGAGCTCGTTTAAGGGAAAGTTCTTGCAGTATTTTTCGACTTGTCCCCTGGCGACAAAGATGTCGATCATCCGCGAATGCGAAGGAGGAAGATCTTTGTGAGTGTTACACTCGTAGCTATGACAGACAGGCGTTCTTTCTGAGAAGATAGCGGGAGCTTGAAATCTCCTTCCTTCCTTGAACATCTTGACGTGCAACTCCGACGAAAAGACTAATTCACAGCCATTCACGTCGTTCGTAATACTGCTTACAATCCGACCATTTCAGAATATATAATGCAAACTCAATAGGCCAAGTGGCTTCGTCGTATGCGTAGGGCCCCGCGCTCAGTGATGGTACTAATATTATCGCAGAAAGCAGATTGGCGTTTGCCTTCGATTCCAGTCTACCGTTCTTCTTCTACCGTAGGCTAGAACACGGTGTGGTGCTTCCCATAATAGGATTACATACTATCCTGGTGCGTCCTTGACGCCTATGGTCTACCAGTGAAGCGCATATGACTTGAAATTTTAGCATGGCGCGATGTCCGACGTTTGGATTTTGGTAGACCACTCCTAATTTTGACCTGCTTGCTACGTATGTGATTTCCGTGGTGTTAGGTTGTTTCGAGTCTTGTAAGTGTATCTGAAGTTGACAGAGCCTGGCGCCTGGCGCCAGACTTCCTTCCTAACTTAACGGTGTAGAACTGCTCACAGGTCTCTTTCGAAGTCTCGCGATGGCTCTCGCACTCCTGATACCTAAAATTTCGTCGGGGCTTGTCGCTTTGTTATCAATCCACGCTACTTTCACCACAGGTGGATGTTGCACTTGCACATACCATGCCAGGTTCATTCGATGATGCTGTACGAAGACTAATGAAGGTGCTTTTATTATTTTATTCTGTCGAATTGAATAGATTACAGAAGCAGCACAAAGTCCCGGTAGTTCATTTAAATCTTGCATCGGTGCTGTATTAAAAAACTACTTTTATGCGGCCCGATTTTCTCAGGCGGTCGCACACGTAGTGAATTACTACCTCGATGAGGAGCGGCAGATCCAGAAAGAAGATCTACTCAGAAATGGCCCAATTGAAGAACAAAGCTGGAGATGATAAGGTTTTGGAACATGTGTATGTAGCATTGGGTGAATTTCTTGCCCTTCAATTGTCAGATCGGAGAACTGAACATTTTGTAGCTGTGGATCCATGCCTGACTCTTACCTGCCGTGTCACACCGCGCGACTTGACGCTTATTGATGACAGTTCTGTCAAATCTGGCACCAGGATCTCCGTGGACATCATTGGCGCAAACAAAAGTCGCCCAGTCAATGCTCTTCCTACCCTCGGGCTCGCAGATTACGGGTACGCCTTATCATACTTTACTTGTACGCATATTAAGTCGTTCGCAGTATTTTTTCAGGGCCATTCTTCAATGCAGTACGTTTACACATTTGATCTGTTTTATAATGATCCTAATGATGGGTAATCACAGGTAGTGCCCCAAATTATGCACGAAAATCCTCTCGCTCCCCGGGATAACTTGTGCTGGGAAATTCAACCGGTAAATCTTGCCCTTTGATTGCATTTCGGTTTATTAATTCCTTCCTAGATTCACCGGAAAGCGACAAGGCTGCACATCGCAGATGTATATCAACGGAAAGGGCAAGGTTGTTCCCTGGCCAGACTCTTTGACTATTCAGGTTCGTGTGCTCTGGCTTACCATCTGAATTTAGTTTATAACTTGAACTTATTTCTCTGCTCAACCTGCTTAGAGGATGCCTCCGAAACGTGCATTTATCTACTCGACGCACGCCATTATTACCTTCAATGTGATTTACTCTATCCAACGAATAGTCACTGAAGAATGAAAACCACTGTCGTCGCATTAATGACATTGCTCTTTGCTTTCGAGAACCACAAGTATGGAACGCTAGGTTTGGGGCCTGGTCTGTCCTTGTCACATGTCTATGTGATATGATACAGTTGGTTTATATTTGCCATCTTGGCTACTACACTTTGCCGTGATATTTGTCGTACAAGTAGTCATTTCCTCGGGGCGTGAAACAGGCAGAGCATGCTAGATGTCGAGGTTTATTTATCCTATATGTCATATTATCGATCAGCTTTATTAGAGATACTCCGAGGAATGACGAACAGAGTGCAAACAGCACACTCCCAAAGCTCCGTAGGCGAGATCTCGATTTCTGACAAAGGTTTGGTGACATGAGGCTGGACACGATCACCTGACTCTTTGCTCTTGGGCTGACCACCCAGCTTTCTACTGCCTTGGGTAGGAGCCATTCCTAGCGCTTCCTTCTTCCGGAAATCGACTTCTGTCTTGGCTAGCTTGCCTAGGCCTAACGGAGGACTTTCTGAGAAGGTAATCAGTCCATGTATGTTGCGAATAGAAGCCAAGCTGCGTTACCCTTCTCCTTCTCTTTACCTTTGTTCTTGTTATGCTTTGCTTTGTTGTTTATTCCACTGGTAAAGGTTGATCCCGAAGGAACAGGAATGTCGCAAGGTTCTCCCTTCACATTTTCCTCGTCGGATGAGATCTCTATGATATTATCCTTGCCATCTCCCGTGAAGATGAAATCATCTTTGAATTCCTCCCATGAGAACTTCAGGTTGTGAAGGTTGTCTTTCTCGGAGGAAATAAGTGCCTGTCGTCGTTCTCCGTCTGTCTCTGAGATTATCTCTACTTCGGAGTCAGAGCGATCTGCTATGTCCTCTTCCTCTTCTTTAACGTCTTCCTTGATCGCTGAATCTGCGAACCGGTCAGGTCAGGATTAATATTTACTGGGTGCAACTTACGTGATTGTAGAGCTTGTAGTCTGCGTTCGGCAGCCAATGCTCTCTCTTCGCGGGCGCGCTTACTACACGGCGAACTTGAGTACCGCATCATCGTGGCTCATAGAAAAAACATACCTTCCGGCCTGTTTTTTAAAACCGGTTCCCTTGACCCCTTCTTCACCTTTCGAATTAATCAACGATGACCCTTCGCCCTGGAAGGCGTACTTCGAAGTTACTCGACCCCCAGCTTTTCGCCTTTTCGCGGTTTGTCGGCCCGTGTGATTCGATGGTACAACATCGCCACGCCGGCCAGAACGTCGGCGACGCATCGCGGAGGGACGAGAGCGTGTTTGAGCACCACCACACTGAAATAAGGTTTGACATCGGAGATCATAGTTAATTACAACTTGAGCGCCATACCATGTATTCCGGAAGATCCCCGGGATCGATTCCTTCTCCAGCTACCTTGGCAGAGTCGGCAAGACGCGTTCCTGCGGACCAATATCCTTGATGGCAACTCAGACGGTGAAGCCAAGATACTGGGTGAAAACCACGAACCATCGCCATAGTAGCCTCTATCTTGGAGCTTACGAACTTCAGTGCGAAGCAATTTCCACAGTGCTTGGAATGCAGGACCATGGTTCATATGCTGAAGAATCAGAAGGAGCTCTAATGGGAAGATGGGTGACCATACTTTGATGTGGGCCAGCTGAGAGCTCGTTTTAATTACCCCTCCTTGAGCATTCAAATATACAACTAACCTCGTGACAGAGAGTGCTCATGAGCCAATAGGTAGGTAAAAATGATCCTCCAGGTCGCCGAAGAACGAGTTCTGGATGGTTCATGATAAGGAGTCCCGCAATGGAGAGGGCAAGAAAATTCGCGATGCTCGCCGACAGTTTCGCCATTGTTCCAGTTTCTTCCCGCAAAAACATTGTTATGTTCATACTGCGCAGAGTGTGAGATTGGAGGGTAGGCAGAGGAAAGATCCCACCTCTTCAAAACTGTTTACCGCGAAGCCGTGGGTTTTCATCACGGGTCGTACTTGGGCTGCAAGAGCGCGTAATAGCTGCCTTGCGTCATCTTGGTCGTCGCCTGGAAGAGCTGTGATGAAGTTGATATGGGGATTGGGATTGGGTTCCCTATCGTTGAAACGAGCATGCACCATGATTGTGACAGACGGCAGCAATTGGCAAAAGCGCGTCCGAGTCGCGGCCTCCGCGTCAATTCGGTTTCAGGCACGATTATTCGACGTGTCCAATGGCCGGTGGATGCCCTGATGATACCTGTCTGGATGTGCGATGTCCTAGATGCACCGTTCGAGGTTCGTTCGAGGCTGTGGTGAGCTGGCCAAGGCTAGCACGTGCGTTAGTGATGTTGAGCAGAGGGAAATTCCTTTCTTTACTCCGAGACCCACTGTATTTGCGAACGCCACCGTTACACGCATCTACTGACGCTCTTCTACACCACCATGAAGATCGCAATACTGACGTCTGGCGGCGATAGCGCCGGTATGAATGCAGTCGTGCGTGCCGCTGTGAAAGCTGGCATTATAAAGTGAGCCCTTACATCGTCCCTCGTCAGAACATGCTATCTAAAGCTTTACAGAGGTTGTGAAATGTGGGTTGTCCGAGAAGGATACGAAGGCCTAGTTCTAGGAAACACTGAAGACAAACCGCCCCATGTCCAAGACACCCCACAGATTGCCGAAGGTGTCGACGTCACTCTTGTCGAAAACCTTCGCTTTGGGGACGGGGAATTGCTAAAGAATGGAATGGGTGATTACTCTAATTCCAAGGGCAGATCACTCAAAGGGAGATACATCGTACGTGTCGGTTGGGACGACGTGAGGGCATGGTTTGCCGAGGTGGGTTGTGACGGTCATCATCGGCGTTTATCTGTTAATATCGGAACACCGCAGGGAGGTACACTAATTGGCACGGCACGTTCTGCTGCCTTTAGAACTCATGAAGGCCGATTAGCTGCGGCCCATAACATGATTAAGGAAGGCATTGACGCCCTTCTTGTCTGTGGAGGAGACGGTTCCCTCACAGGAGCGGATGTCTTCCGCGCTGAATGGCCTAGTTTAGTTGGTGAACTCCAATCTCAGTGTACGCATATTCTTCGTCTTAGCGAAGCTCTGTTGATATGGTACATACAGCCAAGATCACCGAAGCCCAAGCTACAACGCATCGCCATCTTAGAATCGTTGGCCTTGTTGGGTCCATTGACAATGACATGTCATTGACGGACTTGACCATCGGCGCGCCAACCGCCCTTCATCGGATTTGTGAAGCTATCGACAACATCAACTCCACTGCTACCAGTCATTCACGAGCCTTCGTTTTAGAGGTCATGGGGAGGCACTGCGGGTGGCTGGCTCTTCTTGCTGGTGTTAGGTATTCTACAAGTTTGATTTTGGCTATCTTCCACTAACTCTGAAGCCAGCGGTGGTGCCGATTTTATCTTTATTCCCGAGCGACCTCCGAAAGTCACGCCTTGGGAGGATGAAATGTGTGCCGCTATCCATCGTGTATGCGTATTCATTCACAGGTTTGGTCCAGCTGATCTTAACCCATCACAGCATCGAGAAGTTGGTAAACGAAAAACTATCGTGATTGTCGCAGAGGGCGCCCTTGATTGCAATCTGAATCCCATCCGAGCTGAGTACGTCAAAGATGTACTCAGTGAACGCCTGGGGCTTGATACGAGGGTCACGACGCTTGGACATACTCAAAGAGGTGGAAAACCGTGTGCTATGGATCGTATACTGGTGAGTCTCGTAAGATTAATGATATATGATGCGTCCAACGAACAGTACGAAGCCTACTCTCCAAGCTGTGGAGGCAATCGATGCATTGTTGGAAGCCACACCGGATACACCGTCTTACATGATTGGAATGCAAGAAAACAAGATTTCGAGGGTGCCGTTAGTTGGGGCCGTCACAATGGTGTGATATTTACTAGTCTTTTTCCGCCTTATACTCATCGACCGGAAAGACTAAGGCAGTCGCTACGGCTATCGCGGATAAAGATTTCGAGAAGGCCATGTCGCTTCGAGACCCGGAGTTCCGCGAAAGTTTAGAGGGTTTCCATGCTGTATCTGTATTAGATGAAGAGAAGAGGCTACCTCCGGCTCAGGTAGGCGTTGAAAGTATTTTCTGTCACACATACCGCACTAATTTTCTATTTATAGAGGATGCGTGTTGCTATTTTGCAGTGAGTCCGGCGACAGGAGCATAATTTAATCGCTAACTATATAACAGCATGGGAGCACCTGCGGGCGGTATGAACGCCGCTACTCGTGCTGCGGTCAGATACTGTATTCGCCAAGGGCACACACCTTTCGCGATCAACAATGGCTTCCGTGGTCTTCTTGATGATAACATCTCGGAGATGTCGTGGCTCGGCGTCGATTCTTGGATGGCCCGAGGTGGTTCCGAACTGGGGACAAATCGAGTATTGCCCTCCATCGATCTGGGAGCTGTTGCCGCAAAGTTCCAAGAATATTCTTTCCAAGCTTTCATGATGATCGGAGGATTTGAGGCATTCAGCGCATTACTGATTTTAGAGGAAGGGAGGAAGTATTATCCTGCTTTTCATATTCCATTGGTGCATCTGCCGGCCACAATCAGTAACAATGTCCCAATGACAGACTACAGTTTGGGGAGCGACACGAGCTTGAATGCCTTGGTAGATGCGTGCGATGCCATCAAGCAAAGTGCTAGCGCTAGCCGTAACAGAGTGTTTGTGGTGGAAACCCAAGGAGGGAATTGTGGATATATTGCCACCATGGGTGCGTTGGCGGTGAGTGATCATCATCATCTGCTGAGGCTTGAGGAAAGTACTAAATAGAACTTAGGTAGGCGCATCTCTCGTTTATACCCCGGAACAAGGCATATCCCTCGACACCCTAAGACGCGATGTAAGGTACTTGAAAATGAGGTACAGCCTTGATGTCAAGGGGAAAAGTGAAGGACGCCTTGTAATTCAGTAGGTCTTCCGGGTTTGTCATGGAGATATTACTGACTCCTCAATCTCAAAGAAACGAGGCCGCATCTCAGGTATACACAACGCCTGTGATAACAAAGGTGTTCAAGGAGGAAGGCCGTGACCTGTTTGATTCCCGGTCTGCTTCTCTTGGCCATACGTTGCAAGGAGGTATACCATCACCCACAGATCGCGCGCGCGCAGTTCGTCTGTCGTTGAAATGCATGGCCTTTATCGAAAGAGAGCACGACAAGCTGATGAAACAGCATCCCAAGACGAGACATGCCAGTCCTGATTCAGCCGCTGTCATCACAATCCAATCGAGTTCGATTAAGTGGGTACCTGTGCAGGATATGGTACATCATGCCGACATGAAGAATCGCCGTGGACAGAACCCATGGTGGGCATCAATGAAGGAGCTGGTGGAGGCACTAGCGGGCCGGCCTCAAATCGTGAAGCTTCATGATTGGGATTTAATTGGGTGAACATGAGTTGGAATAGAACGTGTTAACTACTACGAATCTGGTACTGTACAGTTTATTAAATAGAATTGCTCTTGCTCCTTCTGCTTATGATTGACTTCTCAAAGTATATATCCATTTCTGACTGGGAAATCTTATCGATAGATGGAATCCATTCTTAGTTTTACAGGTGCACACGAGGTGCTTACGCGCAGCAAAGTGAGAGGAGCACGACAGACGATCAACATTACGGCAGGCATTGCGATTGAGACACCCGGAGAACGGCTGAGGAGCTATTGAACTATCGACAATACGGATCGGATACTATCATAGAAATTGTTGTTTGATTCGGAATCGCGTCGAAATCTATCACAAGGTATGCATGAATGGTATCGGTCTAGTATACATTCGCCGACATCTAATACAAGTATCGGAACCCTTTCCTTTTCTTTAGTGCCTGCTCGTATGTGATGCCTTCCAGACGAGCAGCTTCCTCTACTCGAGCACTGTCAATATTAGCATTCTCGTTGGCCGCCAGCCTTTCATTTTCGCGTATGAGACTCTGGCGGATACCTGGCATGGAACGCATGTGAACAGACGCCCAATGATGATATAATGTGGACCAGCACTTACAAAGGGACATCGTTGTACTAAAAACTAATGCAGCGAGAGAGATAAACATTGACTTATGGTACTCAGGACCCCAAACGGACTTCCAAGTATAAGAACCTATCCTGAAAAAGCGATGGCTTGTGTGATGAAACTAGTAGGAAACAGATATTGACGTACAAACTGCCCAGGTTCCCGACACCATTGACCATGCCAATCGCAGCCGCACGCTTCCTGGGAATCATGTGTGTCGGACAAGTGCAATTATTTGGTAAGGCAAAAGACCTACGCTGGCGGCCGAGGAATTGAATTAGACACCCAGACAATAGTGATGCTGGTGCCTAAATTCGCACTGATGGGCTTTACTTGAATACGGTTAAAAACATAGAAACTGACCAACTAATCCACAAGCCATGAAAAACAATGACACATAACGAGCCGCAGTATTCATGGTCGAAAGCGCGATGATAAAGCCCATCATAACAGCCCACCACCAGCCCGAAATATGGAAGAACCGTTCACCGGTCGAATCTGAGCAACAGTAAGTCAGCCGTCCGTCTGTGGTGTAACAGATAATATTGTTCACCTGCATGCCACGCATTGAACAAACACACTACGGCGGCGACGATCCAAGGTGGACTGTAACATGTAAATTATTGAAAGTTCATGCAGTCCTACGTGGAAACATACGCGCAAAGAAGTAATGAAATGGTGGTGGAAAATCCAAGAGTCTGCGTCAATCTGACGTGTTTCAGGACATTAGCAACGACACCAAGGAAAGAGGGATCAAGGACGGACGTGGGGAAGAAATTGGTGAAGCTCATTCCCAAAGCTTGAGAGATATTCAGAAGGCAAAACGCATAGACTCGGGGATCCTTCAGAGCCAGTTTCAATCCATGGAGAACCCTGTAATTTGTCGAGAGTTCAATCAGAATGCACCAATGATGATAGTCACATACGAGTCTTCACTGTTGTCTTTGTCGGCCTCACCGGCATCTTCTGCGAGGCGCACTTGAGCAAGTCGACTTTCTTCTGGAGACATCCATCGCGTGTTACGGGGCTAAGAAGTTAATTCTTCGGCAAAAGTACAACATCGATAAAAGCGGCACAGACATAATCGGGTAGCAACCACCTATAGAGGGAATCATCAGTCATGCCTTACAAATGTCGCAGAAGGCAATGTACATGCTCATGAAGCCCACAGAGATAGTGACAGCCCCCTACATATGCATAATGAGTATGGCTTAAGAAATTCAGGAAAGACCTCACTTCGATATAGAAAAGCCTGCATGAAACGGTCTGATCAGAAACAGTTGCCATATAGTGACATATATATCTACCATCTCCAGGCTCTGATGCCTCGCACTCCTTCCATTTCTCCAAGGATACCAGCTGCCATCAACTAATAGAACGGTCAGCATTCAAGGAACTCCACGATGGGATGAAACGCACAGAGCCGAATGCGTTTGATACCAAAAGGCCAAAAAACAGAATGGCAGATCTAAAGGCTAATTCCTATCATACGGTGAGTTTGAAAAAGGATGGGTCGTTTTCTAGTACACACCTTCTTCGTGTACCAGCTTGAAAGCAAGTATATGGCTGTCGATTCAAGGTCTTCAGAAAATGGAAGAGCGGTTAAAGGATAGCTTACTGCCTGGATAGAACGCAGCCTGGACACGGTTAAAATCGACAAGGAGAGAGAACGCAAGTGCCTTTTACCTCTGGAATGCCCAAGAAAAGTCTACAAATCGCTATTCCCTTGAAGGAGTGAGTGACCTGATGAAACCTGATGAGAGGTACTGAGGTTAAATTATGTTAAAATCCTTACTCCCGTGAGCGCGCTAACAACACCCCAAGCGATGACACATCCTCCGATGTATAGTGAAGGCCTAAATCGTATGAGCGCAGAATGCACCTTCTGAACGGAAGACACGTCACCTCTGAATGTAGTTCAAGATCTTGTGTGCATAGTAAGTCGCTAAACAATCTTCACTTGGTCACGAAAAGAGATTACCATATTGGATGGAATTTGAGATGGGCTGTAGGTGACATAGAGAACGGAAAGGATGATATTATATTGAAGGTCTGGATGCATGCGTTAGCAAAATCCTCGCGTCGAACGTCCAAAAGTGCACAATACCCGTGAGGCCCAAGTCATCTTCAAGCCCCTTCAATCTCGCTGTCGTGATGGCGCTCCGCTGGAAACAAGTATTCAACTACGAATCGATATGAGAGAATGTCCAACGCACATCAATGTGATTCATGAGGTAGATTAGAGTGACCATAGGCAGAAATCTCATATCAAGTTTACGAACAAGCCTCCGCTCCGCAAGCTCCCGCCCTTGGGAATCGATGGCGGACACGGCGTCGATGGCTGACTGGAGGCTAGTCTGACTAGGTGCATGCTCGTAAACCTCGATTGTGCCAATTTCCTTTTCTTTAGAGGAGAAAGACATGATGGAGGAGCCAAATGAATATACTGAATGATTCGGTGTTGATACGCGCTTTTATGCAGTCAAGCAAAGTCCGAAGCGGGCAACATATTCACGTCTTTCCGCACTCCTCGAACTAGCGCTTCTTTCCCCGCATAATACCTCAAGAGATAGCTGCGGGGAACGTGTGGACAGCGCGTTTGCAGAAAGAAGTAGCTCGGAAGGCGTCGTCTAACGGAAATGTCTGATTGTCCGATGTATTCATAGCTCGTGTATACATGGGACTGATCTGGATTGCTTTATGATTACTTCTTCTGTCAGATGAAGTGTTACAAGGGTGCTTCAAACCACTTACTTCGTTGTAAACTTCGAAACTCGACTTGGATACGCCAGTTGTGACAACACTGAGAAGTTCGGGGCCTACGTCTAAGATATCACAGAGCAACCGTATGGTCTCAGTGAATAAAGCAGACTTACCACGATGCATATACTGTTGGTTGTATGATAGAAGGATCTAGTAAAACGCCGTCCACGAATATTTATGTGATAGTCAATTGATTCTGCGCTTTGTTCATTAAACCTATTCCAATTCACAAGACACCCAGCGATCCAGCGAACACGCATGCGGCCATAAACCTTGGAAGAAGGTTACAGGAAGTTGCGGCGTGCCACTCTCTATCCGTCGTGTTGATGACAGTCATCGAAATCAGATGGTTCTTGATGCGGACACATAATGGACATTGAGTCCTAAGATAAATATAATTCAGTACATGTATAGTTCGGTGCCACAGTATTGAAAGTTGAAATCTGACGAACTATATTTGGCACTGATCTTCCGCACACGGTCGACTAGTCGAGTCGACCGACGAAGGCTGATATTATTGACCAGCAACTCAGTGGCACCTGGAACCACTAAGCATTGAAAAAATCCACACAACCGATTTTACGTTTACGGAAGGCTAAAGTATTGAATGCGGCGGTTTGGTAGTGGTCTAGCGGACTTGGTATCGGCATCCGGTCAGAACGGATTGGGGCTGTGCGCTGAACCAGGACTGTCGTAAGTTGGTCGTAAGAACGGAGATCCTGAAGGTAAAATATTCTCTACTGCGCTCTTTTTCCACACGGAAACGAGAATCGCCGGCGCAGGAGTTAGGCACCATAACTCAACAGTACAGAGGAGGGCTTATCACAAGTTTAACGGATATCCAACATTCGAACAAATAAAGCTGTCCTCACTACCAGGTCCGACGCGTCGGTATCGACCATGCTGTTAAAGAGGTAGGTTTCTATAAAAATGTGGGAACAAGAGGTCAATTGGAGAACGCCGCGACATTCTGTGCGGTTGCCAGCACGTTCGAAGCCTTTGCTCTTGACCCGGTGACCGGTATTTCGTGAGAAGACACCAGCGTAGACATCGAGAGCTCAATCACATACCGTAGTACCGCCCAGAGCATCTATCTTAGGCACTGGTTGACGGTTTTGATTCTTCTCTCTACATGCCCTTGCATTGAGACCTACAAGCAGACAAAATCTGCCATATGTATCACAAGAATGTTAACTCGGCAATACACAAATCATGAAGAATATTCTTGAAGGGTGATGATAATCCCTCACCATCAATTCGATCGGTCGCGTTAGAAGAATGATTCAGCGCGATGGTATTCTTGACGCCCGACTAGCCCCCCATGAGTAGCTTATGACGTATGAGTTCAACCGACGAATAAAGACAGGTTTACCATTTAGTGAATACTCTTCTCCCAGCCACTCGCAAGCAGAGGTTAGTAGACTCCTTCAGCACAACTGCAGAATAGTGTCTGTTTCATGGTCGGTACTGCTGTTTTGGATGGTTAACATGTTTGCGGATTCTGGGTTGCCCCTCCCCCGCACTCTCGAAGAGTCCCAGTGCAAAGTAAAGGTACAATAGAATTACGACAACTATGGGTAGACATTTTGTCTTCTTGAGAATGTGAATATGCGCCATCGCTAAATTCTGCGGAGTTGGGCCATCAAACAAACACGGCGAGCTGAGCGAACAGCTGAGAAGAGCAAGAGAAGAGTGGAGATCAGTTCGATGCTTGACTTGTTGGTGGACATTATGCTGAACCCGAGGCGAAGAGAGGGGCCCACAGACCATACGGCGAGATTCCAGCATCTTTCCTCAATACGGCCTTGATGGCCTCTGGACTAGTGCCGGCGAGAGACGCAGGTGACTTAGATTCTTTTATGGAAGCCCATATCACGGGGACGTTGAGTCCCAGGATAGGTTCACGAGAGCAGCAGCAGAAAGTGCGTCATGTAACCAACAGTCCCTTTAAACGATGCCTTCGCATTGCGCTCAAATTCATTGATGACAACGGCAGTGAGTCCACTGCACAACAAGGACAGTCGTCCAGCCTCTGGTACGATAGCATCGCCGGAAGCAGTTCTCGGTGGTGAGTTCGAGCCACTTCTGAGCTCCGAGACATCGCATATGAATGGTGGGCGGTAGTGACGGTGAATGTGAAGCGCTAAATGTCAGTCAAAAGGATTGACCGGACCTCGGAAGAAACTAGTGACCTAGGGCCGAAGACGCTGAAAGAGGACAGTGGACACAGCCACTCCAGCTCATGGACCGGATCTCTCCGATCTAGCATAGTACCCGGCTTCTTACCCTCCGAACACAAGCTGACAATTTTGAGCCTTGACTTCCCTTTCCTCTCGTCCACGAATTTGGTGAGATTAAGAATGTACCGCGTCTCCACCATTAGGGGCCAACGATTCTCTGATTTCCCGTCGGCAGGCTAAACAGACAGCGAGTGGACCCAGTTGTATATATGGGTCCTTTGACCGTGTAAGTGACACGCAATACTGGAAAGATTTATTTATTGAATCTGATGCTCATTTGTGCTAAAGTATAGACCCTAGTTCGAAGTTAACATTGAAGCTTGAAGCACCAAGCCAAGTTCAGTGCAACCTATGAATACTATACCAGTAGCGAAAATTCAACATTAATACCCCAAAGGTAGTTCACGAGTTCCCCGCAGTTCTCTCCTGTGAGATGCGTTGCGGCAGAAGTCGAAGACCATCTAGGCGCCAAACAGGTCTTGTACTCTCCCGTACTCCCTCCGAGTAGGGCTGAGCACGGGTGCACTAGTAAATTTATTATAATACCTTGAAACGCGGATAAACTGCCTGGCCCACTCGGTCCTCCGTGACAGGTTCAGCGGAGAAAACCAGAGAACCGTCTTCGAGTCTGTCCGCAATATTCTTGAAATGTCTTACGAATTACAGACCAAGTACGCCATTCTTGGCCCTCCCCTGCATATACTATAACTGCTAAGTATCATGACGACAAAATTGAAGGTTGCATGATTTCGAAGGAAGTGTATTGTCTTACTGATTTGACTATCAGATCTTCGATGCTCCAGCACTTTCGATTTTCCATGAAAGATACAAACATTACCGAGCTTATGAACTGGAGCTTCTTTGGGGGCTCAAACGTACCCTCAAACTCAGCGTTGCGCAGTAGATCTGGTCCGCGTCGACGCTAACAATATCCCCCAATTTTATCGCAGTTTCTTACCTTCATGACTGACGTCCTTATTGTTCACGGACTTGGCTCTGTTATACTCGAAGGCGCAAGAAATTATGTCTGCGACCTTGAAGACTGATCTTGATATACGTATACTTTGCAACTCCACTGTAGGATGGGTTTCAGGTTGCGCCGATTCTTCCGTGATCCGTGTCTCGTTGGGCGCCTCTTTCACACGCTTAACTGTTGACAATGCGAGGATACCTTGGTAGGGCACCGTTGGACACCACATCGTTGACGGTAAAATCTTCTTCATGACTTAAGCTTAGTCTCCTAAATTTGATGTCTGCAGGTTAGTTGCAAGTCGAATGTTCATTTTAATTTAACTCAGCGTCTGTTTTCAGCTGTTTTCGTATGTACCCCTCGCAACAACCGTGTTTCAATATGCAAAACCAGACAAGCTTATTTGAAATTTCCTAGTTGTCCGCTATTTTGCGCGCTGCCATCTCAGCGCCCTCAGTAAGTAATGTCACATATCAGATTCATTCAATTATATTAGGGCGCTCGGGACCCTTCAGGGCATGGTGATAACAGCCTGTCTTCTGTCTCCGAATGAATCGCCAGCGTTTGTTTCTCTTCTACATTATCCGTCCATAGACATCGATAATGGACCGATGCCTAAGTTCTTCGAAAGTTGATATCGATGTAGAGACTGGTGCTCAACAGGTGTGTCACTTCACAGTATCATTACCGTCGCGTTATTTTCTGAATTACCTTCAGTGCTTCGCCGAAAAACAAGGAGACGCCAGCGTATCCCCTCCTCCATACGAATATCAGGAGCCCCCACCCTATAGTTCTATTACAGCCCCTGCTTGCATGTCCTACTCATCGGTCCAGTATCTTTGTCTTTTCGGATTTTGTACGTTCAGCACTCCCGATCATCGACACGCCTCAATAACCTGATTTCTTTCTAGTATTTCCCCCCTCATGGATAATTAGAGCCCTCGCACTCCTTTCACCTCTGCATCAAATTCTTCCATGGATGTTCTCATCAAAACCTGAGGCACTAATCCCCAACGAGGGCTTACTAAGGCGCAAAACAGAGATGAAATGGGCGAGCACTTGCTTGATCCTTATCAGCCTGTTCAGTCTAATTGGGACAATTGTCTTCATAGTTCGAATCACGGCCAAGGATGCCAGCTGATGATGGCTGGCTGCTCCCAAAGTTATCCTTAGTGTTGTAGTATTGTAGGAGTACTTCGGCAGAACTGATTTCAATAAAGGCGTCTGGTAACGTACTCATGAGTTTATTTTATATCGCATATGTTACCTATATACTGCACTTCGCTCGTTAACCTCCAATGTATATCTCTTTGCGTTAAACCTCCATACAAATATCATGGGGACGGAAATAATCATTCATTGCCAAACAAAGGACAGAGCTAGATTGCTATTACTGTATGGAAACATATATCGTACAAGCGCTACTTTCTGGGACGTTTCTTGACCTCTTCGTCCTTACAAGCGTGCAGCATCAGCTTATTGGGATGCCCAGGTGTCATACCCGAATGCCCCTTGGACCAGTCATAAGAAATGGCATAGGCAAAGATGTTACCGTTACGATTGAATCCTGTGCAAGCGATCGGTCCGGGGAAGTCCTTGCTGATCTCAAATGCTACAACAGACATTAGCAAGAGATGTCGTAATGGAGAGCGACTAGAATTACATTTGAGACGAGTGCGAGCGTCTTTGTCCCAAAAGTGGATGGAGCCATCGGAGCCTTGATAACAGCATGAGAAACAAGCTCATGTATTTATGCATAGCAGCCGAAAAACTTACCGCATGTCGAAAAAGTTCCATGCACCGGATGGAATGATATATCATTGACGGCATAAACCATTCCCTGGTCTTTTGAATTGGGCACTGTGTCCTTACGGTGACATTTGAAGGAGAAATTGCTTCTACATATGGATCGTCAGCAAGCTTCTTTCGGAAAAAGCGAAGACCTTACCCGTTATCCTTGTCTTCCACATATCTTTAAGCCCAAGTCAGCGTTTGAAGGTATATGACGCGGAACAAAACTTACTGGATAGCCACTCGTCCTTCAATACTACCAACGGCAAATCCTGAGTTTTGGGACGCTGTAAAACAGGACACAACGCGTGTTTGCCATTTCAAAGGCGACACCATGGTCTATCCCATGTCAATTGCAATGTCAAGATCCTATAAAAGACACGATACCTTGTATGGCGTGGTAGGATTGTTGAGGCTAAAGACTTGGATATGACGCTCAGCTGTTCCAACGACCAAAAGAGGATATTGTACATCGAAACTATAGCATCGTTCTGGGAGCTGGACTGAGGCCACGGGTTGTTGAGCGCGGAGGTCCCAATACTGTACCGAGTCAGACATCACAACAGCCAGAACACGCGTCCAAGGACATACTTTGATCGTTTTATCCCAGCTCCCAGTGGCCAATACTCCCATATTCGGTGATTCAACCCACCGGACAACTTTGACAGGAGCATCATGCTGAGCCACTTGCATGGCTGTACCAGTCGTTACATCGAACATTTTAGCTTGATTATCAGCGCCACCCGAGAATATTTTGTTCCCCTCCTGTTCCACCCATCGTGTCAACAAGGAGATTGAAAAGAAAGATATACTGGACATACCTTGTTCCAGCAGACGCTTAGAACTGGGCCGTTATGTTGGTACATCGCCTTCCCTTGCGTTTGGCCATTGGTTCCGACCTCATAGACTCTTACCTGATAAAAGAGAGTTAAATACGCGACTTCTTAGCTAAATCACCACGTACACTATTATCCCAACTGCCAACTGCAAGATAGTCCGCTTGTGAAGAGAAGGACAACGATGAAATCGAGTCTGGCGGGGGGTCAGCAACTTCAAGATCTTTGTCGGTACTACTGCTGTTTGCCGCAGTTGTGGACGTCGACGCTCCAAAGAAGGAGGACATGGCGAAGTAGACTGCCTGTATCCGAAGAAATAGAAGGAAATTGAGGAAATGAGGTTGTGATTCAAGCGATTAGGTCGTGAAAGTCACGCGTGACTGTGGCTCCGTGACACTCTTGCTTTGCTCTCTTTGGACTTTCTTTCAATTGACCTTTCGTTACTTTGTGAAGTAGACGTATAGGTACGTTCTATAAAGCACTTGTTTCCTCTCAAGTTGTGTTTGATTTTTTTATCCAGTCGTCATCAATGACTGAAGTCGCGAAGGCAGGCGCTCTGAAACCCAAAGTTAGTGTCCTTCCCTTCCCGGAATAAGAATTGTTGACATCATCTAGTATTCCTAGGAAAAAACCAAGGCCAAAAAAAGATATCTGAAAAAGAAGAGGGAACGGAGAAAAACAAGGAAGCCGACCAAAGCCAATGATCGAGACCAGACCTCGCAGGATGAAGGGGAGGACAACGAAGAAGTGGAAGACGACGATGAAGACATTCAAATGGATGCACCGCGTGAGGAGACCCCAAAATCCTTGAAACCGCCTAAGAAACGCCGGAAAGTGGAAGCGCCTGAAGAAAGTACCATGGATGTTGATGAAGAACAAGTACCTATCACATCGAGTGCCCCCGACCCTGTTTCCGTTCCTACACCTGGAACGCTCCCGTTGTTCCCTTTGCCTGCCTTGCCAAATCTTCCTTCACGCCAAGATCTTGCGCTTCAAGGATTGGACCAAGCTCTGGTTGACGCGGAATTTATAGATCCATCAACAAGTCTGCCTATTCCACTCGGCGGCGAAAATGATGGCGGAACTAGTCTGAGTGAACGTTCTCGGAAGCGGCTGCATGAGCTTGGTGTAGCTCATCTATTTGCAGGTGTGCTGATTCATTGTTTCTTTACTCTTGAACGCGTTCCAAATCTTTGCACTAGTACAAACATCATTACTGCCATTTTTATTACCCAAGGAAGCAAGAAAACGGGCGTTATATTGTCCGCACAGTCCTCCTAGAGATGTATGTGTTTCAGCGCCGACGGGGAGTGGGAAGACGCTCGCATACGTTCTACCTATTGTGGAAGTAGGTCGTCAATGGTATACGGTGTATGTTGCGTGACTAATCAAGCCCTTAGACGCTTTCAAGTCGAATAGTCATTCGTCTACGAGCTCTCGTCGTTCTCCCTACCCGCGATCTGGTCAACCAGGTCAAAGAGACGTTCGAAGCCGTAGCTAAAGGATGTGGACTGAGGGTCAGTGTTCATCGTCCTACCCGTTATAGCTTTCTTCGAACGACAATGCAGATTGGTACAGCGACTGGGCAGCATTCGTTTTCGCACGAACAATCTCAGTTGATCGCCGATAGGACAAGCAAGTGAGTGTCCAACACATTCCAGGGAAGTCAATGATACGATCCCTTTATCAGTCTACAAGGCGGATCCAGCAAAGTTGACGTGCTTATCTGTACACCCGGTCGATTGATTGACCATATGAATGACACACCTAATTTCACTCTCCAGCACCTACGATATCTAGTTCGTCTGAAGCTTTCCAGTGGTGAATGTTCTCATCAATATCCGCTTTATAGGTCATCGACGAAGCGGATCGTCTTCTGGCGCAATCATTTCAAGACTGGCTTGCTCAGGTATTGCTGGCAACACGACCATCAAAATCTGTCCGAGGATACTTGCCTGACACGCCAGATTTTGATACACCAGTCCCGGTTCCATGTCACAATGCAATCGCTCCCGCTTTCCACCCGTTTCACAGCTCTATTCTCGATGGACCGAACTATGTTTATGAACCAAAAGAAACTTCTTGCCAAAAGCTCCTATTCTCTGCTACCTTAACGCGCGACCCTTCAAAGATTGCGGTCTTGGAGCTTCGAGATCCTAAGTATTTTATCGTCCACAGCAGCCGATCTGGGAAAGACGCAAGCTCGGGTCTCTTGGACATGGTCATGGAACAATTTACAATGCCAGAATCCCTCACTGTAAGTTTATCTTGTCAAGTGTTGTTGTACATTTTATATCTTTCGTTTCATCAGGAGCACATGATCGTGTGCGAGTCGTCCCAGAAGCCTCTGCACTTTTTCTATCTCGTTCATGCCCACAGTGTACTTAACTGTCTCGTGTTCACTAAATCTGCCGAGTCTACTACACGGCTGGTCCGCTTGTTCGAATACTTCGAACAGTCTCGCGCAAACGATCATGACAGTAGTTACAAGCCTATCGTCATTCATCCTTACTCGAGCGATCTTGGGGCAGCAGACCGAAGGTCGGTCCTTGAGAAATTCAAGGCCCAGGAAATCCAGATGTTGGACATTTTTCCATTTGACTACTTTATCTCATACTGATTCATTGTCAACAGACTCGTATGCTCGGATTTAATATCTAGGGGAATTGATATCCAGCATGTCTCTCATGTTGTTAGTTATGATGCCCCTGTTGATATTCGTAAGTATGTGCATCGTGTGGGCCGTACCGCGCGAGCTGGACGTCACGGTGACGCATGGACACTGGTCGAAGAGCAAGAGGTTCGCGAGTCCTTTTTATTACCATTGAGCTTGTTTGCTTTCCTCCCCTTTCCAGGCACGGTATTTCAAGACTATGCTAAAAGATGCAGACCATCTAGACAAAGTCAAAAGACTTCGCGTTTCGGACAAAAACCTTTCGCCGTTGTTACCGCATTATGAGGTATGTCTTTCTGACAGAAGTTGTACAAAGCTAATGCCGTAACTTGCAGAAGGCCTTGGGATTACTCAAGGAGGCCTATTCGAGATGAGAAGAAGGATGTTACCGTTTGTTTAAAGTTATGAAGGTGCAACTGTAAGGAGAAATTTGACTTGCAATGCCAACACAACCAATAAAAGATCTCTTCGGTGAGAGATATCTACGTCGAAGAAGCCCAACAACCCTCGAACCTTCAGAAAGTTTATCTAAGTATATCTTGTCTGTATTCGAAGCGAAGGAGATAGTAAGTACAGCCTGAATACTGTAAATTTGAACTAGCTACAGAACAATTTGAATTGATGAAAGTGGCAATCATCGGCAAACACCGTCGCCTTGTCTTGTCCCAACAAAAACTTTGTTCGGTCAACCTCCGTTCCAAAATGGCGACATTCTCACCTTCGCCAGCCCCTCGTCGCTCAGCACGTCTACGTCATGTGCCCGTGTCCCCGGGGAACGCAAAAATTCCCGTGAATAACAGTCGACTAGGTACACCGATCAATGCGTCGGACAACGGTTCTTTTATCAACGAATCGCGCGCCTCCGTTGATTCTGCCATGGATATCGACGACAGGAATTCCCTGTCTTCAGACAAGACTACAGTGAGGTCCACCGGAGTCTCTTACTTGGCCAAGTCGGAGCAACTGGCCGTGTCGTTCTATGCTAATTTGCCAACCGAAGTCTTGCTGGTATTAAAGCACGCGGGTGCGTTCTTTCGACCGTTTATTTGGAATCACCCCTAACTTTGCAGCAGATTTTTACGGTGGTACATATACTGGTGGAATTGATACCTTGACCGGGTTTGCTCTGGTGGCTTCGAAGCAGACATGCTATGTGTGGCAGCATTCACAGGTGCGTCTGCCAACGTCTTTAACTGATTCTCCTTGTAATCTCTCTTTGTAGGCCATTAGGGGAACGCCAACATGCTACATCTTTCGTTGTCCTGAAGATTCCAACCAGACATCACCACCTTTCTATGGCCTCATCCCTTACAGCAGCTACAGTACCGCGCGCGAGCCTGGCCTTATCCTCATGTCGCCTGCCGGGGAAATACGAATGTGGGACAGTATCGGCATTGGCCTTGCAGGTGGAGACCACTTTTCATCTGTTACGCTCAGCCTCTCCCCGGACGAGCTCGTCACAAATTTAGTTCGCGTTGATGTAAGACACATCATTATTGACTACAGCAACAGTTCACTCAATAGAGTTATCATTAGCCCCAGACCTATATTGCCTCGACCACCTCTGGTGTTCTTTTTCGACTTACGTTGACATACTCTGGGGGGAATCTGCGTTTGGCGTCTCACACATTCGCGCGTCCGGCATCTTCTCTGTCGCTCAGTCGTCTTTATTCTTCTTTTTTCGTGTCTTCTGGATCTAAGACGCCTCTGATCTCTGAACCTGGGAATATCAGCGCCCTTGCCCTTGGTCGCGCAACCGTTGACGGAGGAGAAATATGGGCTTTGATCGACACCAGAATACAATTATGGGAGCTCAAGGCGGAGGGCTGGGAGGACATTATTCGTGATGACGAAGTTTCAGAAATTATTAGGGCTGCCCTGAGGGACGCTTTTGGAAATAGCGTGGAACAAGACGATGCAAACGTGGATCTGGAGTTGCTGGACATCGCAGTTGATAGGTAAGACATTTGATCTGCTTGCATATGAGAGGGATTGAATTCATCGTATCATCTTAGGCAGGGGAGGCTTGTCGTTTTGCTGTCGTATGCCGGTGGCGAAGAAGAACACATATATATGAACATGGATACAAGTGGAATCAGGCGAATTTATTCATTGATTCACCTTACACTGTCCAACGATGCATTCACTGTGGACAGTGTAAGAAGTGTTCCGTACCAAAGCGTGAGTTCTTTCTTATATCTCTACAGACCCGGTGTGATTGATTGTGGCAACGTCGACAGACTTCGTCTTCCGGAGCTCCTATGCATCCTAGATTGCAGCTAATCCAGGACGGAAAACTCGTAGTCATCCAGTTTGGAGATGCGATTGCTCTTTGCGCCACAGGTAGCGTAGTCCGCTCGTCTTTTCATCTATCGTGACTAATTGTTCTATCAGAGTCTGAATACAAAGATCGGCTGGAGCTCAAATCTAAGGCGGACCGGACACTGGGTGTTGGCATCACACATTCAGACAGCGCTGTCCTCATACTGACGGCGGCAACCATGATGAAAGTTCACATTGACATGGACAGAGTCAAGACTGTAAACGCACAGTACGTTGGTTAATGTTTCCCCTTCAATGGATGCTCATTCACCCTAGGACCGGGCCGGTTAATTCGATCAAGTCTGTCATGACGCAGGCAGTATTATATGGCTCCCTCACGAACGTGAGTAGCGACAATTTCATCAGATTTTTACTCTCTTCAACTTCCTGTAGAACCCATTGACATTTACCTTCCCTCCTGATGTTGATGAAGAAAGCTTGATGCGAGGTGCCGAACAATTAAGCCAAGCCATATTGCAGTCAGGTAAATACTTCACTGTCAGGCTTTAGAATACTCGTCAATGCATTCATAGATCCCATCCTGGTACAAAGAAATCACGATTTAAGCGCCCACCTGACAAGTCGCAAGGAACGTCTCAGCTTTTTGATACATTTCATCAATGACAATGCCGTACTCGGAAAGGTCTGTGTGGGGATGGTTTATTGGAAACATTCCATTTACATGCTTGTTTGAGTACAGATATCTCAAAGAAGTCGGCAAAACCTAGCGACAGATGCAGAAAAACTGTACGCTTCCCATCAGTTGTGGGTGCAACACAACGATTTTCTTAGGTTTGTCAATTATGATTTCTAAAATTGACTGCCCTTCTCACACCAGTAAAAATAACGTTGAGTAGCACGAGTCACCCAAGTCATAGTGTGCTCCACGATACTGTCCTGTCCTACATGAATGATATCCAAGAAGGTCACCACGAAGATGTGATACGGACGTTTTTCCGCATTCGCATAGCTGACATCGGAGTACTGATTCAACGGATACCTGACATAACACTGAAGCTCGCACAAGCCACAGGTGGGAATACAGGAGGGTTCATAGCTGAGGCCAATCGTATCGTACTGGTGAGTTGCTTCTCATTTCGGATACCTTCAGCAAATGACTGCGGGCAGACGGTGCTGAGGTCGGCATTCGACTACCGGGAATATAATAAGGGAGTCTATGGCATTGACCCCCCTATGATAAACCCATGGACAAGCGACGTAAATGTCATTAATGTCGTCCAGGGACTGTTTGATGCGACAACACGGCTAGTTGAATCGGTGATAGCGGGTGCAGGGCGTGCTATAACGGAAGACGAAACAACAGAACAACTGCCTGAACTTGCTGCCATACTCTTTGCATGTATGCAAGAACGGCTAGACTATTTGTCGAGGTCTGCCCTATTGAAATCACAATAGCCTCATACTGACCTTGATACAGGTCCGAAGAGACAGGGGTGGAGCAGGAGCGAAGCATCCTTCTTAACACTTTCACCCATTTGCGGCCAGAGGTGCTAGAGACCTTGAGTAAGTGTCTTTTGAAACGAATTCATGTCCCTTCTAATTTTTGTCTTAAAACAGGAAAGAACGGACACGCAACAGCCGCATTTTCTCTTGCCGAGAAATATCGTGATTTCGCCAGTTTGGCGGCATTATGCCACAGGGAGGTCGTTTATCCCCCCGAGCAAAATCCGAATGCGCCCCGAATCCAGAATTATATCGAACTATACAAAGATGAGTTTGCGACTGAGCTTTATCGGTGGTATATCCAGCATGGTAAGGACATCCTTGCCGAACCAGTCTGGCGCTGACGACATGACATAAGGCGAATTGCGAGTGTTATTCTCTCTCAGTGACTCCCACACAGGATATATGGACAAGTTTTTCGCTGATAATGCCAATCCGCTAATATCATGGATTCATGATTTGGGCCACGGACGGTACGCGGCCGCAGCCCGGGCACTACTGGTTGAGTCGGGCGAAGCGACCAATTTAGCCTCAAAACAGGTAGGACGGAGTCGTTTCTTTGTGAAACATATACTCATTCTTTACCTTTAGCTCATGCTTAGTATCGGCAAGTTGTCGCATCTTGCACATGAACAAGAAACTTTAGCGCCCTCCGATGAGGACATTTCGGATGGTTTGTCATTGACGTCATGTGTCAAGACCACAGTTTTGACAGATTTTTGCAGCCTTCCATGATGGACTTGATTTCGTCAGCGTTCATGAGAGCCTGCTTGAAGAGTTTAACGCTGTGCTTGAGACATTGAAGGGTCGACAATCTCTTGACAGCCAGACAAACGCAATCATTAAGCAAAAGGCTTCTCGTCTATCTGATCGGCCGGCATTGACGCGGGTGTGTTTCAAGTTTTTTTCTTGAAAAGTGTTTTGACGGCGCCGTAGATATTTAAAGACCTTGTCCGGAATGTGCTGCAAGGAAAGGTCCTGTCAGTTGAGGATGCGGTAGACGTATTGTCTCTCAAAGATAACAATGAGACGCTTGGTGACTTTGCCATGGCACTTCACTTACTCGCAGGAGTTCAGGTTTGTGAAGATTTTTCACCGCTCATGCGAGACTCATAATCGTGACGGTAGAACATTCCTCGTGCTCGAAAAACATCTGCCTTCAGAACTGTGTGGAGACGGATATATATCCATGACGAGTGTGTTTAACCAGCGCCAAATTTCTCAATGCTTATATTCTTATTCCTTAGCTGGAACACCATTCGGCAAACAGCTAATGTTTCTGATAGCGAGCTCAGTGAACGCTTCCGTAGCACGGCTCTGTATGCCACGTTTTGTCACATCCTTACGCAAACCGATCAACCTGATGGCTACGAGACCATCCCGGATGTATCCCTCATAATACCGACAGCAGACGAAGTCTCATCAAGATGGCCGGGTATGCCGGCTGACGAGGTTGAGAGCATCGTGCAAGACTATATATTCGAGTGCGATACGTTGGGTGATCTAGAGTTGAATGATGTATATTACCGGATACGAGAGCTGGCGGAGCAGGATCTAGAGGAGGCCCATATATGATAGTAAGGACGTCTTTGTTTTGATCGCATCGTTGACGATTATTGTTATGTATGTACCTGGCTTGGTAGATGAAGCTCTCAATGCTATTGCAGTACTAGGCATCACCGTCTGATTCACTTCTGTTTTACTCGGCCCAACCTAAATCAGTCGGCGCCTTTCCCTCATTTCGGAACCCAACGATACCGCATGAAGGCCTCACGACAGCGCCTCATTCTCATGATCAATCAACCACATAGTTGCACGGACATCACTTCATATGACTCGTCTCGGTTTGAACATGAGGATTATCATAAAGCTTCCCTTCATGCGTCAAGTAAAGCAGCTGCCCTCATGTCCGTACGGTCACAATCAATCGACAATTCCTTCGAAACTTCTCGTCCAGCGCTCTCGCTCATTTTCCAACCAGATGATCCAACACGTACAGATATCATCGACGGAAACACCGGTCAACTGTACTACAGCGTTGACACCATCGAACAACGAAAACATCAGTTAACCCTGGTACGAAGGGCAGCTAGTCCGATAGATAGTCCATCGACTGTTGGAGAGGAGACCACTGTTGCCTCATTCGAATGGCATAGGTACAGGCCGGATATGGTATCGTTCGTAGACAATATCCCAATTCCCGTCACGAGCTGGCTGAAGAGAAGTCTGAATCCCTTCAACACGTACGTGTTTTGCACGCAGTTTCCGGAGGGAGAGGCTAATGTATTGGCCACGGTGCTTTTAGGACTGTGTCCTTCAAGGACCAAACCTGGAAAGCATATCAATGGAAGGGGAACTCAGCTGGTCTATCCTTGACAGTTAGTATGAATACGCCAAGTGAATGAGTCGCAACAGCTCACGCGTACTATACAGTTATACTCCGGCAACATCGCATCACCTGTCGCCAAATTTCACAAACAACACCCCCCTAGCAGCTCTCTGCCACGAGGTTCACCGGCGTCTTTAGTGATATACGATCGTGACATCGCAAGTTCAACAAGGCTCGATCATCTCGTGGCCTCCTTCCTGTACCTTGAGAAAAAACGCAGAGGGAAAGAGGAAGGAGAGTTATATCACAACGTTCACCCTCAGGACAATGGCGACGGCATGGCGTTGAGCTTATTAGGAAGGACTTCAACACAGTACGAGTGAAAAACGATTAGCGCTCAATACAGTATATTGTGAAACAAGGAGTATTACAGCAGATCGACAGGTGATATTATACACGCTCCCAGAACTTGTCGCTTTGCGCGCATTGTCTTGCCATTTCGAACTGTATAAACGCTTGAGCTGTGTAAAGTACACGTTACGGGGGAGGCACTTACCTGCTCGTCTGTGCGGCATATCAAAATCTTCTTGGTCTCCGGGTTACCTCTACTCACATCAATGACCACGCCTTCCTTATGATCGGCGTCTTCATTGGCGTCTCCCACTCCAGAGTAACCAAGGCATTCTAACTTGGCTCCTATGGCACTTCTGAGCTCAACGCTCCTCTCCCCGATCCCCCCTGAAAAAACGAGCGCATCAACCTGACCCTCAAGCTTCAAGTGGTAAGAGCCGATATAGTTCAAAACACGATCTTTGAAGAGATTAAAAGCCAGTTGATCGACAGCAGAACCTTCCTTCGCGCGTCTAGTTATGAGTCCAAAGTCAGTCGTTCCCGTCAGAGATTTCCATCCAGATTTGGAGTTTAAGATATGTTCGGCCTGTGGATTTCACGCGATATTGGATATACATGTTAAATATCGCGGTGGAAACGAACCTGGGTAACGTGGAGCTGCGTAGCGACTTTGGGATCGTGACTTATCCTTCCCGCTTTGTTGGTGTAGTGGAAGATGAGACTGGGATCAATCGCGCCAGAACGCGTTGCCCCCGGAAGCCCGTTGAGTGGTGTCAAACCCATTGAAGTATCGTAAGAACACCCCTCTTTCACAGCACACACAGACGCGCCAGAGCCGAGATGGAGTATAATCAAATTGAGCGCGGATGGCGGCTAATTAAAATTAGCTTAGCCGATCTTCGCAATTTCATAAAGTGGGGTACGTGCGTGCCTTGTTGAGAAATTGCGCAACAGCGCGCAGTATGAACGCATCTACGACTGTGTGAGCGATGATAAGGAAGAGGGAACGGAAACCTCTCCGCACAACTGAGACCGTGAAATCCATATTTCTTTAGACCTCGTTTCTTCGCGACTGTCTGATCAATGGCATAGCCTGCGATATGCGGCGGGATTGAGCGATGAAATGCCGTATCAAAGAACGCGATCGAGTTTGCGTTGGGAAGGACGGCGATACAGGCCTTGATAACAGCAAGAGCGGCTCCGTTGTGCCTATGTAAAACTTGAGCTAGTAATGATAAGTATTGCGTGAATTTACATACAAAGGTGCCAAATCTGATAGCTTTTCGATATGTTGATAAGTCTCGTCACTGATGACGACAGGATCAGTAAAGTCCCCGCCGTGAACAACGCGATGGCAGACTTGAACAATCCTGTTCTTGTCGATATTCGCCTTGCACTCGAGCGAGTCGAGAAAATGGGCAAAGGCGGATGCATGTTCTGTGATGGCCGGAACTTCCTCATTCTTGATCTGAGGCGTCGATGAGACTTCCGACGGTGCAAACGAAAACTTGACTGGTGGGGCAGTGATATTGGAGATCGACGAAGTCAGCAACAGCTTGGGCGACTCTGAATTGTCGCCTACGAGTTCATAGAGAGATATCTTGAGCGAAGAAGAACCGGCATTAGCAGAGAGAATTAGGCCCGTTCTCGAAGCAGGGGTGATATCAGACATAGTTGTTGGGGAATGTGGGGACCAACGTTTCTTTTGATCTACGAAACCAATTGACCCTAAATGCCCAGTGGTGTCTTGTGGTCACAAGTAAATTGCTGGGTTTGATCTGGGCTTTGCGAGACCAAATAGAAAACCCGGCGCAAGCGTTCGATGTGTTGAAAGCACTGCTGGATGGAGAATAAGCGGATCCAGGCCAAGTATGCGGTACAAGTACTATATGGCACGTACGCTGAGGGCGGATCTTCGTATCCTGGCCCAGACCAAGAAACCAAGCAATTCCTCAACTGTCAGTAACAACTCCGCGAGCCCGAGTTCCCGAACCTCGCTAGCTTGGTATGTCTCAATTCATACTTAAATATATCAAAGCTCTTGCCCCAAATAGGTACTATCATGCACGATTTAGCTCTGGTTAAGCATTTGCATGTGCATTTTTTTGTCGGGCCTATTGCAAAGTATCAACCGCGAGGGGTTGCGATAGGCTGCGATAGGGAGTAGGAACACCCTTCCGTTCTGTGCAATAACATTCATTGAAAAGACGATTCCGACCGATATCAATAGGCTTACAGCTTGGATCCGCTGACTAGGGACGTAAAACAATAAGCCCTAGCGGCAATACAGTTCACTCTGCTTGTAGAAAGTAAACTGCAAAACGCAGGAATTTTCTGATACGTCGACCCGAGGTGAAGGTGTCAGGGGTCCCATAGAAGGGCCTAGGCAAATCACTACAAGGTTCGTTCCTCCAATGATATCACCTTTCCAGCTAAACGTTGGTTATATAAAGCCTCACCATGGAATGGCCCGTTTGGTTGTCAAACTCCTTTCTTTCTACTATCTACCTATTCTTCTCCTGCAATGCCTGGCCAAGTCTTGTTTCAACCCAATCCTTTGCCAGACCCTTCGCAGCTCCCTGAAGCGTTCCTTGACTTTAGCGTCAAGTTGAACACCCATAACTACCTGCCTGCTGATGAACTGAAGGCTGTTCAAAGGTTCAGGCGTGCAGCCGACTATATTGCTGCAGGTGAGCCAACACGACGCGTTGCAACGATGACTTATCACCACCATTCATAGCAATGATTTTCTTAAAGGACAATGTTCTCTGCGAGAAGGCTCTCACATATGAGAACATCAAACCGCGTCTTCTCGGTCATTGGGGAACGTGTCCTGGTCTTGTAATGGTGTACGCCCATTTGAATAGAATCATCCGCAAGACCGGCTTGGAGGCGTTGTACGTTGTTGGTCCTGGTCAGAAATACTTCTACCTCTTTTTGTACTTTATTACTCACATGAGATGCGTATTAGGACACGGCGCTCCCGCTATTCTGTCTTGTCTATGGCTCGAAGACTCCATGAGTGTCTTTCTCCCAGAATATACTCGAGATTACAAAGGCCTTCGAGGGCTGATCTCAAAGTTCAGTGCTCCGGGCGGATTCCCGAGGTGACTTCCAGTTTTCTTTCATCCTCTGATTCATGCCCTGACTGGCGCCTTTCTAGTCACATTAATGCAGAAACTCCGGGAGCTATCCATGAAGGCGGGGAGTTGGGATACGCGCTTAGCGTTTCCTTTGGAGCAGTCATGGATAAGCCGGACCTAGTCGTAGCTTGTGTCGTCGGTGATGGTGAAGCCGAGACTGGCCCCACTGCTACAGCGTGGCACGGATTCAAGTACATCGACCCTGCCGAGTCTGGTGCGGTTCTCCCGATCATTCACGTTAATGGCTTCAAGATTTCGGAACGTACCATCTATGGAACGATGGATGACAAGGAGATGACCGCCCTTTTCACGTACTGTTCTCCTTTCCATGTCTTTTTTCAGTTGATCCTAACCTTGTTGGAACAGCGGGTATGGTTATCAAGCGCGCATCGTTTCCGATATTGACAACATTGACAACGATCTTGCTGCGTCTATGGAATGGGCATTGGCCGAGATCAAGACAATTCAAACAGCTGCTCGGACCGGTAACCCGATCGTCAAGCCCCGCTGGCCTGTCATAATCCTTCGCACTCCCAAGGGTCTAGCTGGACCCAAATCGTTTCACGGTGAACTTATAGAGGGGTCTTTCCACTCTCACCAGGTTCCATTGCCGAATGCCAAGACCTCTGCGGAAGAACTTGCGGCGTTACAGAGATGGTTGAAGAGCTACAAGCCAGAGGAGTTATTCACTACTGAGGGTGCTCCTGTAGATGACATCCTCAGCATTATTCCTGACGACTCTGAGAAGAAGCTCGGCCAGAAGAAGGAGAGTTACAAGGCGTATGTACCACTCGATCTTCCTGAGTGGAGTGATCTGGCCGTAGAGAAGGGATCGCAGGAAAGTTGCATGAAGGCCATTGGAAGGTTTTTGAAGGAGGTTGTCAATCAGTAAGTTGATGGTTCAAAACACCACATGCCGATCCCTCATCTCTCCCCTAGGAATCCTTCTACGTTCAGGATTTTCTCTCCAGATGAGCTTGTTTCCAATAAACTTGATGCTGTTCTCGAGAACAGTGGTCGTAATTTCCAATGGGATATCGCTTCCAGAGCAAGCGGCGGTCGAGGTTAGTGTTGCCAGCATTAGATTACGTCTTCTCATAACCCTTTAGTCGTCGAGATTCTGTCCGAGCACACTTGCCAAGGTATGCTCCAAGGATATACGCTCACCGGACGAACCGGTCTCTTCCCCAGTTATGAAGCCTTCTTGGGTATCGTGCACACAATGATGGTGCAGTACGCCAAGTTTGCGAAAATGGTGCGTCGTATCCACCATTACCTGGTTGTGTATTTCTCAAGCTATTGTTCCTAGGCTGCTGAGACATCTTGGAGGCAAGATGTGGGATCTATCAACTATCTCGAGACGTCGACATGGACGAGGCAGGAGCACAATGGTTTCTCACATCAGAATCCGTCGTTCATCGGCGCCGTACTCAATCTCAAGTCTATCTCCGCCCGTGTATATCTTCCCCCTGATGCCAATTGCTTCTTGTCCACGGTCTCCCACTGCCTTAGGGCCAAGAACTACGTCAACCTGATGGTCGGTAGCAAGCAGCCTACGCCTGTCTGGCTCTCAGCCGAAGAAGCCGACCGAGTAAGTTCATCTCATACCAAGTGCCAAGTATGAATGTCTAAATACTCATCCAATAGCATTGTGTCGCCGGCGCCTCGGTCTGGAAGTTCGCCAGTGTTGATGATGGCGTCGACCCTGACGTGTACGTCAGTTTGCTATTTCTCGTTCCATTTTGCTCAATATTATTCTCCACCGCAGTGTTCTCGTCGGTATCGGCGTTGAAGTTACCTTTGAAGTCATCGCAGCGGCCTCTCTTCTCCGCAAATATACTCCTGATCTTCGCGTACGCGTAGTGAATGTCACTGATCTGATGATTCTGGCCGCCACAGGCTTGCACCCTCATGCATTGTCTAAAAACGCCTTTAATACTTTGTTCACCGAGGACAAACCCATTCACTTCAACTACCATGGATACCCCATTGAGTTGAAGGGATTGTTGTTTGGCCGACCCAGACTTGACAGGGTAACAATCGAAGGATACAATGAAGAGGGCACGACGACTTCGCCATTTGATGTGAGTTTGGTTTCGATTTTGATTGAAGGGTGTCCTGAACATATTTCATAGATGATGCTTTCTAATCGTACATCTCGCTATCACATTGCCCAAGCTGCTGTCCGCGGAGGTGCTCTCACCAATCCTAAGGTTGCTGTAACAGCACATGAGACCGAGAGTTATTTCAAGCACCTCGCGCAGAAGGAGAAGGATTACATTTATGCCAATGGACAAGGTATGGTTCATGGGTTATTTTGTGTACAATACTTATGACTCTGTCAGATCGCCCGGATGTTTTCGATGTGCCAACTTTCAACTGAGTCACTGGTATCGTGGGGCGCGTTCCGTTAACCTCAATCCGCGCGTGTTATGTTCCAGTGTTGGTCAGTGATGATTGTTTAGTTTAGTGTAATAGTTTCGGAGGGCTTTTCATGTACATGTATCATATATCTAATCAATGTATGTAGACTCGACATTTGAAAGTTAAAAACTGCAGTACTCTTGATATGTCACTGGCATTGCATGATGCATGATCAGACTAAGCGAATTGACGGTCATAATGCTCCAAAGGCTGGCTGGGTCAGAACATCCGCCCTATTCATAATAGAATGCTCTCTCGTCCTTCGACTTTTCTCCAGCACAAGGAAGGATATCACAACGAGGTCCCTAATCTCTTCACCGCGTTCGTCAAATATCAACTGAGCCGGTGTATAAGTTGAGTCTGCGATCAAGAAGCGCGGGTAATAGACCTGGAGAGACCTTGGCAAGCAAGGTAACTTTGCTTGCAATTGCCTAGCGGTCTCCTTTCATAGTTAAGAAGATATCTAATTTGATGTGGTAAAGCCAATTCATATTCGCACTTGGAAACTACAAGTACATATTGAGGTGAACAAATTGCGGAAATAGAAATACATGCATCAACAGGAGAGGCTGTTTTCGTTAATGGCTTCGCTCGAAAGCATCACGAGCAGCTGATACAGCTTTCGGTAAGGTACAAAGCTATTCGCCGCGGTATTGGTCTGACGATATCTAGTTTACTGGTGAAACGATAAAGTGCTCACCTCGTCGCGTTGACATTGAACATCGCAAGGCTGCCAATACTTTCCAGCCTAGTCGTGTTGCAGCATCAATTTGTGCAATACGGTCTACGGGGCATGGCTTCCGTTGGATTAAGCTTACGTGAGGGACAATGGTGCAAGTGTAAGAGCTAGCGCTTATCACTCAGACTCTGCAAAGGTATAACGTCGATATCCATTGTTCTCAATGGTAGACTATGTGTATGTGAGCAAATTATTATCGCACGCTCCAAGGAGAAGACAGACGTTTTTCACCGTATAATCGCGTACGCCAGCATGAGTCTTTCGCCGATGGATAGGGGACCTGCTGAGCATACGTATGTGGAACGTTGTGTCCTGGATAAAACGCAGTGCAGCAATTGGTTGTATGCCCCTGGGGGAGTGGAGTGGGTTACCGAGAACTGTCGTGATTTTGTCGTAATATCACGTTACTTGGTATCCTAGCAGCATTTGGAATGATTCGGATGGCATTCGTAGACCCACAGAGACCTTGACAGGCAAGGTAACGAGTCATGGGCTGTCCATTTCCCCCTTGCGCATCACTTCAAGAGATGGCTCCAGCGAATAAGTTCTGCTTTCCCATCCCGGCGGTATTGGAGAGCGAGCGCGTCAAGTTGGTTCCTTTCGATGTAAGCCAGTGGGCTTGAAGATATATTGACGCTCATGATGTATCAAGTTCGCTGTTCACACGAAACTACTAATTACAGCCTGCTCTGATGTCAGCAGCTACGATTTCATCCCCATGGGTCCGTTCAAGGATGAAGAAGAGTTTATGGCCACTTTCCAGAACGAGAAGGCGGAAGATAAGGGGACGATTATGTTCGCGGTGTATGACAGAACCAAGGAGGAGGGATACGCAGGAGTCATCGGCTATTGAACCTCGTCAGCCCAAGACTTGGTCGCAGAAATCTTCGTGATTATCGCTCCGGCGTTCCAGAGGACGCATGTAACGTCCAACGCGATCGGGATCCTCTTGAAACACTCACTTGATCTTCCTGAGGATGGTGGCCTTGGCTTGCGGAGAGTGGTTTGGCAGGCCAGTGCAGCCAATGTCGCTAGTATTAGGACAGCGAAGAGGATGGGGTTCAAGCAGGAGGGGGTTCTGAGGTGGCATAAAGCGTGGCCTGAATCCAAGTCCCGTGGTGCAAATGGAATTCGTGTGAGAAAGGGGGATCCTGGGAAGGAAGTGTTTCCATTGGGACGAGATACTGTGGTTTTGAGTATATGTTGGGATGATTGGGAAGGTGGGGTACGAGCTCATGTTGAGGCGACGATGGCGCGAACAGAATAAAGAACCAGCACCAATGTGGCAGTGTAAGGATGTTTGAGATAAGAATCTATTATTAGCATCGTCCGCAAGTTATTTGTACTTTCCGAGTTTTGTTAGCAGAAATCAGAATGATAACTAATAGGCAACACGGAGGCTATAGCATCCATATTATGCAGAGTGGCCCTGTAGTTACAGTGCAGCCTGGTATGCAGAGTTGCCTGTAACTACAGGCGAATGGAGTATGCAGAGTCGGAAGAGCTGCGCACAACGCTCTGCATACTCAGGGTCCTGTAATTTTCCCACATCCTAATTACGCCACAATACCCTCCCCCACCCTCCGCCCCTCCGCCCACAGCCCCCAAAACGGTGGGTACAATCGCCAACGATTAATTATTGACATCATTTTGGTGCTCACATGATATTCAATGCTCCCGTTTTGATACTGGCTGATACTGGGTGGCAACTGGGATATTGAATTTTCCGCCCTTCTGCTCATTGCTAGGGGGGCCAAAGAAGAGCAGGCTCAGAAAATATTATTTGATATACTTACTAGTACTGCTTCCAAACTACTTCTACACCTGCCCTTACCATATATTTGACTGAATGCGCATCGGCATGGATGCACAGACCGTGTGAATATACCATTCCCAGTTTGGTATACGGTTTGGAAATTGCGAAAGCGGGCGAATTTTGGGATAGTAGACAGTATATTGCACTTATTCAATTAAAATATGACAAAAGAAGCAGTGTATAATTGCTCTATCTTGTTTGTACCATATAATGTATGGATACTAAGGACAAGAAGTACTCTGACGTTTTCCGGAGTTTTCCGAAACACCCCCATTCACAGGGACCACAGTAAGCAAATAGGTCGAGATTGTACAGTCCCGAAATTCTCTCAGTGCTTGAAAATATAATTCAAAATGTTTATTAGCTTCTTTAATGTTCTAGTCATCTTCTCTGTGCATGTTTTCCATCCTGTGCTAATGTAGACATGAATTATGATCTCAAAAGTATGCCAGAGGCATGTGTAAAAGGCATACCTCACAGTACATGCTTAAATTGAAGTATATTTCCCAGAGAGGCATGGTCCATACTTATTTGGAGTGATATGTGTCACAATGTATATCTGCCCTGGCGGAAATATACCTCAGTCAGACAAAATTGCACCAGATGAGATTGTGCATGTAATGTTCTTTTATGAGTTCACTTCAACGAGAAATGCAATTACAAGGCACATAAAGGCAGATCACCATGGATCGGACACCTGCTTTGGACAATGTCATACATAAAATTTTATTTTCAACCATTCTTACCCTTGGAAAGATTGCACATATCTGTGTACAAATGATGCATCTTTGAAATGTCCTAAAATGCGTGATATTCACCATAAATGGCAGATAAATCAAGGTTGGGATAGATTATATACTATAAAAAGTACACAAATGTATACTAGATTATTTGTATAGTATATTCCGTCAGCTTTGGGGGCTTCGGAGCAAAGGATTCGAGCAGAGGATACATCCCGAGCATCCATTCCGCTCGCTCAATCGCTCCGGTCCGGTAAACCGGATACTGATCGAGTGGCTGTCCCCCTTCTTTTCTCGTCTCACCTTCTCACCATCGGTCCATGGTGTAGTCGCCTGCTTGCCCCCACTACTTGTTTGAATGGAAATGAAGGTATATTTCATTATTTTTAATGCTAATATAGGTTTTATAGGTACTTTTGATCCATCTGGTGGCCCCTGGATGGCCTGGATATCGCGCATCAAGCCCCACTCGCCTGCGCGTAAGCCCTCCTGCAAGGCAGCATAATTTTCCCCTTCCAAATGATGGAGAAGTGCACTACCACCATTGCCTTTTTACTACAGCGCCCACCAATTCTTGCCGCCGCCATTAAGCCCGGTCCTGGTGCCGTTGCGACCCACCTAGCATCCTCCACATCGAAATCGGGGCCAATCGCCATTCACCACAGCTTCCGAATGCATTAACGATGCCTCATTCACTCGATAACTAAAGATCCGCCTCCATCTGCCGCCAGGAGGGCGTATGGATCCAAAGCCAACCATCACGACGACCAGGATGACGACGATGGCGTGAGGGGTAGGGAGGACTCGAGTATAGGGCGTGACCATGCCAAATAGCAGGCTGGGGATGGAGTGGAAGCAGGGGTGTGCTAGGGACGGGCAGGAGGGCGAGAGCAAGGTCGGGATGTTGATGGTGAACGACACTGACGACGACCGTGTCATTTGAGGCATTGGATGAGGGCTCAAAGGCGTTGTGAACGAACCCATATTCATGGATATGCGATCACGGATACCCCCGCCGCCGCCTGCTGCATCGTGTCCAACATCGGCCTCCCGTACGCCGCCCAGCTCACTCACCCACCTCAAACTCATGCATCCCTCATTATTTGGACCGGGCAACATGCACCATTGCTCTGTTTACCCCCTTGATGCCATGGTCATCGTCTACCGGCTCCCTATCCCGACACCCGTCTTTTCCCGCTCACATCACCCCCCCCCCCCAATAATAACGCAACGATCACTGCGCCATCGATATCATTGCTTCCCTCTACATGAGGCTTCATGGATGCTATCGACGCTTACGTCCCGCCACACCCGCCTGCACCGCATTTTATCTACATTTTGTATGCTGTACTATATTTTAACTATTTTCATTTTATTTGATAATAATACTGGTCAATCCCTTTTAATAACCAGGCATCGGGAGGACAACGAGAGGACGTCTCCTCATCGTTTGCGATGATGACGGCAAGGTGAAAGGACACGGGGGCAATATACGAATACGTAATTTTTTTCTAGGAGTATGCAGAGTGGGTTTCTTCGCTATGCAGAACGCATCTCCCCAGCGCTACCGTCCTGTAGTTACAGGAGACTCTGCATACCGGCTTGCACTGTAACTACAGGGGATTCTGCATACTCTGGACAATAAAGGCTGTAGAATTTTCTGTCTCCCTTCGACTTCTCTCCAGCACAAGGAAGGATATCACAACGAGGTCCCTAATCTCTTCACCGCGTTCATCAAATATCAACCGAGCCGGCGTCTGAGTTGACTTCGCGTTTCGTGAGGGTTTCTGGAAGCGGGCAATGGGATGTATTTTATCGTCTTCACGGTAGAGCTTGACGAAGCGAGTTAGCTTCCAGCATACAATTAAAGGGGCGCGCGAATATAAACACTCACTTCGAAGGAAAGGCCTGGCCCATTCCCCTTCCATTTGTATTTATACCCTGTGTGGGCTTCGAACGTGACAGTGCTGTAGAAAATCAGTGGAAGGCGACATATTTTATGCAAAGGCACGTACTCTTTCAAGGGCACAATGCTCTTCTTCAACCACGAACTGACGGGCGTAGGACTCGCTCCACCGAGAGTGATAATATCAGACCGAATTTCTCTCCACTTCCATGAGGCTATGACATCTCCGGCTGCATTTTCGACAAATGTTGTTGTCGAAGGTTCGTATCGAGTGTAGACTTCATAGACGGTTTTACCGCCGTCTTCCTGGTCAGTGATGGTAGTGTTGCAAGGATTGTTCGGCTGTAGAGTTAGTATCAAGGAGGCGTTTTGTGACATGGGTAATTAACAGAATTGAACGTTTCAAAGGCTTAGGAACGCTGAAGCTTTACAGCATCGCAGTATGGCCCGGAGACCACGGGACCGTGACGTTGACAGCCAGAGCTATGATCCTTCCGTACTCTGAAATCTGTGTTCCTGGGCGGATCGCGCAGAGTATACGCAGCCATTTGAAGTATCGTAGGACTAGCGAGGCCTTGAATGGCTTGTACAGATAGGAAAAAGTGCTCTCAGAGCAGAGCAGAGCAGTTGACGTTCCATGCGTAGTAATATACATACGCGCCACTAATGCGCCACAGCGCGTTCTATACTTGGATCGCGAGATTGCTATCATGCAGTACACCATCCAGAGCGCATGTAGCACATGGTGGACCGTGTCCTCGTGCCATAGGCTCACGGATGTCAATATACCAGTAAGCACTTCGACAGGCTTTGACCCCAGACTCAGACTCAGACTCAGACTATGCACGACGGTATCTGATAGGGAACCGAAAGTGGTACGTCGGTAATTGTTCAAGCCGTGAGGGGAACTAGATATGCACCATAACAAATGGGGAAAGCTCGAGCTATTACATGGTCAGCGCTGCTGAAAAATTCAAGTTGCAGAGAACTTGAAGTCTGTGGACTGTGCATAACTATGGAAGATTCCCGTCTGAAAGTGCTGCGAATCCGAAGCAGGACAGGCTCGACGCCGCACGCACGTTCGCTCTAAGTAAAATCAGAGAAGCACACTTAACGCCGAAGACTGTTATCTGCCGTTGATGGAGCATGCATTGATCATCATGGATCAGTATACAAATATTCAAAAGTAGGTCCGTCCCTTGCGACGCTTCTGAAGACTCTCCTCTCTTTCCCCTCCCTGAGACGGTCAAAAATTAAGATGGCACCTCTGAAGAGTGTTTCCCTAATCTTTGCGTACGTCCGGCTTGTCACTGTCTTCCTTTCATAAAGCCCTGAAATATTTTCTATAGGTGTGGAACCGCGCTGTTCTCCGACGGTATGAGCATCCTATTATATTCCGGTCATGTTGGCTGAGGGTCCTGGTCCAAGGTTACGCCAATAACATCATCGGAAGTGGTGAGCCTAGCTAGATACCTCTACAGTGAAGTCAACCGCGACTGACTGCAAACGATAGTGAACACTCGTCAGTACTTTTCACATTTCTTTAGAATAACCGGCATTCAAAAGAGATGGTAGTTCTGAAACGTATCTATGGGAATGAAGTGATCAAGGCCAAGAACTATAGCACTCTCGTGAGTAGCTTGGCATTTGCTGGTACAGTTGTTGGGATGCTCGTCTTCGGTGCGTCGTGAGTCGAAGGAATTCGCTGCATCTTATCAAGATACCTTCAGGCTATCTATCCGATAAAATTGGGCGCAAATTTGGCATGGTCAGTCCGTCGTAACACCCACCCGACCGCACCTCGACTGAGATTACCACTTTTAGATGTCGGCTACCGGCATTGTCGCGCTCTTCTCAGCTTTGTCCGCCGCGTCTTCAGGCGCCCATCACAGTGTCGATGGAATGCTAAGTATGCTTGCTGCTTGCCGGTCAGTTGCATCCCTTCCGTCCAACTTCATTTGGTCATAGCTGTATTCAGGTTCTTTCTCGGTATCGGTATCGGCGCAGAGTATCCTTGCGGATCTGTGGCTGCATCAGAGAATTCTGAAGAATCCACCATAAGTAAGAATGCTCAGCATCGGTGGTTTACATTGGCGACCAGTGAGGAGATTGATATTAAAACAACATGCCACTGGCTGACGCTTGCGCAGATTCCATGATTGACTTCGGTTTTGTGGTTTCGGCCTTCGTTGTCTTGGTGCTATACTGGATGTAAGCACCTTCCGCTTTGAGTGTGTTTCTGTCCGACTGAATGTGATGATGGGACAGTTTCGGAGAAAACCACCTCCGCGCTGTTTGGCGTCTCTCCTTGGGACTCGGAGTTGTCCCTGCATTGGCCGTTTTCATCTGGCGTCTTCGGATGGACGAGTCTGAGCGATACAAGAAAGATTCTATGAAGCGGGTTCGCATTCCTTACATGCTTGTCCTGCGTCGATATGGAGTATCGTTAGCCGCTATCTCGTTTACCTGGTACGTAATTCCTCAACGGCCAAGTTCCGTACTGAATAGCTCCTACTAGGTTCCTATATGATTTCATTGTGTGAGTGCCTGCATTTCATCTCGATCATCAAATGACTGCTAACCCGTTTTCAGGTATCCGGTCAGTAATAGACTGCCGTCTCCGTTTTCCGGTGGACTAAGTAAACAGCGTGCAGTTCGGACTATATTCTTCCACCGTGGTGAACAAGTAGGTGCCTGTTGTCTTAATGGGGATCAATGATCTGACAGTATACCAGTATTACTGGCGGCTCTGAGAAGCTTAGCATCGTATTTGGATGGAACGTTGTTATTAAGTACCTATTCCTCTCCTTTATTCATTCGTAAATTTGACCGTTCGCGGCAGTCTTTTCTATATCCCAGGTAAAGCGATGTGTGCGGACGAGAAGTGCAGGGTTACTCACCTACAACAGGAACTATCATTGGAGCTTTCGTTGTCGACTTCCTGGGGCCAAAATGGACTATGGTAAGTTTTGTTCCCAGATATAAGCACATATACATACAACATGCCCGCAGATTGTGGGACTCCTAGCACAGGCAATCATCGGGTTCATCATGAGCGGGTGCTACGAAAAGTAGGTCAACTTCATATGTTAACCGATAGCTGATCAACGTTTAGGCTTGCCTCGCACGTGGCTGCATTTGCCGTGAGTTTCTTCGCAACATTTCTGCCATATACTCATTCAGATCATGCTAGGTCGTTTATGGCATCTTCTTGAGTTTTGGAGAGTTGGGTGAGAAGAACCGTAGACCTCTACGATGAGATTCTTAAGCCACCAACAACAGGTCCCGGTAACAACATCGGTCTTCTGGCGAGCAAATCGAGCCCTACAGCTATTCGGGGACAATTTTATGGAATAGCCGCAGCCGTTGGTAAAGTCGGCGCTTTCGTTGGGACATGGGGTGAGACCCAAGCCATTTTGCAGTTGGCAAACACTGATCCTAATGTATTCAGCATTCCCTCCAATGATTGATGGTACGTTCATATTTTGGGTGGTCTAGGAAATTCCTGATGGACCATCGCAGCGTTCGGCGGAGAGGACACGACCAGAGGAAACACGGGTCCTTTCTGGGTTGGTAGTGGTCTTGCCATCTTAAGCGCCATCGTGACTTTCTTTTTCATCAAACCCTTGAGTCATGATGGTATGATTGAGGAAGACATCGCTGTAAGTGTGGTGAAACAGTCGTCTGGACGTCACTTGACGATCATTTAGTTCCGACAATACTTGGAATCGAAGGGCTTTGATACCTCGCATATGGGATTGGACATTGAGAGCGAAACTTCGTCAGAGACAGTAGAAGAAGACGAGAAGAAAGTTCCGGTGTAATCGCGATTTTATGATCGCAATATTGCTTCGTGATGACTTTACGACTGGTGCAAACTGTAACTAATGACAAGCGCAGCATTATTGGATGAATAACAGATTGACCAGATTGACGAATAAACTTCACGTAAAATGTGACTGTATATTGCGTGATAGGACGCGGAGTTGCCTATTGTTCCATATCGTTCCCACTGCTTTTTCCAGTCTTCGCCAGTTCATTCCTATAGTTGGGGTTGAATAATTATTACAAGTATTATGCAGATATCACGTCGAGTTACGTACCTCAACTGCACGCTGAATTCATCCTCTATATCGTCATCATCCCAATTATCTTCCCAGAGCTTGTCACCACCAGACTTTGCTGCACCGGAAGCGGCACCATTTAGATGTGCCATATCCGTTTGGGAATCGTCCCAATCTGCGATATCAAGCGTTCAAATGAGAGCGAGCAGAGTAACGGAGAGTTTGGATGTACCTGCGGTCTCGAATTCTTCAAACTCATCGTCTTCCTCCAGCAGGCCCAGTGTGTTAACTTGTGGCTTTTCTTCTGTCTTCTCCTCTTCTTTATCTTTCTCTTTTTTTGGTTCGACAGGCTTGGAAGTAGATGCAGAGGACGACATGACGGTGAGTTAGATGAAGGTGGCGCGTGAAAGTGACGCGTAACGTTTGTTGACGCATGTTTGCTTCGCCCGCGGCCCAGTCCGTTTTCTCCCAACTTGAATTACTTACTACCATTCGAATTGCTTCTAAACGTTGTTCAAACGGATCTTCTGGTTCACTGGCGCCATTCAAACGTTCACATTTCACCCCACGCTCGCCCTTGCTTTGTGATCGGGCGTTTGGAAATGCCGGTTTTTTCACGGGGCCTCAGGCCTCATATGTCTGGTATCTGTGGCTCACAGCTTCTCCGTTATCAGGCTTGCAGTTGGCGTCTATTCTATCGGAAGGAATCTGCCTCAACCCTCTTCTGTGAAACTCTGTCACTTGAACTCAGCGTGGATCATGGTTCTGAGCCCACATGTTGTGTTTTTGTGAATGTCTGGGGTTACGAATCCTCCGTGCGTTGGTACCATGGCGTTTGCGACCCTTGGCGTCTATTGAGTCCTGTCATATATGGCCATAATTCTTGCAGACTTCACACATTTCTCCGTCTAACCTCAAGGCGTCGAGACACGGGTGCTCTTCCAAGTCGTAAATCTCCCTTGACCATCCGTTCCTTGACATAGTTGCTCAGATTCCTGTTCGCACATTTTCATACCAGGTGACTGTCCTTGGTAACTGCACTTGAAAGCCTCCTTGCTTATCTGCACGTCAATCAGTCTACTACACCGCTACGTCGCCACACCTCATACGATGTCTCGGAGAGATCTAAGCTGTAAGTCCAAGTTGGATAATCAAGGCAATGAAAGTTAACTGACCTTTTTCTGCAGATGAGCTCCCTTCACTTGTCGAATACACTCGGCAAGGGTGGCAATCTACTTGTTCAAGCGCCGCTGTCGTTGTATGTCCGTCCCAATATATAGACGATGTGTTCGCTAAATGCTTTGGATAGACAAGCTTGCTCGCTGCAGTAGCTGCAGGCCTACTTTCAGTCATCCACGACGTTGCAAACGATGACGATTTCAAGCAGAACGCAAACCCTCGTGCCCTTACCGCTGTCTATATCACGTCGTTCGGTGCCATCATATTGAATGCAAGCGCGACCATCACATCTTTACTTCTTATTGACGAATTGGGCGACCTTCCGGATATTGCCTCTGCGGACCCAGACAAACCGAAGGCAGGCTTTGTGAACGAATCCCAAGATCTCCTGGTCTACTATGGGATGAAGAGAACTTGGACCTGGACACGATGGCACTGTTGGTATTATTCAAAATATGGATTGATTATAATCTAAAGTTGATTTTGTTCCTCAGGGATTATCTCACTTATCCTGGGCGTATGGTGCCTATTTACGCAGGTCGTTATATTCGCTTGCATCTCCCAGACGAAGGCAGTAAAAGTGACCGTGACAGCAGTTACTGTCTTTGCAGTTCTGCCTATGTGTAGGGTGTTTCCTAAGTTCTCAAAGATTGACGCCAGGTCTAGTCCTTCAAGTTCAAAGGGGTCGGAGGTATAATTAGTTAGTATACATTCAATACCATCTTGATATGTTGACACGAAGGAAGTTTCGAAGTGCTTAGTAAATCTACAACCTCGTTACTCTAATCTATTAAATTGCTACTTCGAAAAATGATGCAATCCGACAAAAGTACATTCTCAATTGGCCGATGGTCTTGTCGCTTGTTCTTTGTGCTTGTGTTACGACTTGAAGCTGTCATACAGTTCTGCATTCAATTCTCCTACTGCTTCCTACTTCCATTACGTCTTTTCCGACAAAAGATGGCAAATGAAGGTACAATCTTCGAAACCATGATTTTTTACTCACCAGATCAAAAATGCTGAACGTTTAGAGGCATCGGATGTCCTGTTTAATGCCACCTACCAACCTATCCTGTTCCACCGAGTTCCTATTTGCAAGGCACTGACTGTAACGAAGATTAGATGAAACAGCACATGGGACGGCAAAGACAATTGATCCAAAATATCAGTCCAAGCATAGATTGAGAGAACAGATGTATATTGTAAAGACGCTCTCCAGGGGAAACAAAAAAAGCGACCGAGCAAAACATATGTAATGAGTGAGTCAGAAATGAAAACCCTCGAAAACAACGTTGGTACATGACAAGTAAGGTGGCTGTCTCAAGTTGATCAGGCGTCTAGAATAAGTTGCAAGTTGCGCGGTCCAACTTTAGATACGGGATCGGACAATTCCAGAACCTCTCGAGGAGATGCCGTTTCAAAGTGGGAGTTACTGCGAACGCGATCGCGCATGCCAGGCTCCATGCGAGAAACTATTTCCCACAGGATAACGTCCAATGATGTAGTTGACAGGACGGAAACTAAGCAAATGATATTAAGTAGTACACATGGTTTAGCAAAAATAGATATTAGACTCACTCGTGAGATCTGAAAACCTGGCAGACGAGGTCCTTCCGGATGCGTCCTTGAATTTGACGACGATGCTGAGCTGCGTTCTGCTTTCATTTCGATCCCTAGCCTGCAGGAGTCAAAGTTATTTGAGGGCGATAGGATTTTTTACAATGTAGCGAACCTTCATCCTGTTTTTCCATGCCTGTAATCGTTTCTTGTCATTCTCTTTCGCGGTCTGCATCCGTGAGGCATCAAATTCGATCTGCAAATACACCAATGAAGGCTACACGCTGAAAATAAATGAGAGAAAGGGCACACCTTGTAAGAGCTGCAAGAGGACTGGATCGTGGTTGTAGCAGTTTGATAGGTGCTTGTGACCTCTCCAGACTGCATAGATCCAAAATCAAAGGTTGACCCACTCGAGGTCTGGCTTCCCAGCTTTGCGGCACCTTGCAGAGCAGTTACAGTAGCTGAAAGAGCACTACAATTAACATACACATTAGCGGCGAATAGAGGTACAAGAAAATGTGCGCTGACTCGTCTACAGGCTTTCGTAATGGCTTTGGCTTCGTCGTACGGTAATGACTAACCAGAGTATTACAATACTGCACCAAGATCAGGGTCTGGAGGTAGTAGGGGGGCCTGATTTGGCCAGGAAACTTCCGAAGCTCCCGAAAGCTCTCGGGCATTCCAATGTCTTCGGGAGAGTCTGTGCTGGGTGGTTAATCGCGATCATTCTCAAGCCGTGACAACATACCTTCACCGAGACTTTCATTAAGAAGGATGACGAGATTGGAATATTTCTCCTGCATCTCAGACAGGTGTGATTGGTCGAAATTGACGGATATATATTTAATTAACCTATCCGATCTTATTAGAAAAACAATTCGGGAGTAATGACGGTATAGAACATACTCATACGCCTTGGAAATCACTGCAAAGGATCCGAAACGCTCCCGAACCCGAGCTAAGGACGTATTGATGGTAACCTCGGTCAAACCATTGACAAGAATAGCAGACTTGATTGCAATAACGATAAGTTCCTAGAACGAAAATACATTTCAGTAGCGATGTCTTGATAAGTAGGCATGCAACTGCATACGTCCAACCGGCAGCTCTGAAACTTGGACCGAATTCCTCGTAGTTCCTTTTGAATCAAAATAAGGTGCTTGTGTCCGTCAGCGGAGAACTTGGTCTTCCAGTTTGCAGCTAGACGGCGCTCCAATGCTCGAACCAGGTTGTCCATGAACACATTATCGTCATGCTTCGCTGCATGTGCAATATCTTCCGATGTAACGGTTTGTGCCAGCGACTGTAGGTACGTGAGTGGCAGAAACGGGAGGCACTACTACTACGTGCACGTACTTGGAATGCTTTCCCGGAGCAGACAGAGGATAGGGAGTCTTTGACTTTCTGGCGATCAACGCTCCATGAAATTGCACCGTCGATCCACTCGCTTATTTCGACTGTATCTGTCAAGTTTTCGACACAAGAAGTATCTGTAACCTCGGAAATAGATAAAAGAAGGCTATGCGCCCTATCAGAACGATTCAATGATGATAGCAACACATACGTTTCTAGAGGTTCGATCATAGCAGTATATTCATCATAACTGGTCCAGCCGTCCTCGGTGATGGATTTTCCGATGAGGAAATTGATATAGTCACATAAGTCTCGAGACCTCGAGATAAAAGCGCAAAAAGTATGAGAACTTCGTCGAAGATTGGAAGCGCATAGTTCGTGAGATAGAATATCAATCAGTGATTTGATCACGTCTGTAGCAGGAAAAGCGGCATTATTGAGCTTGGTGAGATGGTCGTATAGAGACATTATGGCGAGGACAAGTCTGCAGAAACAACTCAAAGGAGGAGAGGGAGAACCGTGGATCTTTTAAGTCAGACAGCCACTCGGTAGACATACTAATGACCGCCAGAATTGTCTGCTGCACGATGCACTTACGACACCTTGCAGACGACCAGATGAATTAAGCGCTTAGCACTGCTGACATCGGAGAATTCCGAGTCCTATGTATATAGGTATCGGTTATTATGCCAGTTTGAATTATCGTGGGAAATTCTATTCGAGGTATCAAACCTTATCGGCTTTTGCCGACTCATCTACCTGGCTTTACCGTGGGAATATTTCTATTCGATGCCGTCTTTACTCGTTTGCCTATCCCGTTACTTTCCGTTTCACTTCCCTTTAACGTGCTCGCTTTCTTCCTCTTCCACCTGGTTCCTTTCTTTCTTTTTTTTCCTTCCCATTCGACTTTCCTTTTTTGCTTTTCTTTTCCGTCTTTTTCTCTTATATTCGTCGTTTCTTTCTGTCCTTCCTCTTGTTACGCCAGATCATTTGTCATCTCTACTTCGTCTATTTCCAGTTCACGAGTACTATCGCTCGCAGTATCATTTTCATCCTTACGCTGCCTCCTCGGCACTTCACGAATATGACGGAGCATTGCGCTTCCGCTATGTCACTTATCTTGAACATATGCTGCCTCACTTTCACGTATCTGTCACCGCCAGTCAGACAGGGTCCATTTGGAGTTGGGGTGTAACACTCACTTCTTGCCTCACTCCATTATGCCCCTGAAATAGCTCACCCTGTTGTCCTCTGTATGAACCAAGTTATTACTTCCTGCCAATCCCTTCAAGATACTGTTTGGGTCGACGTCCATGCTCATGGGAATTTCCTCCGCGGCATCATTCCTCGGGTCGGAAGTATCTGTTCGAGAGCTGCAACGCCTCATACCCTTGCACTTGCCTCGGTATTCATTCCTGCGATTGACTCCGCTGAAACTTTCTTTCTCCCGTGTTCTGCATACCTTTCAGTCCCTCTATCATCCCTTCGAACCTCTTGCTGCTTAGTCCCGATTATGTCACCGACTTGGTTCATAAAATGGATCTTGTCTTTCATGCTTCTTGGAACACGCAATCAGTCTCGAGCATTGCACGTCTGCATGATAATGCTCATGGAGTTTCCTTCAGGATCGGTGTACCCTTGGGAATTTGACAGAGTACCGGACCTCGGTTGGCCGGTATTGCGTATTATGGAGCGTGCGTGACACTTCACCGCGCGATTTGTAGATGCGGAGAACCAAGTATGATTTAATGATGGCATTGCATTAGGCAGACATTCGTTACAGGATGGTAATTGATGATGTCGACATGATGCGAGACAAGATGGGCAAAGACCGTGGTGTGTTCATATACAGGCGGGCCACTGATATATGAAATCTGGCATACTTGACGGAAAGAAGACACATAGGACTCGGACATGCCACACAGATGCGTTGGCCCTCACCCCACTAGTAACACATCGCAACATCTCGACTGTTTCACACGCATGCTGGAAGCAACCCTTTTTACTGCTAGGTAAAGTGATACCAATGAGTGAGATAGAAGTGAAGAGTCGGAAAGACATCGTTAACGTTACGAAGCATGGCCAGCGCTAAAGCGCTAAATGTTGAGTCCCGATTGGCTTGATTATTCTCGGCATTTCCCGTCGTCATCCTCGTCCCGTAATCTTGTTCCTGCATGGGATTTCTTTCATGTAATGGTGAGGAAGCTGAATGTTCTGATGTTTTTGAAACGATCAGAAGCCCTTTCAAGTGAAATCCCACTTTCTTCCACTCTTTTCACAGGAAACGTGCTGTACATATCTCAACTTCGGGTCGACTTCACCAAAAAAAACACTTTTTGAAGGTGATCCGCAAATTTTTGTAATGACAAATTGGTATTCAAGCCGCCATTTCTATTGCGGTCCCCTTGCGTGCCCTTGAAGAATGCCCCTCCTCACCTTCCTTCGAAGTTATCGCCAATCGGTTGCGCATACCAGTCGAGCTAATCTCGCTCAGTCAACTGAGATAGTCCGCTGCTGTCGTACTATCATTCAAGAAGTACATTCAACGGAATTTTTTGCTGACAAGAATTATGGCTCAGTCCAGAGGTAAGAGGATAGTTACTATATAGCATCTGGTATCAACCTGAATCCCCTCCTGGTTTAGGGTTCTAATCCAGGCACAGAAAACGCTGGAAGCAGCAAGTGCCAATTCAGGCGTCTGTGAGGCGTTCAAGGAAGCCACAAGCTCCATCCTCGAAGTGAGTCAAATCTTGCAGCTCGATGAAGGCGTAAGTCTCTTCCTGGTACACGATACATCAATTATTTAATTCTGGTTGCAGCTTCTTGGTAACATTGAAGAACGTATGAACAACGCAAAAAATAAGGATAAGCATGTTGAAGGTCAGAAATCTTTGCGCTTACACAAACACCTAAAACGTTTGGTACGTGTTACTTCCGACACAATTGCTTTCCTAAGCCAAAGTTTTGCTTCAGGCATGCTCCTCAGCTGATAAATCTCCGTCAATGAACATTGACATCAGAGTACGGAAGGATATCGACGATGAGTCTAAGCAAGAGATTATCGAAGGTTGGTATTCATCGTCTGATGTATAAGACGGCGACGATTGACCAAGCGTTTGTATACCAGTCCGAGGCAAAGGCAGCGATACGTTGGACATTGTCCTATTGTCTATGAAGCTGAACAAGAGTCCTAGAATGTGGCAAAATCTCCATTTCTACGATCGGATGTTGCCCGGGGCCATAAAAGAATTAGTCACCCAGAGAAAAGATCGTCTAGAGCCTCTTCCTTTTGACCGTCCTCTTGCCAAAATCTCACAGCCGTCAAAACGCCTGGTGCTCTACTGCCTTCATGACCATGAATCTGGGAATTATATTGTCCTCCGAAGTCCGTCACTAAGGTCGTTTACCAACCTCTGGGAAATCACGGTGAATAGCACATTCGTCTGGAAAGGTCAGAATCGTCGCTTCCACAGCTATAACTTTCAGATTCATCGGTTTCTTAGACGTGTTCGGTTTTATCGAATGTGCCGAAAGGTCCAGAGATGCACCCCATGCCAGAGTAAAAATCACCGAGAAACAGATGCAGTCGGGGTATGTACGTGAAGAAAAACAGAGCGCGTGGCCGGAAGTTCTCCGAGAGGTACACAAGTCTTTCGGAACAGCCTCAAATGTTTGTTGGACAATAGAGGCACCCTACTCTTCCCGAATCCCTTCGAAGATTACCATGCCGGAACCCTGTGTTTCCCAAAGTACTGACAGCTTATCTACGCTTGTCAGTATAACACCGGTTTGTCTGGACATTTTCTTGTTTGCCCATCTGACCATACAGCAATAGACCCTCGTTTCAACAGCACCTTCAGGCCCGGTCCTTTCCGTCGCAAAGAAAGGAAGTCGTAGTGAAAAGAATACTCGTTCATCATGGTTCACGTCCTTGGTGTCGAAGTTTAATGCATCAGCTGTGTAGCTATTTTTAACCCGGTTGTACCATCATGCATGTGATCGTGGCATTCCGTATATGATATATGTATCCACTGGTAGTTGATTTCTCCCACCATCGCCGCGGCGAGACGATCTACTAGAGTCACTAGCTGAAGACCGCAGAGCCGAGGACCAAAGACCCGTGAGTCAGGATTGTTATTATGCCACGCTTATCAATCAATCAACGGTCGTGCTCACGGTGTTTTATCGGTTCAGCGTGGTGATTCCTACAAATTGTGCTAATGTCTCTGTCCGGTCTAAGAGTGATAGAGGTATACAACTTTGTAACGGCCCTCAAACACAACTCACATGCTGTTGTTGCTGTAGTTCGCCGGTCTTGCTCCCGCACCTTTTGCCGGCCTCGTCTTAGCTGACAACGGCGCCGATGTCATCCGCATTGACAAGTGTTCTTCTTCATCTAATGACATTTTGTGCAGAGGAAAGCGCTCGCTGGCTGTCAACCTGAAAACTACTAGTGGGAGAGATATTATGAAGGATTTGATTGCCTCCGCAGATGTCGTTATCGATCCATTTCGCCCTGGAGTAATGGAGAAGCTAGGGTTAGGACCGGAGGTATTTATGGGGAGGGAGGGATTAAATCGCCGGCTTATATATGCTCGTATTGTTGGGTGAGTAGTCGAATCCCTGTCATGATCTTCAGTTTTCAAAAGCTCTTTCCAGATTTTCGAGGTCTGGTACTCAATGCTTCCTTGATGAAATTATTGTAGTACTGATCACCCATTTAGGTCCGCACAAGGATATGGCTGGTCCGTGTTCCATGAGAAGTATACCCAACCATCTCGACTAATGCTTCTTTAGGCCATGACATAAATTATTTAGCCCTCAGCGGAATTTTATCGGTCAGCCTCCTATACATACTCATTCTCATGCCAATTGACATGAATATTGACCAGATGCTACCCGGAACGTCTGGAAAACCAGAATTTCCTCTTAATATCCTTGCCGACTTTGCCGGGGGAGGTCTAACTTGTGCCCTAGGAATACTTCTAGCCCTCATCGAGCGCGGTAAATCAGGTCTGGGTCAAGTTGTGGACACTGAGATGGTATGCTATTGCGCTTTCTGTTCTATTTCCATTTTAATATATCGCCTAGGTTTCTGGCGTTCGATATCTATCATCTTTTCCCTTCTTGCTCTCCCTGGCTCGTGTGGGGTTCTTTGATGGACCACGAGGCACGAACATTTTAGACGGCGGGGCACCCTTTTACGGGTTGTATGCATGTAAAGATGGCGGATGGATGTCTGTTGGATGCCTTGAGCCTCAGTTCTTTCGAACCTTCTTGGATATCTTCATGAAATCGCTTCCAAAGAGTTCTTCTGTTCCGAATGACTGGTTTCCTACCACCGACTCTCAACTGAATCGAAAGGAATGGCCGAAATTGAAGCACTTCCTTGAGCAAGGCTTTCTTAGCGAGACAAGACAGTACTGGACAACAAATTTTCATGGTCAATCATTGCTATCTGTAACGTACTGAGTACTCACTCCGGACTTTCAATGTAGGGACGGATGCATGTACGGTTCCAGTACTCACACTGGAGGAGGCCGGCAAATTAGACGTGTCCGGCTCGTCGATCCCCCAGCCTCATCCACGAGTTGCGTCACTTGAGCAGAAACCATCGCTCGGCGAGGAAACTCACGTTCTGATGCCGGGAAAGCATAGCGGCGAGATTCTAAGAGAGATAGGCATTTCCGATAGTGTGTGGCGGCAACTTTTACTTGACGGAGCAATTGAAGAGCCTATAATGAAACAGAAGCTATAGTTTTCAATATGTACTCATCCATCATTCACGAACGCATAAAATTTCAAAGTGAGATGGAGCAACTGGTGAATAGGGATGTCCACCGTACCTGTATACGGGTACGGCCGCAAAGTGTACGGGCACTTGACGGGTACGGATGACTCGTAACCGTACCGTAATGGTCTTGCCTGAGATGCTCGACGGTACGGTACGGCCGTATTACGGTCATACAGTTATTACGGGTGTTGCAGCGACAAATGACTGCTAGATACTATATATATAAGCTATGAGATGACTATTGACTTCTATCAAGAATAAAAACATACTTTCATGACTCTTCCGATAACTGATACAGCCTAATTGGTGATGCCAAAGAGTTTTCAAAGAGAATGAACTTGGTCATCCTGCAAACAGAATCAGGCTGTCTTCCTTCACTGAAGCCAAAAAGGTATTCAATAGCACGCACTAAGAGAAAACGATGTCCGGGCTGCTTCTTGATGAGCACATAGAAACACTCTTAGTCAAAGATTGAGCTGTATTGCGGGTTCCTGGGCTTTTGTGCACATACCCGTATTTACGGTCGTAAAACCGTATTACGCTACCGGTTGTACGGGTTGATGTCGTACCGTAAACCGTACCGTAAAAATGTTCCTCGAAGGCCTGACGGTACGGGTACGGTACCCGTATCCGCCGTATGTACAGGGACGGTGGGTATCCCTACTGGTGAAACTTGAGGGTGGCACGAATCCTCGTCCGGCTATTGGTCATTCATGAACCGGGAGTTAGCACGTGGAGGACCCTAGATCGGGTAAATCACATGCGAAACGTACCCGCTCTCAAAGTGCCGAGATGATATAAAGTGTCTGTGCTTTGCATCACCACCATCTTTGCTCATTCAACCCATACCTCCATTTTCGCTATGACCTCGAAGCAACCCAAGCAACTCTCCAGGGAAGAAGTCGCCAAAGTCGGTATCAATTTCTCTAAGGCTTATTGTGTTGATAACACGTCGACCGTTTAGCATAACAAGGATGGCGATTTGGTGCGTCGATAGTCTCGTGAAAAGAGTACAGTAGGGGCTGACATTTCATGCCAAGTGGATAATCATCGACACCAGAGTTTTTGATGTATCGCGCTTCAAGGACATGCATCCCGGAGGCGCTGCCGTTCTTCTTGACGCCCAAGTCGGTGCGTGAACTATATGTAGCGCCTCGACACCCGCTTAATGTATAATTTAGCGGGACAGGATGCAACCGAAGCGTTCTATGGTCTTCATCGTCATGAGGTTTTGCAAAAGCCTCAGTATCAGCGGTTGCAGATCGGCGTCATCGAGGGAGAAGAGCCTTCTATCCATCCTCGTGCTATCGGCGAACTTAGCAAGGTACCGTACGGAGAGCCAACATGGCTAACGCCTGGTTACTTCAGTCCATACTTTTCGGAGGTACGCTGCTTCAACACCATAAATTTGCTTGTCTCAATTCTCCGCAGAACCACAAACGGTTCCAGGCTGCAATGCGCCAATTCACAGACGAATTCGTGACTCCTGATGCTGAGGTACGTCATCTGATTTAAAGGCATGCTTTTGAGTACTGATTTAAACATGTGCACCAGATCCACGAAGAGGATGGCAAGCGACCATCGCAGAGTTTGTTCGATAAGATGACGTACGTCAACATTGATGATGTCATCTACTCGTCCTGATTTATGTTGCGTAGGGAGCTAAATATGCACGCTATGCGAATGGGTCCAGGAAAGCATTTGAAGGGACTGAAACTAATGAACGGTCTCGTGAAACCCGAAGAATTTGACTATTTTCATGAAGTCAGTGTTATAGTCAACTGACTGTCCTTGCTATCAGTCTTATTCCGTTTGCAGTTGATTATCACTCAAGAGTTGGCACGCTGCAATGCTCGCGGATACGGAGATGGTACACTCACACATACTATTTATTCGACATTTTAATCCTTTTATCCAGGTCTTCTTGGTGGAAAGGTCATTGGGTTACCTCCTGTGCTTAACTTTGGAAGTGAGGAGTTGAAGGCAAAGATCGTTCCGGAAGTATTCGCTGCCAAAAAATTCATTTGTCTGGCGATCTCGGAAGCTCAGGCCGGCAGCGACGTTATGGGCTTACAGACTACCGCAGTGAAAACTGAGGACGGAAAGCATTGGATTATCAACGGTACTTACTGCTTCGCTTTCATCTTCCGTTCTTTTATATTCATGGCATCCTAGGCACGAAGAAATGGATCACCAACGCAACGTAAGCTAACAATTTTCAGTCTTACTATTATCTGAAACATTCAATAGTTTTGCTGACTATTTCACCGTCGGCTGTAAAACTGAGGATGGCTTTACTGTCATTCTCGTAGAGAGAGGGGAAGGCGTTGAGACTCGTCCAGTAAAGACGAGTTATTCGAGTTCTGCAGGAACCGGTTTCATTACGTTCGACAATGTGAAGGTTCCCGTTGGCAATACTCTGGGCGAAGAGGGCGGTGGAATCTTCGTTATACTCAGGTATGCAATTCGCTGTTTAACGTCAATTAGCTTGATAATTCCCCCCTAGTAACTTCAATCACGAGCGGTGGGTAATGTGTTGCTCTTCTGCAAGAAGTCAAAGAAGTATAGGTATGCATATCATCGCCGCCGTTAAAACGATTGACTAACTCGATTTATATATTGCAGTCGATGAATGCCTCCAGTAAGAAGGTCCCCTCTATGGTAATGATATAACTTAAAATCATCAGATGGACCGCACAGCGCAAAGCGTTTGGAAAACCTCTCAACTCTCAAGCTGTCATACGCAATAAATTGGCCGGCATGATATCGCGAGCGGAGAGTAAGATATTTTACTGCCATAAGAAGTTCCTCACAATTGATTATCTGCAGGTGTACAGAACTGGCTCGAAAACATTACATATCAGATGTGCAATATGGTTCGTTTGGGGTTGATACGCCGGTCTTTATCAAACTGACGAGCATGCATAGTCTTACAAACAACAAGCCAGTAAACTCGCCGGGTAGGGTCATTACGCAACTGGCTGACATTGAATTGACCTTTTTGCACGTTAGGCAAATTGCCTTCTTGAAGAGTTACTCCACTGCTTGCGCTCAGGAAACTGCAAGAGATGCTGTACAGATCTTTGGCGGGCGTGGAATTACGAAAACTGGTATGTATATCAATGTCATTAGTTGTACCTCCGCTCACCGTCATGTACAGGCATGGGTCGATTCGTGGAGCATGTGAGTAGTATGTGTTGCGTGCTAGTCATATTTGGCTGATAATTGTTAGTACCATCGCACGGTGCCATTTGATGCGCTTCTGGGTGGAGCTGAGGATGTTCTAAGTGATCTTGGCGTAAGGCAGGCGCTACGTGACATGCCTCAAGATTCTAGACTGTAAAACATAGTATAATACATTCTTTATTAGGTTCTTCGTTTACCTGGATTTTTAATTATTGTTCCTTGTATCCAATAAAGTACAGATATTTGATGTAAAGTGTGATTCAGTACATGTACAAATTGCATAGTACAACAAGAAGAAAACCATAATACAGACCAAGACCCATATTCAAATTCTGACGCTCTATGAATCTAATTCTTGTTGCTACTGAGGCGGGTGAGCAGAGGAGAAGTTGGTGTCGCGAAAGTTCGACATCCAATCAAAGCCTGCGTGTGTAAAACGAATGAGACTCAAAGATAGTGATGTTGATCAACACACGCACCAGGTAAGGCAATATCCTGCCAAACAGAAGGATCGGTAAGAGATTGCATGCTCTGCAAAATGTCGTTATCAAACGGAAGAGGCGGTCTGAAATACTCGGTATCGGGAGCAAGCAACCCTTGCATGGTGTCCATTTGTTCAACTGGAAGGCCGGTTGGGGCAAACGGATCCGCAACGCCGCCAGCAGGAGCAAACTGTTCAAATGACATGGCCGCTTGCGAGGGAGGAGGCGAGAGGGAATGAGTTGTCGTTGCAGGCGAAGCAGCAAAGACCGATGAAGAACGGCTCGCATTCTCCGTCGTGGGCATCGACGAGGACGATTTGGGTCTGCGGACTTTGCCGCGGCTATCAACAACCATTGCAAGAAGGCCTTTCAAGAAACGGGAGTACAGTTTAGGTCCGTGACGGTCGTCAATTGCAACCTCCGGCGAACCAAACAGGTCGATAACATTCTGAACCCGGCCCCGTATATGTTCACACTGCTCGGGAGACAGGTATGGTGCGAATTTCGGTTGGAGAAGCTGATATAATGAAGGGGCTTGAGTAACAACCCCATTGAAGACGGAAGGTATGTCATACCTTCACTAGAAAGGCTGCCGCAAAAGTTGTAAAGACCTTCTGCGCTTCCGGTCCGTGTCGAAGATATACTCCTGGTGTATAATGAGCGGCGTTACCAGACAAGAGGGAAAAGGCCCACTTTGTTCGGTCCGACCCAATTCATTCACCATCACGTCAACAACGTCGCAGGCTGCAGCAAGGCACTTTAAATTCGACATTTAATTTCGGTCGGGACAGAGATAGGAATGGGACGTACACGGATCAAAAAGGGATTTTCAACGTCGTATTTCTTGCTAAAGACATGCTGGAACCCAAAAGACAGCGCGACTAATCTGGCGTAACTGAAGGCCAGCTTGAGCAGTCCGATACGGAAATAGTTTTGAGGATCAGAGAGGTCGGTCTGGTTCAGTAGGGCCATCCACTTCTCTTTGAGCTCCTTAAGTTCCTCATCCGTTTCCGTGGCGACGCGAGAGATATCAACCTCCTGCACGCACATGTCACTGACATCCGAAGAATGAAACGTCAAAGGAACGGACCTTGTTGAGACCGGTCGGATGGTTGGGATCGTTGTAAATACGTGCCAGGAACCTGCCCATTACCCTGAGGTCGGCGTTGTAACAGCTGATATGAATATCGAAATTCTTGAGGTTATAGACTGAACTCTGCCACCAGTTCTCGGAATGGTTGGCTGTGTAGTCCATGTTGCTGATGATTGGCGCCTTTCCATACTGAGAGCCGGTTGATCGGTCTAGATTAAAGCAATTGAGCCACACCCGGGTGCGATTAAGCATTTCTCGGGCGTGGTTCTCATTTAACGGTTTTGCAGTGTTCGGGAGATGGAGGTTTAGGTCGGTAGCGATTCTACGTAATTGTCTTCAGTTAAGGGAAAGCAGGATGTCCAAAGCACAAACCTGATAGCAAGCCCAAGGTATAACCAACCTCGTTGATCCTCCCATCTCCTGGATGGGACGGGGTACAAACTCAGCAGTATGTAGCCGATACACATCTCGATATTTTTCGGTCCGCCTATTAAGGCAGTTCCTGCAGCTAGCTGAGCAAAATGCATGGCTTGAGGATATAAGTCGGGACGTTCCGCGTAATACCGGGAAGCTATTGCACATACTAAGAAGAATAAGTATGCGCGATTCTCGGATCCTGGAGATATACGGCTACTCACTAACAGTAAACATGAAAGGACTTCGAAGACACGTCCGCTGGGCCGTATACAACACTGGGTCCACTAAAGATAAGGACAGATTCATTCGGTCGAAGAAACTGTACGGGGGTGAGGACTGCACTAGACACTGTCCGGAAAGACGTACATGGAAAAGAGTTTTTCGGCCTCAAGGGGTGTGATTATACCACGAGTCAGAATATGCGGAGCTTCTATAGCTTGACTAAGCTCAGTACTTCGCGCGTTGGATGCAGGCCCTAACGAAGTAGTGAGCATAAGGAAAATGACTGGGCTAACAAACACTGACTAGTGAAGAACTCATCACTAGCAACTCCCACGTTCGCCTTGTCATCACCATGTTCTTCGGCTTCCACGCTGCCTCCTCTATGTCGGTTTTTCTTGAGACTTAACCCAGCCATCAATCCAAATGGCACCGCTTCACTAGGTAGGGTTGCCAACTTATCGCCAGAGTCCTTCTTCCGAGCTCCAGTACTTGCTCGAGTGACATTACTACCTACACTCGACCCTGATGAGCGTCGGCGTGAATTCTTCTTACGATTCTCGATGGCGTCCGGAGTCCATCCTTCTGCATCGGAGTCTACGACAGCAAACTCGTAGCCCCCTTCTTCATCGTGGCTGACATCGACGTCCTCTTCACTAGAATCCTCAGGATCGTGGTCCACGACGTAACTCTTCGGTAATCCGATACTAATGAATCCTTCGAATTCTGCGAAGCTAGATCGCGCTTGGGATATCCAAGCCTCAATCTTTTTATTTGCTTCTGCATCGACGTTAGCCTTGGGATCAGAAGGTGCCTCAGAGCTAAAGTATGATGAGCCATGGGTAGAGGATGGTGAAAGTACGGGAGAGTGCAAAGAAGGGGATGGGCTTTGCGACGAAAAGGTTTCGGATTTTAATGGTACTGGGGGCGCTTGGAGTTTCTTATTGGATTCGTCGAGCTGAGCCATGAGCCTCTGGATATGCTCGGCCTGCTCGCGGATTTCATTCATCAAGTGCTCACGTTTCCTATCGGGAAGGTAAGTCGTGGAAGCGTGTAAAATCCGCGTATTACTCACGGTGGAACACGCCTTTTCTTCTTGCCAGGAATTACACATTCATGTCCGCCATTCAAGCAGCGTTTGCAAGGATCTGTATCCGTTTTGAATTCGCATCTGACTTTGAGATTCTTGCATCGGGCGCAAGCGCGGCTGTCGTTGTGTTAAAAGAAGCATTCAAGGCTTTTTTGGGGACGACTCACGGCTTCGCCTTAATATCGTCCTTGTTCTCGCCCGTAACCTCATCGTCCTCCTCAGCTCCGCCATCAGGAAGGCGCTGTCTTTTAGCTTTGGGTTGAGGAGACAAAGCCGAATTGCTGCTGGCGGGGATAGAAGGATGCTGAAAGTACGGCTGCGGAGCGGGACCCGCCGAAAACGTACGCTGCATCGGAGCGGGGGAAGTAGACAGAACCGGTGCGGCTATTCGTTCAGATGTGCCGGAACGAGGGTTTGTGGAGATGGAACTATCAGGCGGGAAGGTATAAGCGCCATTAAACATGGTAAAATTGGAATCCGAGCCAAGGGAAGAGTTGGAAGGAAAGGCATTGGCGAAATGATTCTGCTGCGATGAGCCGAACATTGCTTCGGGAACGTAGAGGCCAGCGTCGGTCCTGGAGCGCTGTCCATCGTTCGGGTAGGATGGTATTCGTTCCGACTGCGGTCCAGAGACGTAGGACTGACCAAAAGACGTACTGGATGCATACGAGCCGGAGAGATTGTAATTCTGCTGAGGCTGGATCGCATCGTTGTAAGACCTTTGCGAAGGGTCGGAGGTCGATAAACCGTATTCATGTTCTAACTGAACATGCCCGTAGCGGGGGTAAGTCCAGGACTGGCTGGAATTATAGGAATCGGACATGGTGGTAAAACGGAAGGAGCAGCAGTGGCAGCGTCACGGTCGAGAAACAGATGTCGTAAGGAAAGTAACGCGACGGGATGATGCAGGAAGCGTAAGCCGGTCAAGTAACCGTCAGTTACTTCAAAGGGAAAGTAAAAGGGATACCAAGTCAAACAAGTTTGCCTTTACAAGGCGCAAGAACACCCAAAGGACGCGGCTTGGCCTTTAATCGAAAACAGTAATCACGTCTTCTGGGATCACCGGCTGTCGTCGGCAGAGACCACACCTGGCAGCTGTAATGGTCACGCCGTTTGTTCCTAGGTCCACACCAGCGAAAAATACAACGTGTCGTCCATATATCATACTAGCAGCGCCTCTCCTTATTAATTCGAAAGGCACTGCTTGCGAAAATACAGACATCGTCCGTCCCAGGAGTTGATCTTGAGTTGATCGCGGCTTGTGGCTGTACAATCTTTCCTCCGGTAACCACGCTTTATCCAACATTTCGGAGCGGCGCTTAGCATCTTTCATGTGGCCCTCAGGCGCCTCGAGGGCTGGTTCCGCAAGTTCCGCGTCACAATTGTACATCCATTTCTGTCGTATAATGTCAGAACCTCCGTATGTCAATCTGTGGTGCCTCATCCTATCTGAAACTGATCATCGGATCCGTAAGATAGGACTTTTTGTACATGAAATCATACAACTCTATAGCAGGACTACAACGATACCACGAACCTTTTGCTCAGAGTGCTTCATAAACTTTATTATAGAATAAATGGAGGAACGACCAACCGTACACGTATCGCTATGGAGTATATTGCTCACCTCGAGTTGCAACCAAGGGGCAGAGAAAAGTAAACAACAGAAAGGCAAAAAAGTCCTCGTACCACTGCTGACGCTTCTGTGACCAGTGAAAAGATGAGTCTCGAAACAAGCCATAGCAAACGGTGGTGGGTGGGGTGGACGGACTGATCAAATGGTCTCCCTCTTCATCATATCCTCCTTCAGCGATTGATCACAAGAAATCCTCAGCACGTGCCCTCTTTTTGCCCCTCGACTCTTCGCCCTGCTGAGCTTTATCAGTAGATTTAGCAACGTAGTACTTCGGATTGTATGCGCGCAGCTCATCCTGTACATGATGGTGTCATCAAACAGGATTAGTTGAAACATAGAAAAAGCACTGACAGGTGAGAAATTTGGGTCTTGGAACTTCAGATCGGTCTCTTTCTTAAACGGCGGTAGTACTTGTTTGAGAGCAGGAACGGGAAGCACCGGCATGTGCGGAGTAGATGGAGCTTGAGACGACGGTGTAGGTGGCGGCGGAGTAACTGGAACACTAGAACTAGCTGAGGGTACTGAAGTCATGGATCCATTTGTCGGTGGCGGCGGTGGGTATGGAGAAGCAGATCCCTGCTGCTGAGGAACAAAGGTCGGAGCAGGAGGGAACGGAGGCCTGATAGCACCTGGAGGAGGAACACCGGGCGGCATCCCCGCTGGTACCATTCCAGGCGGAGCAAAAGGCGGCATTGGAGGGAACCCAGGAGGGGGCGGACTAACATCATGATAAATCAGTAATGCTAAAGGCAGCATAGTCGCGTATGTACTCACCCAGGAGGGAAGCCGGGCATTGGGAACGGCGGTGGAAATGGCGGTTGACCTGGCATCATGCCGGGAACACCAGGTGGCAGGAATGGAGGGGCACCGGGAGGCATTCCAACAGGTGGCACGGGAGGGGCAACCGTAGGAGCGGCGGCATATGCCTGAGGCGGCGCGCCGTAGACACCACCTGAACTAGAATCCGCTGGGGCTAGTGCCGGCTCATTGGATCCAGCGCCCATTAACGCTTTGTGAGCCTCTAGAGCGGCTTTCAGCTCTTCCTCTGACATCGGACGATTCTCTGTCTTGGGTCTCTTGGCTGGAGGTTGGGAGATGGAGCCAGCCGCCAGTCCAAGTTCAATCTCTTTTCGCCGCTTGTAATCAGCCACATCGGGCGCAGGTATGCCCTCCATCCCAAATATCTCCACCTCATAGCCATCTCTTCCCGGCATGGCGTTCTCAATTCGAGGTAGGCTGTCATGAATAGTATGATAAGATCAGGGAAGATGGAATTAAACCTGGAACGCACTTTTCGGGCTCCAGTTTGTGTACCTGCTGAATGTGCACCGCCAATCCTCCCGCGGTATTGAGTCTTCGTGGGCACATATTGCATTTGAAATGCTTAGCCTTTTGATGTTGCATCAATACTGTAAGGAGGCTTGTCAGTACGCCAGCGAAACCAGCAAACGTCTGTGCTGACCCTTTTCGTCTTCAAATTCTCGCTCACAGTACCAACACCATGGCCGAATTATCTGAGTAAATGAGTATATGCTTTATAGAAATAGAGCAATTATCTTACCTGCTTGTTCTTCTTCTTTGCCATACTTCAGCGTTCTGGTCAAAGGGGACTGGAGGAGAGAGCTGGAGCGAAAACAAAATGATTACATAAACCTTGCTTCTAACTTCCGGCTGCAACCAACCGAATCGAGTCATATTGCCTTTTATACAACAAAATAATTTAGGTACATGCACAAATTGACATACAAACTCGTAAAATAGCAGATTCTCGAAGAAAAGGATGTGATGTAGTACTACATGGTTGCCGTAGCCATAGGGTGATAAAAAGGGTGTGTTCCAGCCGTTAACGAAGTAAGCGGGGTGATCCGGCTACCCGACTCTGATTCCCTCGACGCTATCATTGCCCGCAGATATTCGATTTGCGACTTGATTTCTGCAATGTGGGAAGCCTGATAAGATCTCTGCATGCGAACGAGGAACAGAACCTGGAACATAACACATGCAGAGCCTATTAGAAATGCGACAACAACTAGGAAGTAAATAATAGTTAGTAAAGGAACAGTAATTAACTCGGGAGAGAGCGGATAAACTGACAATGCTTTCGGTATCTATGTCGAACAAGATAGTGCATATAGTGTAGATTCCAAGACGGCTCTGGCACTTGATATGTTCTTCTCAAAGGAAACTCGATAGGAATACACCGCAGTTTGTGAGTGATGACAAAAGACATGCAGGCGGCAGCGGTGTTGAATAAGAGTGATGTTGCGGAAAGTACACCGAACGGAGTGGCCATTATAGACGCCCGGGGGATATCTTTGAAAAAAGCGAGGAGGACGATGAATACTGTGAGATATGCACACACAGTAGACTATCCAGGATTCAGTTTCAACGTGTTATGCCCACGACCACAGTGAAGAAAACTCACATGATATGTGGCATACCTCGCGACCCGTTCCAAATCTTCAACCTGGAACTTAAACCTATGCTGACTCCGTAAGTCGTTCTCGTCGCCATATCTTAGCTCGTAATCGCCAAAATCTGGCATATGGTTAGACAATTAGACTTGACAATGAGGTAGCCAGACTTGCCATAAGCAGCGCTTCCAGTGGTGACCGTATTGGTTGGCGGGGCAGAAAGAGGATCTACACAATGCAGAAATTCGTTTTGACAACATCTATATTCAATGAATATTCCCATACATACGGTTGAAGGCCAGACCATGCAAGCTCATAACAGTGAGGGACTTGTGCAACAGGAAAAGCCAAATCAGGGCGCGATGTAAGATGAAGGAAGGCTACCGCGGTGCGAGGACCACTCGGAATCTATTCAGATGACCGCCAGGAGGAAATGAGGAATTCGAAAGCAGAAGGGTTTGGTACCTAGGTGACAGTCCCGATGATTGAGATGTGCACAGCCGCAATCGGTCCGTGCCAAGGAGTACCTAATTTATCCATCCAGATTTCCGTCAAGTTGGAGGTACGTACCGTATGTAATTATATATTTTAAAAGAACTAGTAGCAAATATTAAAGCGCTATTTAGCAAGGTATAAATTACTCTACTCCAGCAGTTGCACTACACCTACTCTAACAGGCGTTCATAACTTAATCGAGGATCTGTGTATCTAACGGAAAGCAAATACCAAGGAAGAAAAAGCGAACATTACCAAAGGAATGGAAGAGGTAGCCAGTAACACCGAAGACACGACTTTGAGAGACGTGAGACCCTCTTGTAACCATACAAGCATGAAAACTTGCACAACTACACAGACAAACCCGGCGCAGAGGTTGACAATCCCTAACACCAAATTAATCAGTTGACGGACATTCCACGTTCAGAAAGACTCTTACAATACCAAACAATCCACCGCCAGGATGATCCAATACCGAAACGATCAAGGATGTCAATATTAGCAGACATCCAGCCAGCATTCGGCGGATCAAGACTCCTCCTTGCGGCCCAGATGGGTACACACCCAATTTTATCGACGAGGACAAGCGAAGCCACAGCGGCTGTACAGTTGAAAATGATTCCGCCATATGAAAAGGCCATTAAAGTCGAGAACGCATCAGGCTGAGGTAGGATGGTCTGTGAATACGACATGATATGGACGGAGCATAAAGCCAATGCTGCACACTGGTTACAGGAAGAGTTTGAGGCGACGATCAATTTCATTGAACGATCGGACCTACCAAAAACAAGGAGCTCTGCGCTGTGGATTGCCATGCCTTCTGCAGCGAATGTACTAAGGGAGGTACCTGGTCTATGTGCATATGTTATGGTGCGTGCAAATTCTTCATGAAATGATGCGTACAGCTCAAGTCCATGTCATTACTGCCTTGCGCCTCTATGGATTTAGGACTGTAGCACCGATCGACTAAAAACAAAGGCGATCAATAAGGAATGTAGCAACGGGAAAAACTACAACGCTTACCCTGGGTATGGGTGTCGTCCGTAGGGGGTGGACTGGGATGAAGTCTCCGTTCATGCTCTCGATATGTTGGAACCATGTTGGCATGCAAGGAGGGCAGACCGGATCCATGGGCCCATTTTTCTGTCTTAGACATGAAGGAGGGGGCTGGAGAGGAGCTTTTGTGATGCCCAGAGCACTTTCTCAGGCATTATATCTATGCTTTTGCCACGGCACGTTATCTATTCTTTTTGCTTACTCCATGGGTCATTAGAGGCATCAACGAAGATCGGCTGTCTGAGGCAGTGAACATCAAAACAAACATAGACGGTCAATGATTCGAATTACTTTTGTGAAGCACACATCAATAGAACCATACCATTTGGGCTTCTCAAAACACAGAACGCACATAGGACTAGGCCTTTTGCCCGCTACACCTTGACAAGCATGCTCCCACCACATGTACGGTAACTTCCTGCTGCGCACCAGACATGTTGAACATTATTACACCAGCATAGAAGACGCACCTATACCACACTGTCCCAAACACACCGGAAACGGTTTGAAAAATCAACATAATAATTATACACTGAGGCTCGTCAACGAACGATGAACGAAGCCTGGCGACAGCAGCTGTCAATAACGGTATAGGTGCCAACTAATTGCTGACGAATGTTGAATACATGTACAACGAAGTATGAGGTAGATCAGACTCGAGATGCATAAACTACCACAGGAGTACGCATTGAAGTAGGAAATATAGATAAATAAGCGCGTCGATGAGAGCAAGAAGTCGGTGTCCTGACGTCTGAAAAGCAATTTAAAGAAGCAAGCTCTTCAGAGTAAATGGCGGAAGAAACCGATGCCAGATCGTAAAAGTAAGATATGACGACAAAGAGGGAGGATGAAGCTGGCAGTTTGATTTCCGGGATGTGGTGTGTTGTTGCAAGTCAATGGACATGGGTGAGGTGTGTGTGCCGTGATGAGATGACCGAGAAGCAGGAGTGAATACCGTAAACCGTTACTGTGGAGGGGAAGGGAAAGAATTCACGACAGATTCATCACCACTGTAGACAGAAATGGCGGAAGAGTAGAGGGAGGTCTGCAGAGAAGGAGCTCGAAGGTGAGCGTCACTGACGCCTTCTCGACCTTCGAGAGCTGCAATGAGCGAATGAATGGCTTGGTCATTTTCGACGGAGGACGTTGCGCTTGTATGGGCAGGTACCGGGTCTGAGGCGTGATCGTCGCTGAAGGGGTTCACAGCCCGCTCCTTGCCTTTTTCGCTACGCGGAATGCGAGGCACATCAGGAGTTTTGGAGCGGAATGGGGCGGAAGATCCTTGAGCATTGAAGAAGGGATTGCCGAAACTTCTCCTTCGCTCCGTGGGGCTGTTGAACGGATTCTTATCAGCGTCAATTATTTCGGCCTGTTGACCATCAAAATTGACCACTTCAGCTGATTCCCAACGGTGTGGCTCCGAAGAAGTCAACGGTGGAGTTGGAATGGCCATATCTAACGACGGAGACATGGAGCCCGACATATGGACTGAGCGAAGGGACAGGAAGGACTCGTTGGCTGTGGAGTTCCAGGAGAGGGCTGTGGAATCTGCTCTACCGGCAAACGGTTTGACGGGTTCTTGGACATCAGTTGATGCCAACTCTTTGGCAAGATTTGGATGGTAAGGGGAAAATGGATGGGGTTCAAGGTCGAAATGCGGTGGCTCCTCAGTGGTGTGAGTATACGCTGTTCGCACGCTCGGCGACTTCTTGAACATAGTAAGCTTTTCCATCGGAGCTACACTGAGCCCACCATCAACTTCCTTCATGTGATATCTACCCTCTGATTGAGGTTGGTCCACAAGCTTGTCCCAGTTCTCAAGCCGTGACCGTGACCGTTCGTGTTCTCCGCGAGCATTGCGGTTCGCAGACATGGTGGGAGTCAGTCCTTTAGACTTCACCTTGGGTGTGGCGCATTTGTAAAGCCATATGCCCAGGACAATAAGGAATACAGCTCCCACCAAAGCGCCGACACAAGCGCCTATGACTGTGCCAATGGGAATTTCCTTTGTAGTTGATGCGTCGGCGGCAGTTGGTACGGATGATGATGATGACGAAGAAGAAGCAGTAGATTTGGCTTTCGCGGCAGATGAAAAGGTCTCCAGCACGACGGACACACCAGAATCGACGTCGGCGGCGGTTGCAGAAGAATCATATGCCAGAGTCGTGGCCGTACTACTGACGTCGCCAACAGTGACCCCATTGCTGGCAATACCAGCAGCAGAGATAGCGGGTAATGGATCCGACGTTTGGCGACGAAGGCGATGATGAGCAACCATAACGGAGCGATAACGAATGTAGGGTGAAGAGAGTGTACAAGCGCCAGAAGAAGAGGCGCAAAATGAATCAAAGCCTGTAAAGCAGTCAACAACGGATATCCCTTGCTGAAAAAAAAAGGCCAATACGAACGAATAGTGCGACGAAAACGAAAGCAGCATTCAAGAGACTGTAAGATCTGAGCGATGAAACGACGTTGTTGTAGTCGTCGTGAAGAAGGGGGATAAAGTAGAGCTGAAACAAATACGGCCTGTTCCCACGAAACCGGGACAAGGCCGCCGCACCTCCGGTCGCATCAGTTACAAATTTTTCGTGGAACTCATTTCCTCGAATCTTTAGTAATTCTGTGAAAAAATATCAACCTGCTCAGACTTCTTCGAATCATCGCTCTCGTTATCATCGTATTTATAGCAAGGAATCCTCATCTTCGGTTTCACAACGTCGACATATTATCAAACAATAATTATATTGCGTCACCGTACTAACAGGATCAGTCTGGATTTCCTCTAGCCATTGCCCGTCTCTTCCGAAAACACACAGGGCATCTACTTTGGACTCTTGAGAGGAGATCAGGGCTTTGTCTCAAAACAGTCACTCTGATAGTGACCAAGAATCTGATGTATAATGGCTTGAACACGAAAATGGCGTCGGTAATAAGGAAATGTTCGTCTTCGTAAGGTCATCATTAGCGCAGTCACGGCTCGTGGCCTAGAAGTCGAGCATTGTCATTAATGTGGAATCACTGTGTACAGTATCCACACATTGTTACTTCCATTACCATTGGTAACCAAAGGATACTTATAGCAAATGACTTTGTCGTGGCAACTCGTAGGTATTGTTTATACGTCATCGTCTCTCCTCTCTGAATGCATGTGGCGTAAGTAACGTCCATGCTCGTAGTGATAGCGCAAGTATGAACGTACGGAACCGATTTAAGGCAAGGAAATCATGCCAACCAACCTCACTACAAGGAGAGCACCTTCTGATCGAATACCTCGGCGCGCCATTTTGGAAATTAAACCAAGCCGATGCTCTCGTAGAGGATGAGGGGGCTCACGATTTGGTCTGTGATTGGGCAAATTGCAGAGGAAATTTTTCAGAATGTGAGCTTTTCAAGCATTTGCTGGTGGCTGGCAATACTTTGGGGTTGGCTCCATGCGGGAAGCATTAAACATGCGTCTTGTTCTCACAATGAGTACAGTAGCATCCTAACATGGCTATATTACCTATGGATTGTCATGGAGTCCGTTTGGTGAAAGAAAAATGCTGGCGGGACTGACCTACGATATAAATGAAAAACCCTCATAAGCTAGTACGTCACGACCTCCGCGTCCTAAAGGTCTGTCCACCACGTATACCTGTCATCGTAGATGACGAACCAGGCCTCCACCACTCCAAAACAATATTCTTCGCAAATATTTCGCCAAATCCAAGCATGACGCCATTGACAAAAGGTAGAAGGAAGTTTATCGCTAAAGAAGAAAATAATGCTTTGACACGAGTACGCGTTGACAGAGAAGAATCGAAGACGGCGAGTGTAGCAGAAACGGGTACTTTGGTGTCCTGTGAACGCTGTCGGGTTGGGGAAGAATTCTCCGTATGTTCGGGGAAGGACATTGAGGGGAAAGATGAAGTTATGGATGAAGGAACATCCTCCCATTTCTGAGAGTCTTCGCTCTGCGAGGGAGGAGGACCCGGGCCGAGAATGTGGGGCTAATGTAGGTTTAGAAGCAGGGTCAGACATATGAGAAGGTACTTACGGTGGCTGGTAGCTCGACTGTTACGATATCCTTGCTAGAACCAGCGATACTTGACGAAAGTCCAGATACCGAGGAAGGAGCCAGACTGTTGCCCTTACTTCCAACCCTTTCCCAGCCCTCATTTGAATCTTGCAGAGATGACTCACGTACCCTCGCACGTACACCTTCCCATCGCGCTCGTTCTCTTTCAGCCTTCTCTCGAGCTTCGGCAGACTGTGACCGCCACGTTTCTACTTGAGAGTCATACTCTGATTTCCAGGACTCCAGAACCTCGCTGGAAACAAGAGGCTCCGGAGACTTTGACGCTGATGGTGTGTCTGCAGCGGTAACCGCCACGTCGTCCCTTGAAGTGCTATGGTCGTCCTGGTCCGTCGAACTCCGACGAGGTGGAGGAGTAAATGCTTGGTTCAAGGCAGCCTACAAGATCGTGAGACCTAGGTCTAGGTTCGAGTAAAATGATTTACTTCGAGCAAAGACTCATCTGCACCGTCAAAAGACCTTTGCTCGTCCATACCAGAGACACTTTACTCAACTTGCCGGCTGAGCGCTGAGGGTTAAGAGGAGACGGGAGATCCCGTGACCCTCCGAAAAAAATCAAGTCTATCCAAATTGAAATTTAAATACAAGGGCCTTTGTGAGCGTGGGTCTAGCATTCACTCACATACGCCCGAAAGATTTCCGTCTCGTTCGCTACCTTCGCTCCGATGATTCACAATGTGTCCCTCAAGCACTCAGAATCTTGACGCAGGATTTCGGTACATCCGGTGCTGTGCTGTCACTGCTGTATAAATTGTTTTGCCTGATACTCACACTTATCATTATTGCTGGCTTGGAAAATCTGTTTTCTGCTACGCATGAGCTCGAGCACGTCGTGCCAAAGGAATGTCATCACAAGGGCGCTGGTCCCTCCCATCTCGGAGTCGGAGTTCCATATTCAAGAGTACATCATTTCACATCGGCAGTCGAGGGCGGCAAACACATTCTTCCGTTAACTAGAACCGCCTCCCCCCTCTTTTCACTGGCTGTCTCACTCCCCGTCTGGTCTCCCCAGAAACGGTTCCTCGTTTTAGTTGGACATTTCGTTCACCTCCGCTATCTTCGTCACTGGAGGATGATTTTGCCCTCACCTTCTTCTGCGGTCTCACAGGTGAAGAATCAGTATCTGAAGATGGTAGCCGGGTTTGTCGCTTCTTAGCGGGCGTTAGTACAGGAGACCCTGGCCTCTCTGGCTGTTGCGAGGGGGCTTTGCCCTTTCCCTTGTCCGGACTATCCTCCTCTTCAACATCAGAGTCATCGGTAGCCGAGTCTGATTCCGGTTCTTTTTGACGGACGTCGGCCTCAGACTGTTCTGGTGAGATAGGCTTGCCTTTATTTCGCAGAGATTTATTCTCCACTATCTGGAATAAAAGCTGTCAACAATGACTCCGCAAGAAGCCAAAAACAAAGACCTACGATAGGCGGTGAAGGTGTATGGGTCGACTGACGACCCTGAGGTTCAGGGGTTTGTTTTGAGGATGGTGGAGGTAACGCCTCAAAGTCGGGTTTTTCAGCCGATGTAAGTATAATCGCTTGTCAAGCATTAGGGATGTTTATTAGCCCAGATGTATCACTATCAAAGACTTACGAAGTTCTGATGCAAAGCTGAACATGGCTGTAATACGGCGAAGAACTGTCGCTATACGAGGCTTTGATATTGCGTTCTTGATATGTATGTCCACATTACGCCTAGCAGTCCGTCCAAGCTTGTCAACGGCCTGGATTTGAATAGCATGAGTTTTGTCCAAATGCATAAGTTCAGCAACCCACCTTCGTCAAATCTACATCAGATACCTCACCAACTGAGTTCGTGGAGGAAAATGCTAAATGACTCATGCTGATGAGTGGGAGTATAAGGTGCTTAGAAAGAATCTCTGCTGAAGCTTTATAACCAAGGAAACAAGTCTCCCATCGCCACTTGAATGACTGGTTTTCGAGAGTGCAGGCAACATCCTGGAAGCAGGGCATTAGAATCGTTTGTGACATTTGAACAATTTTGATACCGAGAAGTTAGTTTCGACGACTTCAAACAAGAGGTCTGCGATGCCCCCCAGAGAATGTGCGTTAGAGAGGAGATCAAGGGTATGTGCCCTCCATTCTTCTTCGTCGACCATTGAGTCTGAGGCAGACATCAGTTCCAAGCTATTCAGTCCTCTCCACCGGCGTGAAAATTGGGGTCCAGAGAGAGCTGAGGGACTAGACGCTTGACAAACAAGATCGACACATAAGAAAATAGACGCCACCTTCAGCCCATACCGACTTGGTATCGGTGATCAGTACACAGCATGTCAAGTCAGCTGTAGACGCGTAAAACTTCTAGAAGAGTCCGAGGAGCAATATTGGGTGACTGTGTCCGGCGTACAGGAAACGAACGAACGATGAGATAGGGTATAGACTTGAGTGTATCGACTTTGACCAACCACTCTTTGGTCAGAAGTTGTTTCAAGGTGTCCTATGTTGAAGCAGATATACACATAACACGGCACATATCGAAACTGATACGCACTTCAGATAAGATTTCCATCGTAGTTGGGGTACATATAAGGGAAACGGCTGCAGTGTAATTGTGTTTGGCCACAATGGAAACAAATATACATATACTTATGCGGACTTGCCTTCCACGGCCATCATCACGACGGGAAGACTCAAGTTTGAGACCGCCTTATTTTACCTCTCATCAACCCATGTAAGCATGGCTCTTTGTTCCTTTGATTCTTTCTTCCTTCATCTTATATAGGCCCTTTTTATTTCTTCAAAACTTCCAACTTCGTACGGGCCATGGAAGAAGGCGAGATTTTTAGGTCCAGAGCCCCTACCTCATACACTAGCAGTGCTACAGGATACTCGCATCACCCATCGATCGAATGGCCCGGAGAACCCTCCTTGATTGAATCTTCCATTGACCAGACGAACGCTCCACCGCCTGCAGAAGATACCCAAGAGCGACCTGTCTGTCGTCTTATGGTTGATAAACCGTCCGTAGCCCTTGGGCCAGGCAGAATCGTATTGGTTGATGGATATTCTGAGGTGCAGTTTGGCCGTGACGCGCTGCCTCCAGGTTCTTCTACTCCCAAAGTTCGGATAAAGGCGATGGAGATATCAAAATTTCACGCCACTGTGTACTGGGACACACACCTGAAGGAATGGGCCGTCATCGATATGGGCTCGATGCATGGGACATACCTCCTTTCTTCTGATGATCCCTCAAATGCTTCACCTAAGGATAGAGGTATACGATTATCACCATCTCGGGCGGCTAGCATTCCTCGGCGTCTCTCTAACATGGACCGTCTAAGTATGGGTGGTATTACCTTTGTAGTCCATATCCACCAGAGCCTGCCCTGCGAGGAATGTTCCCCCAGAGACGTAGGTGACGAAGTCTCTTTGTTCCCGTCGAAACGGAAGAAGCAGCAAACGCGATCGGAGAATGGGATGGTGAGGCCTGCGCACCCACCATATCCCAAGAATCCGAAGCAGGCATTAGCTTTGCTAAAGCAAACTCTACTCTCACAGCATGGCTCTGGCTCGAAGTCAACGGTCGATCGATACATGGACCGCTCTGCCCGTCGACGTGCCCTCTTTTCCTCAAGTGCAGATGATTCACCTGGGGTGACACCCTGGAATTCCACAACGCCGAATGAAGATCGAACCACCCCAGGCACCCCGCATGATGCGGAGCCCATTTCCCAACCAGGCGTACCCTTACCTTCGACGAATGTTGGGCACAAACTGCTCTTGAAACAAGGGTGGCAGCCAGGAGAGTCCCTCGGTCTCGCCGTCGAAGGAGGGGCAGTGGAGCCGTTGGATACTAGTGCCACGTCCAGTTTCGGCCGACGGGGGTTGGGTATGCCTCGTCCGTCGTCGGGGGGTTCTGGAAGGAGACGTTGAGATGTGTTATCTTCTATCTTTCGTACATAATCTAGATGGGATATTGTAAGGGAACTGCACCACTTCCTGTGACACTACTCCCCCAGGCCCCTCACGCTGCTTCGACGCATGAAAGGCATGAATGAAACGTACGTAAAATGAAATCCTGCGAAATCTATACGAGGTCACGAGTAGCGACGCGTGAAACCGTGGGAACATTTCGATCACGTGGTGTTGGACGGAGGTAAATTTGTCCGTGCTTCTTTTGGTAAACTGAACGAGGGATTTGGCTCCGCTGGTCCAAGTCCAGGTCTATCTCCACCCTCCTTGTCCTCCCATCTCCTTTCCTGTTCTATCTCCATTCACCATCTCTATTCTCTACCATCTCTTCGTCGTGTTCCTCGTATTCGTTGTATAGCTTTCGCTCCTTCAAATGGCAACCAACACTCGCGTAAGTAGTGGCAGATTCGTTCCCTTCGCGTCCTCACTCACACTGTCTTTTAGGCGCCCCAACGTCGTTTACCTCAACGCGGAAAGACCGATGAAAACGCTACAAGTCGACATATACGCCAGCACTCAGCGTCGTCTCGCTTAACTCAAAAGGAGATTAACGGTGTCAAGGTTAACCTTCTTCGACCCGCCTTGGGCGAGGTCACGCTGAAGGCGGTTAATCGCAAGGTATGTATAAGATTGCCGTTTCGTTGTTAATACTCAGTATCCTCATCAAGGAGAGCACCAGCAAGTCCGTGCTGGGTAACAAAGAAGATGTACCACTCAAACCAGCTCGGCCAGTTCTCAGCACAACTACCGTTCAACGTGTCCCACTAGGTCCCGCCCGAGCTCAAGTGGCGCCTCCCGTCGCTAACGTCGTCAATGCTCGCGTACCTATCATTCCAGCCCCACGTCCCCATATCCCAATCCTCAGTCATCGCCGTGTACCTCGCGTTCCCCCACCACCAGTAGTATTTTATGACGACCCAGCAGAAGATGTCGAAGAGGACGCAGGAGATGATATGGACATTGAGGATGTCCCGGTGCATGCATTACCACCTCCTGAGCAGGCACAAGTTGAGAAGGAGAGAGAGAGATGAAGATGAGATGAGTGTTGAAGGCGAGGAAGAAGTCGAAGCTATGATAGTCGTTGAGGATAGAGAAGAGGCTCAGGAAGAGGAAGAAACTGAAACTCCGCAGGTCTATGTTTGGCCCGATGCGCCCACACACCGGAGATTGAAGTACGCGCGAGAGGTTGAAGCCATTCGCGAAGTCTTTGAAGATGACCCTGACTATGACCCCGCTATGGTTGCAGAGTATGCGGACGAAATATTTGAGTACATGCAGAAGCTAGAGGTGTGCCCGGCAAATATTAAACACTTGTCTGCATCACTAACAAATAACGTCTCACAGGAGGAAGTGATGCCGAATCCCGACTACATGGACTCTCAGCAGGAGATTACCTGGGAGATGCGACAGACGCTTGTGGACTGGTTGCTTCAAGCTCATCTGCGCTACCATATGATTCCGGAAACTGTTTGGATCGCAATCAATATCGTCGACCGGTTTTTGTCCAAGCGAGTTGTTTCCTTGGCCAGACTTCAGCTTGTCGGCATCTCTGCCTTATTCATCGCCGCTAAGTACGAAGAGATCATGGCGCCGTCAGTGGATGAGTTTGTGGCGATGGCTGAAAACGGCTACACTCGCGACGAAGTTCTCAAAGGCGAACGCATCATCCTGCAGACTCTAGGCTTCCATATATCGCATTATTGCTCTCCATACAGCTGGATGCGTAAAATCAGTCGAGCGGATGACTACGAAATCCAGACAAGGACACTTTGTAAATTCCTGGTGGAAGCAACACTCCTCGATTATCGATTCCTCCGTGCAAAGCCTAGTTTAGTGGCAGCTGTTGGGATGTACACGTCGCGGATAATGCTGGGGGGTGGCTGGGTAAGATTCCTCTTTGTCTACTCTGCATGGGACTAACCCTTTTTCGCCAGAACGAGGCATTTGTTTTCCACTCTGGCTTTACAGAGGAGCAACTGGTCCCTGGTCATGAGCTTCTCATCGAAAAATTGGCCGAAAGAAGTTTCGCTCGGCTGTATCTTGTCAAAAAGTACGCCAATAAAAAGTTCCTGAAGGCATCTACCTTCGCAATCAAGTGGGCACGAGGGGTCGTCGATGGGACTGGATGCACAGATACAATGCTCCGTGATGACCAGGTGTGAATGTGTCCTTTCGTTTACCTGTCTACATATCATCCTCTCTGGCACTTTCATCGCATTTTTTCCGATCTATCACCATAATCTTCCTGTCCCATTAGTTCGCTGCCTTTATCATTCTCAAGTTTCTTCCTCGCAATTCACACCTCATCTTTTCTCTTGTGTGTCATCTACCTATCTATGCTCTCTAGACGCTTTCGCTTTCGCATATTTATGAATACGGTTGAATCCAGGCGAGATCGTCTCGGTTGCACATCCTACGGTTTGCTTTGTACGTTTTTTGTATTGTTCCACGACTTCGCGCATTACAATTATCTTTTTTATCCTTTTGTTAATATCCTGGTCGCGTCGGTGGATTCTCCACTCCCCTCTTCATCCGTGTATACATTACCGCTTGTAGTGCACTTCCCTTTGGTGTGTGTGTTTTGTATGCGCATGGGACGCGTCGTGTACATTCCGTCATTTGTACCTAATCGCAATGCATCTCCTTTACTATTGAGTGCTGAGCGTTGAGCACCGATGCGCTCGCACGCACGAAGCTATATCTACACGAACTTCGAAGCGCCCGAAAGCAACGCGCATCAGGGTCTCGTGACCGGTCATGACGTATAGGTCCGGGTATGGGGATTTCACATGCGAACGCCGTCTTGGCTTATACTCCTGCCCCGGAATATACGTGAAACCCCTGCAAGTGCAACGACGTCGACCATGTCTTTATCATTCAAAGGTCATACTGTAATCATCACCGGTGCTGGCGGTGGATTGGGCAAGGCGTGAGTATATAGAACCTCAAAACATCCTGACTTGTCTCTTGCTAATACTATTCTCCAGCTACTCCCTCTTTTTTGCCTCCCGCGGTGCCAACGTCGTCGTGAATGACTTCAATGCCGCAGCAGCACAGAAAGTAGTCGACGAGATCGTCAAAGGTCTTCTTCCTGCCACTCGCTTGTGGATCCGCATTGATTGAACATGTCTTAGCTGGCGGAAAGGCTGTTGCCAACACATCATCCGTCACGGATGGTGCAGCCGTAATCAGTACCGCCGTGGATGCCTTTGGAGGCGTCACTATTCTCATCAACAATGCAGGCATCTTGAGGGACAAAGCGTGTGTTATTTCCCACCTTCATATACGTTAAGTCTAAACCTTGCGTCAGTTTCAAGAATATGACGGACAAAGAGTGGGATCAAATCATGGAAGTCCACCTCAAGGGGGCATTTGCATGTACCAAAGCTGCTTGGCCTATCTTCCGGAAACAGAAGTTCGGACGCGTCGTCAACACAGCCAGCGCTGCAGGAATCTATGGCAAGTGACAATATCAAAGTATGGGAAGAAATGGCGATTCATCTTGTGATAGGAAACTTTGGACAAGCTAACTACAGCGCGGCCAAAATGGGTCTCATTGGCTTTACGAAAACCTTGGCTCGAGAAGGTGCTAAATACGGAATCAAAGCCATCGCCATCGCCCCGGTATGTCACAATTATACAACTCGTCTTATTTTGCGTGCAGATTACTTACAGTCGAGTAGATGGCCGCTTCTCCTATGACGGAAACCATCATGCCACCAGAAATGCTAGCTAAGCTTGGGGTACTGTGTCCTTTCCTGAAGCATCGATCACCATTACTGAGGCCTGTCACTAGCCGGAATTTGTTCCTCCGTTTGTAGCCGCTGTATGCCATCCTGAGGGACCCGATGCTTCAGGGCGAGTGTTTGAGCTTGGCGCCGGTTTCATTGCCGAGGTTCGATGGGAAAGAAGTGATGGCGCGGTGTTCAAGACGGATTCCAGCTTTACACCCTCCGCTGTACGTTTTCACTAAGACCGTCTGTCTCTGCATTCACAGATCTTTACTAGATCAAAGCAAGATGGGATGAGATTGTGGACTTTTCAAAACCTTACTAGTGGGTCATTGTTCATGTAGGATGTGGTGCGTCATACTTATTTCTCTATTCAGCCCTACATCAGTACCCGACGTTGACGCCGAAGGAAAACTTGCCTTGGCAGCAAAGCTTCCTTCAAACCCTCAATCAAAGCCCGAAGTTCGCTTCGACGGGCAAACCGTGATCATCACGGGTGCTGGTGCTGGTTTGGGACGCATCTATGCTCTGATGTATGGAAAGCTCGGTGCTAATGTCGTAGTCAACGATGTCAGCGAGAAGGGGGCGAACTCTGTTGTTGAAGAGGTCATCAACGGTATCAGCTTCTACCTTTCATACCTTCAGTTCTTCACTGACCAATGCATGCAGCCGGCGGTAAGGCTGTTGCAGCTGTGCATTCAGCCGAAGATGGCGATGCAATCGTAAAAATCGCACTGGAGAAGTTCGGCGGTGTTCATGTTTTAGTGGCTAATGCTGGTATTCTTCGGGACAAGTCTTTCCAGGCAATGACAGAACAAGAATGGGATGTTGTTCTTGCAGTTCATCTTCGGTATGTCTTGCCTTGAACGCTTCTGTCCTTCTCGTTACTGAATGGATCATGCGTAGGGGTACATTTAAGGTCAATTCAACGTTGATTCACCACGACGCCTGCTCAAATCATCTCAATAGTGCGCAAAAGCGGTCTGGCCGATCTTCCAAAAACAGACATATGGCCGTATTGTAACAACCTGCTCACAGGTTGGTATATGTGAGTATTCTCAGCATCCGAAGACTCGCCGGTCTTAAGTTAGTTCAACAGACGGTAATTTTGGACAGGCAAATGTAGGCGTCATAACCCCTCGGTGCGGTATGATTCATATATTAACAACACGTTTAGTACTCCACTGCCAAAGCCGGTATCATGTCTTTGACCAAAACGCTGGCCTTTGAAGGTCGTAAATACAATATCCTTGCCAACGTCATAGCTCCATCCGCCGGAACGGCCATGACAGCGACGGTATGGTTAGTAGGAATTCTAAGTCATGGTTATCCTGTTACTCAAAAGACTACCTTTCAGGCCTCAAGAGATGGTGGATGCCTTCAAGGTTGGTGCCAGTAGCCAGTCCTTTCGACAAGGTTCCAGCTGACTCACATGATTCAATAGCCGGATTTCATTGCGCCTCTGGTGGGATATCTGACCAGTAAAGGTGCGGTCTCCTTTCACATATTGAATCAATGCTGATAACTGCTTCCAGATAACGAGGAAACCAGCGGTTCGTTGTTTGAGGTGCTAGGTGGATGGGCAGCTCAAACGCGCTGGCAACGATCTGGCGGCTACGGATTCCCTTCCAACAAGCCCTACACGCCTGAGGATGTTGTGACTAAGTGGAAAGACATTACGACATTCGGTAATGTATTCACCCTATTCCCCTACCCTAATGTACTAACTTTGTGGCAGATGAGCGAGCTACGTATCCTACGACTACAGCAGATGCGATGCAGAAGGTATAGATAAGCTCAGAACAAATATACTTGGTATCTGATCTTGTTTTATAGGTCGTCGAGAACTTCGACAACAACGGTTCTGCTAAAGCAAAATTGTAGGATAGACCGAGCTTCGTGATAATCCGTAGGAAGGGAGTTTCCTTCATTCAATGTATACCGTCGACTCGTACATCAATGTTTAGTATAACACATATTTATTGTATTCAGGTGGTTTTTTAAGGCCTCGTTAACATTACCAACTTTGCACTTTGAAAACAATTCTAATCGGTTATCGAGTGGCTCGCAAGGTCGCTACGTGTACCAATAACTGCCCAGCCGGGCAACAAATAATATTTAAATTACAATCCAGAGCACTTTCGTGGATGAGCGCGAGCACTGAACACTGGGTGAGACTAATGTACACTAATATACAACAATGTAGGGAGGGTAGACTAAAACACGAGGCTGCTCTTGAATCTGGCGAGACGATGAGAGCTATCAGCACATCCTGCAAAGAGGTAGCAAAGATCATACCTGGAGGCTGGCAAGGGGATATTCGTCATCCGAGCAAACTGAGACATATTCAGTTCGCACAAGTCGCTGCCGCTCACATGATAAAATCGGAGCCGTCTCAGAGGCTGGTATCATACGCGCAAGGATGCAGAGATTCAACGTCTGCATAGCAGCGAGGGGTCAGAGAGACCAAGTAACAAGAAGCTCTTACCAATTAGACTTGTGTAAATTTTACATAAACCCGATTCAAGTGCACACTAGAAGCCCGACATTCATCGGTCCAGTTTCATGTGATTCTTCTTCACCCTTCCCCGGCGTCATGGCTTTGCCGTTGATCGCCGGCATCCCCCATTTATTGGAGAGGACGTGCGGGTTTACTTAGACCTGTTTGCTCCCTTACCACCATGGTCAACTTTTTAGATCCCAACCCTTTCGCTGATCCAGAGGATGCTGATATTGTCGTCGAGGCCAAGAAGATGATAGTTGAGCCAACTGAGTACTCGTATACCGAGGCATGTGTCCCTACATCTTACTTGACACGACCTCTCATCCGGCATACAGCGCGATGTTATACTCTACAATCTGGGAATAGGTGCTACAGAAAAGGAGCTTAAATGGACCTTTGAGGGAGACGAAGAATTTAGCGCAATCCCGACGTTCGGTGTCATTCCCCAGTTTCTTGCCAGCAGTGGTTTCCCTTCAGATTGGCTTCCAGACTACAACCCTGTTCGTCGGTTTCATGCACTTTCGCTTTGTTCTCTTACAGATTGGCTTATAGGCCAAGTTACTCCATGGCGAGCAGTTCCTCAGCATCAAAGCACCGATCCCCACTAGCGGTGAACTTGTCACTCGAGTCCGGTTAGAATTATTGTCGTTGAAATTCTCTAGTTGTCCAACTCAGGTTTAATCTTAGCTTACTCGAGGCCTTGGATAAGGGAAAGGCGGCTGCTGTCACCACTATCAATGAAACCCGAGACAAACATACCGGAGCCCTCATATTCGAGAATCAATCTACCGTCTTCATTCGTGGTTCTGGCCGCTTTGGTGGAAAGCGCGTAGGGAAAGGTAACAGCATCTCGTAATCCCGCCTTGGATGTGTCCTTAAGGACGCGAATTTTAGACCGAGGACCAGCTACCGCCGCGAATGCGATACCAAAACGGGCTCCAGATACTGTCTTGGAAGAGAAAACGACCCCAACGCAGGCCGCTTTGTACCGGTTTGTCGCATGATTTGTGTCGTTTGTCAGTTTGACGTATTCAGGTAAACTTTTCTAGATTGAGTGGCGACATGAACCCACTACATGTCAGTACCTCCTACTAAATCTCTGAAATAACTCGTTTCACCTGATCACCTCAGATTCTTCCCGAATTCGCTGCGATTGGTGGATTCGACCGGCCTATTCTACATGGGCTTTGCTCAATGGGCATATCCGGTAAACATGTACTGAAGACGTTCGGTCCTTTCAAGGACATCAAAGTTAGATTCGCAGGCGTCGTTTACCCGGGCGAGACACTAGTGACGTTAATGTGGAAGGAGGGTCCCAAGGTCGTGTTCTGTATGTCGCGCATAATGCATACTACCAATCATCGTACTCATGTTGCTCTAGTAACCAAGGTGAAAGAAAGAGACAGTGTTGTCCTTGCATCTGCTGGTGTAACATTGGTGGATGATTCAGAGAGAGCGAAGTTATGATCATGAAATAAGATAATGTCGTACGGAAACTCCTGGGGACTACGTGACTGTATGAGAACATTACAAAATGTAGTGAGCGTAAAGACTAGGAATATACACATCAAGTGGTCCAATGTCTCAACCCTATTTTCATAATATTATTGTTAAAAAATAATGGCCGGTCCTACACCGGTGCTCACTCTACTTAGTATCTGTAGGAATATAGCTAGTCAAGTAGTACATTGCGTTAAGAGGCCACCGGAGGGATCAATTCCTGGAGGACCGTTGTTTAAAGAGGAATTATCGAATGGTACAAGACCTACCTGGATAGAACCAGAACGTAACGGCGAGGATCACATATAGACCTGGCGTCGGATGTTCAATTGGAAGGAATTCTAGTTGTGGAAACGAGGGCTTACACATTAGAATCATGCCCTGTATCCGGAGTCAGTCAACATTCGGTGGTAATGGAGGTTGATGCACGAACCTCTAGCCAGTTAGATTTGCCATCTTGCACAACATAGTTGACAGTTAGAACTAGTCCATAATAAGCTGAGTCGTCGCTTTCAATGAACTCAGAAAGGTCCGTACCTGCGAGAAACATGGCTACAGATTCGTAGGGATCAAATAGTAATGTCAATGGTTTGCCCATTATCCACGCAAGAGTCACAATAAAGCTGAGAAACAAAATCAGCGGCAGATCATTTGTAAGAGCTACCCATGCTCACGGGATTACGAAGAGGGCAATTTGCTAGAGGAAATTGTCAGCCAGGTCTCCACGAAGAAAAGTACCACTCACGATGCTTGATCCAACAGCAACACTCAGACTGAGATTCAGCTTATCTTTCATTGACACTGTCACAGCAGTGGCATGCTCAGCAGCATTTCCCACGATTGGAAGAAGAATCATTCCAACAAACTCTTTACTGATCGCACCACCGTTCGTCATACCGTCGATGGAATCTACTAACCATTCTGCCGTAACCGCGACCAGCTAATAGATACCTGAGCAGCGCTCATGAACAAATAAAAATAAAGCAGACTTACCACAGTGACAAGAGCTAGTAGTCCGACGGTGACCCATAGACCCAATTGGGGTTGCTCGGCCTCTTCTTTCAAATGTGCGGAGTTCTTTTCAACATCATGAGTATCTCTAAGCTCTATTCGAGGCGCAATCGTCGCGCTAGTTGCAGAGGAAACTGTGCCAATATTTTGTGTCTGCATTTCAATTGGTGGTTCAGCCTTGTGCTTCTTGGCTCCGTAACGTGTGGATTTGATCGAGTCTTCACCTTCATCTGCATACAGTGAAGCATGAGAGAAGAGCTGGAAAACCAAGTAGGAGATGTAAACTGGTGCGGACTTTAGTCTTTTGCATAGGATTAAATCCAGGTACTCTTACTAAATAGCAGAATGATTGAGGTCTAAATGACGTCAATGCAAATCTAGCAGAGGTGGTATTGGGAGACCTACCCCATGGCTAACATTCAGGATATCTGAGGCTTCGTCATTCTCAGTATCACCGACTACTGAGAAGTGGAAGGCAGCAGGTAAGAGGACGGCAATGACGCTGATAGCAAGTAGAGAAGAGTTAAGCTGGGTAGCCACTAAGTACGTGAAATGTCAGATTGACGCCAAGAGAGACTAAGATCGCCAAGAGATGGTCTACACACTTTGTCCAAATCCTTGTTCTTGGAACTTGATCCCTCCCGCGAAGAAACACATGCCGAGAACCAAAACTTCATACGATAAGATAACCGCCATGGATGAACAAATAGGCGCGTACGAAGGTTACTGAGAATAGAACCGACCACTACAGAAAACAAATATTGACACTCAGCACTTTGTTCCAGTAATCACATTGTAGAACAGAGTAGTTGCAATGCACAAGAGCGGAGACGTGAAGGTATGGACTTACGTGAAGACTGCACGATTTGAAGTTCACATTTTACAAGGGATATTATCTGATGGAAGTAATTGAGTTAGGGTATGATCGATACGGGTTCTTCGGGAACCTACAGCGACAATCAGTTCTACACTGGATGATATAATCTTCGTTTAGTGGCGGCTTATGGTATCATTGTATCAATAACGTACGCGTTTCCCTGAAGATGAAAGTCCTGAGAAACGCAGATGAGGTGGTGTATAACTGGCACCTACGAGGGTAGCATTCAAAAGTCCCGCTAGGGTCTGTCCAACTCTCATAGAGAGTTCATCGGTGGCGAAGGCCAGAAGCTAAATCATCCAAGAAAGATCATGCCACCTAATTTACGACTAGTAGCTAGATCAACTTTACCTTGGCCAGGGGTATAATAGCAAGAAATGAACCTGTTATGTTGTTCTGAACATTCTACACCAAGATAATAGCATTTGAACGCACAAACAAAGATGACAGTGTCCTTCTCACCAGCGAAGGCGAAATGGAGAGCCCACTATGTCGGCATGAGAACATCGCGTGAGTATTTCTAGATAACGACGCACGGATACTGGGATGAACAGCAGTAGGAGATTAAGCCCTGAAAATCTGTCAGCGAAAACCTGAGGATGAGTGGCTGCCTGTCTGCATACACGAGGCCAACAATATCGATCTGATACTTTGCCATACTCCGGGTGATGGACCAATTACTTTCTCCGGTGTGAACATCACAGTTTTAGCTCGCGAAAGTGAGAAAGATCGATGAGTCGAACGGCGAGAGGTGGTCCTGTTCACGGCGTCTCCTGTCGCTTTCCTCCGGCAGGGGAGAGAAGACTGCTGAGTAGGGGATGTAGTTATCAAAGGTGTGTTCGTCTCCGCATTAGATTCTGAACTGATATTTGTATGGGTATTATCAGAGACTGCTGTGTGCTCGAAGTCATGCACGGTACTGCTGTTATCTACAGCAGGTCAGTGAGAAAATATTCTGAAGTGGTAGCACACACCCTGCATGTTGAAGCTGTAACGACGGAAGAACGGAAGCTGGGAAAGGAAGGTGGGTGCTGTTAGAAAGCTGTTGGTTGTTTTTGTTGAAAAGCTGTGCGGCGGTCGAGAATAGACCCGAACATAGTATTATATATGGCCACGTGTATGACGGTAACCACGCCTTTTATGCGTGTCTCCGCCCTTCTGCGCAGCATGTCGTCGAGCCAGATATTGCGAATAGGCTCTCAAATTCCCATTCTCGTCCACTTGATCATGAACGCATCTATGAAACGTCATTTAACAACCCTCTTACAGTCATTTCTGATAACAACTACACCCTTCCTTCTATTAGGGTCCTCACCCACATTTTGATCGCAAATTGATTACCGTACTCCTCTATGTATACAGCTTGTAAATTGTAGATTAGTTGTGCTGTTTAGGTGAAACTCTTCAGCTTCAACCCTGGTACGCAAATGAAACAGCGCCGTATAGCCCATCCTCCCGCCCGAGCATTCCGTACCCATGCAGGATCTATCAAAATTCCAAGTCAACAAGGCTCGACAAACAAGTGCCATTAACGTACCTCCATCTTTCTTGCATGCCATCCAACACCGCTGCTCACGTTTCCGTTCGCTTCTGATAACCTCTCTAACTCGACCCTCAACGGGTGCTCAGGTTCCAAATCTCTTCTCAGCTGACTCTCTCCAGATTCCGCTACCCAGCCGGATGCGGTGTCCACATACCATCCTCTCCCACCCTTGCTGCGCACAGTTCTCCAACTGCCCGCCCCAGCCCCTAGTCCACAGAGCATAGCTGTTGACAGCTCAACAACTCTAAGTCGAGTCGGTGGTGGCCTCGATCCCGAAGGCACTGTGAGGCTAAAAGAAAAAGGCGGACAACACAGCGGCCGGATAATATAGGAGTGGAGAGCTATGCACGACTGACGAGATGATCCTCGAGGAGCGCCGTTCTCCCCGGATCTTGGCCTCATGCCACAGTCTAATTCTGGTGATGTGCCAATCAATGTTAGCACCTCGACATTGCTAGCTTTTGCTTGCAAAAAGTTTGCGATTGCACCGAGATGCACGTCAGGAATATGCGATAGGCCGAATGAACGTAATTTTGGAAGAGTAACACAGGCTTGGAGGATCTCCTCGTCGATCGGCGCACTCGACAGATCAAGGTACAGGAGCTCCCTACTTATGAAACAAGGAGCAAAGGATACGATGGTCTTCAGTTCCTCATGGGAAAGAGGACAGCCAAACGTTGCGTCGCCATACAAGTTTAGTTCTGAGATTCCAGCACTGACAGGGGACTCGACGAGGAAAGTTTTGATGCTTTCTCCGGTCAACCGTACACATCGTGCGAGAGCGAGTGAGCTCAAACGCACAGTAGATGACTTCCCCAACTCCGCCAACAGTTCTGGAGTGACGCGAGTACCGGATAGGTCCAAATGGGTAAGTGAAGAAAAGGCAAGGACAAATGGTGTCAGGATGTCCGGCAAAATTGATTTAACCCCACGCAGGCCCAGTCGTTGAAGACCAGGAAAAGTCATCTGATCTTCGGAATGTGAACGTCTAGAAGAATCTTCCCCATTCTCTGACTCGGCGTCGCTTTGAATTATGTGGCACGTAACAAAGTCTGTCAGGGCCTTGACGAAAACCGCACTGACACATCCTGTGAGATCCACAGCCTCGAGGTCTAAACATTGGCGGCGTCGTTCTCTATCTTCGTCGTCGATGTCATGGGTATCGGTGAGGGCACGGCCACGAGAGTTTCGACCACGGCCTCGGGAAGGAGCCCCGCGAAGGAACAGTTCGTTTAGAACTGCAAAGGTCAGCGCACCATCCATATATTCCGTGGCGCCAAATGTCGTCAGGTTTGGCATTTCCTTTCCGCAGGTGATCAGTTATGCTGGCTATTCTCTGAAGTACCGTGACATCGCTTACTTTGAGCACTGCTTCAACACGGTCCCCGGTTACGAAGCGGCTATTTACACCCTCCTCGACAGACCTGCGCATGCCGATTGTACGGAAATGGTTGAAATCGAGATGCCGTATGAAGCGACCGGGACGCGTGTCTTGAGGTGTTGGGACTGCGTAGCGGACTATGAGAACAATGGAAATGAGACATGGCAAAACAGACGAACTGTATACGGCCGGATCCTGCCGCTCCATTACATCCTGAATAGCAGTACTAATGGAACGAACGAGCTCCCAGCGCGCTGGACTTTTACTCTTGTGTCTGAAACGTCGCGGACTGGGTTCCCGGGAGGCCATCGGGGACAACAAGTCGGGAGAAATGGCATCCTCCGGCGTGTGAATAGAACAGAGTATGGACTCTTGTAATTTCCGTGCTGCCTCCTTGTCTGTGGGAACAGAGGATATACCAGATTTAACTGCTGTCTCTGCTGCAGCCTTAGCCGTCTTCTCCATGACTTGGTCGACAGTCTCTTCATCATACTCCCAAGCGATCTCGTCCACTAGTGAGAGCCAACTGCGCGGGAGTCGAACCTACATGAGTTTCAGCACGACGTCCTTTGAGCAGCACGAAATCACGCACCTCTAGTTTCCGCCAGAGCCATGGCTTTGCGGCGTCATACCAATCGTGATTCACGAGGCAAAGGTTAGCAAGGGTGCGTCGACTCATAGGTTCGGACCAATTCCCAGGAGGCACTGAAGACGGCAATGAAGTAGGAACACCACATTCTGTGGTTATGAGTGGATCCAGGGATGAATTAATAGGTGGAAGGCAAGCAGAGTAGACATGAGAGCAGATTCTAAAGAGCAGTTCGGGAGGGTATTGGATTGGAGCAGTAGAACTCATTAAATGGTAGTAGTAACGCGAGTGACTGGATATTGGGAAGGGGGAAATGTATCAGGGGACGCCAAGTGGTGGAAATTGACAGAGACTGTGGAACATGAGCGTGTCTTTTTGAGACCCGGCCATCTTTAAAGGAGCCCGTCACGTGCGTCAGAACCCTTCACATCATCAATGTCATGGATCATGTTGCAGGATTATTGCGCATCCGAGCTTATACCATTCGATCACTTCTTGGCCTCGTTATAGCTCAGGGCGAAGGCAAACGTGTGGTAAGTCGTTACATACCGAGGGCAAGCTAGTTCCCGCCCCATTCACCTTCCGGTCCAAAAGGAATTCATTCCGCCAGAATTCCGCACCGACTCAGGTCGGCACCCCTCAAGTGACCTCAACGGTTCTCAAAGTTTATTTCATATCGTGATCCTGCTCTTCAATTCGACCAATCCTGGCCCATCTCGTCAGATCTGGCTCCATCAAGGGATCACAGGAATACCTCTGATTTCCCAGTCTTACGCCATCCAACGTGCGGGGCAGGATGTAATATTCAAGAGGTGGCATTTGTGCCCCCTTATAGAGAAAGATACCCTGCGCGTGATCGATTGATCTTTCCAGCTGTGTTTCAAGTGCAGTCCCTTGGTCAAATGGTCATCCTAGATCCTCACAAGACAGGGCTATTACACATGAACTGGTGCGCAGTCCTGGAAGAAACATGGCCTGGGGTTCGGCAGTAACTTTTCAGTACTTCCTACGAGCGAGCCGACTTGTTATTAACGGCCAGATGCCGATATTTTAATAACGGTGATTCTGCCGTCTAGACGATCAAAGCATCGAAAGTCTGTCATAAGCCACGAGTATGTTGTAATCTGGCGAGGTGAATCACTCTTTGTCGTTATTGTTGACCGTGATCGCGCTTCAAGGCCAGGATTGTCTTCTCTTGTTTTCCGTACCTGATGGTAGCGTGGTCGCGAAGGAGAAAGAAGATTAAAACCGCCAAAAAAGTCGACAAAAATGCATGACCCCAAACCAATGAAGTGAGAAGCAGCAAAGCGCCAGCAAGAATGCCGAATTAAACACCACCAAACTGTTCAAGGGGATCCGCTTGGGTATATGCATGACTTGGAGAATACTCAACGGGGAAAAATTCAGCAGGTCTATTCCAATTTATATGGGTATTTTTGCTATCATCTTGCTTCTCTTGAGTAAACGTACGGCGGTTGCTTTGCAAGATATAAAGGAGGAGACAGATGAATATAGATGGAAGCGAGGAAGCTGACTGATATATTTCTACAACATAGCACATGCATGAGTCTTGGAACTCGTAAACGAGAAAGCGCATCGCCACTTACAGACTCAATCCAGCGTTCATGAACTTTTTACGTAGAAATCGTATTGCGAGATCATCCAAACAAGAGAAGTCGCTGAAGCACTATATCAGAAGGACTATAACCGCGCGACCGTTGCACTCTTACTTGAAACAATAACGGGACTGATTAGGCCCGGGTTGACGGTAGCGGTGCGGAAGATGAGAAGCTCAGACGAAAAATGTCCAAAGGCAATGAGATAGGTGAACAGCGTCAAGTCGTATACGCTGGTAGTACGATCAATGCCATAAATTTTAAACAGATGTGTGAAACGTTGACAGACTGTTTTTCGTTGATGTTGTAGGCAGCATATGCCCGCAAAATAGCAGAGGTAAGTGTCCATACAGCAAATGTTCGGGCTTGCAACCCGGTCACTGTGATCTAATTAGAAACCGTTAGGTATGACGCATGCAGTGAATCGTACCGGCCGCCCGGGGGTATATTTTCCGTGTCAACTTGAGCGTCACAAAATTTTGTACCGAATTAAAAACCGCGGTCACGGATATCAAGAGTTGCCATAGCGGTAGCCAACCAGCCGCTTGTGGTAGATCTAAGAGAAGTGTTAGGGTACACAAGTGGTTAGAGACAAGAATAGTGTACACTGTTCAAGAAACATTGCAATTTGAGATGGTGGTGAGAGGCAAAGAACGGACCGCTGTCATGCCAGCCGGACTTTTCGGCATAAAGTACGGTCGTTGCCTCTTATGGCAACAGCAGGATCGCGCCCTTGGCACCTTTCGTCGACGTTGTTTCAGGACAACGACGGACATGTCGTCGTCGCTGCCCATGGCGACGAGCGAGCAGCAACGTCCCCCTTCACTTCGATCCGTTGGGAGTAGTTCTAGTATAGCCAGCGGGGTCAGTCTTTCGCGTCGCCCAAGGACTCGCACTCGTTCTCGAACAGTCACAGGAGGTCAAAGTCCTCTCCCGGACGCCACTTTTACTCGGGCCCAGGATAGTGACATGCCGTTTCTTGCCAACCAAATGGTGACGGAGCCTCAATCTGACATTCTCGGCAGTCCACACGATTTTGATTCTCAACCACCTGCACGTCCAGCTCGTTCACCCCATCGGCCTGTTTCTACGGACGCGCAGCTATCAGATACGACTGGTTTGGTTGAAGGAAACCACGAGGACATTTGTGATTCTACGGGAAATTCAGTCGAAGGGTCCCCTGAGACCGCGATGGTACGTTGGCCCGTATGGCATACAAATTTTATCTCATTGAGCACGGTCAGCCGCAAACGTTTCAGCAGTCTTCATTACCATCAGACGCAGTATCCCCAGCCTCGGCACCTTATCCCTCGGCATTTGTGAAATCTGGTCCAGAAGCAGGCGTGAATGCGCGCGACTCCATGCTATCTAATTTTACCCAGCAAACGGGGACCTCTACCTCTCTATATCCTCCTTCAACGTCCACCGTGTCGGGAACAGAGTCTCCGCCTTCTCCCCGATCTATAGTGGAAACGGGAGAGAACGTTGACGTTCCGGTTATTGATGATCTCCAAGAGTACGACGAAGACGATGTTTCCTACCGTCTGCGCCTGCTGGTCAAGAATAACTACTTCCTTCCACCGGCGCATTCCAAACCCTCTGCTTCCGACTTCGCCTCGGTGCCCAGTACACCTAAAAAACCAGCGTCCCCAACATTTCTAGACCTTTTCCGTGTGGGAAAGTCAAAATCTAAACCCACTACACCAGTGGGTCCTAGCCCGCTACCTGATGTATTGATGCCTGCGCTTAGAACGGCCTCGGACTCTACCACTGCTTCCGGCTATTCCCAATATGCTCGACCACGGTCGTCGTCCCATACTCCGCGTTCACGGCACCACGGAAGTAATCCTCAAGGCAGAGTTGTGGTTGTACGAGAGAAGCTGTCAGACCTTGTTGGTGCGGCGAAGCAGGCTGAGCAAGACATGAAGGCGCGTGGGGTTAGACGCGACCAGGGTTCGCAGAGAGGGAATCAAGCAGTTTTCGACGACGTTATTGATCCTACAGATGCCGTGGACCTTCCTCTTCCTTCGTCTAAGTATCCATTTGCTGTTCAAGCGTCAGCTCTCCACGGCCTAGGTGTGCATGACTCCGTGGGGGCGGCGCTATTGGCCGATCGCCTTCCCCCACCAGTGAGCCCTGGAATGTCTTCTCTCGATCCAGACGATGATTGGAGAAAAGCTTTACTCAAAGCGGCTGTCGGTCATTCTCTGGATAATCTAAATTTACATGCAAGTTCTCCGACGTCTCCCGCCTCTCCCATGTCAGGGGCGTCGTCACTCACTCCTCCACGTATGTTGGGCCAGAGAATTATTTCCAATCCCGTCATTCTGGAAACCACTATGGACTCGTCATTGTCAAGGCCGAAATCATCCCGCAGTCGAGCTTCCCGTCGTGGGCAAGGCCGTGAGCTCTCATCTCACGAACCCCTTCCGGACAGCAGACCGAGCTCGCTGCCTCTCCGGGCTGAAACACCGCTTCCTCTCACTCCCCTTGCGCCACCTCCACGCCGAATCATCAATCCGCTGTATTCGCTTTCTCAGGCTGATTTGGGTGCTCCGCAGCAGTCTCTACCACCCCCAAGACCTCCAGTGACTACCTCGGCTGCTCAAGTTGTGCGAAAAAGCATGTCATCATCCGTGCTGCTGGAGGCTTATGAAACCGGAGTAGGTAGGATGTTAACTATGACACCTCCTCCAATACCAATGGAGTTACGAGAGTCAAGGGAGGAGCGGGAGTCCGACCGAGAAAGTTCTTTCGAGACCAGTAGAGAGCGATTGGTGACAAGTGTGCATACAGAGTCTCTGTATAGCGAATACGACCGAGAACGCGTCCATCGTTCATCAACTTCGTTGTCAGACTACTCGCAACCTTCACCGACAGCTTCAGCGTTCCAAGATGCTTTGACTAGCGTCAGCAGTCACTCGCGAAGCACCCTATCTCACGTTCCTTCATCTGAACAGCCTGTAATTCTGAGTCGAGCTAGCACTGTTCGCGCACAAGCAGTCTCACCTCCACCACCTAGAGTCTCTTCCTCCTTAGCAAATATTGCTCTGTCCCCACCTCCCCGTTCCTCATCATTACACCATAGGATCATTCCTCCCTGTGACATTAAGACTACCGAGCCGTTGCCTACGGAGGATACATCAACTACTGACACGCCGAAAGAAATTCTTGCTCCTTCACCGACAACCCCACCCTTCCCTTCCCCCCCTCCTCATCCTTCCCCGTTGTCAGAACGTCGACCTGGGGCGCCACCACTATCTCTACTTATCCCTTCAAATAGCATTGCTCCCGAAATCCAATCAGCTCCACCACCATCTTCTCTAACCTCTTTCTTCGACTCCATCCAGTCACAACCAAATGCTATAGACGATCTTGACTCGTCGGACGAGAGCGACGACGATGATGTTCGAGTAGAGAATTCAATCACTCAACAACGACCGCCAGCGTATGTCATGCGTACACGGACAACATCTACTGGACGAAGCCATAGCACCCATAAAACACTCCTGATGCGGCTTGGTAACCATTCTACGCCATACGTATCTCGACCATCACTACCATTTGGAGCTGTAGATTCCAGACAGCCTATTGGTCATATCTCTCGGCCATTGCCTTTCTTCGCCGAGAAATTATCACGAAAGAGCGGAGAAACTAATCATCCGACATTAACGTCGTCCTTTGATTTCTTTCGATACACGCAGGAACACCCGGGTCCATCTCATGCAGATTCTTTGTCTGGGAGAAAAAGCCTGCAGGGGCCGCCTGCTACTCTAAGTGAGAGTGACCAGGCGTGGCAGCACAAACAACGAGATCAGGAATCTCTGAGGCGCCTTGATGGGTTGCTTATACAGCACATGGAGGCGGAGAAGGACCGGATTAAACGTATTGCATCTAATGTTCACGCATCTACTGGTCAGGTTAAACCCTGATGCTTGTATATATATATATCACGTCGCTTATACCTTTGTTTTTTCATTTTTTATACCGTTTTTCACAATTCTATACCCTTAACACAACCTTTTCAATACATGGAATGGACAATTAGTATCGATTGACGCAATATTTTAGGCCTAATTAATGGGTAATTGAGTGTGGGTGGGTGGCTACATATATACTCAACTCAAACTGTATTAGCAGATAGTACAACTCGAAGAAAGGACGCTCAGTTGAGACAAAGGCTATATTAGAAAGAATTTAATATTGTGGACACCCGGCAGTAACGTTAAGCGCTTACCTTAAACCGAGAGTAGACATCGTTTAAATAGTGAGCTGCGATCTTGGAGCGGCTCTGAGCGACGACTTGAAGCGCTCCAGATGCATTCAAGGTGGGCAACCTCTTCCTTAATTCAGGGCCGTAATTTCGAGTATCGTCGGTAACAACTGTACAGGCAACCGACTGCATGTGGGACGCTAGCATCGCATCGAGACCCCCCCATCCTTCTTGCCGTAGATGAACGTATGGAACGCGCAAGATCACATCTCGCAGGTATGGCGATGAAAGAGAAGATAGAACTGCTCCCGCCGCTTTGATAGCATCCGGGCCAATGGCTGACAGGAAGATGCTGTTAAGATTTGTATTGGGTCGCAAATCAAAATTGACTAAGTATGATATTGTGAGTTCTGACGCTCTGACGATATATTGGTCGTACCTTCTTCCTCGGCGCTCCGCTTATGCAGAAGAATCATAAGATCTTCTAGCGTGTCTTGACAAGCCTGTGTATACTTTTCAAGAGTAGCACAATGCCCCGCTTGCACTCGGAAGATATGCAGCGAAGAAACTGTTGGAAGTTTCTCGTGTGCAAGCAACCACTGCATGATTCCGTCCAGAGCAGGGCTCGGAAGGTCGAGCTTTAATGCGCGGATGTTTGGCGGTAACCGGACCGATGAATCAATGTGGAAGTCGCTCTGGTGATGGCCATAGAGAAGGACATTCTCGAGACGCGGGAATGAGCAGATGAAACGAACGTCTGGAACCAGGCTACGCCACGCCATGGTGGCCGCAAAAACGCGCAAGTATGTAATAGATGAAAAATGAGACAAGATGGCGTCCCGGAGCGAATTTTTGAGGTCGACGCCATAAAAAAAGACGTTGAGCGTCTTGACAGTGCCGAAGTAAGATCCTTCTGAGAGAAGATCAAGGATCCATTGGACGTCATCTTGGACATGGAAAGAGATCTCATTCAGGAAGGGCGTGATGGTGCAGAGAGGCGATCCCAAGAGTTTGGAGAAAATCTTCGAGTTTTTTGATGACAATTCGATGGTCGAGAAGAGGTGATACCGGCTCGATGCAAACCATTGTTTAGAGACAAGGCTGCATGAAACGAGGGTATGGGAATCTGCGTGACATTCGTCTATGATTGCGTCGACGATTTCTCCCGGAAGGCTAGGAAGACGCTGCATGGTGTGGTCGTCGTAGGGGAAAAAAGCGGCAGGAACTAGAGTGCAGTTAAGTAATATCGGTGAATCTGAGCCATGGAAGCGTATCGTGACGTACTGGGCGGGCGGAGATGGTCCGGATGAACGTGGCGTCAAGGCTCTCCATTCCTCGCGATTTGCATATTTTATTCCAGAAGAGAGACGATGAAATGCGTTTCCCAGCGTAGCAAAGATCCCGAGACGACACAACAGGGGAGATAGAGCAACCTGAAGGGGACAGAGTCAAGTACTGCAGTCGCCCGGTCTCGGCACTTGGGCGGGCACGGAACAAATATCTGTGCTTCATTGCATCAATGTCAGTGAACAAAAAGAGAATACTTTCCCCCTTAAGCAATGCCTTGAGGCGGCAAATTTCTGCGTCGTGGTGGTCGCGGCGACAAAGTTTGTTTGAGACGACAAACCAATTTCAAAAACAATGCCCTGTTGATCGCCGCTGTTTCATTCCTACCACCACCTTCACTTTCATCCGGCTTTGAGAGTCGCTTTACATTTCTATCTCGCCATTTTTCTTCTTCACGCTATGCCTTCTACACACCCTTTGCCTGACTTTGCCGGTCACCTGGTTGCGAACGGTCGTCTTCTCCTTCTAGAGCTTCTCGGTGCTGGTTCATACGGGAAAGTCTATCGCGCTGTCGATATCACGTCGCCCAAGCATGCTGAGGAATACTACGCTGTCAAGTGTACGCACAGATACAAGAAGGGTTCGCGACGCGACGCTCTCCAAAAGCGAGAATTTTCGGCTCATGCGAAGGTATCTGGACACCCTAACATCATCACCTTTCATAAGGCCTTCTATGACGGACTTTATCTATACATTGTTCTCGACCTCTGCTCGGGCGGAGACCTCTACAACGCCATAGGCAAAACCCATCTTCTGCGCGACAACGACGCGCTTCTCAAAAGCGTTTTCATTCAACTCATTGACGCCCTTCAATATTGCCATAAGAAGAGTATATTCCACCGCGATCTCAAGCCAGAGAATGTCCTGTGTTCAAGAGACTTCACTAAAGTTTTCCTTGCTGATTTTGGTTTGGCGACAACACTAGAAGATTGCAAACACATTGGATGCGGTAGCATGTCATATCAGAGTCCAGGTTAGCTCATTGACCTGACCCTTCAACCACGTTAGATGGCTGATTACCATCAGAATGCATTGGCGAGGAATGGAAGAGCCCGACGTACTCGGCAAGACGGAGTGATGTTTGGTCGCTCGGGATCGTTCTCGTCAACATGCTTTCTCGTCGTTGTCCGTGGAAAACTGCAAGGACATCTGATGTACTATTCAATGCTTTCCTTCGTGATTCGACCTTCTTTCAGAAATGCTTTCCCTTCTCGCCTGGCGTTATCAATGTCCTTCTGCGTATCTTTGTCATCCGTTCTGGCGAGCGGATCACCCTACCTGAACTTCGCGAGGCGATTCTCAGACTCGATACTTTCTTCCTGTCGCCCGAAGACCTTTCTCATGCTCCCAAGCTTATTAGGGATATGGCTTATCGGAGCCTTCCTGATCGCAGTTCGTTCTCAAATCTCCAGAAGCAACTCTCTAGCACACCAACACCACTAGTCAGCAATCGCACTCCAGTGAACCCATGCCCAGTTCCTGATGATTCTCTCGGCAATGTGCACCAAATATCCCGGCCTCGACGGCTTATAAGGAGAATTTTAGGCCGCCTTTCTAGATTTTGAACACGCTATTTGTTTCTATTCATACATTCCTTTATGCCTTGCAGGATCGAGAGCCCGTCGAAAGCAGATACATCTATCACTGTATTCCCCATGCCAGAATCGTATTCATTTAGTTTTCATTTTTTGCGCTGGATGACTTCATAATGATGTGTCAAATAGATCAGCTGCATCTAAGCGCATATTATGAGCGATGATCCCCATGAAGCACCAGTTAGGCTTGACTGGTGAAAAGGAGTTACTTTGCGAAACGGGGTTCCATGCTGCGTGCATTCAGATGCTGTAGACGCAGGCCGGGTATGATGTTTACTTTACATAGAGGCGTATATAGCTGCCGAAAGGGACTGAGTCAGAGACATCAGAACTGAGAACAGCGTGCACGTGGCCGTCCCGCTGCAACAAGCCGTGCCGTACAACTGTGCTTGTCTCTTGGCCACTTGCTCGCCTTCCCTCTTTCTGCACTCCCTCACGACTTACGAACTGCTATGGACAAACTCAATGACACCAGATACTACTCCTACTCCTGGCATCAGGTTCGTGCTCGGAATTCGCACGAAAGGCACTCACTAATACGTCGCCAATTTACAGTCTCACGACCAGGTCAATCTAAGCTCGGCTGGCGCGATAATCCTGACGCTCACTGTCTATTCTCATTTCTAGGCTACGGTTCTACTCATGGTTCCTTATGATACTCAAGAAGAAGACATGTCGGTATGTACTATGGGGCTGTTAACGATGTCCAATGTTTTTGACCTTGGTGTGTGGTTAGGTGGTAATAGAGCGCAACTATCTCATTGCAGGCGTTCGAGGGCAGGCCCCCATAATTAAGGTTAGTGGATTTCCTGGATTTTTGTGCAGTCTCATTGAAGAGTAGCGCAGGGGAGACTGTACGGCAATGTCGACGTGACGAATTCTGTGTGGCAGCTTGAACCCCATTCGTCTCGCCTCTCCGCTCGAGAGCGAACCACTTCTACTGCGTCGATGGCGTCAACACATTCATCCTATGCCTTCGTTTCTGACCCAGAAATTTCCAGCAGCTTTGCGGCATCTCTTGAGAGTGGTCAGGCGTCCGACGCGGAAGAATTCTCTGCATCATCACCTGCCTTATCCTCCCCTTCGCTTTCTTCTGCCGACGAGCAACGTGGGTTTTCTTTTCGGCGGAAACCTCATTCCAGCACTGCTTCTCGTGCTGTATCCCCAGGGCACATCATTCAGAGTATCGCATCTTCCTATTCATCGGTCGAGTCATTGCATTCCCAATCTGGCCGGCTGTTGACCCTACATTTGGAGAAGGATCAGTCAATTATCTGGCCTTCTCTTATCGTTGGACCCGTACCGGACACTTTAGCGCCTTACGTCCGCAACTCGGTCATCTTTGACGCGAGCTACGAGTTGGAACATCAATACAACATGGACCCCACTAGCCTGGTCTTGCTTGCCATGGAACAGTTCGACATCCACAAGGACCGGGAAGAGGCATTCGAGTGTTTCCTGTAAGTGACTGCCATTTGTACATTCCCTTCCCTAACTCATTAGCGCCCCCCTGTTTTACGTCTCCTTAGGCGTGCTTGGCACCTCTCTCACGCTCCCACATCAACCATGAAACTCGTATCTCACTATCTGCCGTTGCAGACAGAATTTAATATTGAAGAGTACCAGAACCAGGGACAGGCACCTCGCGGCACCACTACCTACTACATTCAATGCATAGGCGGGCCCAGAGGCCTCGCACAGCTCTACTTGGAAGCCGGTATGCTTCATTTGGATGGCGCAGCCTCCACCCTCCTGTCTTCTTCACACTCCAGCCTGTCGTCTATCCGCATACCCGCTCGTGCCCAGATGACAGACACGGGCACGATGACCTGGAAACGAGATCGCGAAGCCGCAGGGCAGTTCTTTGACCGTGCTCGTGCACTGGCGCCTGATCTCGATATCCCTACCTTGCCGCCACATACTGTAATGGACGCTGAAGAATTGGAGATGCCCTCCATTGAACTTCAGTATGATCCGGTGCCGAATGTCGATTCCCTTCGTCGTCGACGGAAGAGGGACGAGAAGGCCTTACTTGAGAACCAGTCTAAGGTGGATGACTTGGATTCTACCTGGTATGTTTACCTTCCCGGCCTCATTGGCGCTGGCACTGCTCTTGTTGTTGTGGGAGTCATTGGTGCGTTGAGCTTTTCGTGGTCCCGCCGCAATCAGGCCTCTTAGATGATATACCTTTTGTAAATTTCCTTTGCTATCATATGTAGAAGGTATGTATTGTATCATAGCTCTCAATTATCGTTGCTTTGTTTTGGATATAAGCATACGCTTTCCATCTCATGTTATTCACTTTTTCAAATGAACACTCGTCCTTTTCTTAACCAGGATTCTAGGATATTTTGCGGTAAATAACTTGACAACAGTTTTTCCTCACCAGGAGGAAATAAGGTAAGGAAACGGTAACACAAAGTCCAGGAACGACAACAAAAAAGCAAACCTTAGTACCAAAGGAGCGACAGTGGGACTACGATGATCTCGAGCTAGTAGAAGTCCGTGATATCGCTTTGAGCTTCTTTACAACCTTTGTCAACAAGGACCTTCGTCTGGGAGGCGTGAACAAGGCGGTATTACAAGGCGCCCGATGACGAGGAGCTGGCCCCGGTTCCGGGGAAACGTCCAGCTGAGGAACCGATACAATATCGCCTAGTGACGCAAAAGGATGTTGTTGCATCTTGCGCTGACGCGGTGTTGGATGGCATTGGGGAGAGGTGAAATAGCTATCGACCACTTTGACTTGATCATCCGCAAGCAAGAGATCAGCATCAGAGATGAAGAAGGTGTCTATCTTGATGATTTCAGCACGAAGCTCAGGAAGCGTTATTCGAAGGAGAGGGTCAAGATGGAATATGCGCTTTAGAAGTGCGACAGCTTTGGGTGACATAGGAAGCGTGCGCCTGAAATAGCCTTCTTCGTGGAGAGAGGAGTTGAATGATGGGTCCTCGGTTCTCGCGATTTTCCATGGACAACGCCCAGTGATTAGATTTACGAGGACAACTCCAAGGGACCAGATATCACTCTGTTGCGTGCTGTATGTTTTCTGGCCCTTTTCACCAAGACACTCTATATGAATGCAGGTGAGTGCAGGAAGAGGAATGGAATAGACATAGAAAACAAACCTGGACTCTTATAGAACATACTTCCACAGCCAAAGTGCTCGCACTGGTCATTGTGCGTCGCTAAGCCAAAGTCCGCAAGAAAGATCTCTTTTCCATCAGCTGAGCAAAGAATATTGTCCGGTTTGAGGTCGCGATGAAATACTTGTTGCTGATGACAAAACTGAACGCCGTCGATGATCTGCAGAAAGGCGGTACGCAAGAGCTCGTCGTTCTTGTAGAAAAGGCGCTTCTCGATGATTGCAGAGTGAAGGTCACCGCCAGAACACAAGTTGAGGACAACATAGACAAAGGCGTGGTCATAGATGACATCGTGGAACGTGACGATGTTTGGATGGACAGCGACCTTGGCGTGTAGGGCGAACTCTCTCAGCTGTTGCAGATCTCCGCGTGTCCCCTTTTCGTGCTTGAACATACATTTCACAGCGTAGTATACCGGGTTGCTGGGAGACGAGGCGGTATCAAGTGCACGATAAACCTTCCCATACGCGCCTGAACCGAGAAGCTCGAGAAGATGTAGACGGCGGTTCGCGAGAAAGCTTCCACGAAAATCAGGGAGAGGAATCTTGCGCTGAGACATCGTAGCAGTAGGATAGGATGTGAATTGAAAGGAAAAAACAATGTGACTATCAAAGCCGGACGAATTCGAAGATGGTGGAAGGAAGAGAACAGTATTCGCGGGAGATTATCCAATTCAAGCTGCCTGTTTTGGGACGTGATTGCCAGCTCCATTCCTGTTCCTCTCGTCGTGTTCAAGATGACTTCTTGGAATGTCGATTTTCTCCAGCCAAGCGGCGCCAGTGATTCAACCAAGCGAGCGTTAATTATCTTGAACCAACCCTTTTCTCCAGCACTTTTACGTCGTCTCTGGACATCCTCGCAGTGGCGTTGCTGCGCTGATGGAGGGGCCAACAGACTGCATGACACCGTTGAGAGCAAGGAGTTGTTGAGTAGTATTCCTTCTTTCACATGCATCATCTGATGTTCGTGCCCACAGATATCTGCCAGATCTCATAACGGGGGATTTTGATTCCATACGGACCGAAGTTCGCACCTATTACACGTCGAAAGTGCGCCCGCCATTATTGTCGCTTGACTGGAGATACAACGTAACACAGGGAATATCTGTTGTCCATAGTAGCGACCAAGACTCCACCGATCTCATGAAGTCTATGCAAGCCCTGTCTTCTGTGCAAGTTCCTGGTGAAGAGGTATCCTACTCTCGCTGCGAAATGTGATTCCGCAGGTGACTTCCCTGACAGGACCTGCCTAGCCGTGGCAAGTTATCATTCTCGGCGGGCTTGCTGGGCGATTGGATCAGACGATACACACGTTGTCCTACCTCCATAAGCTTCGAAAGGACCCTTCTAAGCGAGTCTTTGCCGTAACAGATGACAACATTGGCTGGGTTCTCAATAGTGTCTGCCGTCTCTTTCTCACCCCTTCGCCCACTTATTCATTGATACGTTAGGGAGAGCATTCCATCAAGATTGACCACTCTGTCCTAGGAAAGACATGTGGTTTACTTCCAGTAGGCATAGACTCTACGACACTTTCCACAACAGGACTGCAGTGGAATCTCAGTGTGTGACTCGTACTCTTCCATCTTATCAACTTCATTTCGTTTTCAGCGGAGACCATATCCTCCTTTGATGCCATGGTATCCACGTCGAACCACCTTGTTCCATCCTCAGACACGGTCTGGATCAAGACCACCAAGCCTATCTGGTGGACCATGGAGCTACACGCAGAAATAACAGTGTTGTACTTTGCGGGGGCTTCAACGGCAACGGGAAGGACCGAAGAGGCCGTACCTATTCCGTTGCGCGGTCTCTCGTTGTTGAATCTACGCGATGTACTGATTTCCAGGCATCCCCATACTGGTTTGGACAAAATCCTAGAAACATGCCAGTGGAGTGTGAATGAAGAAATGGTCGATGATCCAGCGAATTGCGAGCTATCAGAGGGTGCCGAGGTCGCCGTCATTTGTCCAGTTTCTGGTGGTTGAAGCTGAAGCCGAGAAGATCACTATTTTAGGTACCATATTCTCTCACTTCACTGTCCCTTATTCTTAATGTTACCCAGATGCCGCGTGATTGCACTTAGAGATCAGCGGGAGGCTCTGTCCATCGATACGTTGTGGATGGCTTTATCATACGGCTGCCGGTGTTTTCTAAGTTCATAATGGGCAGGTGCTTACCTTCTCGTACACGTGTATTCTCACCCTGCGATACGCGCTTTCTACCTCCGAAACGACTATCTTATTTTGGCATCGCCGAATACGTTCATTGCCTTGTTCGTCTTCCGTATTCTCCTGCGCCCGGTGGCAAGCGACGAATGTCCGGCACTTTTTCCCCTTTTAGATGAAGGCCGGCCCTTCTCTTTGCTTCACCATGCTGTAAAGCTCTCATCTCGGCGAATAATATGGGTAACCATTACATCTCGACGACATTGTTCAATTTTTAAGCAACGCGAGCGCCGCATATATTCGCTCCCCTTGTGTTCGAATAAGCGAGCAACTCAGTTCCTTTCACAATGCCCTTTCAAGAGATGCTCTTTGTTGAAAATATAAAGGAGACGCCTGACTGATGATCGAATCCATTGCTGTCCCATTTAAGTTCGTACGCTCCATACACGTACCCAGCTTCTGTTCCTTTAGCTCTTTTCCCTCTGGGCCCTTGGCCATACTCACTGGTAGATATGCAGTCCAAGATCATCTGGAGAGCATTCGTGCTCGTCGGAGTGTGCGGTAGGGTTCAGTCACTTTTCTTTGATGGACGCATCTTATTGTGCCTGTAGCCCCTGTGATAGTGTCCTCGTCGCCCGTACCTCTACGCGCTGGAGCGGAGAGTTATAATCTCGTGCGTGTCGATTTCGCTCATACCCTTCTGGATGGCTTTGACATTTCTTTCAGGATAATTTTGCGCGCAATTCTCAAACTCAGGTAAAAGATCCTCCAGTCCAACGAGGTGGATGTCTGCGTTTTGCTTGCTTCCGTTGGTGCGCTATTCCTTTCATACTTTTATGACGCGTCTCATACCGTCGCTCTCAGATAAGATGATAGATCATGCCCATAAACGATTTGAACACGATTAACATACTGTCTGATTTTACTGGTTCGTCTTTTTATGACTGTACCGATGGAGATACTTATGTTTCTTTCATAATAGATGTATATCTTCCCTCCTCTATCCCATCTCTCCCATCACCAAAGGACAGGTTCACTGCGTTGGCACGGGTGGCTAATGCATGGACTCGTTTTCAGTCGCCCTTTAGCTACGGCGTCCATTCCTTTCACGATCTTACCTTTTCAATTCTTTCTCATCTCACTCATCCATTCATTCCTGGACATCCCCTCCCATCCATACTCGTGCATTCACTGTTGTATATAAGTACTACTAGCTGAGCACATAAGACTGTTGTACAATTTCCATTCCACGGAACCTATTGTAACTACCCTCCACGCACGAAAGGCCCTTTTAAGCGTGACGTCAGGCAGCAACGGGATCCACCCCGAAAGGATGTCAAAGTCTTTGTGCAGCATAAGGGCTGTGAGCGGAATCACACCAACACGCTGGGTTGGTGGAGAAGCATCATTTCCCTTTCTTTCTATGAAGAATCTCATTCTCCAGAGACGCGAGGAACGCATCCGCCTCATCCGACCTGCTCTTTCCTTTGCCTTTACTCCGGCTCTTCTCTGTAACTTGCTGACGTTCAAAGGCTGCAAACGGATCTGGGGTCATGTCGGGCTCGGGTTCTGGTGCTCCTGCCACAAATATTACTGTTTCTTCATCATCTTTGCGGGAAACCGCTGTAGTTGTTGCTGCCGAGTTATCGACAACCGCAGATTCGCCCTTCAGCTTGCGTCGTTTAGCTTCAATCATCCTTCTCCGTTCCTCGATTTCTCTTTTCCTCTTCTCCACACCTTTTCCAACGCCTTCGCCAGTACTGCTCCCACTAGCGACCATACCCTCGACACTGACATCCGCCGCTCCCTGTTCTTGTCGTGTAACTTGTGTCTTCTCTCGTGCCGCCCGTAGCTCTTCCATCTGTTTCTGCCGTGTTTCTTCATCACCCGAAAACTGATAGAAACCAGCACCCTTCGCGCGGACCTCGCTCGTGGCATCATAATGCACCCCGAGGGGATTGCTCTCCTCTGCGTGCATTTTCTCGATTTCGGCGACACGGTCTGCGGATGGGGTGTATATTGGGAAGTGGTTGACAGGGTTGCGGATGATTATGTCCCTGGGGTAGTGAGGTGAATTCATCGGCAAGATAGATTGTGTAGGATGGTAACGCACTCGTCTTCGTCTACCTCTTCTGAACGGACGCCAGGGAGGAGTTCTCTTGGTACTTCAGACCGCGGAGCAGTCCGTATACGTCCAAACTCATCTTCGTACTCGATAATAGGATCATTTTCGTCCTACGACAGAATTTTGAGTGACGGAAAGGGATTAATACGTGCTGGGAATACATACATCCGGTGCATGAGGAACTGTTAACGATTCATCGATATCATCTTCATCGTCTTCCCATTCAGGTGGCTTGTAGTCAAACTAAGAAGACGTCAGTAAGGCTTGGTTGATTACAGAGACAGAGAAGAGACTCACGTCAACCAAAAGGGCATCAAACTGCTTCTCGCTCAATCCTCCGCTCTTCCCTTTTTTCAATTTGTCATATATCTTCGCCTTGCGTTCCAGCGCCGCTCGTGCCGAATCAAGCGTAGGTTTGCTGACAGCCTCCAGTTCGATGTCTCTTGCAGCACGACTGCTGACCCCCTTGTTCTTCCTAGCCCATACTGTGGGTTTCTAGACAGATTTCATCGTCAGTTGAGAGTCTAGGAGGATTTCGAGCGGTATCACCTTTTCCGGCTTGGGCGATTTCTTACCAGAGGACGACTTCCTAGAGAATTCCTCTTCCTTCTTCGCAATCTCAGCCTTGAGGTCCAGGAATGAACTGGCACTAATGCCCTTGGCCTTGGACTTTGCGGTGTGCGCCATTCAGGACGAGCTGAAGGTTGGCCCGGGCCGAATCTAACGGTCCAGGTAAATAAGCGCAAATACCCGCCGTTTTGTCGGCCTAAAGTCGGGCCACCGGTGACAATACTAGTTAACCGACAACAGCTAGCTCTGGGAAGTTGCACTTAGACTCAATGTCCATGCATATGGCCTTAAGAATCAAGCATCGATGAAAAATCTCCGTTCTCAAAAAGCGATGGTATTCCTTATGGCCGCTCCGTTCCCCCCCGCGGCGGAACAGCCACGATCCTCAGGGACGCGGGCAGGAACGTGAGCAATGATCACACATTGCATTACACGATCGTTCGACACGACTCGGTCTTGCCATAAATCCTGATCGTCGATCGTGTATTTTCACCGATTACCTTGACGCGAAGTCACCGCCAGCAACGCTGGCGCGTACCCCTCCTCAACCTGTGACGGAAGGCATTGTTTCAAAATTGCTGCGGCCCAAGTTCTTGGCGTAATACTGTATTGAAGGTCTATGGAATATCTATGTCATTCGCGTTACTCCTTTATTCAACAAGGGTTAACACCCCCGTTCGTGACCTCGGAATGTTCCCTACGAAACCATGTGTCTGTTATTCGCCAGCGTCGGTCTCAGATAAAACCTAATAATATTCCCACTTCCGCGATCTTGTCCTCGTCTATGATGTCAACTTCAGACACAAGATTTCATGCGCGAACTATCAGCCGGGGAAATTATTTCCCTCCTAGGTCGTTTGGAGCCAGTTTCCCCGAGGTATGAGTGTGTTAGGGTAACCATCGATGACAGAAGGGCATACATGCACATCTCGCATGTTCATCGTTTATATAGAAAACTTTACAGGCGCCACGACGTAAAGAGCAAAATAGTAAGTTATGGAAGTCATCCCCGATTATACACAATTTCATTCGAATCCGTACCATACACCCCATTTTACTGCATATCAAGAAGAGGAGAGTGAAAAAGAGGTCGGGATTACAGAATGGAGAACACAAAAAACGGACTAGGGAGAAGAGCTGTAAGGTAGAATTACAAGGGAATTGCAGTTGTCCAAGTGCATATCAATCAATCAACGCCTTCCATCGTCTCTGTCCCACTTCTCGTACCTTCTTTCGTAGCTTACGCCACCATTTGTCGTGGGAGGTGCAGCCAACGGGCTTGTATGCGCATAGTATCTTCCTCCTCCTGCTGGTGGTGGTGCGTCGTCATAGCTAGGGAAGCTGCCATTGCCACCGCCCCCGCCTCCTCCTCCTCCTCCTCCTCCTCCTCCACCGTCAGGCGAGCTCCCACCGCTTCCTCCACCGTTGCGATAAGAACGATAGTAGTCATACCCCGGTGCACCACCATAGTCATAACTCGACGCCACAGACGACCCAGCAGACCGCGGAGGCGTCGCCGAGTTCTGTTCACGCTCCCTCTTGACAACATTAAGCGACAACGAACTCTTCTCCTTCCTCCCATTACCAGAAGACTTGTGGTGTTGCGAGGAGCTCGGAACACTACCCTCCTTTTTAGCGCGGGAGCGGGCGTAGCGGAGACCGCAGCTACAATTAGAAAAAAAAAAGATAAACAAAAAAAGGAGTCAGAGACCAAGGCCCAAAAAAAGGGGGTGAAAGATCTACGCACGCATTGCACAACTCTTTCCTGCCACTGGGTCCCTTGCGCCATTCGGGGCTACTAGTTGCCTTGCAGCTACTGCACTTGAGCACGCCTACCGGGCGGTTTCCGTGACCCCTTTGGGACTGTCCTGGTGGTGGAGGCGATACGCGGCGTCTGGGAGGCGGTACTGAATCTTCGGGGGGACTGGGCGGCGGGGGAAGATAGGTATACTGGCCTGCTCCGCCTCCTTCATGGTTCCTGCCGGCTTCGTACGGTGGGTAATACCTGTCCCATGGTGGCGGGGGCGGCTGATATGAATATGCTGAGGGGTTTGGATTTGGATAATAGGGAGCATTGGTAGCACCAGGCAGAGCGTACGGAGTGTGGTGGTGGTCGTAGGAAGAAGGCATGGTAGAGTTAGGGGGCGAATCAACTTTGTGGCATGCAAATATGACGCTGCCTTTAATAGAAAGTCAGCGGTCCAGTCAGCATGTTAGCCCCTATCCGATGGTGGGGCAAGCACGCACGTACCATGCGGAATGAAGACGCTCTCGACGTGGCCGACGTCCTGCACGAGCTGAGCCGACTTGAATCTGCGTGTACAAGAGGTCTTGGCGTCGGTGTTGACGACGTTGACGTTGATGTCGTTGGCGAGACGGGCAAACTCGCGAGTTGAGGGCTGGTCGGCGGGTGGCCAAGAGATGACGAGATCTTTGGCAGTGTTGTTGTTAAGAATCTGGAAGACCCGTGCTGTCGGTGCTGTCTGTGGTGCGCACATGAGGAGTCGCTTGAAGAGCATCTGGACTTGCTCCGAGTTCAGTACAGGGGTGCCGCACCAATTCGACCAGGACGTTTTGCTCGTCTGGTCGTTGTCCGCTGCTGGGTCGATGTCGACGATAGCGTGAATGAAGCAGAGCACGAGGCCCTCGGCCGCCCAGTTGATGACGACGTCGACCGCCATGTAGTTGGCGTCCACAGCGATTTTGTCTGCCGCGGGAAAGTCGGATGCGGGGCCCGTGTACCCCAGGTCGCGACGAATCTTGGAGAGCCTTGCGAACCTCACTCGCGTCACTGACCCATGCAGCGTCCGGCTCTCTAGGACGGTACCGAGATCATGCTTGGCCGATGACTGCTCGTCTGGATGCACAAAGTCGAGCAGCGATTTGCCCGCCAAGGCTTCTGCTTGATCCGCTAGGTGGTACTGCAGCACCGGGTCGAGATAGATGAACTGCAAGTCGCCAGAGAGCAGCGACCAGTAGCACCGTGTAGGGCCGGCGGGAGGGGACATGAAAAATTCTCGTCTGGGAGGGATTGTCGTGGTAGTCAGCTACGATCGATCAAGAGGGAAGTTTGCCTTCGATCGTCCCACGTGGCACTGCTTGATTATGTAACTGAGCCCTGTTTTTTTTTTTCTCGTGCTCTCATGTCCAACATCTGGATCGCAGCTGGTGATGGGGACCTGGCCCGTGTGGAGGAACTCGTCCTGGCTGGAACTTTGCCTAATATACCAGACGAGTTTACGTATACTCCGATGCACGCAGCAGCTTCGTATGGTCACATTCATGTCCTTGAGTTCTTGTTGGCCCACGGTGGCGACGTCAATATCACTGATGACGACGGCGAGACGCCTCTCTATGTAGTAGAAGACGTTGTTACCGCTCGTTGGCTCATCGATCATGGCGCCGTCATCGATAAGACCAATAACGAAGGCGTATCGGTGTGTCTTTCTGCTCTCTCCACTCACTTGTGGCCACCAAACTGCCTCCTTAGCCCATTGAATCACTCGCAGAAGACTTTCCCCAAGTAGCGGAGTTTCTGCAAGCAGAGATTGCTATACGAAAAGTGGATTAAAGACCCCAGCATAGCAATGCAGTGATGCCAAGGTCCCTGATCGTCGATCGCAAGTCGATTGCTCAACAAACGACAGTCACAGGTATGCTTTATTCCCTTTCTCGCCTTTCACTTACTGAGCACATGGGTATACTAGGCCCTACTCACTTCTCACGTTGAAATTATATCTCACTCTACAGCTCCAAGGTCGAGTGTCCTAGGCCTCCCATCCCCCGATCGCCAATAGAACACGGTAGTTTGACGTCTGTTGAATGGAAAAACTGATTTGATGATTCCGCCGCAATTCATTGCTTACGCGGTATTCCGTAACGTCGCGTATGTTCCTGAATCCATAAGGTGCGCGTTGTGCGTGCGGTATGTTCCTTGGTCCGCTCATCAAACTGGAACGTAAAAAGTAGCCGTCGAGCCGCGCGGAAGCGTATCAATGGGCTGGTGGGGTGGACTACGGGAATTGTGTATACTCACCATCCATGATCTGTCTTCCTGTCTCCATTTCGTAGCAACGATGGAGCTGCTGTATCGCTTGTCAGATACTATTATAGTATCCTCAAGGTAGTATTTAAATAATACTGTTGGTACGACCCAAACTCAATTATACGATGGAGATGCTCGAAAAGTATATGATGGCCGCACTCGGCAGTCGACTTTCCATGGCTGTGCTCGGACTCTCTATTACAACGCGACATAGGGCGTCAGACTCTCAGACTGCTCCCGAATAAACTTCGGCCCTACAATGTGTTTCTTCATCCGAAGGTATTGCAGTTGAGAATTCAAGTGTTCTATCTACATGAAAATATCAGTCACCAAAACAAATGAGATAGAGCGAAAAATTCCACCTTTACATCCGTCCGGATGGCCTCGACCTCTTTACAGACTGCGCGTGCGCCGAAATACACCCTCTTCAAGGAAAGAAAATATTCACTCCATGAAGCGGTATTGTCTTTCTCAGTTTGGAGGAGACATATTTCAAGCTCGCAAGCATCAATTTGAATTCTACAGATACGTTTAAAGTTAGAACGAGGTTCTGATACCCAACTTGAGCTAGAATCATACAGTTCCAACCAGTCATACGCTTTACAACGCCAGTGGCGACAGTCACGGTCGATATCGCCATCAGACGTGTTGATCAGGGCCCACACATCATCGATATTACGATTCAGCTGCTTGAGCTGGGTATGAGGAGACAGTGGTGGAGATATCCTGTACGCCATCGTGCCTACGAGAACTAGACACAAGACGAGAGAGGTTTTTGGATTATCAGCAACGGATGACGCGATTGAAGATATCCAGGTAACATCGGGTAATGAGGCTGTGGGATAGATGGGAGGCATGATGATGTATGAGACTCTTGGTGGGAGGAGGTGTCATGGTCTCTTCTGATGCTTATAACCTCTGAACGAGAACGGGCGGATGTAAAGGGTGAAGCCACATTGCTCAATGACGAAGCCTGGCCGCAGAACAAGTGAGGAGGAGAGTGATGAGGTTCTGAACCTTCCCACTTTGCTCGGTCTAGTGTAATCGAGGTGTTTATTATCCCCGATTGGGCCGAAACAAGGGAACATGCTTGGACGTTTCAGAGTAGTGTGAGATGGCATGAGGACGGCAGAAGCAGAGGAGGAGGAGGAGGAGGAGGAGGAGGGAGGAGGGAGGAGAGGACTTCATAGTAATAGAAAGACGCGATATCCAAACGCGGCTTGCTCATGTGAAAGCTGGCACAGAACAACCTATGTAAGTATCAACGTCTCCAGTTCAATATTATACAAGTATACCTTACGTGTCTTGCCAGAAAATTAGAGAAGAATGTCGTGCAGAGTGAAACGTCATCGTACTCTCGGGCCGCCCAGGCCGGCAAACAGATGTCACGTTGAAAGAAGGTCATTGGATGATGGATCATTATTTGAATGACTCGGAACTGGTTCGTCTGAACTTCGACGACAAACACCGTAAACAGACCTAGTTACTCCCGCTTGGTTCGCATCGTTCTATTTATGACAACGCTATCAACAAAGGTCGACTGTGTGCAGGTCTATCAAAAGTTGGAGCATTTCGTAACTTCTTCATCTCCAGAGTTCGACTTCTGACTGGTAAATTTGCAGGGCCACGGCTTTTTTCCTTACGACTGCGAGCTACTAATTGCTAAGTTTTGACTTACTTAAGTCTTAACAAGATTTGTGGAAAGTCAATCATGCTACGAATGCCACGGAGTACCTGTTTACAAATAAGTGGGTATGTGCTACTGTTGTGATACAAGACCACTTCCTGACTTCCTGTAGCCATAATGACCTGGGAGGTGACAGCGCGTCTATGTTGAAGGAACGCGCTGTTATCTGCTTAATACTGCTGCGGCGAGAGAAGTCGATGGAAGGACGGGGGTCCAGAGCAGAAGTGCAGGATGCGGTGGAAAGGTACAGAGTCCGAGTCGAGCTGACTTGATTGACATGATATGCGCGATGCATAGGTTATGGAGTTTTCTCTCCCCCGCAGAAACCAGAGTACCTAAAGAAGATATCTTCTGTGCGCCATTTCAAGTCAGACTCAGGCTGGACCTTGACGCCTCCTCTCGATGACAGAGGGACGTGGACGGAATACATGAGGGAGACCATGCAGATGCCATGAGATGGGCCAGGAGAACAGAGGAGGAGGAGGAGGAGGAGGGAGACGTCTCGATCACAAGCCTGATCTGGAGGCTCAAGGGCCATCTTTGATACGAACATGGGAAGTAAGAAGAGGAAGATGTGACGAACACCACGCGGTAAGGAAGATTGTATTTATACCAGATCGATGTTAGTTTTAACCGCCAAAGGATGGACTCTAGCCGCCAGTTTTACGGATATTCACAGCAGTCTGCAGAACATGCTCCGCAATATCTTGGTTACCTGTCGCAGACATTCAACAGGTAAGGCAGTCCTTCCACTTGAGATCCAGCCTTCTCTGATCTGTATCTTCTCACTCGTCAGTAACTGGCTTACTGACCCCTACTCGCAGGCGCAAGGGCAAATGAGACAGTGCGTTTGGTTTTCCAATGATGTCAAGGGCATTAATGTTGATTAGATCTGCCAGGCCTACATATCAACCTGTACACGAGTGGGACGATCTTCTCCCTTTCGCCCGCGCGTTCACTGATTTTTTGATGGATAAAGGATGTCCTCTCTTGGCGCCAATGGTCCGAGCATGGGGGAATTCGCATACAAATTCAGCCATTCAGCCTCTGGGTATATGATCCTTTTCTTATTCCGTGTCGTTGTCTCATTTTATCTCTCTGCTCTCAGTGTGATAACTGGCGAAGCGGCTAATACTGCTGCCGCTTCGCTGCCATCTACACAATACTTTCCGCCGCTTCCTGCTCCTCTATCGCAGATGAGGGATGGGTAATGCGATCCTCCTGTTTAAGATTCAGCCTTCTCTGATCTGTCCCTTTTCACTTGACAGTAACGTCCATACCAACACCTACCCACAACCAGAACAGTACGTTTAGCTTCCCATCAATCTCATGGACATCATCGTTTACCGGTTCTGACAGGCCTCTGTGTACAGATTCTGCCGTTGGAGAGGTACTCCTCCAAGGTGAACTACGTTGCCCCTTCAATGCTTGCGGCGACGCAGGTAATGCCCTTCCTTATTGCAAGTTGGGCGATCACCTTCGTAAATACCACAAGTCGCTCTTTTCTCGTCATGGCAAAGTGACGGCTTGCCCGTTTTGTCTCCCATACAAATGCTTTACCCCGAATTTCAGCCGGCATTTCGTTAAACACTGCAAAAGTAAACCTTACACGTGCCACTGCGGCAACCTTGTAACATGGCGAATTGATAACTTCAAGCGCCATGTTGCGAACAAACATTCGTGAGGTCATATAATATCACCTCGCGAAATTATCTGTTTGTTGTTACGGTATGTCAGGAAATGTGTTTATCTATGTCACTTTGTTTAGCGCTGGTCGCTACCTGTAGTCTACTTCATAGCTAACATCACTAGCTAATATCATTGTATTCTACTACTACTAGGTTGGATTTGTACGGATTTGTGTAGACATTGCATTGCATTGATTTGTTTGTCAGTCTTGCTAGTCGTGTAGGACGTGCGTGGTAAAAGCAAAGAGTTAAAACGGCCAATCTAGATATTGGCAGTGAAGCCTTTTGATGCACATGTACACAAGATTTTTGTTACCTAAACACTTGTGGATTTTTCTTGGCGCTGTTTCTGCAGTACGCATGTCGCGATCGGCGATTGAAATACCTAGTCGACTGTGGCTGTGCCCCGCTTTGTATTTACCAGTGTTGACATGTCGGTCTGTCTACTATCCACCGACCCCACGAGCGGCTGCGTCCAACTCACGACCGACGCATGGCACACCCGATGGAAACGGATGTGCACCGGACGCGGGGACGCATCCAGCGAAACCTGGCGGGCCGCCCCCGCCTTTGAACCCTCTGACCTCATCCCGACCGCCCCCTCCCCCACCTGCACGGTCCTCCTCTCCCCCTGGCTCCAACTCGACGCTGACGACGCCGGAGTCCGGCACGATACGGAGATCGCATTACGCCAGGAGCTAGCGCACTGTACGTTCCTCAATCTGACCTCTGCGATCCTCCCCGTCCCGCACCGCGCGCATACACCTTCCTACGCACGCGCCACCTACGCCGCTCTGTCCTCTTCCCCGCTCCTCCGCCTCGCCGTGCGTCTCCCGATCTACTTTCCCTCCCCTACACCTGATTTCCGCGCGCCCTGGGAGACCTGGGACTCCATCCGTACGCTATGCGAGTACCACCCCCGGCTCAGCCTCGCCCTAGACTTGACCCCGCCCCTCCCGACGCTCCTCCCGCCCATCACCTCCGCCTACGCCGCGGAGCCCCTCTCCCACGTGATGATCTCCGCGCACTCGTTCATCTCCAACGCCAAGGGGTACCCCGTCCTACCCAAGACGACCCAGGCCCTCGTGCGGGGGCTTCTGTTGGCCGTGCCCAATGTGTCGTTCGTGCTGTCGCATACGGAGGGGGGCATCCACTCCAAGGGGGGCAGGGACGCGTACGCGCAGTACGTGGACCATCTGATTCGGACGACGGGGGCGAGGGAGGGGAGCGTCGAGGCATATGCGAGGGGCTATGGGGATTTTTTGCAGGCGCCGTTGCAGCCCCTGCAGGATAACTTGCAGAATGCGACGTATGAGACGTTTGAGCAGGATCCGGTCAAGTATGCGAATTATGAGGAGGCGATTTATAGGGCGGTTGTTGATAGGGTTGGGATGGAGCGTTTGTGTGTTGTGTTTTGCTTTAATAAAGAGAGGTGGGGTGCTAATTGTGTACTAGGGTGTTATGTGTCTCTGGGGCAGGACGAGGTCCGCTCATCACTCGTGCGCTTGCGGCGCTCGAACGCGCCTCGCGCAAGTCGTACACTTTGTACGCCATCGAAAAGAACCCATCGGCGTATCTGCTTTTGCAACAGACGTTCCCGGATGTGCATCTCTTGTTTGGGGACATGCGATCTGTGAAGATGCCTGAAAAGGTGGATATTGTGATTAGCGAGTTGTTGGGGTCGTTTGGGGATAATGAGCTCTCGCCAGAGTGTTTAGATGGGGTGGAGAGGTGGATGAAACGTGAGTGGCAAGTATCTTATATTATTCATTGATGCTCAGTGTGATTAGCATCGGCGATATCTATACCATCCTCGTATACGGCGCATCTATCGCCACTGTCATCTTCAAAATTATACAATGAGGCACGAAACTCTTCTGGAGCAGGCATGGGCGGTGAGATCCCATATGTGGTGATGTTCCAAGCCGTGAGGCGCCTGAGCCCTACTGTGGCCGACTGCTGGGGCTTTGAGCACCCACGATTCGAGGTCGAAGAGGAAGAAAGGTCAAAAAAGGGCATGTCGAAGCGCTACACGCTGACTGCGATGAACCCGACGCCGTTGGAGCCCCCGAAGGATAATGGGCATAATGTTCGGAGTGCGGAGATGGTGTTTGATATCCCGGAGGAGGGGGTCTTGCATGGGTTTGCGGGGTATTTCGAGGCGGTGTTGTATGATACGGTGGGGTTGAGTATTCATCCTGATCATAAGGAGGTTGTGAGTAAGGATATGCTTAGTTGGTTTCCGATGTTTTTCCCCATCAGGGTGAGTGTATTGTCACACAGATTTCATTATGATATCTAACGAGGATGTAGGATCCAATGTATTTGCCTGCTCACTCGGAACTGCATGTGAGTATGTGGCGACTGACGGATGGTAAACGGGTATGGTACGAATGGTGTGCAGAGGGGTATTTGGAAGGGGAGACCAAGGGGTCGAAGATGACATTGCAAGCGTCGAGCTCTTCGCCGTTGTTGAACGCGCCGCCGAGTCCGATGGCTGATGCAGTGGAGACGGTTGTGCACGGACAGGTGGAAGGAGGACGAGCAAAGATTAAGATTGGACAGACTGGCTTGCATAATGTTGGCGGTCGGAGTAGCTGGATTGGGTTGTAGTTAAAATTATATTACGATTTGACGGGGCAGAGTAAGGCTTTGTATTCCTGGGTCTCTACTTCTGTCAACTTGCAGTGTGGCTCAACGACGACCTCGACGCCCAATTTGGGTAGCGCGGCTGCTAGTGGGAGTCCTGAAGGGATGTGGAGTGCGATGTGCACGTGGCGGGGGGGAGAGAGGAGGAGGATTGCCTCCCACCAGTCGACGGCGCGCTGATCGGGGAGATCGATGGATAGCTGGACGAGGTTGCTCATGTCGAGCAACCCCAAGCCTATCTGGAAGTTGCGCAAGACGAGTTGTTGGAGGTTGCTGGTGGGGGCATCGAGGATCTGGCGGATGTCGGTGGCTGATGCGTTGATGAGCTCGAGGCGCCGGACATTCTGCGCGAGGGCGATAACCCAGCGAGTGTAGCTGCCTTTGAGCTCGACGCGTAGCTTGTCTATCTTTGGCACGTCTTTTGGCTGTTCCCAGCAGCGGAACTGCATGTAGCAGTCGACATTGAGGGTGATGAGATGGGGGAAGCGGACGAGGAAGGCGGAGAGAACTGCGGGGTCGCGGATGAAGATGGATGTGCCCGTGAGGGAGATGGTGTGTACGCCTTTTAGGGAGTGGATGAACGGGTCAGAGGCGTACAGGATCGACGTGAAGGAGGCGTGCGAGACGTTGGGGAGGTCTAGGGGGACCCCGACGTGTCCGGTGAGGTGTATCGAGCGGATATACGCTCTGGGGATGTCTTGGACTTGGAGGTTTCGTTGGGAGGGGATGGTGATGTGCTGGAAGAGGTGCGTGCGGGTTCTGGGGAGGAACGACCGGGAGACGAGCGAGCATGATTTGAGGTCAGGCTTGTCTAGGTGGTCGATGATCTCGTCGATGAGTTCTTGCGCGAGACCGTCCATCGTGAGTTGGGTCGTTCGATGATTTACGAGTAGTTTTATATTAATGGTGATTGTCAGAAGGGCCTACTTTATACAAATAACGGAATTCTCTTCGTTTCCTCCATTGCCTGCTCGAATGGTATCCCTTCCTGCTTCTTCCACCCGAGTCGCATCGATCTTGCTGGTGTCGAATCTTCGGTTCTTCCTTATGAGATGCCGGCGGAGAGTAGGGTGCTGAAGGCGAGTGCGCCTAGTGGGCCATAGATTAGTGGTATTCGGGTCCCCACTGAGACTGCTTTCCACGTGTGTGATCCCATCCTACTTAGGCTGGAGAAGAGATACGCGTACTTCTAATTCTGTTTGCTATACCAATGGCAGCTGCCCTCTTCGCGGAGGGACGGGGCTGTGAATACGGAGAAGTAGCAGGAGCTGACAGGATGGGATCTACAAGCCAGCTTGGAAGGACATGAAGAACAGCATGGAAGGAAACACATCTCGCGGCCCAGATGTTCTGGGTTCAGAAGATGTGAAAATCTCACATGCATTGTCTTGGCAACACGGTACGCTAGAGTACGCTCTTCTTGTTTCCTACCTAAGACATTATTGGAACCCTAGCTTTAATGTTCAAGCATTCAAGTATTCACACCTCATGAGCAGGACTCGGGTTAGATGCATGCACATTTATTTGATCTGTTCGCAAAGGTGGCGTAAGGTAACTAGATGCGCGTGAGGCAATTTCGCGTTCCTGTCTACGCCGTTGTCGTGCCGTGCCGTGTCACGAAGAACGCGCATTTCAGACCGAGGAGCAGCTACCGCGGGCTCTAGTGGAAGAGAAAACGCGTCTGCTTGTACTGTGATCTATATCACTTGTCAATTTTGGCGTATCCAAACTGGACTTTTTTTTTTCCGGATTGACGAATCCATTGCGCGTCAATAATTCCTCCTGTTACATTATCTGAAAAGGCCCGTCATCTTCCTAAACTCGCTGTGACAGGGTGATCTTGCACGGGCTTTGTTTAATGGGCGTTTCCGGCAAACTTGTTTTTACATTCCAAGGTTCAATTTGCGGGCGTCATTTGCTTACCCAGGTTGATATGAAAGGGAGGGGGACCAAAGTCGTGTTCTGCAAGCCGTGCATGTCGCGTCATCATATCACGATGTGACTTCAGTGATAACGAGACGGTGTTGTCCTTGCGTATGCTGTTCGGAGAGAGCGAAGCTATGATTCTGATGCTACAGCAATATTATGCGAGAATCGCCCAACACGAGGATTCCTTGGCAGCGGATGAATGCTACAGAATGCAGCGAGCGAAAGGACTAAGCTACACATCAAAGTGATCCAATGTCTCAACCCTATTGTTATGATATTAAATAAAAATAACGGTCAGTCCTGCATCGGCGGGCACTCTACTTGGGTATCCTTAAGAATATAGCGGTTTAAGTAGTACATTGCATTAAGAGGCCACCGGAGGGATCAATTCCTGGAGGATCATTGTTTAAAGAAGGGGAATTATCAAATGGTACAAAACATACCTGGATAGGACCAGAACGTAACGGCGAGGATCACATATAGACCTGACGTCGGATATTCAATTGAAAGAGATTTTCATTGTGGAAACAGAGGCTTACACATTAGAATCATGCCCTGTATCTATGGGTCAGTCGTCATTCAATGATAGTAAGCATTGATGCACGAACCTGTAGCCAGTTAGATTTTCCGCTTTGCACGACATAGTTAACAGTTAGAACTATGGCTACAATAAACTGAACCGTCGCTTTCAATGAGCGTAAAGATTTATACCTGTGAAAAATAGAACTATGGATTCATAAGGATCGAACAATAAGGTTAACGGTTTATCGAGGATCCATGCAAGAGTCACGATAAAGCTAAGAAACAAGATTAGCAGCAGACCACTTGTAAGGACTGCTAATGCTCACGGAATCATGAAGAGCGCAATTTGCTAGAGAAAATTATCAGCCAGCTTTCCATGAAAAAGAGAAGTGCCACTCATGATACTCGATCCAACAGTAAGGCCTAAACTTATGTTAAGCTTATCTTTTACTGATGTTGTCACAATAGTGACACCATCGGGAGTACGGCAGATGATTGGAAGAAGAATCACTCCAACGAACTGATTATTGATATTATCATTCTTCGTTATGCCGTTGATCGAGTCCACAAGCCACTGAGTGGTAAATGCGACCAGCTAATATACCATAACTTCTCAGCGTGGTTCAAGAGTATATAAGATAAAGCAGACTTGCCACGGTGACAATAACTAGCAGTCCGACGGTGACCCATAGACCCAACTGGGGTTGTTCGACCTCTTCTCCTGAGTGTGCAGAGCCACTTTCAAGATCACTATCCTCACCTACTACAGACCGTCCGTACGGTGTATATTTGACTGAGTCTTCACCTTCGTCTGCATACAGTGAAGCGTGAGAGAAAAGCTGGAAAACCAAGTAGGAGATGTAAACTGGTGTGGACTTTAGTCTTCTGCGTAGGCTTAAATCCGGGTACTCTTACTAAATAGCAGGATGATTGAGGTCTAAATGACGTCAATACAGATCTAGCAGAGGTGTACTGGGAGACCTACCCCATGGCTAACATTCAGGATATCTGAGGCTTCGTCAGCCTCAGTATCACCGACTACCGAGAAGTGGAAAGCAGCAGGTGAGAGAACAGCAATGACGCTGATGGCAAGTAGAGAAGAGTTAAGCTGGGTAGCCACTGAGTACATGAAATGTCAGATTAACGCCAAGAGAGACTAAGATCGCCAAGAGATGATCTACGTACTTTGTCCAAATCCTTGTTTTTGGAACTTGATCCCTCCGACGAAGAAACACATGCCAAGAATCAAAACTTCATACAATAAGATAACTGCCAAGGATGAACAGATAGGCACGTACGAAGGTTAATGAGGATGATACTGACCACTACCAAAAACAAGCATTAGCGCTTCGTTCTAGTAGTCACATTATACTAGGACAGATAGCTGCAATACACAAAACCATGGACTTACATGATGACTGCACGATTTGAAGTTCACAACTTAAAAGGGATATTATCTGATGTAAGTAATGAGTCTGGGTATGATCGATACGGCTTCCTCGGAGACTTACAGAGAAGATCAGCTCTACACTGGGTGATATAACCTTCGTTTAGTGACGGCTTATGATATCATTGCATCAATGACGTACGCGTTTCCCTGCAAGACGAAAGTTCTGAGAAACGCAGATAAGGCGATGTATGACCGGCACCTACGAAGGTAACATTCAAAAGTCCCGCTAGGGTCTGTCCAACTCTCAAGGAGAGTTCATCAGTGACGAAGTCCAGAAGCTAAATCATGCAAAAAGGATCACGCCAACTGGTTTACGGCTAGTCGCTAGATCAACTTTACCTTGGCCAGGGGTATAATAGCGAGAAATGAACCTGTTATGTTGTTCTGAACATTTCACACTAAGGTGATAGCATTTGAACGCACAAACAAAAATGACGGTGTCCTTCTCCCAGTCGCCAGCGAAGGTGAAATGGAGAGCCCACTATGTCGGCATGAGAACATTGCGCGCGTGTTTTTAGATGACGACGCACAGATACTGGGATGAATGGCAGGAGGAGATTAAGCCCTGAAAATACGACAGCGTAGACTTGAGAGTGGGGACGTTGGTTGCATGTCTGCTTACATGAGGCCAACAATATCAATCTAGTAACTCGCAATAATGAGATGAATAGCAGGAGGAGATGACGTCCTGAAAATATGTCTGCGTACACAAGGCCAACAATATCGATCGAATACTTTTCCATACTCCACTCAATGGACCAATTACTTTTTCCAGCGTAGACATTGCAATTGTTTTTTTTGTTTTTTTTTTGGCTTATACAAGCAAGAAAGAATCAAGATCGTTGAGTCTGTCAGAGAGATGTGGTCCTGTTCACAGCACCTCCTGTTGCTTTCCTCTGGAAGGCGAAAGAAGGTTGATGAGTAAGAAGTGCAGTTATCAAAAGTGGGCTCATCTCTGCGGCAATACATGAACTGATATTTATATGGGTATTGTCAGAGACTGCTGTGTGCCCGAAGTCATGCACAATATTGCCGTTATCTACAGTAGGTTAGTCAGAAAACATTCTGAAGCGGTACGCACTCACGTATTAAATATTGAAGCTATAACGACGGAAGAAGCTGCGAAAAGAAGGGGGGTGCTGTGAGAAGGCTGTGTGACGGGACAAGACGGTTCTGAGTTCGAATCAACCAGTATAGACATTCACGCCGATGACATCATATACAAACCTGGGACCTGTTTAGTATGAAACACGGTGTTGAAGATTAACATACCAGATGAAGGAAATAGCGAACAACAATACTCCGTTATGAGGCAGGACGAGCATGTAAGGAATACGGACAAGCTTCATAGAATCTTTTCTTGTACCGCTGGAGCCTGTAACTCATCCATCCGAAGGCGCCAGACAATGCATTCTAAGCCCCAAGAAGAGACACCAGAACAGCATGGGGATGGCTTTCACCGAGACTGTCTTATTGTCACACCCAGCCGGGGAGAAACACGACTAAAGCCAGAAGATGCCCACGAAAGCCGAAATCACGAAACCGATATTGATCATGGAATCTAAGAGCTTGAGCCAGTGGCATATTGTGTTGATATCGATCTCCTTACTGGTCGCCAAAGCAAACCGACCTGCAAGAAAACTTGGCGTCGATACCGATACCGAGAAGGAACCTGAGTTACCTGACTCTGAATACAACTATCGGACAAACGAAGTTGGACGAGAAGGAAGTGACCTAACCGGCAGGCAGCAAGCATGCTCAGCATTCCATCGAAGTTGTGATGGGTACCTGAAGACGCGGCGAAGACAAACCGGAGAAGAGTGCGCCGAGCTCACTGTCCAATGATATTGATGTGTGCCGGTATCGTCAGTCATCATGACCCAACCATGTTGAGACATCCATACCGTCGGAGAACAATTCGGTTCCACGCCTACGGAAGACATCTCAGCGCCTCATAGAGGTGCAAGACAAGTTGGATGTATGCAAAAATTAGGGAAATACTCCCTCGGGCAGCAGAGAGAGGTACAAGATATGGCTCTGCTGTTTTGAAAACTGGCGGCATGATGCATGTTCCATCAACGAGAGATAACAGTCCTCGGCATTAGGCGTGGTTCTTTCGTTGTACTTGGAGTGAACGTGCGTAGCCCAACCCTCACCGCGATTCGTAACACTTTCAGTTGAGAATATTCCATAGTCATGGATATTCTACACGTCCACTAAATATCGGCTCCTTGAATTCACAGCGACCAAGTAATAGGGCTTCACGGAGCATATCCTGCGCTTTTATCTTTACTGGCATCCATTACGGCATAGAGCTCTATCTGCCATGCGCCCTGGATGGTATACTGTGAGATGATAGTGATCTCGTGATTCAAGTATAGAACGCACAATGGTGGCGTGTACGCACGGGTCGCAAACAACTTTAAGACTCTTTTTCCTGTAGCTACCAGTCGGTTCAGCCTGCATGGACCTGGGATCTCGGATGCTTCAGGTCGCGACCGCTGAACACGACGAATCAAGGACTGCGGGAATACGGAAGAACCATCTGTGACTCACACGTATCATGGCTGTAGGTCGTGTCGCTGTCCAGTACCTACAGTTATATAGCGAAGCTAGTCCAATCAGCAAATCGTAGTGTATGCAGTCTCGCGGAAAGGACTGCACAGATCTGAATCGAGCTAGCTGTTGTTCCAAAGCTCGTTTGGACAATACAGCACCGCACCGAGGTATTGTTCCCCTCAGATTATAGGCAAATTATAAGGATCAATGCGGCCCTGCTTACGGAGCCTTGACAGTCGACTCAGCAGAAGCTGGCAAGAAATGAGGAGACTCCTCTGACGGACACTGTCGGAACCAAAATGTGATTAATCTGTCATAAGGGCCGACGCGCTGGACCGGTGGTGTACAGGGAATGTTGTTCGAAAGGAGTAGGTCATGGATCGAATTGGTAATCGTTGATCAACAGATAGCAGTCGACGCACAGGCGAGCAAGAAAGTGGCCTCGCTAACTTCACTACGTGGTCCGGAAGAAACAGACTCAGGAAAATGTAATGCACTGAAAATGTAGCGGAAAAGGTGATTTATTTATCAGAAGCACAAAAACAGCCCATCTTTTTATTAAGACTAGGAGTTGGGGTTGGAATACTGCATAGGGCCAATCCAAGAAGTAGCTCTGCAATGGAGGTGACAGGAGCGAAGGAAACTAGAGAGAGGTTTCATTGTCGACAGTGGCAGGATACAAGTCCATTTTGATCTCCGATCAAACTCCGATGGGTGCAGAACTTCGTTGAACAAAATAGCAGGACTCGAAGGACACAATACAAGGCAAGTACGTCGTTACGTCTCTGTTCAGAAGGATCAATATTAAGTTCTTGTACAAGATATCGATGATCCATGGCGAGTCGCGCAATGAAATACTGGTTTACACTAACAGTGAGTGTCAGACGAGGCTACTTATTTACCTAATACAAATAACGGAACCCTTTCCGTTTCTCGATCGCCTGCTCGAACGTTATCCCCTCCAGTCGAGCTGCTTCTTCCACCCGATTCACATCAATATTTACAGTGTCTTCCTTGTCGAGCCTCTTGTTCTTCCGTACGAGGCTCTGTCTGATGCCTATGGAGAGTAGGGTGCTGAATGCAAGTGCAGCGAGCGAAATAGCCATGGATTGGTGGTATTTGGGTCCCCAGTCTGCTTTCCACGTGTATGATCCCATCCTAAGGGCGACCAAGTTGGAAGGGAATGGACTGGAGAAGGGCTTTCACGTACAGGTTTCCTAGATTTCCGATTCCGTTTACGATGCCCATCGCGGCAGCCCTTTTTGCTGGCGGACGGACGACGACATTTGACACCCATACAAGCGTCATCGCAAATCCTGTTGGCTCGTTAGCGCCACACACCTCCAACATTATAGAACGCCACTGCTCACCTACATAGCCACACGCCATCAGGAATAGCGATACGTACCGTGCACCGGTGTGCATTGTCGACAATCCGATAATGAATCCCGTCATCACGCCCCACCACCACCCAGAAATGTGGAAGAACCGTTCCCCAGTCCGGTCGGCGTGCCAGGCATTCAAGCAACACGCGATTGCAGAGAAGACCCATGGAGGCCTGCAAACAATTAGCTCTGTCGATGTCACTGGGACGGCTTACGCGCAGAGCAACAACGACACTGTAGTCGAGAACCCCAGCGTTTCCGTCAACCTGCTAAGTGTCAGCCCCACATATACCACTGGTCTCCCTTTGCACGCACGTCGGGAAAAAGTTTACGAAACTCAACCCAAGCAATTGCGCAACGTTCATAATCGAGAAAACGTATACCAGCGGGTCCTTGAGCGCGAGCTTCAGTCCATGCAAGGGGCTGTCCTCTTTGTTGTCCTTATCTGCTTCCCCGGCGTCTTCTGCGAGCCGGGCTTGTGCTAGTCGTTGTTCTTGGGGCGACATCCAGCGTGTGTTGTGTGGGTAGTCGGGGAGTAGCCACATGCTCAAGAGTCCGATACAGATCGTGATGGATCCTTCGATGTAAAACAGCCTGCAGGATTTTAGTCGAGCTTCCCTGCTCTCAATTTGGACCGCGACATACCATCTCCAAGCGCGGATTCCTCGTTTACCCTCCATCTCACCAAGAATACCCGCTGCCATCAACTACACCTCATCAGCTCAGCCCAGCCCTCACAAAACAAAAGCACGCAACACACCGTTCCAAACGCATTCGAGATGAGCAATCCTGAATACAAGATCGCCGATCGGAATGCCAGTTCCTTCTTCGTATACCATCTCGACAGCATGTACATCGCCCCTGGGTAGAACGCCGCCTCTGGTATACCCAGACACAATCGACATGCGAGGATCCCGCGGAAGGAGTGCGTCACGCCTGTCAAGGCGCTGATAAGGCCCCAGAGGACGACGCATCCGCCGATGTAGAGTGAGGGCCGTGTGATGTAGTTTAGTGCCATGTTGGAGGGGATCTGGGCTGGGCAGTAGGTTGCATAGAGGACGGAGAGGATTATTGAGTATTGGAGGTCTGCCACCGCCGAGACGAGTTGGTGGATGATCATGGTTATTGCGAAATCTCTCACTTACCAGTGAGTCCCAGGTCGTCCTCGAGCCCTTTGAGTCGTGCAGTCGTGATCCCGTTCCGCTGCGAAAATCAGCACTCGTGCGAGGGCCTCGGTGAGCAGGCTCACGTCGATGTAGTTCATGATGAAGATCAAGAACACCGTTGGGACGACTCGCATGTCCAGTTTGCGTACTAGGGCTCGTTCGAGTGCAGCGTCCCGGACGGGGGCGTCGAACGTCTCAGTCTGGATGGTATCTTTCTCCATCGTTGATTTGATGGCTCGCTTGCCAGTGCCTGCCTTTTAACCAAGCTTCCCCGCAGTTCCCCCACATGTGGGGAAACAGACGGTCCGGGGGGAGGGCAGGTCAGCTGCAGGATCTATTTGTAGGGTTGAAGGAGAATCGGCCCGTTCGTTTTGACCTCTTTAACGTACCATCGTCACATACTTCCAATCTCGCTCTGTGAATATGGAGAGGCAATAGGATTCAGAACTGAGCCTGAGAGGGAGCCCAGCTTCATGGAAGGGACACACGTCGATGCTCGCGGTCCAGGTTCAGAAGATATGAAAATCGCACGTACTGTCGTCTTGACGGATACAGTATGCTCTTCTCTCTTCCCTGCATAACTAAGATGTTACTGGAATACTAGCACGTTCAGCTTGCAACATTCGATCATTGAACCAACGTCATGGCTAGATGCCGGTGCGTTTATTTGAACTCGACTACTTCACTCATTTTTGATTTGATGTCGCAAAGGTGACGTTCACTGCGACAGCTATATTGACGTTTGATCATGGTCGGACTAGTTCGAACGAAACTTGAATAGTAAGCAGCCAGACACAATTCTCAAGTTCAGTGCCGTTACGGTTTTTTTAAGAAACGTCAAGTTCTTGGGTGAGAACGATCCAGTCCCTAGGACTCTACTTACCGGAACACTTATGCAAGGTAACTTTGCATAAGCACCAACTTTGCCAAAGTTGAGATGTGCAATGTGTTACTTACTGGTTTATGGATTGTCAGACGAGTACTAATACAAATACCGGAATCCTTTTCGTTTCTCCATTGCCTGCTCGAACGTTATTCCCTCCAGCCTTGCTGCTTCTTCCACCCGAGCCACATCAATCTTGCTGGTGTCTTCTTTGTCGAGTCTCTTGTTCTCTTTTACGAGACTCTGTCTGATGCCGACGGAGAGTAGGGTGCTGAATGCAAGTGCGGCGAGCGAGATAGCCATGGATTGGTGGTATCCGGGTCCCCAGGATGCTTTCCACGTGTATGATCCCATCCTACGAAGGAGTGAGAAGGAGATGGGCTGGAGAAGGGATTTGCACGTACAGGTTTCCTAGGTTTCCGATTCCATTTACTAGGCCGATCGCGGCGGCTCTCTTTGCTGGTGGACGAGTGACAACATTGGATACCCATACTAGTGTCATCGCGAACCCTGCTAGTCGTTAGCGCTACACATCTCCAGTACACCACTGCTACTCACCTCCATAGCCACAAGCCATCAGGAATAGTGATACATATCGCGCACCGGTGTGCATTGTCGACAATCCGATGATGAACCCCGCCATGACGCCCCACCACCACCCAGAAATGTGGAAGAACCGTTCTCCAGTCCGGTCTGCATGCCATGCGTTCAAGCAACATATGATTGCAGAGAATACCCATGGAGGTCTGCGGTCAATCAGCACTACGGACGATGTAACTGGGACGACTTACGCGCAGAGCAATAGTGACACCGTAGTCGAGAACCCCAGTGTTTCCGTCAACCTGCTTAGCGTCAGCCATATAAACCGCCGTCGCAATACTTGCACTCACGTCGGGAAAAAGTTGACAAAACTCAGTCCAAGCAACTATGCTACATTCATAATCGAGAACACGTACACCAGCGGGTCCTTGAGCGCCAGTTTCAGTCCGTGCAGAGGGCTGTCTTCTTTGTTGTCTTTATCTGCTTCACCGGCATCTTCTGCAAGCCGGGCTTGCGCTAGTCGTTGTTCTTGGGGCGACATCCAGCGTGTGTTGTGTGGGTAGTCGGGGAGAAGCCACATGCTCAAGAGGCCGACGCAAATCGTGATGGATCCTTCGATGTAAAACAGCCTGCAAAGCGTCAGTTGGAGTTTTGACATGCCCAATTTGGGCGTACCACCTCCAAGCGCGTATTCCTCGTTTACCTTCCATCTCTCCGAGGATACCCGCTGCCATCAACTAACGCCCTATCAGTCCAATTCTCACGGAATCGTTCGAGTGTGGTGTACGCACTGAACCAAATGCATTCGAGATGAGCAGTCCTGAATACAAAATCGCTGACCGAAACGCCAATTCCTTCTTCGTATACCACCTCGACAGCATGTACGTCGCACCTGGGTAGAACGCCGCCTCTGGTATACCCAGACACAATCGACATGCCAGGATTCCCCGGAAGGAGTGTGTCACACCTGTCATGGCGCTGATGAGGCCCCAGAGAACGACGCATCCGCCAATGTAGAGTGAGGGCCGTGTGATGTAGTTGAGTGCCATGTTGGAGGGGATTTGGGCTGGGCAGTATGTTGCATAGAGGACGGAGAGGATTATTGAGTATTGGAGGCCTGCGCTCCCCTGGTGAGTTGGTGGACGTTCGACGTTATTGATTCTCACTCACCGGTGAGTCCTAGGTCGTCTTCGAGTCCTTTGAGCCGTGCAGTCGTGATCCCATTCCTCTATAGACGCAAACCATTAATGTATGAAGGCATGGATAAACGTCGCGCGTACGTCGATGTAGTTCATGACGAAGATCAGGAACACTGTTGGGAGGACCCGCATGTCGAGTTTGCGCACCAACGCCCGTTCGAGTGTTGCATCCCTGACGGTAGGGACCTCCTCGAACGTCTGGATGGAATTTTTCTCCATCATGGATTGATTACTCGCTTGTTCGAGCAGCCTACTTTTTAAGCTAGGACTCTTGCCTGCCTGCTACCCAAGTGATAAATTACGCATGACAGCGAATATCCAAGTTTCCCCGCAGTTTCCCCGCCTGTGGGGAAACAGAGGGTCCAGGACTGGGCATGTCAGCTGTAAGATCTATTTCCAGGGTTGGAGGAGAAGTCTATCGTTGGGTCCGTTTGTTCTGACCCCGATGTGCGCTATCATCGAATCACCGGTCATCGCTACAAACTAATAATGCAATCAGTCTATTTGTGGGCGTCTATATATGCATGAGAGGATTGGATATACATAGAATGAGAACATGAGTAAGAGGATTAGTGATAATATCGACAGTCAGCTTCTTAGAATATATATAAAGGAGTCCAATAGGGAGTCGTGATGCTTGAGAAGGCAAGGTAGCAACTTACGTCGCTGGTATTCCGATAAGTTGGAACAAGACATTCTTCTTTGTGGATTCTTCGACGGAATCAGTAGCAATCACTTGGTTGCGGCTTCGGGTGCTTCCTCAGCTGACTTGTTCGACGGAGGAAGAAAGCACTTAATCATTCTTCGCTTGCTAGTAACGGATCGTTCTTCTTCAGTTAGCTCGAATTTCAACCCTGCGGCTTAGGCACGTCCTTGATAACAGACACAGGTGCAGCGGATTGTGCGCTTTGTTCTTCCTCGTCTTCGGGAAAGATTGGCTCTGCTCCGCTGACTAGATTTCAACCGGTATGCCTTCAGTGCTCGGTGAAATTACGCGTCGGCTGGTTTTTTTTACATCGACATTAGGTTCAACAGGCTGAGGCTCAGCTGGATCACGAGTTCGGGTGCAGGTGAAGTTATGAGCTTGCCCTTGTAGCTTGATCGCAATAGCGGGCCGGAGGGCTGGTTATTATCCTGAGCCTTGCCTGAGCTCTGACTCGACCTCAGCCCTGAATGTTGGATGATGGACTGATCCGATCGGCACGACGGTGATCATCCCCTTACGCGTTATTCTGCACGTGACCATGGACCTTTCTTTTCTTTTTGTTTCTCCTCACCACCGTCGTCAGACTGAGGAGTACGTATTTCTTTACTATACTCTGTGTTTCACTCTCAACTAGTACCTTCTTCATGACCGACTCTTGTGCTTGTACAGATGCCATGCCTGTTTTCAGTATACGGGTGTGTTGGCGTTGTGTGTGGAGTGCAACAACGAACTGTAGTGGTTTGCCCTCACTTCGGGCAGGCGTCTGTGTCTGCGGTTGGCCGTGGCCGTGAGATTGATAAGCGTCTTCGTAGTGCGTGGCGTGGTAGTAGGGCTCGTGGGGGTTGTTTCTTCCTGCGGGTTACCCGTGCTCGTCCTCCGAGTCCTCTTCTTCGTCCTCCCACCATTCTCTCTCTTCCTCTTGAAATTCTGGGGCTACCCTTGGCACTCGTGTCTCTCCTGTCCTCGTGAATGCTCCTGATTTCTCGATAAAGCGGCTTAGTGCCTCAATTCTCTCCCTCGTGCCGAGTATATCTGGCAGGTACAGTGATTTCCTGCTGCAGCTCCGGTACAGGCTCAACATCGACTTGTTCCTCTGCTTGATGATCCATGGTGAGCCGAGTCGTGTAATGAAATATGGGTTATATCAATAGTGATTGGTCGTCAGACGAGGCTACTAATACAAATAACGGAACCCTTTTCGTTTCTCCATCGCCTGCTCGAACGTTATCCCCTCCAGTCGAGCTGCTTCTTCCACCCGATTCACATCAATATTTACAGTGTCTTCCTTGTCAAGCCTCTTGTTCTTCTGTACGAGGCTCTGTCTGATGCCTATGGAGAGTAGGGTGCTGAGTGCAAGTGCAGCAAGTGAAATGGCCATGGAATGATGGTATTCGGGTCCCCAGGCTGCCTTCCATATGTATGATCCTATCCTACAACCAAGTTTGATAGGAGGGGGCGGGAGAAAAGAGATTGCGCACAAGAGACCCAAGCTTCCGAGTCCATTTACTATACCCATGGCAACAGCCCTTTTCGCCGGTGGACGGACGATGACGTTTGATACCCAAACCAGCGTCAACGCGGACCCTGCTAGTCGTTAGCGCCATATACTTCCAATATTATACGCCAATATGCACCTGTATAGCCACACGCCATCAGGAACAGCGACACGTACCGTGCTCCAGTGTGCATTGTCGACAGCCCGATGATGAAGCCTACGACCACCACCCACCACCACCCAGAAATGTGCAAGAACCGTTCTCCAGTCCTATCCGCATGCCATGCATTTAAACAACATACAATTGCAGAAAACACCCACGGAGGTCTGCGAATGGGAGTCAGGACTGTCATCGATGTAAAGCTGGAACACTCACACACAGAGTAGCAACGACACCGTGGTCGAGAACCCCAGTGTTTCCGTCAACCTGCTTGGAGAGTCAGTCACGTATACTACTACTCTCCCACTCCACGCACGTCGGGAAAAAGTTGGAAAAGCTCAGTCCAAGCAGCTGTGTGATGTTCATGATTGCAAACATGTATACCAACGGGTCCTTGAGCGCGAGCTTCAGTCCGTGCAGGGGGCTGTCCTCTTTATTATCTTTATCCGCTTCGCCGGCGTCTTCTGCGATCCAAGCTTGGGCCAATTGCTGTTCTCGGGGCGACATCTAACGTGTGTTGTGTGGATAGTCGGGGAGGAGCCAAATGCTCAAGAGACCGATGCAGATTGTGATGGATCCTTCGATGTAAAACAGCCTGCAGGATATCAGTCGAGCTTCGATGTTCTCAATCTGGACGTACCATCTCCAAGCGCGTATTCCTCGTTTACCCTCCATCTTACCAAGGATACCCGCTGCCATCAATTACACTCCATACCCCGTTAGCCCAACCACAAAACTATGGGATGCACGCACCGAACCAAACGCATTCGAGATGAGCAGTCCCGAATATAAAATCGCCGACCGAAACGCCAATTCCTTCTTCGTGTACCACCTCGAAAGCATGTACATCATCCCTGGGTAGAACGCCGCCTCTGGTATACCGAGGAACAGTCGACATGCGAGGATCCCTCGGAAGGAGTGCGTCATGCCCGTGAGGGCGTTGATAAGGCCCCAGAGGACGACGCATCCGCCGATGTAGAGTGAGGGCCGTGTGATATAGTTTAGTGCCATGTTGGAGGGGATCTGAGCTGGGAAGTGGGTTGCGTAGAGGACAGACAGGATTATTGAGTATTCTAGGTCTGTCCCCCGCCGGCTAGTTAGTCATGTGTAGTTTCGAGTCTATCCTTGTTCACTCACCTGTGAGTCCTAGGTCGTCTTTGAGCCCCTTGAGTCGTGCAGTCGTGATCGCGAGCCTCTGTAAACGAAAACCATCAGCGTATGAGTGCCTGGATAAACGCTACGCCCACGTCGATGTAGTCCATAATGGTGATCAGGAACACCGCTGGGAGCATCCACATGTCGAGTTTGCACACCAACACTCGTTCGAGTCTTGCATCCCGGACAACGGGCGCGTCCTCGAACGTCTGGACCGTATCTTCTTCCTTCATGGATAATTCACTTGCTTGAGCCGCCTGCCTTTTAAGCTACTCAAGTTACGCAAGACAGGCTTCCTCGCAGTTACCCCCTTGCGGGGTAACAGACAGACCAATATCACCTGTGAGTATTGGTGGCATCTCTTTGCGGGATTACCATCGCTCGACCCCCTTCTTTTTGGCCCCGGAGTGTGCTATCGCCAAATGACAGGATAGCTAAAATACGATCGACCTATTTTCAGGCATCTATATATACGCGAGAGTGTTAGGATTCTGCCGAAATCCGGATATGCGAGCACGAGGCGAGATGTCGTGATCGAAGCCAGGTAGAAATAATTCGAAGAGATGTATGTCGTTAGGGAATATAATGGATTCCGGCAAGGGTTCGTGAGGAGACCTGAGTGGTCCGGTTTGCGAGATAAAGAGATCAGTAAGCGCGAAGCAATTACTAGAGGGGACTCGTAGCCGGTGAGCGCGGAGCAATTACCGATATAGAAAGCCTGTAAGCGCGAAGCTATTACGGGCCGTGGGTGAAGGCAAGCGCTAAGCGTAGCTGAGGGTTCACGCAGTGGTGGTAAGTTGAAAGTGATAGATTGGCTAAAAGATTCTTAATACAATGTTATCTACGAGTTTATATACTAAGGGAAGGTTCAAGTCATTATTATTCTACAATGTTCCATGGTATTCCAGTATAGAGTCAAGTACGAAGGATAGAGAAAGTAAGAGAAAGTATGAGGGAGTCACCATTAAGACCGAGAAGGCCGAGTATGGGCATATGTTGACTCATGCACCGAATCAACAGGTACCCAATATCCATAACAGAGAGGATTGGACACACATTATTATTCATAGAATGAGAACATGAATAAGAGGATTAGTGATCTAAAAGGGTAGGGAGCGAAACTTCAATCACCCAGGACGATAAAAAGACGTGAAAAATCGTACCGAGAATCTTCTCCCCCACCGCTTCCTGTTGCCGCGAGAGATGTGAGAGGTTCTAACTTTCAAACGATTTTCTTTGACAGAGCGAGTTTTTCAACCGTAGCTCCTGGAGCCGTTGCGAACATTTGGCTACCATAAATCTAAAAAATACATAAATTCAGCGTGAACACGCATGCCAAAACACAGTGATCAGAGTCCAGTCATGTCAACATAGCTATGAGATTGGATGAGATTAGTATCTATGAAACAGCCGTTGTATACGAAATAAGTCAAGGAAGTGATGAAAAGAGGGTGGTACAAAAGGTCTCGATTGCAAATCAGAGTTACTCAGACTTTCACTCAGTCGCTGCTTCTGGTCCAATCTCGTCACTACCCTCGTAAGAGTGCTTCTCGTCGCAAAAGTGCTGTTGCTTAATTTTCATATTTGCTATCTATAAATATGGAGATATCAGTGACTAAAAAGAATCAAACAGAACCATGATTTACCTTTACATTGATTCGGATGGCGTCGATCTCCTTGCAAGACGCGCGCGCATTGAAGTACACTTTCTTTGCGGAGCGGAAATATTCACGCCACGAAGCATCGTCTTTCGCAACTTGGAGTAGACATATTTCAAATGTGCAGGCGCCCATTTGAATCCTAAAAATATGTTAGAACAGGTTCCTATCCAATAGCTAGAATCATACTGTTTCAAACGGTTATATGTTGCGCGACGATAGCGACGACGATCAGGGCCCACATCGTCACCAGACGCGTTGAATAGGTCCCAGATATCGTCAACATCGTGATTCAGTTGCTCGAGTTGGGTACGGGGGGACAGTGGTGGAGACATTCTATATGCAACGATGGATATGAAGGCTAGACATAAGAAAAGAAAGATTCCTGGATTATCAGCAACGGAACACGCGACTGAAGATATCCAGGTAATTTTGGAGAAAGATCCTTTGAGATCGACGGGAGGCATATTGTAGTTTCTTGAGCAGGATTAGCGCCATGATCTCTTCCGATACTTATAGCAAAAAGGGACTGTAGAATGCGGAGGGCCAAAGGAACAACAGGTGTCTTTGCTTAACAGCAATAAAACGTAGCCGCAGATCGAGTGAGAGTGAGGATAAGAACTGGTTCCAACGTCGCCACTCCGTTTGGTCTGCGCACAGCTGCTGTAGTTGGGGATGACTCGGTTGAAACGGAGGAGAGGAGGAGCTCAGGAGCTCAGGATTGATTCGATGATCGACGTGATTTGCTCGTATGTGAGAGCTGGCAAAACAACCTATGTAAGTATTCGTGCCTTCAAAGTATACCATAAGTGACCTTCAATAAATCGCAGATGAAGTGCAGAGCGAAAGGAACAGCCGGTTGGTTGATAGGCCAAAAGATGATAAATGTGAAAAATTTCCCGGAGCCCGGATGCGCCGGGCCATTTATCCGATGGGGAGTTCTTCTCCTCCCACTTGGATTCTAATCACTGCAGCGTCTTTGCCAGGGTCATCGGAACCGCGACAGCTACAGCTGGAGGATATATTCTGTGATTTCACGAATGCTCAACCCTGCCGCTATCACAATCTGTTTGCCTTTGAAAATTGGATATCTAACTATAGTGTCGTACAAGTGACTATCCGTATGTCGTGGACTCGACGTTCTGGTACTGCTATTTTCATTGCCACATCCACTTGTGCTTCGCATTCCTTGGCTGTTTGTACCCACACTGCCAATGCCACCGTCCGAGCCTCCGATTTCATTGTTCGACATTCAACATCGGTTTGGTTAGACCCTCACTTTGTCATGCTACATGACATCCAACACACTTTCTTGCTCTCACTTTCCGCCTTTGTATCAATGCCGGCCATCAGGCTTACACAGCGTTCATCCCTCTTCACTTAATGACCGTCTATCGTCCATTGTCCATTGTACATCGTTCCTATATATATACGCGGCGGACTGCACCTGGCATGCTTAAACATAGCTATTCGCCCTTGTACGCTCCCAGCCGGCTCCTCCTTCTCCTTCTCTGCAGTCTTGTTTTCCTGCTGCAGCTCCAATGCAGGTTTAACATCAACCTGCTCCTCCTTCAATACAGGCGCCGGTTGGGCAGGATCATTACGTTCCTATACGAGACGATCCATGGCGAGTCGTGCAATGAATTACTGGTTTATACTAATGACAGTGATCGATTGTCAGACGAGGCTACTAATACAAATAACGGAACCCTTTTCGTTTCTCCATTGCCTGCTCGAACGTTATCCCCTCCAGCCTCGCTGCTTCTTCCACTCGACTAACATCAATCTTTCCTGTGTCTTCATTGTCGAGTCTCTTGTTCTCCCTTATGAGACTCTGTCTGATGCCTATGGAGAGCACCGTGCTGAATATGAGTGCAGCGAGCGAAATGGCCATGGACTGGTGGTATTCAGGTCTCCAGGCTGTCTTCCATGTGTATGATCCTATCCTACAACCAAGTTGGATGAGAACGGATGGCAGAAAAGAGATTGCGCGCACAAAAAACCCAAGCTTCCGACTCCGTTTACTATATCCATGGCAGCGGCCCTTTTTGCCGGTGGACGGACGATGACATTTGACACCCAAACAAGCGTCAACGCGAACCCTGCTAATCGTTAGCGCCATATACTTCCAATATTATACGCCACTACGCACCTGTATAGCCACACGCCATCAGGAACAGCGACGCGTACCGTGCACCAGTGTGCATTGTCGACAGCGCAATGATGAAGCCTACGATCACCACCCACCACCACCCGGAAATGTGCAAGAACCGTTCTCCAGTCCTATCTGCATGCCATGCATTTAAACAACACACAATTGCAGAAGACACCCACGGCGGTCTGCAAGCGGGAGTCAGCACTGTCATCGATGTAAACCTCGAATACTCACACACAGAGTAGCAACGACACTGTGGTCGAGAACCCCAATGTTTCCGTCAACCTGCTTGGAGGGTCAGTGACATATACTATTTTTCACTATCCCATCACGCACGTCGGGAAAAAGTTGGAAAAGCTCAGACCAAGCAGCTGCGCGATGTTCATGATCGAAAACACGTATACCAACGGGTCCTTGAGCGCTAGCTTCAGTCCGTGCAGAGGAGTGTCCTCTTTATTATCTTTGTCCGCTTCGCCGGCGTCTTCTGCAATTCGAGCTTGGGCTAAACTCTGTTCTCCGGGCGACATCCAGTGTGTGTTGTGTGGATAGTCAGGGAGCAGCCACATGCTCAAGAGACCAATGCAGATTGTTATGGATCCTTCGATGTAAAATAACCTGCGGGATATTAGTTGAACTTCGATGTTCTCAATCTGGGCGTACCATCTCCAAGCGCGTATTCCTCGTTTACCCTCCATCTCACCAAGGATACCTGCTGCTATCGACTACGTTCCATACCCCATCAGCCCAACCACAAAACCATGGGACGCACGCACCGAACCAAACGCATTCGAAATGAGCAATCCCGAATACAAAATCGCAGACCTAAACGCCAGCTCCTTCTTTGTATACCACCTCGAGAGCATGTACATCGTCCCTGGGTAGAACGCCGCCTCTGGTATACCGAGGAACAGTCGACATGCGAGGATCCCTCGGAAGGAGTGCGTCACGCCCGTCAGGGCGCTGATAAGGCCCCAGAAGACGACGCATCCGCCGATGTAGAGTGAGGGCCGTGTGATGTAATTTAGCGCCATGTTGGAGGGGATCTGGGCTGGGAAGTAGGTTGCGTAGAGGACAGACAGGATTACTGAGTATTCTAGGTCTGTCCCCCCGCCGGCTAATTAGTCGTGTGTTGTTTCGAGTCGATCCTCGTTCACTCACCTGTGAGTCCTAGGTCGTCTTCGAGCCCCTTGAGTCGTGCAGTCGTGATCGCGAGCCTCTGCAAACGAAAACCATCAGCGTACGAGTACCTGGATAAATGCTACGCCCACATCAATGTAGTTCATAATGAAGATCAGGAATACCGTTGGGAGCATCCGCATGTCGAGTTTGCACACCAACACTCGTTCGAGTCTTGCATCCCGGACGACGGGCGCGTCCTCGAACGTCTGGACCGTATCTTCTTCCTTCATGGATAACTCGCTTGCTTGAGCCACCTGCCTTTTAAGCGACTCAAGTTACGCAAGACGAACTTCTTCGCAGTCATCCCACATGCTGGGTAACAGACGGACCAAGATCACCTGTGAGTGTTGGTGGCATGTCTTTGCGGGATTACTATCGCTCGGTCCGTTCCTTTTGACCCCGGAGTGTGCTATCGCCAAATCACAAGTTAGTTAATAACGCAATCGACCTATTTTCAGGCGTCTATATATACGCGAGAGGATTGGACACCCATTGTTATTCATAGAATGAGAACATGAATAAGAGGATTAGTGATCTAACTTAAGAGTACGGAGTGAAAATTCACTCACCCAGGACGATAAAAAGACGTGAAAAATCGTACTGAGAATCTTCTCCCTTCCCACCGCTTCCTGTTTCCGCGAGAGATGTGAGAGATTCTAACTTTCAAACGATTTTCTTTGACAGAGTGAGTTTTTCAAGTTTTGGTCTGTGGCTCCTGGAGCCGTTGCGAACATTTGGCTCCATAAGTTTATTTATTACTAATGTTTGACTAATGTAACAGGAAAAAAATACATAAATTCAGCGTGAACACGCATGTAACACAGCGATCAGAGTCCAGTCGTGTCGGCATAACTATGAGATTGGATGAGATTAGTATCTATGAAACGGCCGTTGTATACGAAATAAGCGGGAAAAGAGGGTGGTACGTGAAATTTTTCCAGGGCCCGGATGCGCCGGGCCATTTATCCGATGGGGAGTTCTTCTCCTCCCACTTGGATTCTAATCACTGCAGCGTCTTTGCCAGGGTCATCGGAACCGCGACAACTACAGCAGCTGGAGGATATATTCTGTGATTTCCATGAATGCTCAACCCTGCCGCTATCACAATCAATGAGGAACTGTTTGCCTTTGAAAATTGGATATCTAACTATTGTGTCGCACAAGTGACTATCCGTATGTCGTGGACTCGATGTTCTTGTACTGCTGTTTTCATTGCCACATCCACTGGGTGCTTTGCATTCCTTGGCTGTCTGTACCATACGCAAATGCCACTGTCCGAGCCTTCGATTTCATCGTTCGACATTCAACGTCGGTTTTGGTAGACCCTCACTTTGTCATGTTACATGGTATCTAATACGCTTTCTTGCTCTCATTTTCCGCCTTTATATCAATGCCAGCATTCAGGCTTGCACAGCATCCATCATCCACCCTCATCCTCTTCACTTGATGATCGTCTATCGTCCATTGACCGTTGACCATCGTTTGTATATATATACGCGGCGTACTGCACCTGGCATAGCTACTCACCCTTGTACGCGCCCAGCCTGCTCCTCTTTCTTCTTCGGAGTCTTAATTTCCTGCTGCAGTTCTGTTATGGGTTCAACATCAACCTACTCCTCTTTCAATGCAGGCGCGAGTTGCGCAGGAACACCAACTTCCTGTACTCGACGATCCATGGCAAGTCGAGTCAGGCGATGAGTTATGGGTTTATATTAATGGTGATTGATTGTCAGACAAGGCTACTAATACAAATAACGGAACCCTTTTCGTTTCTCCATTGCCTGCTCGAACGTTATCCCCTCCAGCCTTGCTGCTTCTTCCACTCGACTAAAATCAATCTTTCCTGTGTCTTCATTGTCGAGTCTCTTGTTTTCCCTTACGAGACGCTGTCTGATGCCTATGGAGAGCACCGTGCTGAATACAAGTGCAGCAAGCGAAATAGCCATGGATTGGTGGTATTCGGGTCCCCAAGCTTCCTTCCATGTGTATGATCCCATCCTATTACATCCAAGTTGAAAGGGTATGGGTTAGAGAAAAGAGATTATACGCACAGACTACCCAAGTTTCCGACTCCGTTTACTATACCAATTGCAGCGGCCCTTTTTGCTGGTGGACGGACGATGACGTTCGATACCCAAACCATCGTCATCGCGAGCCCTGCTAGTCGTTAACGCCGTACACCTCAATTACCCCACTACACACCTATATAGCCACATGCCATCAGGAATAGTGACACGTACCGCGCGCCAGTGTGCATCGTTGACAACCCGATGATAAACCCCGTTATCACTACCCACCACCACCCAGAAATGTGCAAGAACCGCTCCCCAGTCCTGTCTGCATGCCACGCATTTAAGCAACACACAATCGCAGTAAACACCCAAGGAGGTCTGCAAGCAAAACTAGTCAGTACTCTGTCACTTCAAATGGAATGGAATGAGCCACTCACGCGCAGAGCAACAGCGAAACCGTAGTTGAGAACCCCAATGTTTCCGTCAACCTGCTTGGAATCAGTCACATACACCGATCATCGTACTTGTGACACGCACGTCGGGAAAAAGTTGATAAAACTCAGTCCAAGTATCTGTGCAGTGTCCATAATCGAAAACAGGTATACCAGCGGGTCCTTGAGTGCCAGTTTCAGTCCGTGAAGCGGACTGTCCTCTTTATTGTCTTTATCCGCTTCACCGGCGTCTTCTGCAATTCGAGCTTGGGCCAAGTGCTGTTCTTGGGGCGACATCCAGCGTGTGTTGCGCGGATAGTCGGGGAGCAGCCACATGCTTAAGAGGCCGATGCAGATTGTGATGGATCCTTCGATGTAAAACAGCCTGCGGAATATCAGGCGAGCTTTGACATGCTCGATTTCGACGTACCATCTCCAAGCACGTATACCATGTTTACCTTCCATCTTAGAAAGGATACCCGCTGCCATCAACTACGCCCCATCAGCCCAACCCTCACGCAAAAAGGTGCAACACACCGTTCCAAACGCATTCGAAATGAGCAATCCCGAAAACAAAATCGCAGACCGGAACGCCAATTCCTTTTTCGTATACCAGCTCGACAACATGTACATGGCTATTGTCGTTTAACGTGGATAGCAAAAGAAAACGAACAAACACTGACTCCCTGGGTAGAACGCCGCCTCTGGTATACCGAGGAATAGTCGACACGCGAGAATTCCCCGGAAGGAGTGTGTTGCGCCTGTCAGGGTGCTGATCAGGCCCCATAGGACGACACATCCACTGATGTACAATGAAGGCCGTTTGACGTAGTTGATCGCCATGTTTGAGGGGATCTGTGCTGGGCAGTATGTCGCGTATAATACGGACAGTATGATCGAGTAGTCCAGGTCTGCTCCGAGTTAATTATAGTTTCTCGATCCCTACTCACTCACCTGTGAGCCCTAGGTCGTCCTCGAGTCCTTTGAGTCTCGCAGTCGTGATTGCGCTTCTCTGCGAATGTAACCCATCAGCACTCGTGGAAGAGCCCTCACAGACCAACTCACGTCGATGTAGTTCATGATGTAGATCAAGAACACCGTTGGGAGAACCCGCATGTCCAGTTTGCGCACTAGGGCTCGTTCAAGTGCAGCGTCCCGGACGGCGGGGGCGTGCTCGAATGTCTGAATCGTTTCTTTCTCCATCAGATTACTCGCTTGCTTCGACCTGCCTTTTAAACTTCCCCATAGCTACTCCACATGCGCGATCCGGGGTCACCTGTGAGTACTTGGGAGGATCTATTTGCGGGGTTGAAAGAGAAATGTATCACTCGTCCCGCTCATCTTGGTCCACGGTATGATATCAAGTTAAGGACGGAAGCTAATAACGCATTCAACTTATTTGTGAGCGTCTATATATGCGCGAGAGCTCCACAGAATTGATTGAACACGGATTACTATCCATAGAATGAAAGCATAGGTAAGAGGATTAGTGATCTAAAGAGTAGAGAGTGAAACTTGAATGACCCGGGATGGAAAGAAAGGCATGACGAATCGTAAAATGGTCGTAACAGGTATAGCTATTCACATAACAACACACCACCTCCCCTTATGCTCAACTTCCGAAGAATCATCTGAGCTTCCATCAGATTCATCAGAAGTAGAACTTTCTTGTTCTGCAGCCGCGGTGGCGGTGGTGATGGTAGCAGTAGTCAGGCTTTCCACAATCCCCACCGCACTCGTCTCACTGACAGGTGAACTCGGCTTCGTAAACTCTCCCTGAGCCATATCCAACGAGGCCCGGCCTTCCGGTACCTTGTGTAGCGCTCCCCGCAGGAGCCGCGCAGAAGCACTCGATTCCAACCTCTTGCGCGTAAATGGAACATCGAGCGTGTCAGGCACTACATCTGCGCTTTCGTTTACCGTGTCTAGCGATCCGACCGATCTGGGGTTTGTCAGACACAGAGGCTGGAAAGCATGCGGAAAGGATAGCTTACTTCGAGTCTTCTTCGGTGACAGGGAAGGCTTGTCCCGGGAGATCTTTCTTCATTTCCACATCGGGCGATCCTACGTCTTGAGTCGTCATAGAATGTGAAGGAGTCCATGGGGACTTGGTAGAATCTGCGATTGATGATGTGTCGACGCTCAACTGGGTTCATCCATTAGATGACGCTTAAGAAGGTAAGACAGAAATTCACCTCACGAGAATCGGTGGTATTTTCTTCAACGGAATCAGTAGCAACATCTTCGCCCTTGCTTGCAGGTTCGGGTGCTTCCTCAGCGGGCTCGACTTTGGCTTGTTCAACAGAGGTAGAAGGCACTTGTTCTTCGCTAGCCACGGATCGATCCTCTTCTTTAGTCAACTCGATTTCAACCTGTGGCTCAGGCTCGTCCTTGATAGCAGGCACAGGTGTTCCGGCTTGTGCGCTTGGTTCCTCCGACTTGTCCTCAACCTGTTCATCCTTTATCGTTGACTTGATTACCACTGGTACATCGTCAACCTCGGGCTCGACATCTGGCTCGTTCCCCGTCACGAGTTCTGGTGCTGAAATTACGGGCACATCCTTGACTGCGGCAACGAGCGGAACGGCTGGTTGTTCTTCATCCTTTGCCTCCGACTCAATTTCCGCTTGTGCGTTCTCAGCCTTGGGCTCGACATCTAGTTCAATGGTCGGCTCATCGACAACTGGCGGCTCGCTCTCAGCCATGACGGGTGAAATGACGGGCTCATCCTCGATCACGGTGGGCTCAGGCGCAGACAGAATAGCTTGTCCCTTCACCGCCGATTCAACGTCCTCAGCCTTGGGTTCATCGATAACTAGTGACCTGATCTCTGTCACGAGTTCTGGCGGGGCTGGATCGTCCTTGACCGCAGCAGGCTCGGACACGGCTGATTGTTCTTGTACATCTCCAGCTGGCGCTTCCACCTCCTTCTCTAGAGTCTTAATTTGCTGCTGCGACTCCGGTACAGGTTCAACGGCAACCTTCTCCTCTTTTATGGCGGGCTGGGTAACGGCTTGTTCGACCTCGAGTGATTCTTCCATGGTTGGAGCAGGCTGCTCAACATGTCCTTCTTCTCTGTCATCTTGGGACAAAAGTGGGGCGGTTTTGTCATTTCGTTCGTCCTCGCCTGTCTCCTTTGGTTCAGACACGGGTTCAGGCACTACAGACTCGTCCTCAGCCTCAACCACCAACTCAGCACCCTGCTCAGTGGCAGGCACGGGGGCAGCTGCTTGTTCATCAGGCGTGGGCTCATCCTCCGCTGGTCCTTGCACAGTAGAGACTCCCTGTTCATCGTGTTCTTCAACCACTTCGTGTCCATCCTCCACCTCCTCTGCTAATGACTCGATTTCTTGCACAATCTGTACTTCCTCGGCTTTCGCTTCTGCTTTCGGTGTCGGCAGAGCCGCATCCTTCTGAGACCCAGGTTCTTCCTTCGTCACAGATACTTCAACCTGCTCGTCGTTAGCTTTTGATTCGGTGTCGGTGTCTGGTAACGATGCTGGCTTATCGGCGGCCACAAGCGTGACCTCGATTGGCACGGGGGGCTCGTCCTCGATCACAGTTGATTCGGGTTCAGGTACATGTAGAGTAGCTTGTTCATCTAGAACATCTGCAGCTGGCTCCTCGACCTTCTTCTCCACGGCCTCGACCTCAGGATGCAGGTTGGGTGCGGGTATGGTGACTTGCTCGATCTTAGCTTCGGCGACGGGCTCAACGTGCTGCTCAGGCTCGAGTGCAGCGACTGGTTCTTCTACCGCCGTAGACTCGATTTCACGTCCAACTTCCGGCGTGGGTGCTACAATTTGTTCCTCGCGCTGTTTGATTTCCGCCAGAGGTTCAGGAGAAGCTAGTATGCCTTTCTCATCCTCTCTTTCCTTGATCATCTCGTCCTGAACCTTCTCCTCGACTACCGACTCGATGTACTTCTCGGGTTCGGGCACGAGAACAGCAGCTTGTTGACCATTCTCATCACCAGCGGGCTCGTCCTTAGCCAACAATTCCTCCGTGGGTGGCACTCCTCGCTCTTCGTGTTCTTCCTTGACAGATTTAGGTGTAGGTGAAACGACTTGATTCACCTGACCATCCTCGGCAGTGTCGTCCTTGACTGCAGGTTCAGTTTCTTGCACAACTTCTGGAGCTACGTTCTGTAGTTCTGGTTCCGGTGCAGGTGAAGCAGCCTTCTCGACGTGCAACTCAGCTTCGTTCTTGACTGGTGCATCCTCCAACGTAGGCTTGCTGTCACGCACAGGCTCAGGAGCAGATATAGTGACTTCCTTTTCCTGAACGAGCTCGTCGTTCGCCAGAGACTCCACTTCAGGCGAGGAGGCTTGTTGTTCGTGTCCGGTTTCGGGCTGTATTTCTCTTTCGATGGATGCTGGTATGAGTGATGCAGCTTCCTCGTCATCTCCAGCTTTACCTGACTCATCTTTCACTATAGGCTTGCTTTCGTCTGCAAGTATTTGCGTGTTGGAGACGGTGTGTTCGCCTCCGCTGCCCTCTTCCTCCTTGACTGGTTCAGACACAACGACAGTCTCATGCTTCACCGAAGACCCGACGTCACGTTCACTCTCCGGCGCAGCAGAAACTGCCTCCTCCTGTCCTTCCACGGCCTGCTTGTCGTTCACTGCGGACTCCAAGTCACGTACATCTTCGAATGACGACAAAGTGATTTCTTCGTGTTTTTCAACGCCAACCATGTCATCCTTCACAGCGGGTTCCAAGTCTGTTCCAGCTTCAGGTATGGGTGGAGCAGCATGGACGTCAAGAACATCTTCAGCAGGCTCCTCCTTTACGACAGGTTCAACATCGGGCTCTGGGACAGATGAAACATGTAATTCGAGTCTGGCCCCAACCTGCGTTTCCTCCACTGCCGGTACAGACAACGACGCAACAGCTTGCTCCTGCTGTGTGGCAGCGGCTTCACACTCGTGTTCAAGCACAGATGACGCGATTTCGTCTCCGACCAACGACTTGGATTCGTCGTCAATCGGTTCTTCCTTCGGTGCGGGTTCTGGCGCGTGTGCAACAGCAACGGGTTCCGCGGGTTCGACTTGATGCTGAAGTTTTGGAGGGAAAGACGCGGCGCTCTCATCCAGTCCGTCCTTGACTGGCACTTCTTTCTCTGCAGACTCGACGTCGAGTTCGGATTCAGGGACGGGAGAAGCACGGCCCTGTTGTGTAACAGAATATGAAGGAGTCCATGGTGACGAAGGACGTTCAGTTTCAACGTTTGGACTCAACAAAGTCTAAATGAATTGCATATAAGTGACGAGCTTTGCTTATAATTCTAGAACTCTCACCGTGTCTGATTCATGTAAAAATTCAACATCAGTGGCAGTTGACGGCTGCACATCTTCATTGTTCTTCTCTGCAGCTTCTCCGCTGGAAACATCAGATACAGTCTGACGCCGATGAGCTGATGTTCAAAAGACGGCAGTAAACTACGTACCACAAGTTCTTGAGGCGTCTCATTACTCAGCTCAACATTCACAGATGGGTCCTCGGGTGTTGGCTCAGCGGGGGTGTTGAGCTCATCAGCAACAGGTGCCTGGGCTTCAGGTGTCGGTAGTATACTTTCCGCTTCCGAGGTTGGCGTAATGCGCCCTTGCTGAGTGACAGAATAGGATGGCGTCCATGGAGAGGAAGGACGCTCAATTTCAGTCGCAGGAGCCAACAGCTACAATCGAACTTCAGCCTTTTGGACGTTGACATGAACTCCTTGCTCACCTCCTCCGACGTGCTAACCTGCACGTGCTGCTTCACATCGGCATCGGGCGTTGGGATCACTTCTAAAGCGCTTTCCTGTTGAAGGCTTGCTGTCTTCACAGAAGAAGAGTCCTCGCCACCCTTGGAAGGCTCAGCAACAATGGGCAATAATTCTGTAGCAGCCTCGGCCTCAGCATCGACACATTTCTGAGGCACGATATCGATCTTTGTAGGTTGAACCTCGGGAACTGACACTTTTGAGGCAGAGGGCCCCTCGACCTCGGGTGTCTTCTCGACAACGACATCCCCGTGAGCTAATGGTGTAGATAGCAGATCCGATTCTTGAAGAGAGGAGGATAGCGTCACAGCGTCGGAATGTTCAGTCTTAGTGGAAGGAGCAGGTAGCTGGGTCTGATGAACTTCAGCCGGTTACATATTGAAGTGACCATGTTGCTTACCTCTTCTGAAGAAATAAGGGTCTCCTCGGAATGCGACTTCACGTAGACTTCAACATCATCATACTTCTCGAGACCATCGTCTGGCTTAGGTGTCGAAGCCATGCCCTCAGTTTTCTCGGATTGTGGCTCGATAATCGGACTAGCGACCGGCTGAACAGGCTTTTCTACAGCATGAGAATCATGACCCCCAACCTCGACAGCTTCAGTGGGTGATTCGGCGGCGGCGTTCTCAGTGATGACAACGGGTTCCGAAATAATTGTGACTTCGGGTTCGTCAGTGACCTCATGCACTGGTGCATCGGGCGCATAAGGTTCTTTAGCTTGAGATGAATCCTTGTCAACCACATCCTCGGGAACCAACAATGTACCTGATATTCTCTCAACCTCTGGTGCCGTAGGAACCTGCTCTTCCTGCGTAGCAGAGTAAGATGGCATTTGTGGTGAGGCTGGACGTTCTATGCCAATATCGGGAGTCGCCAGCTGTAAGAAACGAATCTCAGTGGGAGGTGGAAATTGACGCCCGTTTGTTACATACTTCTTTGGACGAGGTACGCTCCTCCTCAACAGGCAACTTGACAACACCAATAGGTTTCTCAATAACGGGCTCAGGTGCGGGTGTTGATGTCACCCTGTCAGCCACTTCAGGTTGCTCCTCAGTAACTAGAGCTGATTGTGGTCGACCGATGGACTCCTCCTCCTGGCTTCCATCCTTGACAGGTTCAGTGGCGGTCTCGACGGAGACAGAGACACCAGTCTGCGAACTAGCAGGATCTTCAGCTGCGGGGATATCCCGATGGGCGCTAACGACAGTGTCGATAACTGGCTCCGTTTCGTCCAGAGTTACTGTATCATGAAGTGGACTTCCCTGAACAGATACCGAGTAGGAAGGCGTCCAAGGCGATTTTGGACGATCTTCTAGAATTTCTGATGAGCCTTGTGTCTGCACATGGAACTACGTTCAGATGCGGTAAGTAGGATCGAATCGAAAAACGCACTTCTTCAAGAGGAGCCGAAGAATCGACCGGAGTAAGAGCCACTACGGGGACTTGAGAAAGAGGTAGGGGCATCTCTTCTATCGCTGGAATGTCTTCCTCAGCAGGTATACCTGGTCCTTGAGTAGTGACACTGTAAAATGGCGTCCATGGCGACTTAGGACGCTCAATTTCAGCTCCGGCAGGTGTGAGCAGTGTTCCGGCATTGCTCTGTCAACGAAGGTCAGGAAGGGTTAGATAGCCAAAAAAATAGTGACGTACCTCGGCGGAAACTAGTGGTTGGTCCTGATCACTGACAGTTTCAGTAGCATGGACGCTGAGCTCTCCTTTAGTCGAAGGAAGATTTGAAGCAGGGTTCACTGCTATCTCATCAAGGGAAGGGGCTGATGCCAAGGCTATATCAGTGTTATGAAGATCGACTTCGTCGATAACCACAGGAGCCTGAACGGTTGAGACGGGCGTCGGATCGTTGACTTGGATGGAGGAGTCGACAGACGGAGATTCATCAGTTGTGTTATTGTCCTCGATCACGGATGGATCGACAGGAGCTGGGGTCTGCCCCTCTTCTGCCCTTTCCTCAACTACCGAGGACACAACCTTCTCCGTTGAAGACATCTCTTGACTAGATGGCGCATAATATTTGGGCTCTTCCTCCTCAACTGCGTTCCTCTCGATACCAGATGCCTCGACAACTGTTGTCTCAGCCTCACTGCTAGGGGCTGCATGGACTCTATCTTCTTTGGTTCTTCCCTCGACGATAGATGCGATGACTGAAGGTTCGATTCGTTCCTCACGAGAAACACCGTCTCCAACGGGCTCGGGATCTCGGGGGGCCACGACGAGCTCCTCTGCAACTGATTTCACCTCGGCAGCCAGCTCCGTGACCGCGATATCCTCGATGGATGCATCCTTAGCATGCCCCTTCTCAGTTTCTACATCGACAGGCGCCTCGATAGAACTTTGATCGACGTCCGGTTCAGCCTTGAGAGTAGACTCTATCTCGATGACATCCGCTTTCTCAAATACTACCGGCTCTACTGGATTTCCGCTAAGTTTTCCTACGAGAGTGTCTTTAGTCAATGGTGTTTTCTCAATGGACAGCATGTCAATTGCCAATGGTTTCCTACCTTCTTGTTCCGTGGGGAAGTCATCGGCGGCTGTGGGGACGGCCAAGGTCTTGTCAACAAAGGGTGCGGCGTCGGCAGGGGGTATACTGTCGAGTGAAATAGGTTCGACGGGAGAAGTAACCACAGCAACAGCTTTTTCTGTGATACCTGCAGGTTCGACCACAGCTGTAGCAACCTCTTCGACAACTGGATCCCGAGATTCCTTGACAATGCGTTCCTCGAGCTTCTGGGCAATACCTTCGTTCAAAACCGATTCTGTAATAGCTGTGCCATCCTCTTGGACGCCAGAAGTTTCGTCGACAACGGTAGCTTCCTCCACGGCAGACGATGGTTTGATAATGGAGACTTCCTCCATTACTTCTTCGACGGCAGGAGGATTCTTGGAAACGTTGAAGACCTCTACCCCTTGTTCCACAGCGGAAAGCTCCTCGGTAGTTGATATCTCTTCGACGATAAGAGTGTCCTCTACCAGAAGCTGTTTCTCGACATGTAATTCTGTTCCCCCCACCGATGCTTCTGTCGGGACCGGCAAAACAACAGGCACGTGGTTCGCCGGAGTATCATCCACCAGGATGGGCGTCGTTTCCACAATACTCTCCACGTTGTGGGTTCCAGCTACGACCTGCTCTCCAGCAACTTCTTCTACCACCAAAGCATCACCAGTCGGTATGACAGCAGCTTCGTTTGCAGACGTTCCCTCAGCTACCACCGCCTTTACAGGTTCGTGTATGTCATCAAGGGATAAGTTAGCTGAAGACAGCTGTGGAATGAATGGAGCATGAGCAGCGGATGCTTCCTCTAGTGGTTCTACAACCTCGACAGGTTCATCCGTAGCGAATGTCAGATCGTCCTCAGCAGTCGACGTAGGTTCTGTCACTGGTGCCGAGCTACTGCTTTCCTCTTCGACCTCATCAGCACCCGTCAATACTTTCGCGACCGAAACGTCCCCAACAACCGCCAGAGGTTCATCGATTACCGGTGTCTGCACAACAGGACTGGAGCGCTGGTTTCCTTCAACAGCCGCCTCCGCTGGTCCAACTTCCTTACCAGTTACAACCTCCACGATCGAGGCCTCCTCGGTTGGAGGAGCAGGCTCACCATAAATTGCGACTGAAGGTAGCACCTCTCCCTTGTCCAGCTCTCTGACCTCAACAACGGGAACAACCTCCGCATCGGAGGTTTTCTCGAGCTTGTCCTTCCCAGCTTCAATCACTGGAGCTTCCCCCTCCTCCACTGTTGTAGTGTAAACCACGGACACAGTCGGAGTCTCGTCCTCGATCGAATCTGTCTTCGCAGGTGTCGTCGTCGCGAGTTGCAAGTCTTCCTTTCTTCCACCTTCGTTAGTCTTCGCGGTTTCAACTGTGGTCCCCTCCGCTTCCAGGATTTTATCTGCGACGACCGTAGGTTGTCCAACCACACCTGCACCGACTAGTTGTTCGTCACTTGATGCCTCCTCTGCTATCTGTGGTTCCGGGACTGATACTAACGGTGCTTCAGGGACCTCAGAAGTTATGGTTGCGGAAGCCGCTTCAACGGCAAGTGCTCCTTCCGCCGCCGCCGCTTTTTCTTTCTCTTCAATGAGCGTAGCTTTCTCGATGACAATGGCGTCCTCAGTCACTGCATCCTTTTTCACGTCCGATGTTGCCGTGACTGTAGGGTGCTCTTGGGCTGACTGCACAGAATCAGGGATTGGAATATTCTTGAGCTCCGTTTCATTTTGAGCCATTGGTGACGTTACCTCGGGATGCTCCTTTTCACCAATAGCTTCTTCCCCGAGGATCGCTTCGTCCTTCGTAGTCTGCGACCGTTCAACAACAGTCGTGTCTGCAACAAGTGGTACACCTTCACCTGCCACCGATACCTTGTCGGGCATCGTGGCCTTATCAGCAGACGATATGCCTTCCAATGCATCCGGCGCAACCTCATCAATAGCCACTACGTCAGTTTTGACATCGGAAGGTTTCGAGGAAAAATCTGGTTGCTCTGGAGCGACGAATTTCACTTGGTGTTCGAAAGTTGGGGTAGGAATGCCGTCCACCTTGGTGTCTTGTGGAGTAACTGGTGCTGGGAGGGGCGATATCTCAATGGGTGACTATTGAGCAAGATTAGACCATATGGTATCATTGACAGGGGCGACATACATCGATGGCACCTGCGAGGTCGTTATCGTTCTATACATAGGTAAGTCAAATGTACCAAGTTCAAGCATCGAGTACGAGCAAACCTTGATTTGCGTGTCCTCCAAACGTTCGACTAGTATCGACGATGCCATATCGCTCGTCTATACGGACACGTCAACAACGAGCAAAGAGGATCACAAACGTCAAAGAACCGCACCAGTGCGACTGTAACGGGTATAGAAGATGCCTTCTCATCCATACCTGGTTCCGTGGGTATCTAATGCGGCCAGGAAGAAAAAAATTCAGACACAAGATGATAGATAAAGAACTATGCTAACCTCGATGGTGTCATCAATTGTGGGCGTGACTTTGGGAACCGTACTATCGTCCGACACCGAGAGAGACATCTACCGAACATGTCAAAAAAAAGAGTCAGCGAACAACCGACAGCTAGACAAAAAGAAAGAAGGGGACTGAAAGGTGAAGAAGATGTATGCACCTGTTCTTCCTGCGTGCCCGCGTTCTCTTTGTTCTCTGGGTGTACTATTGGTAGCGTTGACGCGTCCCTGGGTTTGTCCGCCGCAATCTTAGGGTCGACCTCGGTATCTCTCTGCGCAGCTCCACTAACGTCTTCCGCTTTCTCCTTCACAGGAGCATTAGCGAGCGTTATCGGTTGTAATACGGGGTCGACGACAGCAGTCGCCATCCTCTACGTGTATCCCTTCAAGAAATTTACCAAATCTGGAGGAAGGTAGCAGCAAGTCGCGCGTAAATTATGTATCCGAACGAGCTTGGAGAAAAAGAGGAGGCACTGTCCTCTGCGACCTTCGAAAGAATGTGGCGGGAGATGGAAGAATAGCGCAAGAAACTCAAAAGACTCTAGACCACGAGGCCAGATACCGGCGAAAAGAGCCGAAGCTTCTGAAGAGAAGATCACATGGGGCATCAGGCACTCAATCACGTGTCCGTGTCCTTCGCGAAAGACGAGGTCAGACTAAGTGGTTAGAAAGAAGCCAAAGACGAGAATTCTGGAGAAATATGAGGCACACGAGCTGATCTGAGGTAAGCATTCATAAAACTATGATGGCATTGACTGGATGGGACTACAGAGCGAAAAAGAGGTTATCAAACTTGAGTAAACGTATGTAGAATAATAAATGATTCGTTCTCATATCAAAGGAGATGTAAGAAACGGTCATAAGGGCTTGAAGACAGAAATAAGTCCGTTACAACAATCAAAAGAAGGCTCGGTATCCACATCCAAGTATCGTGAGTAGGCAAGAGTTAAAAGATTAGAAGAGCAGGGCTGCAAGCAGACCGCAGAACCCGGCAACGCCATATGTGACGCTATTGCGAATGGCACCACTAGAGGCGCTTGTGGTCGTGGAACTGCTCGAAGAGGTGCTTGAGCCAGAGGCAGCTGCAGAAGTGGTCCCTGTCCTGGTGGTGGTAGCGGAGGTGGTAGCAGCGGTCCCAGTAGCCGTGGTAGTAGAATCGGACGATCTGATAAACGGTATGAGAAATCGCGTCATCCCCACGTCGACTCACTTACCCAGAGGTCGAAGTTTCAGTGCTGCCAGTGACAGATGCACAGCTGTGGCAAAAAGTCAGAGAGAAAAAGGCGATCTGGGCGCTGATACGACAAACCTGGAACTGGAGCCATCCTGGATTGTCACCGCATCGGTGTACGCTATCGATCCTGTGCTGTCCTTGATGGAGAAGGTGCTAAGCAATAATTCAGTTCAGAATGAACAGGAGTGCAAAAGACTATCTCAGGCACTCACACTGAGGTACCAGCAGTTATGTCACAGGTCCATGTGTAAGAAGTGTCATTAGTCGCGCCGAAGCTTTCGAGCTGCGGAAAAAGGTCATTGTCATGGAATCTTCCAGGGAAGATATACTTACGGTCGAGCCGGTGGTTACGCCGCCTTATTCATAGGTCAGCTAACATGAAAGAAAACGACAATTGGTCGTACACACCTGGATAAATAGATAGATAGTATGGCGCGGTACCATCACTCCAGGACAACGCCGAGGGCTCTGTCATAGAAGAGCAAATCAGCGTTATGCGAGGTATGGGAATTCAACTGAACATACCGCACTCAGCAACACCGGAGCTGAGGTTGACGGTCAGCCTTGGCGAGTTAGTAGAAGATGGAAAAAAACTCACGGTGTGTTGATCGTCAAAGCATATAGTCCGGGAAGGATAGAGAGAAGAGAAGCGGACACGACGAAAAACTTCATGGTAGTATAAGGTAAGTGGGCTGAACGAAGGGCTTTTGACAATGAGGAAAGAGAGGACGCGATTTCAGCCTGAGGCTGGTTTTAAGAGAGAAAAGAGGATACAGATAAGCCAATTTGGGGGCTGGAGTTCTTATAATGGCGGAGTATGAACTTATCCGGCGCAGCAGATGGGTTTGTTCAAAGGAAGGGCAACAGTCAGAATTTGCATTCCGTCTGGTCGCGCGACGCAGCAGGGCACTACCCTTTCCCGACGCGCAGCATCAGACCGTCTGGTCTCTTATCACCAAGACATTTGAAATGTATCTTGGACTTCCTTCAAACAGCACAAATCGCATGAGCATCAAGAGTGAGAGATGATTCCAGCAAGACGCACCACGGGCGGCATATTTTCTAAGCGGACTCGCTTGTCAAGACGCGTACGATCGGTGGTTCGATCTCGCAAGCACAGTGGAGGCCCTGGAATCCGCAGTGACACAACACACCCGGGGCCCGAGACTGGTTATGATGGATACCGAGAGTTCGACTTCCTTGAGCACAATTTATGGTCAGTATCTTAGCAGGGCTCGAATAAGTCTATCGACTGCAGTGGCCAGTACCACAGGTACTTGAGAGCATTGACACATAGCTGGATTTTCGAGGTATCGAAAAGTCGGCTCTGATCAATCATGTATCAGTCCAGAGCCTGCTTTGCTCGTGATGTAAAATCGCTAGTATGAGAACTGCGCAATGACGGTCGACAGATGGATCTTTGTGAAAGGGATAGAAGGTACGATGACATAATCAATTATTGCTATTTTCAAAAATGATGAGATTCCGAAAAAGAAAAAAAAAAGTTTTGACACGACGTCCAATGCCATGGCCAGCCCGATCTCAGCCTGCGCCATCTGAGACAATCCACGAAACCTATGACGTCGATCATCGTAGCGGCTCAGAGGCCTTTTAGCGAGGCCCAAAACTTTTTATTGCTATTTCGAAAAATGATGAGAATCCAAAAAAAAAATTAAAAAGTTTTGGGCCCCGCAAAAAGACCTCCGAGTCCGCACTCAGGGGCCATGACGATCAACGTCATAGGTTGTTTCGTCGACAGTCGTAGGTTGTCTCAGATGGTGCAGGCTGAGATCGGGCTGGCATCTGGCGGGTCAAAACTTTTTTTCTTTTTCGAGAATCTCATCATTTTTGAAAATAGCGATAATTTATCTTGTTCTCCCAGTCCCTGACCAATCACCGCCAGTTCATCAGGTATTCCAGCGCTGAACTCGCATAAAATGCCATACCCCTCATGCTAAGCAGCTCTTCAGCGGTCTTGGAATACGCGTCGTCAGGGTTCGAAGCAGGGACGCCCAAGATAACTAATATAAACGTAGCGTACGTTATGTCGAGACGGACCCAGACGGACGCGACATGGTAAGGAGAGCCAGGTCATTCGCTTCCGGAAACGCGTTCGCTGTACGATTTACTAGAATGTCCCAGTTACTATGATTGTGCGAACAAGATCAAGTCGTTGAAAGTATCCACCATGATCAGCGGAAAATAAGCACCACCATTCCGTAACTATATCTCTTCTGCGAACATCTTCACGATGTGATGTGGTGTCTTGGCTTCCTTGGCATGGCTGGTTCCTGCGGGCTATCCGTGCGTAACGTACGAGAGTTACACTGGTAATCGGTCTTGATGCTTCGCCATCAGACTGTCGCGCTGCCAATTCAGCCTACATTTCTTCCGATTTTATAGCGGTTGCAACTTCCAAGACCCGTGAGTATCCCCCGAGATATTTGTGGACGTTCATACCAATGCTTGTCTTCTGTACAATTTGCATTCTCTGAATGAGACCACATCAGTATACAATCTCTCTTGACGGAACAAAATAAAACTGTGAGTACGAGAATCGTCGGCCCAGACACGATCGTCGGGAAGTGCGCCATCCGGCAACAAGTGCAAACAAAGAACCTATCTCATCGATTGCCATGACAGAGCCTATCTCTGCGCGCGTCGTACTTCCTTCGCCACCCTCTTCTCCCGAGCCAGAACACGACGAAAATGACGAAGTCTCCTCCGACTTTCTCGATTCCTGGCCGGCAACGACCTCGGAGCTTGATCTTGTGCACTGCCGTTTAGGCTCACTGGATCCCCTCCACCTCCCTCGTTTTGCACAGCACCTAAAACGGCTATGTGTACGGCAAAACCACATATCTACTCTTGAGCCCCTTGCCTTGTCGTCATTAACATTACTAGAAGAACTCGATGCTTACGACAACAAGCTCAAGAACTCCGGAATAACCACTCTACCGGCCTCACTCATAACTCTCGACCTGAGCTTCAATTTGTTGAAGCACGTTCCCGATGCTCTTGAAAGCTTACCAAACCTTGAGACGGTATATTTCGTGCAGAATAAGATCTCACGGATCGAGCATCTGGGAATGTGTACTAAATTGAAGAGTCTCGAGCTGGGCGGGAATCGCATACGCGTATGAGTTTGATTCTCCATCGACCAAATACTAATGCAGGAAAGATAGGATATAACGTCTCTGTCTTCTTTGACCGCGCTTGAGGAACTTTGGCTTGGCAAGAATAAAATAACGACTATACCGCCTGGCGCGCTCACGCCTCTAACGGCCCTTCGCATTCTTTCCCTTCAATCCAATAGACTGACTCGAATAACGGGAATGGAAGGCCTTGTCAATTTACAAGAGTTGTATCTTTCTCACAACGGGATCGAGAAGCTCGAAGGTCTACAAGACAACGTGAGTCATTTGTTCCCTTCAACGTGGACCGGCTAACAAACGCACAGGTGAATCTGACCACACTGGATATTGGGAACAATTTTGTTCCTGCCATCGAAGGAATCGACCACCTGACGCAGTTGGAAGAGCTTTGGGTATAACTGGCTCTCCAATTAACCATCGAAAAACTGATCTCTCTTGATCAGATGAACAACAATAATATCCCTGCTTCCGTCTTGTCCTCCCCTTTCCCTGATCTCCCTGCTCTTCGTACCATATATCTTGAGGGGAACCCATGCGAGAAAGCGGATCCTGTCAACTATCGTCGTAAAGTCATGTTGGCGCTCCCGCAGGTGACTCAGATCGATGCGACGTGAGTGTATGATATCTACTCAGAAGAGGTTATTTTGTTGACATAGATGATGTGTGCTACATAGGTATGTTAAAACCGCTTGAATGGGTCTAGGCGGTGGTTGCTCCTCGCCACCTTATTCTGGGAGACGTATGTTATCGATGACTAGAAGTAAGACACATGTATCAGTATATTTATCACTTCAGGACCTTCGTTTGTCAATAAACGACATTTAGGACGATACATTTTGAATTTCCGCGTTGACCTAACATTAAACAAGCCCGGGTCTCCGTCAATTTAGAGCTCTCGTCCTATGTTCCACGCGTTCAAGATCCTGTCAGTTCCGATGCTTGTGGTCCGTACTTCAAACATGTCAACTCGCACTTATTTACGACCAGCGTTTTGTGATACTTGGAATCGGTCTGCCAATTAGTTCTGCTACTTCACTGAGGAATAACGATTGACTCACAGAAAGGGGAGCGCGTATTCGTAAGATTGAGGTCTAGAATTAAGCTGAAAGCATCGCATCCTTCGATGCAAATCCAAACCTACGTTCAGGGCTCTGTAAGAAATGAGGGAAGTATGACATTTACCCAAGAAGCACAGAAGCTCAATAAAGATGTACAGGGAAGAGATGCACGTTAGCTATATATACGAGTTGTTCCAATTACTTCCCCACCACTTCCTGATCTTCTCTGGACCGTGCTCCTCGTATTCGGCTTTGGTAAAGCAAGTCTTCTCGAACTCCGAGGTTACACTGAACAAGGACATGCCTTTCCACGCATCTAAGGATGGATCTGCCGCCCTTACAATGTTGACCGGCATGTCCTGGGGAAGTAAGGGCCTTAGAGTGTTATGCAGTCTTGGGATCATCCCAGAAAACTGCGAAGGTGACCCAGTGAGAAATATGTTCTAAGGGGAATGAATAAGTGCACGCGTCCAGCAGTCACGTAGAACAAAGCTTGCCTTGACGAGTCTCGCCTTTTCGGCATCACTGAAACGAGACAAGATGTTCTGAATGACCTCCCCGACGCCTGCAGAATCAACGCCTGCGATCCCCGGCGAAAACCAGGCTTCGCAGACTCTCCACTTTTCTGTATTTAAATGAATACGTGTGTTGCCTATTGCTCTCCATGTTAGATTTATGTTACCGGGTGATCCATAAAAACATACCCTCAACATCACCCTCCTCATAGACAGGTTTGAAAGCGGTTAGCAGTGCGGACCGTTGGGCCGTTATTGACGCGTGCGTATGCTGAGCCGTGAAAGTAGGATCGTGAGCTAAAAGCTTCTGTTCGATTAACTGCAATTGGATTAGGTCCTCCTCTTCATCAGATGAAGGTGCAGCGGTGTTCTAATGGAAAGTTAAGTTAAGAGGGGCATATCAAAGTGCAAATTTTCAATCTTACTATTTTTCGATAGATCGCCCAGTCGGCATCATCAGCACCGAACGTATCCTCTAGGACGAGATCAGTCCGGGGAGATTTTATTCTGAGCAGTCCTACCTCCCACCCCTTTCCTTTTCTTTTTGGATATCCTGTCATCTGCAGCGAGGTTTGCAATGCTCTTCATCCTCGCCTGAGCGGCGGCACTCTTTCTATCGCTCAACGCAGCTTTTCTCCTTGAACGATTTTTGATTCGGTCCATGAGAGCCTATATAAGAGTGGTCAGCACAAGATAATAATTAACTGATACGTAAGGACATACTTCTTGCTCTTGTCGCAGCTTTCTGGACCACCCGCCCAAATCTGCTTCACGTTCCTCTTCCTCCCGTTTCTCTTCACGTTCCTTTTCCTCCTTTTCGCGTTCCTTTTCGCGCCTTGCTCGTGCACGTGCTTCGTATCCCGCCTTGATCAGCTTTTGCTTCTTCTTTTCCTTGAGACCTTCGTCGTCTAACTGAAAAATAGTTGAAAAGCGATTATGATGGCACTAATGGAAACAATTACATCGGCATCCGGAACGTCCACGAGCGGGAAAGAAGGTTCTTCCTGTACAATCGTTAGCGATGCAAAGGAAGGTATTGCGCGACGAACCATAGGATCATCTCCACCGTCTGCAGCTTCTTTCTTTCTGGCTTTCTTGAGGTCAGACTCCAACTTTTTGATCGTCTCATCCAACTGAGCGTCATCATCAAAGCCCTCAGCGGACAATTTGTTCTACAGCGCATAATCAGATGCGAACATAGAAGGAAGTCCACCGGCCACCTACATTCCATTCTCTCTTTCCATCTTCGGCCCTGGATTCTCTGAGCTCCAACAGGTGTTGAAGATCGTTCTCCTTTTGCAACAGCTACACATATGGATATCAGTGACAAGTTCGACACGTAAAACAGACGCAGTGCCTTTTCCATTCGCGTTTTTGCCGCTAATTCTTGAAGTTTTCGTCCTTGCTCTTTCCGTTTTTCTGCAATTCTGGCCAGCTCCTCTTCCGTCTTCTCTTCAGCTACATGGAGTGCAAAGGGGAACTGTATGATGGTCTCCGATGCACGCAGTTTGAGAGGGTCTGTTAAAGACTTGAGAAGCGCCGAGTAGTCAGTCGATACATCGCAAAAGTTTCGCAGCATCCACTTTGAACGAGATCAGTAGTGACAGGGAAAAATACTTTAGGAAATTACATTAGATTGCGTTGTCGTGACACGTGTCGGGAAGTTGGGATACTTGAGTTGGATGAGCTTCAAGAGGTACTCCGAAGATTGAAGCGACCCCCAAGGTATGCTGATCACATCTCGGTCAAGAAATTCATGCGTCTTGAGTAGGACATACCGTTTTGCATGGCTCAGAACACCCTTTCCATTCAGTATAGGCATCACAGCGGTCGAAGCTGTATTAAAAGATATGCACAGACCATCTTCTTCAAACTGGAAAGGGTTGCTAGTTTCCGGTTTTCTGTTGTTTGCATAAAATGACATCAGCCCGTCGATACAGTACGACAAGGCTGGGACCGAATATTGTTCGAACATCAGCTCCGAAGTCACTGTTAAAGCAAAAGCATTTTCATTCGTTTCCAGTAATGGATAGGCACGGCTAAAAGTACTTACGAGCCCTTGAGTGCAACGGTGTGCTCAACCTTTCCGTCATTAACACAGGATGTTCCACAGTGGGCGTATCGAGCCCAAGATTGACAAACGCATAATCCAGGGCATTCTCCTACGTCTCGAAGCCCGTTCATCGTACTGCCCTTGTATGAAACCAAAAATGTGAACACACCAAAGCATCAAAGTTCAGCAGGACGTCGCCTTCCCAAGCGGTTCTCGTCTGTGCTTTAGCCCCACTTTCTACATCAATGGCTTCGCCGAAAAGAAGGAGAGGTTTATTCGTCTTTCGTTCCTTGTACTTGGATATAGCATTAGGTCCAAATCTAGGCACCTCTGAGTCAGCAAAACCCCAGCGGAAGGTGGTAGACCCGTTGTCGATGATAATAGGAATGTTTGTACCACGATGATCGTCGTACGAGTCTGGAGGCGGTGGCACAGATGGTAGCACTGGAAGCGGGACGTGGACGATGTTGGGCACGACATCGACTTGCATGTCATTCGATTCCATGGCGGTAGCTGAACAAGGGGAGAAATGATCGGATTCGGTGCTCGTTTACTAATTTGGTATCCAACCTTGACCATGTTGCACGTTCCAAAGTTTTGCTCAATGTCATTTAGATAATGTTGCAGCGCTCAAGCAGATCTCATCTACGTTTCTAAGTTCTAATTACTTGTAGTCATAGCAGAGGATTCCGCTCTGGATGTCGATTACGTCCCAGATCGTGATGTTTTCTGCGTCCCACATACCATCACCAGGAATAGTGCTGTTCAACTGTCTCAAAATGTTAAATTGATGCAACGCAACAATAAATTCATTCCTTACGTTCAGCCACGGAGCTGCGCCATTGGGGTATTGAACGTATTCAGCCCAAGTGCTCATACTCTGAACCGAGCCTCCTTCGAAAGCGTAGAAGTTGCTCGGATCTTTATTTTGCCACTCCCAGTACAACTTATCGATCATCTACGGATTGGTGTCAGTGCGGTAATGTGATATGAGTCTTGAATAAATCTTCACAGCATGGTGCAAATAAAAGAGGGGGTCTGCAACCAATATTGTTAGAAACAGGTATTCCTCCGAGGTCTCTACACTCACCGTTGTTAGACCATTTAGGTCCGCCGGCGCCACATTCAGTGTAGTTTTCAGGACAAAGGCTAGATGAGTCACCACCGGGAAGCCTACACTTCAAGATGGGTTCTAAGAATGGTGGGCAGAGAGGATTGAAGTTTCTTACCAGTGAGGGGGTCCATGAGGTCCCTTCATAGCTCATCTTCAGCATGATCACATCACAGCTTGAAAACGACGCCGCACCTTCGGTCCTTCTAGGAAATATTGGAATGCCTTGAAGTCACCAGTGTAGTTAATGTTGTCCACCACCATACTCTGCACATATTCGGGTGCGAACATCCAATCCACGTACTGATAGTAGTCCCTGCATACCGTTCAGATCTATCAAATATAACAAATATTGTACATTGAAGTACGCACAATGTCTCGTCGGGATTATCGGGCCAAAGGTTTCCAAGCACCAGGAACGGCTGCAAAGTCATATTTCTCCGCAAGATATGCTCACTAGGATAAGCAAGCGTCAGATTGGAGAATCCACCCGTGCTCAAGCTGAAATCATTGTCCTCGTCGCCAGTGATAGGGCCTGGTCCACTAGCAGGATCTTCATCCCACATCGTAGAGTTAGCAAACTGGTATGCGTCTGAGGAGGTTATTAGCATCAGGACAAGGGGAAATGTTGAAGAGACCGTTTACCTTGGGTCCAGTTCCAGTACGGTTGTGTTCCGGTGTATCCACAGTGATCCTGTAGGGCACGCTCGAATTTGAACGTGAGCAGCCGGTGCCAAGGCAGGAAGTAGCCAGTCCAATGGATCTGCGACAGTACAGATGAGCACTATCTAATCTGATATCAGTCGTGCCACACTTTACCTTGATATTGAGGTCCATACTTCAACATACTCAGCAAGAAGGTGTATTCAACAGTAATGAGACGTACTGCAGATAAACGAAGTCTGCGAGAGAATGCCAATTAAAACCAGGACGACAAATCGTAAACAAGGTACTCACCATCGAAAAGCGAGCTATCATTGGTCAAGGCGGGGATTTGGGAGATGTCCCGGTCTACGGTTCCTGCTACATTGGGATCATGAGGGACACGCGACAGACACTGTTTACAGGTTCACAGCAAATTTCGACACTTCAATTTTCACACTCACATTAACAGCAGTAATCCAATCAGCCTGCTCGCTGGAAGACAGTGCGCGCCATTCCTTTCGTATAGATGGATCAGCACACTTTGTGGACCGTAAAGCCTCCGCAACAACAACGCCATCAGCATTGAGAGCAAAGACAGTGCTGAACAGGCATAAGATCGAAGACAACAGAGACCAGGTCAGCATCATCCAGACTACTTGTTCGGTGGCAGCCATAAGGAGAGGACGGAAGAGATGGTTGCTCTTTTGTACCTTGTGAGGCTTTTTCTACTGTCGTCCCTGCATAAAGTCCCGGATGCGAATATTACTATTGGAAAAAAGGAATGAAATTATATACGGCAAAGAGGCAAATTTGCCAAGACGCACCAAGTTTCACATAGAGATACTCAGTCATATCCAGCCTACGACAATGTTGGAGTATCACCACGTACTACTTGTGTGGGAGCTCATATGATTATCCAAAAACCACATTATAGTCGGATGCAGAAAATCCAGCGCGAAGTTGCAAGATTATATCCTGTGGAAAGCGTTAGCCGTATGCTACTCAAAGAAATAACGTAAGTGTATGGAAACAGTACGGACCTAGATTCGCGAGCGGGGGAAGACGGAAAAACACGAGGTGAAACGTCGCATAACTTGGTAACCCTTCTGATTCAATTTCTAGTCATTCAAATTGGAGCGTCGACCATTCAAATTGAAGTGCGAACATATCAAAAGGTAGCCACACGATTGTACGTAGGTCTGTCGGTACGCTGGAAAGAAAGAAGATATGTAGTAATAATACACCAGCGATGACAAGATGCACCAATAGGTACTTGATACAGAAAGACAACTATGAACAAAAAGGAGGAAAGAGTTTCGGGATTCGAGATCACTGTGAACATAAAGGGTAAGCCTAAGTGGAAGAAAATTCAAGGAGAAATATCTACCTGAGACCGACCTGGGCCGCTGATGTCAACGTCTTCATTTTGATTCGGTCTTCTGCGCAGTACAAGTGGTCATTGGATGCGCAAACCCATTCCCATGTGAACTGAATCGAGCGCTACTTGAATAGGACCCTTCGGAGAAAGGCGAGGAGACCGGGTATGCGCCCAATGGGACATGGTACGGAGTACTGGATGGGTCGGGACAGACGACATAGGTGCGGTGACCATCATACGCGTCGACGTCTGAAGACTGCTCTGTCTGCTTCTCGTACCAGCCCTCGGTTGATGGTGGTGCCGCTGTGACTGACGACGATCCGAGAATGGCAAAGGGTGAATGGAACGAGCGCGTCGCTACCGACGAGCGCTGCGCTAGAGGACGTGCTTTAGATGCCAGAGAGCGAGCAATGGTGAAGGACATATCGTTGAGGATGGCAGAGTGAGGGCAGAAGGCAAGGTGGGCAGACAAGAGTAGACAGACATGGTCATGGGAGCTGGTATATAAGGCAGTATAAGGCCTGGGATTATTTAATCGTGTCAATACAGTTTCTTGATCTGGGGTAACACTTCGATCACGTCACGCCACTCAATTAGACCGTGATCACACCGGAGTGGAGTCTTGGGGAAACTGCTTGTATATGGAGCCGTGAACATTGAATATTGAATATCTGACTGCGCCCATACGTGTCAACTGCTCCTTGTAGCATGCCACGAAACAACTCAAGACCGTGGCTCATACGACTTCCGTGAATACTCCGGGTATTGCCTGTCGTTGGGGCTCGAACTTGCCGAACTTCTATCAGTCTCGACTTGAGGGAAGCAGTCTTCGTGCGAATCGTGTCATTGCTTGTCTGCTTATCGTGGACGAGACCCAATATTACTTAGAACAAGCTACTAATACGATGTGTACAGTATCCCGTGGCCTAGACATCTATAAGACAGCCTCATATCCCCCAAATAATCCTTCGATGAATCTCAGCCTCTACTTAATTCTTCACGTCTTCAGAAAAATATTGTCGCGCAGACGACACGTGGACCGTAGGCTGGTTCCCCGACTTCGGTTTTGGCCTGTGGGTGTCAACCGCGGAGATTGGAAGCGGATAGCTGCAACGGAGTTATCAGGCCTCATCCACAAAAGTCCAAAACTTATACACTACACACCGCTCTTCGTCGCAGCCGTAAGCCTTGGGCGTCAATTTGATGACGGTGTGCAGCGGTATTTTGATATAGGGAAGATCCGCTTGCGGAAGGTGATGGAAGTAAGCGTATCTACATCAAGTGTTGAGTTAATCGCACCAACTCCGAAAGCGGCGCAGATCAGCATGCTTACAAGCAGCGAAGGATAGCCTGATTTGTGGGGTATCAGCCTTTCTGAGGGGTACCGAACGGAGCTGCACAACTCGTACCTGATGTCCAATGATGAAGATGTTTTCTTGACGTTCAAGCTCCATAATAACGGGCTCCAGTCGGACTACAACGTCGCGATAAGATTCCCCACCTCGATAGCGGTAGTTGAATTTGTCCTCGTCTCGATTGGCGAAGTCATCCGGATACGCTTCCTATAAGGAGTCAGAAAAATGGATGGGTTAGGACAATGACATCTGTATACTCACTTCAATTTCTGCATATGTCATCCCGTCGCATACACCGGCATCCAACTCATCCAAGGATTTCCAGGTAAGTTTTGGGTAAGGAAGATCTTGGGCGGTTTGAATAGTACGCCTGAGTGTAGATGTCCATACCTAATCATCACCTCAGAAATAAGTAGGCACAGCGATCCATGTACAATGGACACTAACCGTCAATGGCTTATCTCCTACACTCTGCGTTATTAAAGCAGGCAATGCTTTTGCGTATTCCATTCCACGAGGAGAGAGGAGGGCATCTCCACCGATTTTCCCTTCAACGTTGAACTGGCTTTCCCCGTGCTATAAGATCGAAATCAGCCACATTTAATTCCGGGGATTCGGAAAAGACATACCCGCGAAAAATATATACTTCGTGGCTTCACATGAAGGTTCATTAAGTAGAAAGCGATTCGACTAGAGAGATACCCATTGATTCGTGATAGTGTCACTTCCTTACCCACATTAACTATCCGCAAGTACGACAAGGAAGGCTCTGTGATGGTCTCATAGACTTTCTCGTATTCACGAATACGACGAAGGAAGTCGCGTTTGGCCACCTCCGGAGACGTGTCCTTGTAGTCAGGATCTCCCGAACTGACCTTCAAAGCCACATTTGCAGCAATGATAGCAGGATCATCGCATACGGACTCCAAAAATATAAGGATCATCCCTTTCTCCTTCGCGACACGAGCCTGGATTTTGGCCCTGCGTATGAAACGTGTTCAATACCTTGAAACATTACTCAAAGAGAACAGGAACCAACCTACGACTTCGTGTGCTGTTTGTGGCGTCTGTTGTGGACTTTACCGTTACAAGCTTAGCATGAAAAATCTATGAAAGGACATACCATGAATGCCAACATTACCCCCTTCTTTCAACCACTTGATAAGCATCTCAAGACTATCCTCTGCCAAACGCTCCCGCAATTGAGTCGCTTCGGTATTGTTGTGACTAAAGTAAGAAGCCGTATGGTCTTCCTTAATCCCGCTTCTGAGGCAAGATCAGCAAGGGTTCAATGAGGTGGAAATGAAGCGCACTGTTGTGCCTTTTGTCTAGCTCGTGTTCGCCTAAGCTGTCCAACATTGAACACCTGGACAAATGGTGTCAAAACCAGGCACCGTCCCAGTACATATGAATCGTTTCATGCCTTCACATCGTACTCCAGCCACTGTATCAGATAGAATCAGAAGTGTTCCGTCTGCCACGGGAGAATTCAATGTGCACCTTGAGGTATATCATGAGCTTATTGCTGAGGTAGGACTTTCCTCGAGCAGGAAGCCCGACCTAACAAAAGGAAAAGCAACACGTTAGCTTGGTTCATCGATAAAGGAACAACCGCCTAGTATCTAACCATCGCGACAACGATTTTACTCTCCGAATAATCAGGTTTGGGAACTACACAATGAAACGCCTATCAATCGGCCCTGTCTGGTTCAGAAGTAACAACGCACCTTTGCCTCCGATGCCCTTTACTGACTGTGGAGGCGTCGGAGCCTGCGATCCCTTCCTGCTGTTAACAGCAGATTCATCGAATTGCTTCAGCCTGGCGATATGTCGGTGAGAGAAGTCATGAACGTGCGTAGTCGCACCCACCTTGGTCCGCCAGCACCGAAAAGTGCCGGAGGAACATTGAGCAAGGCACCAAGTGTAGAGGAATGAGACTGTGACTGCATGTTCTCAAGAGCATTTGCTGCCCTTGCCAGGTCTGCGGAAACCTCGCGTGAAACAGAGATATCATTATCGGCCATCGAAATTAAGAATAGAAGAGCTGCAGGGAGATACGGTGATGATCACTTTTACCTTTTGGGGCAACAATCGTGACATGAGTGTGACAATACACAATGCGAGGAATACGAAAGAACCGAGAGAACCCGGACGAAGTAAGAAGGTATGCAATGAAATGAATTCATGTTCCAGCGGGTTCAACAGTACGGATGATGGTAAATAATACAATGATGAATGAGACTAAATGAAAAAAAATAACGTGGAATACCCTACATATAGAGATGCGTAGTTCATGAAGGAAAGCGAGATCATCATGTACTTGATTAACTACATTACGAATGCAGACCCAGAACCGTGCTATATGAAAGCGATAACAGACTTGAAAGATCGTGAATGAGGATGACTGTGATGCACTTGGCGAAACAATTATTAGGTGTATATGTTTTAGAGCAGTCGTAATCGTCATCTAAGTGCCATAACCTTACACGATCATTATTAAACGTTGTATGCAGGTAAGAAAGCAAAGCGTACCAAACACATAAATACCACATGGCACGTACGCGGGCATGAAACGAATAACCATCCCGCAGCAGTTCGTCTCATGCCCGACAACAAAACACGGCGAAGAAGCCTTTCTTGCGTCCTATATCCTCGTCTTGCTCTCCAACTCTTGCCATCTGATCGCGATCGTACACAGCCATTCCTCTGGCACCTGTATGTCCATGCAGATCTCGCGTACCCGTACCGCCAGTTGTCGTTCCATCTCGAGAGTTAGTTCCGTTCTTTCCTTGGTTGTACAGGAATGACTCGGAACCGTTGGGATGGAGATTGGCAAGTCCATTCGGGTTCGGTGAGTGTCGTCCGTACTCGCGTCCTGCTCCTGAACGATACCCGTTTGGGCTGGGAGCAGCGGCATAAGGATGAGGGGGAATACCGACGCTTGCCAGAGCACTTGCTTCCCGCTGCTGCTGGCTAGTCCGTCGACTTGTTGGGGCAAGAGGCTGAACACTACCAATATCACGAGCTGAGTTCGTTCTCTCTTGAGCAGGAGGTCGCCGGCTACTGCTCTTGACATGCGCTGGTGCCGGACTAAGGACAAGAGGTGATGTAGAACTGGGGTCCGCATTTTGACGCGATCGTCGGTGACCGTGGTCACGGTCTCGCCGATGTTCGCGATGAGCATGAGGAGACGCTGCATTAGCATGAGCTTGAGCAAGGTGGTGCGAGCTCGACTAGTTGAGGATACATTAATATGGAAACTAGGAGAGTAGACAAAAATGCATCACATACGTTGCTAGCCTCCCAGCCTTTACCGTTATTGAGAAGCATCCAATCGAACACGCCATCCTCAGGCTCACCCAAGGTCTTCAAGACCTTGGTGAAAAGTTCCCGCAGGAAATCGTAGTCGGGAGTCTCCTCGAACCCAAGTTTCCTGACATAGTTCATGTAAATGGCGAACTCCTCTGCAAAAATTATTCAACTATCTCGTAAATATATGTAGGTAAGATATCTTACCAGGGAATCCCTCACAAAGCTCCGTAATGGCCGTTGTCTGCTTCTTTTCCCCGATCTTTTCGTATTTTTGTTTGTTAGTTGCCGCCCTTAGACCTTGCCATGGGAGACCACCCCGCAAAAAGTACATAAATACATGGCCAAGCGATTCAAGATCGTCGCGTCTTGACTGTTCGCGCCCGAGATGAGTATTGATTGACATGTATCGCGCGGTGCCAGACAGTGACTTTCGTTCCCTGTAAGGTATATGCACCTTCGTCTTTGGATCTCTATAATGTTTTGCCATGCCGAAGTCTAAGAAAACCATCAGTTTCAGTAATATCACTAATGGCCCAGGATAGAAGAACGGCAAAGGACTGAGCCGCCTCCACAGGCACACAGAAAGAATAAAGCTGTAGTCACGTACCGATAACATGGATGGTATTAGCTGTCTTGGTACCCGGCACACCGATCAAGAAGTTGTCTGGTTTGATATCGCGATAGATTAAAGACTTCTCGTGAATGGCCTGCACGCGAGTAACCTAGATCGAAACGACTGATGTTAGCGTGTGACATATGTGACGGCGAGGAGGAGCCTTCGTTGATGGTACCCTCGGAAACAGTACGAAAGACGAAGCCAAGCTTCGGAATTTGAGGGCGCCCTGCATGGACACTCACCATTTGTTTCGCTGCCATACAAACTGTCTTGATGGAGAACTTGCGACCGCACATATCAAAAAGATCCTCCAAGTTCGGCCCAAGGAGGTCGATGACCAAAACATTGTGAAGACCCTCTTGACCGAAATGATGCACTTGTGGAACACCAGCTGCATTTTTTCAAATGGATGAAACGTAAATCGTTGAAAGAACCATTTGTACGTACGAGTGCCATTCAGGGTTCTGTACGACCTGAATTCGTCTCGAAGTTGTGGGGCGTCGGACTTACGAGGTTCCTGGCGAAGAGTTGTTGGAGACAGTAGACATGGGACTGTGAATTGACCTACGAATTTAATGGCGACGGGGGTGTTAGAGAGCATCTTGGTGCCTGCATCACAGATGATTAGTTTGTGTTGAGAGGCACAATGACAGTCGTAACAGCGATGACAGAAGGAACGGCACAGCAGCAAAGAGCCAGCAAACAAAGTAGAAAGGTCGCGCGAAATCCCTTGTTTGGCCATACAGCTCCCCGGGCGGTCCTAGAGGTCGGCACAAGAAGCGCCAAGAGGATACGTAGCCCATGGTTTGAAACGAGATTTTGGATAACAAGCGGCGACAAGGAAAGTCGAGTATATTGAGCAAGTAGAGCATACCTTCGAACACGACACCAAAAGATCCTTCCCCAATTTTCTTTCCAACCCGATAGTGGCTTCCAACAATTCCATTCGACGTGGAGGACTGTGAAGGGTGCGGAGACGAAGATGCGATGACATGGGGTGTAGCCATGGTGGACTATGTAGACAGTAATAGTGAGCGGGAAGAGAAAGAGAAGGGTATGGCTGGGAGCAAGCCCAGTGGAAAGTAAAAGGAAAGAACCACACAGGACCTGAATTTTCTATATAGAGTATCCCGTTTCACCACGTGGCACTGCCGGCCGTCTCCTATTGTGTCGCACCGACGTCGCCCACAATTGTCCTTGCTTTTGCCTTTCTACCTTCTAGTTCAATCGGCATGCAATGCCCTTGCCATTTATGAATGCTATGTGGCCCACCGCTCGCACCATCGGCAATATTTCGTCATGAGACTCGTCCTACTGCTCTGTCCTTTAGCGGCGCCTTTCTCGCCTTTCTTCTGATGATTCTGTTAAAATGCCGCCGTGACTGATTGTATCATTCCTGGTCTACTAGCGCCCGTTACACTCAACCAGTTTTTGCTTCACCATATGAAAATCTACCAGATCTGGATAGTCTTCTCAGCTTGTTCAACAACGTAAACTTTGCACCTATAAGGTAATGTACCGGGGTCTCACAAAGACCATCCTTGTCGGCACTCCGTGGTACAAGGCACTTTTAGCGAAACAACGCCCACCTCTAGACCCTGCTCTCAGGCTCACCCTTTCGGCATATACCTAGTGGTCGAGGTCGGAATCTGCAGCCTTCACAGGAAGTTTAGCATGCTTTCATTAAACCGGGCCCGGAGCACCTTACCATCTTCATGATGCCCCGATTGCACTCACTGCCGGTCATCCATTTGAACCGGGTCTCGCTACCTGTCGATCTTTGGCTATCCCGAATCCTTACCCCGGAGGTACACTCCAGTTTGTAAACGGGGTGTATGTATACTGAGCTTGGCGCACAATATGTCAGCTATCGACCCCATCAATGAAGGCCCTTGTACACATAAATCCTCTCCCAGCCAGCGCCGTCTTCAGAAACGTGTACCACTACTACATGAACTGTTATGAACCGTGGGAGGCTTCTCTCCTACCCTCAAACTGGGGCACGTATTCCGCAACACGTACATGCATTGTATCTCCTTCATCTTGTGACTGATCTGTTTCGTCGTGATAGGTAAACATGATTCTAATGCGCTCCATCAGCCATCAGTTCTGGCTTTGAATGGACGCCTTTAATAATTCCTATTCTTCAGTCGTTCAGCGAGTCTGCCAAAGAGGAATTCTTAATCGCTTGTGTTTTCCTTGAGTCTTCTCAAGGCGAATTCTACATTCCTCGAGTACGGTAGATCTGAATGCCCCGACTCCCAATTCATCTGTTACCTACAGATATATTCAAATACGAATATGAGTTGGAAGCCACGTTGTGGGGCGTTTGCATCCTCGTTTCCGACCTAAGTGAACAGGATCAAAGCGCGATACTCAGGGAGCAACTCTGTGCTACCCACGGCAAGCATGGTGAATTATCCGATTAGCAATACTAGGGCTACAGTTACACAGACGACCCCATGGATACTGATACATTTACGTTAAACATCTTTGACCTACAACCTGGCGGTATCGTTCATCTGAAAAAGTCCGCATATCCGTGACTCGTAATTGCCTGACAAAGGAACGGCAGTAAGGAGAAGGTCGGCTCGATAGAACACTAGACGCCCAGAGGAGTCATGAATCGAGGTTGGCTAAAGTCGCCGTCCTACCAAGCCCTCGGCGGCTGGCCGGGCTACAAGGAGTGATGTTGAAGAATTAGGCCTCACCGGGCCACTAGGTTCAATGCCCGACGGTGTTGTGGTGCTGCCTATACGGCGATGAGAGGCGACGAGTGGCGCGGGCGCCGCCATGTCAGGGGCGGACGGGAGTGGAGTCGGACTTGGCTGCGCATGTACTGAGGCTGCCGTCGTCGATGATGGCAATGCAACGGGTAGGTCATGAGCAACTTTCTGCTTCTTGCCAGGACTAAGCTCCTTTTCGGGGTCATCTAGGGCTCTCTTATTCATCGCCCCTATTTCTGCACTTTCTCTCTCCCGGTAGAGCCGCATGGCTTCCTCGATTATCTGCCTGTCCTTTTCCTCACTCTCCAACCTAGCGCGCTCGCGTGCAACACACCGATCGTAACAGCGTAGAGACGCTATTGCTGCCAGTGCTACCTGAGACTTGGCCACCCATGTCTGTCGCTCCTCTACGGACCAAGACTTCACTTCATGCTCCTCCTTCAAAGGCAACGCCCGCCACGGGTAGGACGCATTCGGGCTAGCACGGTATTCCGCCAACGCCGACATATCCTGGGAGTGGCATCTCGTCGTTGCTTCCTCAAGCGAAATATATCCAGTTTCGAGCAGGCGGTGGAGAGTCTTCCCATTGATGTGAGGTCGTGTAGGATGTGTATTCTTCAAACGATGCTCGTATTCCGATATACCGATGAGAGCATCAAAAGTCTCTGCCACAGGCTTAATAGTAGCCTCATAGGCATAATCGCGCATTTTGATGCCGTTCCTCTTGAGTGTCTGGGCGATGTCTTCGGGGTCAGGTTCGATAACTTCCGTCGGAACTGGAGATGGGGTTCTTGCTATGGGCTCAGTACTATCCGTCTGTAGGATGAGGGTCAACACGTCGAAGAGCCACTCATAAAAGAAAGGGACATACAATTTCGCTGTCATACATGCTGGGAAGCCGGTCGATGATAGCTGCCTCCAGGTTGTCAATCGTCTCGGTAGAACTACCCAAGGCACCGAGAGACCCAGCATCGCTACTTTGTGGGTTACCGAATTTGACAGAAAGCATGCCGTCAACATTAGTCTTGAGGTCGAGTTGATAGCCAAAAGGAAATGTCAAAGAGAAAGATCTGGAGTTCTTCGTGGTGAGGAAGGAGGACATTCCGGGTAGAGATAAAGAATCTTGTCGATGAAGGGACTTATATGATTCCCTGAGCTGGTTCAAGCTGTCAACTGGGCGGACAAAGAGGGACTTGGGAGGATGTTGCCTTGTTCGCTCCATGTGGTGACAATAGCCTGCAGGAATAATTTATGTCACAATAAACACATAACAATGCAGGAATGGTCGTCAAGATGGGCGTTCTTTGTTGTGGTTGTCGTGTAAGGGCGGTCTTGGAGTCATGCCGGGATCCTGATGATTGTTGAAGCACCATTTGTGAGGCGCTGCGCCCGGATCAAACCTCCGGATCATTGGCGGACCTGAGCCGGCCCGCCTGGCAGCGCCAGCGCGTCAGCCCTGATCATTCTCGACTACCAGTACCAGTGACACACGACCCAGGCAAGGTAGTCACGTACTTTTAGCCTGTGAGCCGTAAGACTTCCTTTTCCCTCAAATTTGATGTATGCTCTATCTTTATCTATGTATAGGTAGCATACGTTCCTGACACTTGGTCACTTGCTGTGGCACCACTCTTATCCAACATTCCATTTAGCAACGTGGCATTGTTCACGAAACGCGTTTTCTGAGCGGTGAAAATAGCATATGCTCGCAACGCTCTGGTCTCTCAGGGTGAGAATCAGTGGTCATGGAATGTGTGTTCGTTCAGCACGTATCGAGCAACGGGCACTTACCCTTCCTTGACAGGTGAAGAAACCCGAGAGACTATAATGAGAGATACCGCAAGCCGTATCAAAGAGCTTGAGGACCGGAAGCAACGCCTGCTTCAGGAGTTCAATGAGGTAGACCAAGAGCTGCAGCTTGCTCATGCGCGACACAAGCAGTTGCTCAATCAAAGCGCGCCCATTTCCGTTCTTCCATTCGAGGTGTTGTCTTCCATCTTCATGCTTTGCTCTGAAGATGCCATCCACTCCCGCTCTCCATTTGGCATCACTGCCTCTCACGTCTCTAGTACCTGGCGTGCCGTTGCCACTGGTACACCTATGCTCTGGAGTAGCATATTCATCAACATAGGGTTGAAGCATACGGATGGCTCCTTTTTCAAGAAGTTGAAGCTATTAAATATGTATCTGAGCCGGTCGGACGAGTGCCTGCTGAGCATGCGTTTGCAGGTCAACGGAAATTTTCCCTGGCCAGTGTTACTTGATACCATGGCCGCACATTTATGGCGATGCAACGAACTCTCCATTTCCATAGCTAACAACTTCTCGCCGATCGAGGATGTTGCTGAAAAGATGCGAGTGTTAGCCGTGCCGCATCTCGAACGCCTATCTATCCGAATCAAATTCCAACCCCATCATCCTCACCAACAAACACAATACGAACTCGTGAAACCTCAGATTCTATCCGGCGGAGCAGGTTCTTTATCATTCGTTCGGCTTTCTGGCGTCTCAGGACCCCTCCAGCCGCCCCTGGGCAACGTCACGACACTTCACATAGATGGGACTCATATGGATGAACTGCATTTGGACCAGTGCCGGGTTTTCCTTGGGTCCATGACAAAACTAATCAATCTCTCATTGTCCAGAATGAAGCTAACACCCGGTCTGCCAAGAGAATCTACACCTGTCCACCTTCCAAACCTTCAGTCCCTTCGTATCAGCGGCACCAATGAACTCGACCGCTCTCATATGCTAATGGCCCAACTACCTTTGTCCCAGATTCACTCCCTTACTCTTAGGGATATTGATGATTTGGGTGACAGTCGGTTTCCCAACGTCCGGTCTCTCACCCTGAGCGCATGCTCATTTCCCAGCACACAATTAGGTCACACTGTGGATGCGTTTCCGTCGCTCACCAGCATCGACTGTGACCTGGCTGTCATTTCGATATTGTTAATATTGTCGTGGACCGGCGATGAAACTGAAAACGATGGCATACCTGCTTTTTGGAAGAAGGTGGAGACTCTTTCCATACGAGAAATGGAACCTATACATATCGATTTGCTTATTCGCTTGATCACTGCTCGAGTGAAAAAGAGTAGCGCATTTCGCCTTCTGCGTCTTGATCGTCGAAGCCGATCTGCTCTCCGTTCCAAGAATGAGCTAAAACTGCTCGAAAAAATGGTTACTATCGAGGATTGCGATTATGTGGAACCTTGGCCATCTGGTCTTGAGTACGAGGATGATGACGACAGTTTTTGGGACTAGGCTGGATTTGGTGAGGAAGTTCTAAACACGACTGCCTTTTCCCTCGCTGATACGCTATCTTTATTGTTCAAGTTCCGCTCTCGGACAATATTGAAATCTAAATCTCCCAAATCTCCGTGAACTCCGTTTTTGCCTCGTTTAGTATTTCCGTGTTGTAAAAGCTCTCTCAGCTCTCTCACACACTCCAGAACACCGAACCATGTACATACTAATAGCTACTGCTGGCAGGTGAATATACCCCGATTTCGCGCCGCAGGTCTAAGCAGCTTAGCGTTACTAACATATTCCGGCGGCGGCGTCCGTTCAGACGCAGTGGGTGGTTATCAATATACCCGGTAATAATACCGAAGACCGAGATGACTGGATGACATAGTCAAAGGGGCTGGGAGACAGAACATTCCCTCGTCCTTCCTCACTTCTAAGATACTGGAATGAGTATAGGGAATATCTGAAGGCAGCAGCAGGGTTATTTTACGGGGGCGTGAGAGAACTTAAGGCCTCCGGTTTCCAAAAGCATATGCATGTGACGTCTTCGATGTGACGAATGATTTGTCAAGGTGCCAAGCCATTGAGTAAGCGACCCATTCTCGCGCAGGGACCTGTGTAAGCACTTTACCAGCTATATACACTTTTGATGATCATCCCGCCCTTCCTTCGCCATTGACTGCATCCTTCTCCATATATCGGCTTTTTCCCCCTGCTATCTCCCCCATACTGCGACTCCTATAATCCAATCTCGAGGGCTTCAGTCCATCGTTACCTTCTCACCCTCCGGCAGTAATGTCAACCATCAAGATAACTGTCGTCAATGACCTGGTACGCTGGAAAATACTTTTACTTGGGGTAATCCTCTCAAGCCTTTACCACTAGGTCTGCCCGAACTGCTACATAGGCCATCATGAACTGCTCAGCGCCATCTCCTACTGCAAAGCTGTTCTCCGTCTTCCGTTGAACTTCGATATCGAGTTCAGACCCTTCCAACTCATTCCTCGTACTATCCTCAACGAAGACTCGCCCAAGCTTAGCAGAGCCGATTTTTTCACGCAACACTTGGGCAGAGAAGCGTTTGAGAGCTTTGCGGAGCATTCTGTTATGAAGTGGGCAGAGGAGCGGAAAATCAATATGTGAGTTCGGAGTTGTTGCTTTTTGGTCGTTACTTAGACTGGCCTCTAGCACGTTCACTGGCGTCATATGTGCATCCACCAGAGCCCATCGGATGTCAAGGAAGGCGTATCACCTCGGCGGGCAAAACCTACAGCTTCCTTTCCTCTGTGGTGTATTCAAAGCCTATCTCGACCAAGGACAAGACGTCGCCGACGTTCACGTTCTTGCTCAAATCGCTGAGAATGTTAAGATCATGCCCAAGGAGCAGGTTCGTGCGTTTTCATTCTCCTCGTCACACCGTGCCTACCATCTTTTATCCAGGCCGTTGAATTCCTTCTGTCTGACGAACTTGAGGATGAGGTTCACAACCTGTGCGAAGAAGCGAAGAACAAGGGGTTCAATGGTGTTCCGACTATACTCATCAATGAAAGATGGCAGATAAGTGGCGGCCAGTCTTCGGAAGTTTTTGTCAGGGCAAGTGTTTCCTTCATCCGCTTTCCGTTCAGCTACTCATGTCTTCTCAATAGATATTCAAGAAACTTGCTGACTGTGGTGGCTGTCCATCTGCCGCGCCTTCGCCTTTCGCTCCTATGCTCGAAAATGACATCGCTCACGCTCCGATTGTTGTTTAAAAAGCTTCACTTTTATCTCCTATGTGCTCATACATAACATCTTCATCTTCTGCTTGTTGTTTTACTTGAACATTTTATTACTACTAGCCTTGTTTCTGTTTGGTTCGGCCCTGTTACATGTTTCCGATGTGAAGTTGTAGCTGTGACGAATGATTAATATAGGCGTTGGCTCCAGATTGGTGATTTTAATGGGAAGACGGTGATTGGACCGTTGGTTGGAGATAGATTATACTTTTACTTAGCTGGACTGAAACATAGAAGGCATTCTTTAATGACCTTAAGACTGCAATCGATGGACGACGTGATCTAGCATGATTGGAAAGGTGGCGATTGGGGCTTCACTGCAAGATGGAGCTCGCTTGACAGAATCATGGAGCAGCCTAAAGGGAATAGGCTCGCTATGTCGGAACCGACGATGTCAGCCCGAATCGGAGAATCAGTAAAAGGGTCCATATTAGTGGCCCAGAAAGAAGCGTCAAACATCTAGAACATCCAAGAGAGGATTGAGAAGCTAATTCCTCTGCTCCTAAGTACCTGCAAAGAAATCTTCGGATCCGTTGCCGACCCAAGTCTGCATGCGCGGTCATTAGATATATATCCGGATAGCTCTGGATTATCATGTGCATGCGGGACGACAACCTATTAGCAAGCCCCGAAAGCCCGGCGTATCGGGGATTGCTGCTTTACAATCACCTGTGAAAAAGGCACACAGAGAAGAGTTCTTACCAGTACTTTATTGACAAATCCTGGGATGCTTTCCGTCTCGGAATTGAAAATCCGCAGATGGATCCCCATGTCCCCTACTATCATAAAGCGTTATGTTGACGACTGTAATGGAACCCAAGAAAACCATAAGACTGCGAGCGAGCTTTCGAAGGATCTGGAGTTCCCTACCGGAAATACACCCTTGAGAATCGAGAAGAGGCGTGGAATGCACCGTCTCTGGAGCGCGAACGAGGTTAGGTCTAGGTGCTCGACCCATGATAGCCTGGGAGTATGTATAACTGGGCGTGCGATCCTCCCGGACTGCAGCCCGATCCAAGGACGTCGACAAACGATGAGCTTGAGGGGCAACACACTGCGGTTTGCTGTGAAAACGATCGGCGGAATAAAGTCGCTGTTGTAAGGGCCACAAGATGTGTCAATAATCATATAGTCGACGAAGTCGATTATCAACGACACTTGAATCTATCTACCCTGTAGTAGTGGGAAACTTCAAGATGTTCCTGCAGCTGTCAGGACGATTTGTCAAGAGTCAAGAGCGGGTCTAAATCGACGGTCGTAGTTGACAGACCAGCTGCGTCTTGGCGACGTAACGACTCGGACGGAATTCATCTTCGACGGCAAGGCTAATAAGGTGAAAACAAGTAACAAATATAGGTACTTAGACGGTTGCTTAAATGTCCCCTTGCTGCATCTTGGGTCTTGTTTGCGATCATGCCGTCTCCACCCATTCATCACCCTTTCCCGTCCCATCAGGATGTCGTCTCCAGACTACCCATCTCCGCGAAAATCTTTCCGGGTCAGGAGGTGGCAGGTGGATGGCCGACTGCTCCTCAGTGGATATCTATGTGAAGGTTGTCAATCTAAACTTGCACCCAAGAAGCAAAATTCAGGCGACCTACATGGAGGGTACTTTCACCAATGCTCGACTCGGATGTCGCACATTCTATCAAAAAAAACCGAAAATCGACAACCATTTGAGTATACCTTTCCCAGGTACCTTCTCCCTCATAGTCGTATACATATGGCGTCCAAAATTCTTCATCTGATGCGCGATTATCGAATGCATCGGAGATCTCTTCCCATACAGGATCTCTTGGTCCAATCATTGCTAATTTCTGTAAACATTCCTTTGACCCAGATGCGGCAACGGTTTTGAAAACAACAAGAAGATTGTCGGTCGTGAGAAGGTGCTGCGCGGCGCTCTGCCTATCTATCGGGTAGGATAAATGCTCAAGGCCATCGACGTACGCTTCTACGACCAAATAGTGGAAGGTCCAAGGCGTCTCCCGGATCCTATCAAAACACCTATTCCGCACGAAAGTCTCGTACATATATGGTGCAATCAGTGGGTGAGAAAAGATATGTCCAGCCCGCATTGGTCTCTGCGGAGTGCGATCTTCGAGGAGAGTTTGAATAATTTTTCGCGCCAACACCGGCCATGGAGCAAAGCAGGGTGGATCCTCACTTCGGGTGCCTATTCTCATAAGACACATCGTGAAGCTCTCGAGAATGGACCGTTGGTCGAGCCAGGAGATATGACCATCGATTGTACCAAATGCATCGGACTGCATTACCGAGCAGAGGCTTTCGAAGATGGCCGTCCATATTTCTCGGTTGGCAGGAGAAGTGGCTTCGTCAGCGTCCATGTCTTTGAGATACAGTTCAAGACAAGCGAGAACCGTGGAAACTAATAACCCTGCATCGTTCCAAATCCACGCCCGTTCGCATGACAGCTCGAGCACCGCCAAGAGCAGTTGGATTTGTACTGGATGCTTGCGATCAGCTATTCTTGCCAGCGAAAAGCGACTATTCCCTCCTGTAAAATGCTCGATTAAGAGCTTGGTGAGGTATGGGTAAAGACAAGAATGGACGGCATCTAAGAATGAGACAGGAGAGTCACAGCCCGGAACATCGAGAATTTCGATTTGCGGACAGAATTGCCATCCAATACCTTGTACCGCATCGCTTCGGAAAGCAAGGGGAGATTCGACCCAACTGGGGGACCAAAAGTCTTGTGGGAATGCTTGAAGCAGTTTTCGATACAGGTGAACGTCAAAATGATTGCTCTCCGTGCAGAGCAGCCCTCTGACACCTTCCAAGAGAACATTCTTCAAGATGTGGGCCCAAACAATGGGTTGTTGGCGTTGTGCCCGCTCCTTGGATGAGCCCGTTATGGTGGCACGCAAATATCGGCAACTGATTGGGTGTAGGTTTACAGCGGTACCCCATTCAATGACACCAAAGGAGATGAGCTGTGTATGAATATCGAGATGTGGTTGGCGGGGAAAGGGCCATGAAATGAGTCCCGGTTCCGTCCGAAAGTGAAGATATGCGCGGAGGAACCGCTCAACCCTCGCCTCCATGATATCTTGGTTGTCTGGGCACCACTCGGATTCAAAAGTGTGCTTTATCCCTTGTTGGCACAAAGCTGCGATATCTACGAGTTCGCTTTTCAGCGTGCTCGTGGACTTGAGAGAAAGAGCGCTCATAGACTGGATGGAGACACTCCTTACAATTGGATTGGACGACATGGAATGGAGCCAAGCTAATGCGCGAGCATCCGTGGTATAGGCAGTGTCGCTCACCGCCAGCGCTTCCGCATCCTTCATGGAGAACATTCGAGGCGACGATGTTGTTGTTGGGGCACGGAAAAGTTTGGGAAGGACGATATGACGAAATTGACTGTACAACAAATATGCGTAAGCAGACAAGGGTGTTTTGTAAGGACATTGAGCGTAGAAGAGAGGAAGAAAGGTCGTGGCAAAATAAGCGAAAAATGCAAAAAGTGACATAGTGCCGACCGTATATGCGATCTCGATGCGTAATGGTACAAGATAGATGGTCAAGCCAAGTAGGAAAAGGCCCAGGGAGGCGTGCATGAGTACAGGAAGGAGTCCAATGATTACTGGCACATGCCAGTTCTGCAATCCTATGTATCGAAAGTGACGGATCCGGCTGCGATCTCTCGGAGTTCCCGAGGGCACAGAAACATAGTGATGTATCCATTGCTTAGTGAGTACTGCTACCGAGGCAGTACTGAGACTGAGGGATAAGCTGGTAAAAAACAGCCAATTCACCCATGAATCAAGAACACTGGGTGTAAATACGGTGGAAGGGGAGAATTCGGAACGAGGAATATCGTTGACTGGAACTCCATTAGCAATGGCACGCTGAATGTTGATGAGTTCGAACAGGAATGACGCGGAGACTTGGCCGTAGTTTGCCTGGAGATTCTGAGAAGTCTGTACGACGAATGTTGAGACGACAGCGGAGAAAAGGCCAGCCTAAATATTGTCAGCAGTGATACTGAGAGACCAAAATGATGACTCACGAATACGAGTAGCACATCCAGGCGATCTCTCCAATCATCAACCATATCCGAGTCAAATCTCGTGCATTCATCCAGGAAGATCCTCCAGATGCGGGCAAATGGACCCATTTCCTCGCCTCTTGCATCTTCAGCATATCGTTGTTCGTAGTCCAGCGGGTCATTACCTGTTGGGAGGTTGTAAAGGAGAGCTCTTCGACAATATATTTAGACACAGACCTTTCGAATGAACACGCCCCGGACCAGTTCTCAGTCCAAGTGACCTGCGATGTCGAGGCAGAGCAAAGGATGACAGAATCTCTGCAGCAGGAGCATCGCTAGAGTCGCGTTCATCTTCACTTTTGCGGGGGTCAGGCATATCTAGTGATGAATCCTTCATAGTGATCCTCCTGTCTTTAAAAGCACGAGGGAAGGATAAGATAGACGCCCGAAGGCGTGTACAGAGAAGTTGATGACAGACATCGTCATTCGCAGGGATAAAGGAAGGAATAGGACAGCACCGAGCGCCGAGCAGACGTGTTCAATAATGGGAGCATTCGATCCGCGAGACGAGTGACTACTTTTCGAAGTAGCCAAGGGAAGGAAGGAAGGAAGGAAAGAAGGCCTTGATGATCGGGTTTGTGATATGATCGTAATCACGGTCAATTTTTAGCAAAGCACCACCAACATTCGTCGACCAAGCCTTCTCAGAAGCCTGATGCATCTGACGCCTAACCAATCGCGACTGTCCCGTCTACAGTCACAGCTAGTACAAAGTACTGGAACTGTAAGCGGTTTGCACTGCCATCCGACGTTCACGTCTCGCCATGTTTCTATTATATTTATGTCCGATAGGACTTCATCTTTCCCTCGTGATGTCTTTCTTGGCAGAGAGATACTGAATTGGTAAGTGCAAAGTCTGTTTCTTCGTCAGTCTCATGTAAGTGTTATGTTTAGTGTCGTGAGAGGACGCTGAGAGACGCAAACCTCTTTTCAGACTTGACCATGAGGTCGAACCCTACCACTGGTCGCTACAATATTGCGCACAGATATAGGAGATTGTCGTCCTATGTTGGATTAGTTTCGTCCCCGTCCGAGACTAATCGTTTGCCGGTGCGACTACCACTACTAGATAACCTCGGACTCAACGGCGACGGAACAAATACTTTGTATCAAACTCCAGGACGGAACACAACTGGTAATTCCGAATCGCGGGGCCATCGCATGTCGCTGCGCTTTCCATATGGCCCAGCCGGCATAGCACGCGGTTCTTCACATCTCTTCCCCGCGCCATCGACACCTGTTCACAAAAGCAATGTATTGACCAATGCTGTACATGGTCCATACGAGCTTCGATGTGCGATAGTCGCCTTCTCCCGTATCTATTGCCATGCACAGCTAAACCTAGTTCACTGGTGTTAGTATATCATCCTCCCCGTTCAGCTTCCACCCTCTACCCAAATACCTCCGGTTCTTTACAAGATACTGTTGAGGCTTCGAGAAGCCATGGCAATAACGCAGGCGCCGCATACAGCTTTATTTGCGCCTCAGACATCGCCTTTGGTCCTCTCCCGGCTCCGAAGAACAAGCATTGACGTATGACCTTTTGAATTTGACCTCGGGAAGAGATCCGCTGGAGGAGAGTTGCTTATTGCCGGAACAGCGCTTTCAGCCAAGATACAATTATTACAGACCAATCGAAGACAAGTACAGAGCGCTAAGAAAAGAGTACGGTTTCACGCCGAATCGGTTTGACGTTCTACAGAATGCTTCTGCGTAACTTCAGAAGGCTCATCTTCCACAGCTGCAGCCGTCTGTGAGTTCATCGGGCTTAATGAAGAATCGCCGACTCCCGCATCATTGCCCTCCGTATCACAGCCATGCGCGCCGCGTTGGGAGGTCCTTTCTCTTGTGCCAGCCGCACCCAGCAGAAACTCTTCAGACTCTGATAGTATATCATCCTCGTCTGTGTCATCGGACTGAATGGACGAAGAGTCTGAGGATTCGTAGCCGTCGGACTGGTCTTCGTCATACGGAAAAGGCCAAGGGGGCTGTGGTTTATATGAGTGCAGTATGTGTGGCCCATCCTTCGAACTCGGGGCCGTCTTGGTTCTTTTGAGAGGACGAGGAGAAGAAGTTGATGCCTCAAGGAGACGCTTGGGTAACGGACGAGGACGACTATTTTTGTCGCTAGGAAGGGTGGGACGCGGTGGTATTTTCCGATCGTTTGTGTCGATGTACATGTTTGTTTAGTTGATTGATATACGGCAGTGGATAGAGCAGTCGGTCGTGAGAGGGGTTTCTACTAATCAAGGATGAGCTTGTATAATTAGAAAGAAGACGGCGGCGGGGAACGTACGAACTTGCAGTGCTACAACGACAGCAATTGGCGATTGGGGAAGATTCACCGAGGTTTCTCATTTCTTGTATCTTAAGTACCAGAAGCTGTAGCACAGCACCTTCAGAAAATCCTTGTTCTCCAATTAATACAACGCTGTCTGTTTATTTTGAGTACAACGTAGGGAAGTCAGATAATCACCAGGCAACGACTTCGGACTTGTCACTAAACTGGAACAACATCATTAGGAGCGGAAATATGCGGCGGGAATGAACAGCCGAGGAAACTGGCCACACTGACCCATCCCAGGAGGTAAAATCACTCTGTGACTGGGAGACGAACTCAGCTTCCGCGCGAAAGACTCGTGTATGGTGACAAGCGCTTGTCCTAAGCGATATACTACCAGAGATATTTGGTGAGTCAAGATACGATGGGTCCAAACACCTTTTAGGTGTCTCTCTGAAAACTAAAACTATGATGTGACTGTTATACAAACTCGGATGCGACCGCATAGAGATGGAACCAATGAAGAGGGAAACTAAGCTGTCGTTTGAGTGCAGTCGAACTCCGGCCCGCAATCCAATGTGACACCTCTCACCAGATCACACCGCACGTGCCTCTGGCTTCAGGCTCGACGTCGGATTCCATCGATACTAACATCTTTGTTTCTATGGGGATGAGAGCATATGGAAGTGACGAAGTAACTGTGTCGTAAATCCGTGTCCTTGCCACTTGGAGTCCTTCAAAAAAAAATCACAGATCTGCCGATACTTACCTCGTTGATCGATCAGATCGATCTTTTAGACTTGGACTTCACCTACACTTCACCTCTTCACCTTCCGACCTTTTCGATGGTTTCTAATGGAGAAACAAATTTTCGTTGACCTCGGATTCTAGCATCCGACTCTTCCGACATAAGGTTGATTTTCTCTGGAGAGCTCGGTACAACGTACCCCGACTATCGATTATTGGCGGACTCTGTTCTGCCTCCTTTTTATCTTCATCACTCCGTTACGCGACTTCTTGCATCATTTAATTTTCTTCATGAGGACTTATTCATATATAAATACTACAGCTATTCTGCCGAAAGTGGTCACCTGTCCGTCATTCCTCTCTCAACACCGTATAAGAAATCTTTCGTCTCTCTTCCAGGCTTCGCTAAGCTTGGTACTCTCTTCTGTGCTATCCCACCTCTAAAGGACCTGTTCAGGATCCTCGATATCAGTTCAAAGTCCAGGCATATTGAAGATGATCACTCTTCCGAACCGCAAGAAGGACTTCAGCTTTGTTTTAATGATTACTTCTTGCTCTTAGCTCTGAAACCGGCGTCCAAACTCATGCATTCTAGAGCGAACCAAGTGTAGAGGTTGGAATTAAAGTGTGTCACGAGAAAGGGTTCGGGGTGAGCACGGAGTAGCAACTGGTTCCAGGCCCTTTATCCAAGTAACGACGCATTTCATTCTGGCTTTCTCTGTGTCAAAGATATCTCCATTGAGCCTTGGTGCTCTCCCTTTCGCTGGAATCTCTAGAACTCATGTGCTTCTAAGGACACACCTTGTCGGTGGATCAATATAAGGTTCTGTAACCATCCTTCAAGGCTAGAAGCCCCACTCTTCCACAAGCTATGTGGCGCATTTTGATACGAAAAAAGAGCAAGGGCTGCGGTAGTCATGCGACCTTAAAGTTTTAGCGTTTGCACCCGCACCCCTATAGTTTTTCCGCAGCAATATAGGAATGGAATTATTTTCCGCCAGGGATGTTTCAAATACGGAACGCCGGGATTCAAGATGGGTATGAAGTCACAGTCTGGCTGCGCACGCATACCATTGTATTCAGTTCAGTGATTTCCAAAGTTCTTATTTGATACAGGGGACGAATATCGTAGGATTAGTCTGGTATGTAGAATGAATATGCAAGGTAGTGTTTGATAGGTATACAACAGCAGTAAGAAAACAACATAAATAACAAAACCCAAGATGCGTGTAAAAGTACAGATGAATGTCCCAAAAATCCCGAAACGATAGTGCGATGGCGCTCAGTGAGTCCGAGTGGGGTCGAAGCGTGACAAGCCTATGCGCCGCAATTGATCATCTCCCAATCATCGCCTGTCCGCTCCCCCGACACGTTGATCCAAGGCTCAGTTGTCGAGTCAACCATGGTAATGTCCTCCTCAATCCTTTTGTCAAAAATTTCCAGTCCGCGTTCCTTAACCATGCGTTCCAACTCCCGAGTCGCATACACAATGTTCATGGCCAACCGCGGACCCATTGCCAGAATCTTTTGGCCTTCGGACGTCGAACGCATGCAAGTTTGGATGGCGATACGATGGAGGTCCGGCTCGCATTTCCCCTTGCGAGGACGGGGGGTAGATGAAGTAAATATGAATGAAGGGCGCCGTGAAGGACATAAGGGAGAAGAGACACGTGGCGCTGAGGTGTAGGAGCTAGACGCGATCCGTTCCGGTGAGAAAGCATGCGGCCGCTGCGCGCTGCTGTATGGATGGGTTATAGGCGCGAGGCTCGAAGCAATAGACGCTTCCAAACACGCCCGAAAGTCCCCCTCTGCCAGTGACATGCTCATCTTCCTTCCACGGCCCCGGCTTCTACCTCTACTCTGTGGCAGGTACATCGACTGTTGTAGATCCTCCTGCCGGGGTAGGTCCGACAGCGAAAGGAACGAGCGGGTTCTCCTGAGTCCGGACATTGAGGCTCTTTTGCACTGTTTCTTGTAGGGCGGCTCGTCTTCGGGGGTGGCAGGAGTAATGTCAGACGTTGAGAAAAGACGTTTATTACAAGTAGGGAACGACGAAATGACCGAAGGGGTGAAAGCAATCGACGTGGACATCAAGGGGTAAAAGGCCTGCCAACGTGGGACCCTCCGCTTATTTATACTTCTGCGTGTTAGTCCCGGATTACATAACCCGGTACTTCCCTGAAGTGGCTGTGCAGGCTCCTTTGTTCTTTTCCTCAGTTCCGTGCTTCTTCCGTCTTTGTTCTTTGTTCCGACGCATTGTCCGCCGAGTGTAGGCGCTTGTTTTTGTCTTTCGAGTCTTCTGACTTTTTCTTTTGACTTCTTCTGCTGGAAATGTTTGCCTTGTCGGATATCTGTAATGTCCGGTAACCGAGTCATCGAGCAATCACGGACTCAACGGATTCAATTGGACTGCGTTGTCTCGTGTCGGTGACTCACCGGTATCGTCACGCGTGTCAAGCATGCGACGCCTTTCTGCCTTTTCTGGTGCTTTATGCGCCTGCGGTCTGTCCCGTTTCTAATCCTATTGCAGATCCAAGTCCCATATTCCTACTTGGTTGTCTTCAGGTTTGATCCCAGTATTTCTCTGAATTTAAGTGAACAGTTTGTTATTGACAAAGCAAACAGGTCATCCGACGGAACCAAAATAACGCCGCAGTCCGCCGCCCTTGACGTCATGTGGCGCTATACTTTGTTTATCCCGAGCGCCCGGTCCCGACCCTAATTCCCTTGCGGTCAACCTCTGGGCCCGCCTTCCCGCCACCGCGGTGAACTGCTTATCTGCGATACCTCTATCCAGTAGTGTTAACGTGGACCAAAAGATCGACTTGGCATCTCGATATGCTATCATTCTATAAGCGCATGGTACAAGCCTTATCACCACGCAACCATAGGAATGTTTGCTCTAAGCCACGAACTATGAAGAATGTTGCTAACGACACATGTGTACTTATGACGACCACCACTGATCTCTTTTTTTGATCCGGTGGTTCTGGTCTATAACTCCGTCATCGTCATACTTTTCTCCAGAAATGCTAGACTATCAGAAAAAGTTGTCCTTTTACTCGGATAGAGAGAACGGTCTACTTATCAAGGTCATTTCAGCCTTCCATTTAATGGTCGAATTTCCCTTCTTTCTTAGCTTCGCTCAAACGACTATTAGCACCTCTCTGTTTCACTTGGCTTCTTGCCGTACGCCTAACTTAATTTCATGTATACCGTTCCTTCTGCACGTGACCTTTCTGACCCGTTGCTCCTGTCGTACCGCAAGATATTCTACCCCGGATTGACTTAGGGACCCAGGAAGCACTTTGTAGGTCCAAGACTGCATGTGCTAGGTGACCTTTACCGTCGCTTATAGCACTGATGCGTGGCTGGCTCGGAGATAATACTTCTATTCACTTATTACATCTGAGATCGATACCCTAGGCACTTTCTATTCATATCATTCTCCAATAGCATGGCGTTTTAATGAATGTTTGAAGCGCCCGATCGTGATGCCATATATATCTGCTACGCCCAGTGCGTCGCTTACTCAGTATCTTGTCGTTATTCTGCGCCCGAGTACAATATTCCTCGGCATTAAATAAATCACAGGTTTTTTGGCCCACTCCCTTGCGGCTCATATGGACTTCTGTGCCAAGTTACCCCGTCCTGTCACTTTACAAGAAGGTTGTGGTCGCACTGATTAAATCATATATATACACTCTTTGTCCTCTTCCATGTTACCTGGCAGTACCTGGCTCAGGTTTCATCATCTGCCACTTGAAAAAAAAAAAAAAAAGAGTGTTACGCGCATTGTAGCGGCGACAAAAAGACCTGGCCCTTCTCAATGCCACTGTCACTCCTCCACATCCCTTCGTTTGATTACATGACACGCGCCCTGTATTTCTCTACCCATTCCTTATCTTCTGCTGTTATTCCGCTCTCGAATTTGACGAACACATCCTCGGCATCGAGAAATGCTCTCTTAATTAAATTGACCTTGCCTTCACTTCGTGGTGCGATATGACATTGGAACGGCCGAGGCGCGGTGAGAATTCCCTGTGTAGCAACGGTTCTAACAAGCTCGTAGAACGGACGCAATAAACATACCTTTTCGTATGCAAAGATATCTACCGGAAGGGTTGCACTAGTCACAGGATCTTTCGTAGGAGAGAACTGGAAGGCCCAGATGAGGTTCATGGTGTTGATCATCTATGTACACGCTTTGAACACGATTCATTCCAGAAAGAAAGTTTAGCTACCAAGGAGTGGTTGGCAAGATGCATTCCAGGACATATGCGCTGTTGAGTGTCATTGGAGATCTATTATGGTTGTATCAAGGAGGACTCACCCTACCACTTCCGAATACAAGAGTCGAGCGGAAGTGGCTGTCATCCACACCCGGCTTCGTTCCATGCTCTGTTAACAAATACCTGTCTGGATTGAAGACCTCGGGTTCGTCATATACATCTGTTCAAAATGTCTGCGACCTTGATAGATTCAAGCTAGGCGTTGGGTTCTTACCTGGATTATGGAATATCCCCCCTACTCGAAATCAACAAGTGAGGATGGTAGTCGAGATCGAAACTCTTACATGTGTTGACGAAGATTGTTGCGCCTTTCGGTATCATATACCCACGATACTAACACAACTTAGTTGCAACAGAAAGCAATGAGAGTATTGTTCACCTCTTCGGCCGCCAACATCCCATGAGGAATAGCGACGGGAGCGACCGGTCTAAACCGATGGGTCTGCCAGAGAAAGGGTACATGAGGAAACCGACCCGTTGGCAACTTCGAAGGTAAACAGACCTCTTTGATGATAGCCTGTATATAAGGTAGATCGGCGAAATCGTCGAGCGTGGGCAACCTTTGATCACCCACAACCTTGTTCATTTCTTCCTGGGCCTTTCGTTGCGCTTCAGGGAATGCCACAAGAGCTAGGATCAGAGACTGCAGGAACGAGGATGTTGTGTCTGAACCGCCTTCGATGAGAACGCCTCCAAGATACCTACGGAGATGTAGCGCCGGAGCCAAGGAAACAACGAAGATATTTACCCTGCTAATTCACGGTTCAAGCCAAGGAGTTCTTGATTCTGTAGAACCTTTTCCATAAAGCACCCGTTCTCCTGGCCATGCTGAAGTCTTGCCTGACACTCGTCAAGTAAACCGAAATACAATTGGCGCTGTAGCCGTCTGGCTTCTTTGCAAAGACTTTTCCACGCTCCCGGAAGGTGCTGTAAGAAAGGCAAAAGATCTACAGGGGGATGCGCTCCAGGTTCCAGCACGAGCTCCCATAAATGTTGTGCTTTAAAGAACAATGTCGCCTCAGGAGATTCGTAGCGCAGGCATCGCTTTCCGTAGGTGATGGAGAGTATGGTGGAGCTGGAGTACCGGCGAACGTGGGTATAGAAGGCCTGTTACGGAGTCATTCAACTTCGACACGATGAATGGGGAAATGAGAATACCTCAGGCGTTTGCAATATATCATACATAAGCTGCGTGGCCTCTGCACTCTGGATGGGAACGTGCTCAAGGGAAGCTTTGGGAGTCAGCACCGCGTGAGCGTTCTTGCGAAGCACCCTCCACACATCCGCTTCAATAGGGTCATATCAAGATCTGAATAAATTTCATCAGGTGATTCCTTCTTACAGTATCGTGACAACACCATGTTCGAGCCACCGGCAACGACGTCTGCCATGTGGTTTGGTGGCCTGTCTGCGGTGGAGGCGCTTCGCTTGTCCATTAACTCTTTCACTGCTGCCGCGCTTGTGATAACGATTACCGTACCAGGTCCGACCTTGAGCTGTGAGTTTTTTTTCAGTAAAATTCAGAACGGAAGCTGCTGCCAACGTACTGAGTAAATATCACCGTAAATTCTCGCCCAATCCGTGAATCTGGAGTGGGTGAGTAAACTAGTATTCTGTCAGGACAATAGACTGAATCTTGGCCCACCTATAGTGCGCATATTCCGCAGGAAAAATATGCAAGTTCCCGAGCAGGGGTACAGTCGGAGGTCCTGGAGGAAGTCCTGGCTCGCGGCTTCCAATCCTCTTCAACCTGAGCACCACCCAAAGGAAGAGGGCGAATATGTAGAACGAAGTAGTCCACTCTGTGACGGTCATTTGGACGAAGACGTTGGTTCCGAACAAGAATCGAGCCAAATATATAGAGCTATCGGTCGGGCATTGAATACCCGTATGTTAGCTAGCTTCATGGGACATATTAAGGAGTTGTCCTATTGGCGGATAGACCACGAGAGTTTCTCGTAACGTTGAATGTTCTTTTAGGCGGTGATGTCATAGGGTCCACTTGGGTAACCAATGCAGTGCTCGTCACTGAAAATCGGCTAAGATCCTGTCTATGAGATAGCCACACTGAACCCTGGACATCTGGACCTAGTGTCTTGTAACTTTCCCGAGTGTTGATCTTCAAAACATGACAAGATGACCGCCCGTCTGAATATGAAAATGATCATTTTAAGTAGCACAGAACACGTCGCAGCGATTCTTGTCTTCGCCACCTCGTGATTGAACACTACCTCCAGGTATCTTCCTTTTTACCAGCGCTCAGACAATCGCACATCATCGTCACTGCGATCTATAATTCCTTATCCATTCCTTATCTTCGGCGGATATGTCGTTCTCGAATCTGACGAATGTATCTGCCGCATCAAGGAAAGCTACCTTGATCAGCTTCGCCTTAGAGTCACTGCGCAGGGTGATTTGACATTGGAATGGATAAGGTGCAGTAGTTATACCCTGTACAACATGTCCTTTAGTCTGGTATACCTGACTGTACGAAACGCACCTTTGAGTAGGCAAAAATGTCCACTGGAAGCGGCCTACCAGTGGCGACATCAAGAGGCGGAGAAAATTGAAAAGCCCATGAGACTCATTACATTGAGCGCCTATAGTAAGCTCAGTAAAAGAAAACAGCAGCAGAGGCATGAGGCATGAGGCACACACCAAAGAATTATTAGCGAAATTTATACCAGGACATATGCGCTAGAAAGCCATTCAGTTGTACAAATAGGGAGGAACAACGCATTAAAATCCTACTCTTCCGCTTCCGAAGGCCAGAGTTGACCGGTAGCAACTATCATCGACGCCAGGCTTCGTACCATGTTCTGTTATTAGATATCTACCAGGATCAAAAACTTCGGGTTTTTCGAACGCGTCTAATCAAAGAGTTGTGATTTCGATAGTCATCAACACCCTGATTTCGATACGAACCTGGATCATGGAACATTCCCCCTTCCCCGAGGTTAGGAAATTGTGAAAGGACAGTGATAAAAAACTCACATGTATTGACAAATACTGTAGCACCTTTCGGTATTGTGTAACCATGATACTGACACAACATTGAGAATATGCAAAGGGACGACCATAGCCCTTACCGTCTCAGTTACTGTCATCGCGTGAGGTATGGCAAGAGGAGCAACTGGTCTGAATCGATGAGTCTTGCCCGAAAGAAGGATGCATCAGGTTCAAACTCGGAAGATAAATTGTCTAATTCAAATGACTCACCTCTTTAATGACGGCTTGTATGTATGAGAGACTGGCGAAGTCATCGAGGGTTGGTATCCTCTGATCACCAAGAACCCTATCTATCTCTTCCTGCGCCTTTCGCTGAACGTCAGGAAACGCCATCAAAGTTAGAATCAAGGAATGAAGGAAAGAGGACGTCGTATCAGATCCACCTTCGATAAGCGCACCCCCAAGATACCTAAAATGAACTTAATCTTGGTTGTTCGAAACATGAAAAAGATTCGAGTCTACCCGGTCAATTCACGGTCCATCCCGAAAAACTTTTGGTTTTGTAATACACTTTCCATGAAGCAACCAGTCTCCTGTCCACGTTGCAATCGTGTTTGACATTCATCGAGTAAACCAAAGTACAGCTGGCACTGCAGTGTCCTAACCTGCTTGCAAAGGTCTTTCCACGATCCTGGCAGATATCTCAGACAAGGCAACAGATCTAGAGGAGGATGCGCTCCAGGTTCCAATGCGTGATTCCATAGACGATTCACTGTATAAAATGCCTTCGCTTCTGGAGATTCGTGGCGCGGACAACGCTTTCCATATAGTACAGACAAAATGACAGAATTCGAGTAACGGCGGATGTGAGTAAAGAAGGCCTGTCATGGAAGTATCAACTCTGGATGAAACAAAGGGAAAGGGAGTACAACCAACTTCAGGTGATCGCAAAATGTCGTACATGAGCTGCGCGGCCTCCGCCTTCTGAATGACCAGATGTTCTAGTGAGGGCTGTGTAGCCAACATCGCGTGAGTTGCCCTGCGAAGCGCTCGCCATACTTTTGCTACGGCAATGAAGTATCAGTATATGCATATTGTCAATGACCTTGACTGACAGTTTCCCACTAACACTATACTTAGACCACCGGTGATCAGTGTCCCCATGTAGTGGGGCGGTCTATCCGAAGTAGATGTGCTTCGACCGTCCATTAGTTCCTTCACTACGACAGGACTTGTGATCACGATCAACGTGCTAGGTCCGACCTTCAGCTGGATATTTCAAAATCAGACCAGTAGAAACCCACTAAGGCAACCGTCGACTTACCGAGTAGATTCCGCCGTAGACCCTCGCCCATTGAGTAAACCTATCAATGTAAGCGTGTGGGTGCTGTTCATTGAAAATCTTTGACGACGTACTTGTAATGTACGTTTTCTGTAGGGAAAATATTCAAGTTTCCCAGTACAGGCACAGTCGGGGGGCCTGGAGGTAATCCTGATTCACGATGACCAATCCTGATAACTTTGACCACTGCCCAAACAAAGAGAGCAACGGCGTAGGGCCAGAAAGAAGACAGCGCTGAGACGACCATTGAAGAAGAGGCTCTCCAATCCCCATAATATAGCAATCGGAACCTGGCGCTTCAATGGCGAACGTGATGGGCTGTTCGCGGAGCTGACGAGTAAAGGTGGCCCCATGAGTGCTTGTATACGATGCGTATCAGAGGATCTGTGAAGAAACGTACTTAAGTAATAGGCTGCGGAGATGGATATCAATGGTTGGCTACTACTAGGCGCTGATCAATGTCTTGGATACAGGTCTTGAGCAGTACCGTAGCTTGACTCCATTCAACTTGACCGCGATTACGCTGGACACCACCGAGTAACGAAATGTCCAAAATAATGCAACACTAAAGCCAGACTGAATCAGTGCTGCATTTGACGAGCACACTTCCAAGATCTATGAAGCCAAATTTAGCTATCAAGAAGTAGCGAGAGAATTGCTGTTGAGGCTGGAATGCTCACCAACATCCTTACGTTCCCGGGCCATCAAATATGCCGGTCCTCTTCAAGTGAATTCAAAGGAGGTACACTCGTTCAGAAAATGTCGACTCGGATGGTTTGTTATTGCAAGTTTCCTGGCAAGGGTACCTTTGGAGGGTCCACTGGGAGATCTCACGACAATCTTCGTTTAACACGGTTACGTCACCAGTCAGGTTTTCAGGGAGGTGGACAAATTTCGAAGTTTTCCATGCACGTGACATTCTCGTTCTCTTCCGAATCCTTGTCTTTTATCCGGTGTAGATTTCATCAGCGACATATAGTCACAGTGGTGCTAGCAGCCGAAGATTCCCCAAGGCATCATGCTGAGTTTAAGATACGCGTATTTTTCGTGGAGCAATGATGTCAACGCGTGTCGACCGGCATTCTTGGATCGAAATTCACATATTACAACATGTCCGTTCTTCGGGCCTCGGTGTTATCTGTTCTCCCTTCTCTAAATCTTCCTCTTCCTTAACCTGGTCTCTATGAGTGGCGAACATCAACATTGGATTTATGTCTGGATACCTATTCTTGGGGGTTTCATGTGGTTCTGTACTGTGGCCCCGGCATTACCTCGTGTTCCTGATTTCTCATAGTATTCGTCAGCTACCTTACTATCCATGCTGATAACATGGCTGGCTACTGGACGACCACATTATGGTTCGTTCCTTTCCTCTGAAGCGAGGTCGAACCTATGTTGATTTCATTCATAGTGTCCATGGACGGCTCCATCGCGTACATATCTGATATTGGTGCAGAATCCGCCTGTTAACGTTCTGCATCAGTCTATTAAACATATTCGTGTTAGGCGCCGATATTCTCAAGCCGCTCTTTATAGTTGGTTGTTCCATAACCGCTGTGTGCTTCTTCCTGTCCTTATGTGTCGAGCGGGGCTTAAGACATGTTGGCCGGTAGGGTTCGTTGTTACATCACTTTCAATGAAGCTCATCGGCTATCAGCTTAGTGCCTCACATGCGCACTAGGGAACGAGATTTTGGATATCTGTCGATCTTTGGTTCATTCATTGGGGGATGTGGGATCATTCTACTATCTATCTTCGACACAAAGCGCTACACGTCTCTTCATCGAGTGTTTTTGCTCGTGTTCATGCTCGGCGTTGCCATTAGTGCTGTTTTTACTGTAATTGAGGTAGGCACTATGCTCGCGCTCATGCTGTACGTATACTGTTCTGATAGCGGTTCACCTCAGTTCCGATGGCTCAGCAGAGACTTCCAACATGTCAGGACATTGAAAATAGCATATCTCGCCAAAGCTATCATAGCCACCCTCCTTATTCTCTTGGCCTTTGCATTCGGAGTTGCACTGTACCAAAGTACTAATGTCGGAGGTTTGTTCTCGCCCACTACACATGTTTCTTTGGTCGGTCGCTTATATTCATTAGCCGTCCTTGAATGGACCATCTCTTTCGGTTTCACTCTCTATCTTCTAACGTTCTTCTTTGACTTGAGGCAGTCAAAAGGAATGCAGCGCGGACAACTTAGTGCCGAGAAATTTACGACGCGCAATAATGATAGATTAACTACTACACAAGTGGACAGCGCATAATATTTAACTCATCGTAACCTCAGTCATCACACACTACTTATACTACAAACTGTGGACCTAGTATTCAGTACGTCGAGCCTTGCTGTTACTGCAAGATCGGCGGGGGCTTAGATATGGCTATAAAATTAAGATAAAGTACAACGCTGGCTTTCAACTTCCATGTATCTCCGTCCTCCTCTAGGGCGCAAGATTCAGTTCCAAATCGAGTTGCCTTGCCAGTTCCAAATCCTTCTCTTCCTGTTCTTTCCGCCGAGCTGCCTCTGCCTCTGCAGCTCTCAGTGCCTGAAGACGAGATGAATCAGGACCGGGCGTTGGAGATGGAAGCGATGATCGGGCAGGTGTGGGAGAAGGCGGTGAAGGCGTGGGCTTCGAGTTTTGAGCATCTGGTGGAAGAGGAAGGGGTGATTGGTAGCGAGCGATCAGATACGGATCAGGAAGACCACTGCGCTCGTTTGCTGACTGAGGACGATAGGTCGGCTGTGCCTGAAGGTATCCGTTGTGCGCGCCGGGATAGGTAGGGTGAGAATTGTACTCGTAGTTTGCCGGTGTCTGAGGTGAAGGAGGCGCAGGCGGTCCGACATTCGGCAAAGGAAATGAGACCGGGCCCGTGGGTGCCTCGGAATCGGACCACAAGGGATTGAGTTGCTTAGGAGGCGCTGGGAGATTGGGTGGGACATGCAGGGACGAGCCGGAATACGGGCCCGTAGGAGGGTGATGAGAAGCGGCATCTAGGGTATTTCCATAAGGAGCAGGAGTAGAAGGTGGGTATACAGATGGCGGAGGTGAGGTAGGATGAAACTGGTCGGCTGCTGGGAGCGAGCTTGGCGGCCGTGTGATGCTTCCATACGAATTAGCAGTGGGAGCTACGTATCCAAAGTTTGTATGTGTTGGCGGAAGTGATGAAGGATGTAAATGGTCAGATGTTGGACGTGAGTTGGGGGCTGAGCCATTTCCAGGACGGAGCGAAGACGGGACTATCTGGGGTTGAGAAGGTATTCTCGAATGACGTCCGACCTTCTCTTCAGGCAGGGGCGGAAGTGCAGCATCGCGGCCTTTGGGCGAATGGGAAGACGAGCGCGATTCCGCAGAAAGTGTGGGTAAGTTCTGATCCCTGCGAGGACTGACCCTGTTTCCCGGAACCGATGGCTTCAAAGCGGCTGGAACTTGGTAGTAGGAAGCTGGTCGTGCAAGTCTATCAGCGGCAGGAAATTTCGACGGCCTTCTGTTCAGCGGACCGCCTCCCGAAGGTGCGAGGGTAGCTGCCACTGGTGTTCGCGTCGGACCTTTTACAGGAGCTGTCTGTGGCGGAGGAGCATTGGAGTAATAAGTGATCTCCAGATACACTTCGCCTCGCTGGACGCCGTCAATGTCCAACAAAACCCAGTCTGCATACGCATCAATCCGATGTCTAACGTTGAGTTGAAACAGTCGCTTACCGTCAAACTCGCCCGTCTTCAACGTCTCTGATATGTCAATCTTCGCTTGCCCAAGTAGTTCATCTGTTCTGGGCTCTTTCGACCAGCAGGACAATTCTAGCTTCCGATATTTGTCGGCAGTACCCTTCATAACCGGGAATCTGATTTCAGCATCCCAAACAGGATGCTGGCCCCCTTTGACATCGACCTCCGTTTTCTTTGTCGTTCCTTTGGCTGGATAAGATGAAACCAACTAATCAAGCGTCAAAGGACTGACCGTTGATGATCAGCTGAGAATAAACGTCTTGCTTGTAAAAAGAGTGTTTATCTATCAAGTTTCGGGCTTTGAGAACAACGATAATGAGAGTGCCGAGCTCGTCTCCAGACATTTCTATGAGAGAGGTTGTGGTTGATGGCAGTAAGCTGTCCGTCGCGCAGTGTTTCGGTGCCCATCGATGCAGTGTCTCTGGCGCTGTGCATGGCGGCTGATTTTCTCACGGGATGTCTTCTGATCTTATCAGATAAACGCCTTTTCGCCTCCGTCTCTTCCATCTTATCAGATACCCACCTCGGTTTGAAGAACTTAGGATTCACAATTGATTATCGTAAGGAGTCCACTTTCTTTCTTCGACAAACGCTATGAATTACATATTCTGATTAGATTTCAACGCATCCAGGGTCTTCAATTTTCTTGACCAGGCACTTCGCAGCCCGTCTCCAGGTTTGGAGGACGGTACAGAATCAAGTTTGGGAAAGGACTGAATACCATCTATATCGTATGATAGTCAGGCTGCTAACACGCAATTCTGAAGAAAAGACCTACATCCCGGTACAATCCTTGTAGCCGCATCCTCATCAAACACTTCCCAGAAACGATCTCGCTCCCAGGATCCAACCAGGTCTTACGCAGCTCGTGGTCGGCAGGAATAATTGCACTCAAGTGACGCCTAAGGATTTCCCACCCACAGCCATTGTAATGCATCCCGAGGACCCGGATCAGTCGCTGCAAGTGATTGTGAATGAGGGTGTGGTAGAATTTTGGGTAGGCCTCTTCCGTAGTGCTGGTAACAACACAGTGACCCGGCAAAAAATTAAAATCGACGCCAGTAGATTCAGCCAACGTAGCCGGATGAATTCGCAGGCCCCCAAGATCGCGTACAACGAATCCGAGCAGATTCCCGGACTCGATGTCGAACCGTGCGAGGACGTTCTGTGCATGGGCTTCAAATGCCACGCCATTGTAGATTAGTGGCGGTAACAACGCCTGGCAGGCAATGCGTATGTATCTGTTGCTTGCATGTTAGAATGACGATAATCGGGAAAAAGGCAAGTATCGTCTCACCTTTCTAAGAATTCAACCCGTTTTTCATAGGTGCCAAGCTTAAATACATGTTCCACGGCAGAAACGCCCGCAGGAACGTCCTTGTGGCCTACCTCAAGCAAAGCTGCGCAAACTATTACACATTCACCATGTGCAGGTTGATATGTTTCCCTGAAAATTGCCGTGAAATGCTTAGCAACTTCTGGATCCACACCGCTGTACACAGCGCTGGCGGGTTCCCGTTCGATGGAAAGAATTTCATGATCAACTACCAGCTTGGGAATGATCTCTGATGAGAATCTGGGACCAAAGTCGGCCGTGAAATGGGATATCGTGCGCAAAGAAGAAGAGATCTTGACTCCGACTGATAGTTTGAGCGCCATTCCCGGCGATTCTGACATTACAACGGTTCTAGGAAATAGGTTCAGGACATCGCCTAAGCTTCACAAAAATTTACAGACCTAATGCTGGCCTGCCCACGGGTTCGGATATTGATATCCGGCGGTAGGATCTCGACACCCTGAAATTTCGCCATGATGTTCGGAATTTGAACTTCGTGGACAGGAACAACAACAGTCGTGCCATCGATGCTTAGTATTTTCCCTGCCCGCTGGGCGGCCTTTTGGGCCAGAGACAGGCTCATGACATCGAATGGCCCTTGAATATCCAAGCGCGAACGGGGAACACGAGCGAAGCGTATGACTGGGTTGTACCAGTCGTAGTTAGAGAGACTCAATGGAATCGTTCTGGCTCTATGCATCTGAATTGGTCCGTAAGCCAACGTGATCATTTGTTGCTGTGTACACTTACTGGGTGGGTGGGGTGCCCGGCCACCAGGCTTTGCTCCCAATCAATAGCTGCAGACAACAGTGTTGGACAAGCAGGCGGATTCTTGAATGATGCCACTGTTGATCTTTCGTCAATGTGCGGCATAGTGTACTACTCCCACGAACTTACACTGCCAGTGGAAAGAGCTTAGGATCTCCTCCTCAATGGAGGCATCCTGGACAACCATGTCTCTGACGAACTTTCGCCATAGATGCAATGGATGACCTATTTTAACCAGTTCCACTGATTGAAGGTCCCAGTGAGGAGGCAGCAAAGTCTCCTTCACCATCCTGGAGAGATCGTCCTATGAGGTGAAATCAACGGCGAGAAGCAGGCAAGATAAGCATCTTCTTACGTTTATGTGACTGTTCGAATTCTGAGTAAGCTCATAAATTTCGGGGAGCATATCAAGGGGATCTACAAGGCCGACAGATCGACCATGTTTATCCGCCTCAACATTGGAGAGAACTGGCGTGTTGCGAAGGGGGACAACGGCAAAGATGTCGCGCGAGTGAAGCACTCGGTTGATGACAGACTGTTCTGACAGTGAGGTGGTAGACAGAATTATGAGTATCCCAGTGGCGCGATCTCCATGGGAGAGCGGGACGTAAAATGCACGCAGCAACGATTCAGTTACTAGGCAGGAAAGAAGACGAGAAGAAACAGCGAATGTAGCGTCGTCGACAACGTTCTCTGGTTGGAATGACATGTTGGTGGATGAGGGGAATACCTTGGCTTCAATAAGGAGGGCTATTTGTAGGAATGCGGACTAAACATAAAACTGCGGGAAGAAGTCATGTTCCGTTTACGCACATGTCATTTCTGTTGAAAAGGTACGACCTTGATGGTGGAGCAATAAACCACAACTTAAATCAGTGACAAAATCAGAACATCACGAATCAGCACCGACGTTTCTCGACTCTCCTAGAATACTACTAGACGGCTATTCCATAGATAGCATTGGGAGGACACGATGTCGGTGCCAAGAAAAGCAGCGTCGGCATTTAATGTTGAGGAAGTTAATCGATACCGGAGGTGTGCTGAAACAGGCTAATCAGGGATTATCACGGAAGGTTGCGAATCCTTAGTGGGTGAATTGGAAAAGACCTCATTTGGCAATATGTGGCGATCCATTCCGTATGACGAATGCAAACGACGTATACCATGGTCCACAGCGAGCGGTAAAGAACACCAGTGTTTTTTTTAGTTGACGTGGGAAGGTTTTCTGTTTTCATCGGTTTGAAACCTGAAAGATATCGTCAACTCTGCGTTCGAAGCCATATTGATAGTTCACCTGGTGTTTTCCGTAAGATTATATTTGTGTACTTCGCCTCGATGCAGCCGATAGGGGTTTGGACAATTACGGGATGGGTTGAAAACATCCCAGTGAAAGTCTTTTAGCATGATTTTGTCTGCTTGCGGTAGCCACCTGTCAGTTTTCCCCCTGTTCAAAGACCGTTAGGAAGGCGCGATGAACGGCTGTGGAGCATCAAAAAGAGGACTTGGAACAGGATGTCGTGAGCAAAACAGCTTCCGATGAGCAGTCATAGCGGAACGGAATAGAGTGTTATGAGAAAACACAGAACCGGAAGAGCGACTGGATGCGAATCGCGTTCTCGTGACTTGGCTGCGTGCAAAAAAAGAGACGACTACCATTAGGTTGGCTCAGAAAGAAAGTCACCCTACTCCTAATAGGATCCTGATATCGTGAGCATGAGTACACGGGTAAGTGTCCATTGTTTGTCCATTTGTTCCCGAAGCTATTCCGGTGAGAACCGGACGCATTCAGTGAGAGCATGATGAGTTTAGATTAACATTGTTCATGCAAGAAGACAGTCTATGAAGCTGAAAGTCGGAACCAGTACCGATGTCATAAGTCAAGCACTGCGCAATACAGCCGGAGTAGTAGTTTGGAAGAAATCTCTGGCAAAGTAAATCTGAATGGCCATTATACTTATGGGCTTTATGTAATGAGTGCAAGTGCCCTGTGAAGAGACAAGGCACAGACCAAGAAAATTTCAGTTGCTGAACTGGGTTTTCAGGCACGCGCACTGAGTACGGTAATCAGAGTGCCATTTTTGGAATACCTTGATCATCCTCTTCATCTACCTATCTAGAATGACTAAATGCTACTGGAAGCCTGCTTGCGCGTCTCACGTTCGTGGTAATTTCCCATGTTTTATTCGAATCGCAACATCCGGTCCTTGTTCAGTTCTTGTCCCTTATTTTACCCTTGGTCGTCTTGAAGTTCCTCAGTGCACGTAATCGTTCCTTGATCTTTCCGCTATATAACGCACGACGTACAGACAGGAAGGCTTTATACTACACCCTCCATCATGAACGAAAAAGTCGAAAGTATTGAGTTAAACAAAGCCGATCCCTCAGATACGCGTCATGCGTCGATTCGACTAGAACTGGATACTGGTATGCAGAAACTTCGAACAAGAAAGCGATGGTGGCAGATATGGTAGTGTAACACTTTTTATCTATATATCACTCAACGAATTGACTTTATCTCGCTCAGGCTTTCCAACAAATCGCCTGGACCAGCACGAACGTCGTTATCTGACGCGCCGGTATGCGTATCATTTATCGTGTCCGATGCCACAAATCTAAGATATTCAGGTTATCCCGCTTGAAGGTGCCTCCCTCTTATCCAAGTTAACTTATTCTTGGATCACCCCAATGATGGTAATGCATTTAAACCGTATCCACACCTGTAGCTTGAACGCCTTTTTTCTAGGTGCTAGGATATCAAAGGACTCTCCAAGCACCGGATCTGTGGAAGTTGCACTCCAGCCAAGAGTCGGGACTTCTTTCAGAGCAATTAGATGCGGCATGGGAACGTCGAGTGAAAAGTGCTCAGGAGTGGAACGCAATGTTGGATTCTGGAGAAATAAAGCCGAGCATTATGCTACGCGCGTTTTGGATTGCATGCGCGCTGAGATATGGAGTTAGCTATCAGGATCGTCTTCGTTTCCTAGAGAATCGGTGGAAAACCGTTACAGCACGACGAAACCCGAGTCTGGCATGGGCCCTCAATGATGTGTTCGGCAGCATGTTCTGGATTGGTGGTGCTTTTAAGGTACGTCGGCTAATTTTCACTGCGTTCCGAGAAGGATCTCATTTTCTTAGGTTTTTGGAGACACGGCGCAACTCATGGGGCCCCTCCTCGTCAAGGTTAATAGAAAATTTCTTCTTCTCCGGTTTGCGACGTTTAACACTATACGGAAAGGCTATCATCAATTTCGCCAAAGCTCGTGCTAGTGCCCGTCTTGAAGGAACTGAAGCGCCTGATGTCAGCCGCGGGATAGGAATGGCCATCGGACTCTTCTGTATCGTGATCTTGACAAGCCTTGCATCGCACCAGGTAAAACAATAAATATTGCTGTAGACTGGATTTGGATGATTCTTCTAGTTTTTCTGGCGCTCTATGACCACCGGCGTGTTAGCGCGTGCGGCACTCATTCATTCGATTTATAAACGAGGTGTGGTGTTGACTGGTAAGCTATTATTGATATTTTTTCCGGTGATGTTAGACGAAGATCCGCAGGACAGGCTAGAACTCAATTCTCCAACGCTGCCCTCATCAATCACATATCCACCGATGTAAGTCCCGTGTTCCGTATTTGTATCAACTCAACCCTTCTCGGCACAGGTCAGTAGGATAGACGCCGCTTCGCAATGGTTCGTAAGTGGTTCAACTCCTCGACTGTTGTACCCCTTATTGAGTGTTTGTACAGCATGCCGGTATGTTGGATGTTCCCCGACGTCGTAGAGGCTTGAGTTAGCATTTCCAGGATGGACCGCTCCAATTCAGGTGATGGTCTGCTTGATCATCCTGCTCGTTCAGGTAAGTATCCAAAAAACTTCATAGGCCTTTACGTATATTGTTCGGTATAGTTAGGACCCTCCGTGCTGGCTGGATTTCTGCTTTTCCTCCTCGTCGCCCCAGTTCAAGAACGCCTCATGGCGCACCGATTCTCCATCCGTTCAGGATCCATGAAATTCACGGATGAACGAGCAAAGACCTTTTTGGAGGTTTTAGGTAGCGTCGTATCTTCTGAACATCCAAATCTCGCTGAATGCATACCAAGGCGCTATGCGGATTGTAAAATATTTCACATATGAAGAACCACTCCTGGGACGCATTAACAACATCCGGGACAAGGAACTAGTGGGCATTCGCCAAATGCACCACGCCCAATCAGCGAAGTACGTGGTATCCAGTGTTCTATAGATGGCTATTTATTCGATTCATATCAGCACAGCGTTTGCATATTCAATACCTGTCTTGGCTTCCACCCTCGCATTCGTCACTTATACCAGCACAACGGCGTCTTTTGATGCTGCGGTCATCTTCGCTTCCTTGAGTCTGTTTAATGTTGGTTTGAGTCCCAAACTTACGCAATCATCCTTTCTGATACGGCTTCGTTCCGTAGCTACTGCGTCAACCCATGATGTTCTTGCCGAGGGCGCTGTCTGTAACTGCAGATGCACGAAACGCGCTTGAAAGACTATCTGGCATATTCCACGCAGAAATAATGGCGGATGCTTCATTTGTTGTAAACTCTCAACAAAGTCCCGCTCTGAAGGTAGCTGCTGCGACTTTCGAATGGGAACTACCTTCTTCCAATGCCGAACCTGATCTCACAAAGTTGGAAGACGGTACATCGACTGAAAAGATTGTCGATCATCCGTTTCGTGTGTCGAGTATCAATATGGAAGTGCCAAGAAAGCGTTTAGTTGCCGTTGTCGGTCGTGTTGGCTCAGGAAAGGTAAGATTAATTATAAATTGGTTGTATGTTGCCGAGATGTATTGCGTCTAGTCGAGTCTACTTCAAGGTCTGATCGGGGAAATGAGAAGAATATCTGGCAACGTTTCATTCAGAGGTCCGGTAGCGTATTGTCCACAGATAGCTTGGATTCAGAATGCTACTCTGGTGTGTTTTTCTCGGCACGGTCTTCTTTGACACCCAAGGTGCTGACAATCTTCTAGAGAGATAACATTCTCTTCGGACAGCCATTAGATGAAGCGAGGTATTGGGCAGTAGTTGAAAAAGCCTGTTTACTTCCTGACTTACAAATGTTGCCGGATGGAGATTTGACCGAGGTATATTCTTTTGCGGTATCTGCACACTCTCATCTCAAGTTTCAACCTCAGATCGGGGAGAAAGGTATTAATCTAAGCGGCGGGCAGAAGCAGAGAGTGAGTCTATTCTCCGTACTTCGTATCAGTGAAAGTTTAGTATATTCAGGTGAACATCGCAAGAGCCTTGTATTATGATGCCGAAATCCTTCTGTTTGATGACCCACTTTCTGCTGGTCAGTCCCTCTATTATAATCCCGAATATGCCGTGCTGACTTGCTTGCATAGTCGACGCTCACGTTGGGAAGTCCCTCTTTCACGGAGCAATTCTTCCCCTCGTCCAAGAAGGGAAGACCGTGGTACTCGTTACGCATGCGGTGCACTTCCTCTCACACTGTGATTACATATACACTTTAGACGACGGCTGTATAATTGAGCAAGGAACGTATCAGCAACTTCTTGCGGACGATGGAAATTTTGCTCGACTGGTGACGGAATTCGGTGGAACCAGCTCTTCTTCAGAGGCATCGAATGTTAACGAAGACGAGGGCCTAGAAGCGATTAAATCGAAATCCGCTCAAGCGAGTGTTAAGGGTACAGGTAAACTCGAAGGAAGACTCATTGTAAAAGAGCGACGCACAACTGGCTCCCTACCATGGGCGGGTAAGCATACTTTACAATCATATGAATTCACCTGACATCTTCCACCAGTTTACCGAAGCTACTTCTCTGCCGGTGGAGGTTTTATAACCATTCCCTTTGTCGCACTCGCAGTCGCCCTAATGCAGGGTAGTCAAATTCTTAGTTCTTACACTTTGGTTTGGTGGCAAGCGAAGTGAGTTGATTGTCCTGTTCACGATCCGAACAAGACTGACACCTTGAAAGCGCGTTTCACCGTCAATTTTCTTTCTACCAGGTTCTTTATGCAGGCCTCGGGTTATCACAAGCTCTGTTTACGATGATATTGTACGCCATATTATCTCCTCTGTTTGGAGGTAATTCTTGATCATGCAAACAATTACAGAGGTATCTCTATCGATATAACGTCGTCGCTTATATCGAGGAACCTGCACAAGAGTGCCTTGTGGCGCATCTTCCATGCTACGATGGCTTTCTTCGACACAACGGTAAGGCTGGCCTTGATAACTATTGTCACGAAGGGTAACACTCATCATCTAGCCAATGGGACGAATTTTGGGAATCTTTGGCAAAGACATTGACTGTAAGTAATATATTTGCAGGTTACCCTGCTCTGCTTTTGATATACGTGGATCCAGCAATTGATAACCAGCTCCCTAGTAAGTCAAGCAGACTCGATTTTTTGTTGTTGCTTAAATTATCTTCAGCGTCCATGAGATTATGTTCGTTCTTTCCGGTCAATCACATTTGATATGTCCTCAATCGCCTGTAGTCGTGATCACAACGTCCAACGTCATGGGAGCCGTCGTAATTATCACCGTTCTTGAGCACTATTTCAGTCCGTGCGAGATTGGTTCTTCAATGGATTGCGGCTCATCTTCCCTTCCTAGTTATCGCTGTGTTCATCATCGCATTTGGTTACCAATATTTTGCGTCGTTCTATCGCGCGAGTGCCCGAGAGATGAAGAGATTAGATGCTATGCTTCGCTCTGTTCTATACGCGCACTTCTCTGAGTCTTTGACAGGTAATAACTCTGCCATTTTGACCGCTGTTATTGACCGCTGTTGTTAAGGCCTACCCACGATTCGGGCATATAGAGAGATTCCGCGATTTGTAAATGATAATCGATTTTATATCGATCTCGAAAATCGGGCGCTTATCCTAACCGTCACCAACCAGCGGTAGGTATTCGATACAGTGTCATATCCACTAAACTCTGAGTCTCGAGAAGCTGGTTAGCCGTAAGGCTTGATGCTTTAGGTGCCACGTTGGTTCTTTGTGTACGTCGAGTCTCGCCATTTTGATCAGTAACACTGATTGTGAAGTCCAGGTGGCGATATTCGCTGTCGTCGGCGTATCAGGAATAAGTCCCGCCGAGATTGGCCTGGTACTGACATATTCAAGTAAGGGTTCAACTTGTCTAGTCAACCTGTCGTTTCTGATTATTCATGCCAAGCAACGCTGACTCAATTATGCGGCATGGTGACCAGGCAATCTGCCGAAGTCGAGGTAACTTAGTATAACCTTTATGGTTGAGGAGTTGCTGACTATTACAGAACTATATGAATGCCGTGGAACGAGGTAAGAACATATTGATTTTGGGCTTATGCAAGTACATTGATTTGTTCTAGTTGTCAGCTATAGCAAAGGAGAGGTTGTTGACCAGGAGGCTCCTTATCAGATGGACACAGATAAAGCAACTTCTCAGTGGAGTCACGGTAGTATTGAGTTCCGAGATGTCGCGATGAGTTATCGACCTGGCATGCCTCAGGTGCTTCGTGGAATCACGCTAGATATCCAGGGTGGCGAGAAAATTGGCATTGTTGGAAGGACGGGCGCCGGGAAGTCGTCACTCATATTGACGCTTCTTCGAATAGTAGAGTATTCTGGTGAGATCTTGATCGACAGGTAGGTCCCAGTTGCTCGTGTTGTGCTGGATCCATGCCTCACAACTGTTAGGGACGACATCTCGAAGATGGGTCTGAAAAGTCTACGCTCCAAAATGGCGATGATCCCGCAGGACGTGAGATTGGCCCTACCTTTGTCATTGGCCCGCTGACCTATCTCATTATCAGCCTATCTTGTTCAGTGGTCTGTACCTTCCGTTCTCCCAGATTGTGTCCTTATTGATCCAGAGACATCCACGTTTAGGGACCGTAAGATCTACCTTAGACCCGTTCTCGATCTACGATGATGCAAAATTATGGGATGCTCTCAAGCGTTCCTTTCTTGTAGACGAAGATCCATCAACTGCCAACAGTTCGACAACCGAAGTCGAAAACCACCAGAATCGTATCACCTTGGACACTGTGGTGGAGCCAGAAGGGTCGAATTTTAGCGTCGGACAACGATCTTTGCTCAGTCTAGCGCGTGCCCTGGTGAAGGACACAAAAATAGTCATTTTAGATGAGGCTACGTCAGTGCATCATTGTCTCAATGTGATATCTAGTACATTGACCGTCACCTTTAGAGCTTCTGTTGATGTCGAAACGGACCAGAAGATTCAACAGACTATCCAGCATCAATTCCGAGATCGTACTCTCTTGTGTATCGCACGTATGTGCTGAGTTTTTCGTATTGACTATATGGGCAATGAATTCCTGACAGATCGCCTACGAACGATCATTTCGTACGATCGTGTGTTGGTATTGGAAGAAGGGCGGGTCGGTGTATGATGCTAGTCTCATGGATGTTCCTCAGACTTTGACCATTTTTTGCAGGAGTTCGACAGTCCCTTGAATCTATTTTTACACGACGATGGGATATTCCGCGGGCTTTGCGATCGGAGCAACATATCGTTTAATGATATTGAGCAGGCGGCGTCCAAGTAGATCTCTATAGCACTGTAGATTTGAACCTCCACGTACGGGATAACTTGTCGAGTGTGATAGTTGATATACAAACCGGTAGAACATGCTGCAAAGGGACATCAAGGAGACAGATCTTGAGGATAACCTCCTTGTAAGGGTTGCTGTGCATCATTTTTTGAAGAGAGCGGCGACGGACCTACCTTCATGAGGCGTTTGATAGACCATAAATTTTACATTTTCAGATGCATTGTGCTGTATACTATGGGGGACCCTCTCGTATACTACTTGCAATTAGTTTGTGTACACGTGATCGCGCCCCCGCCATTTCATTGATCGGTCTCACTGGAGATGATCGGCGCGCACATAAGGAGTAAAGGCACAGGAAGAGGATTATTGAAATTTCCAGCCTTCTATTCAATTTGTGAGATTTGTACACTGAGATCTAGGAAACCGGACGTATGACCCGAATTACCTATCTAAGTATCCGCCAATACCAATATACTCCACAAATACAATGGTAGAGTCAAATTATCGTTCTGATCTGAAAAAGCCTCCAGTGCAGCTGAAATAGCCACCATGAATAGGTATCGTTTGGTCTATGAGGGCATCAGTGGACCTGCGACCGTATGTAGAGCACGAAACCTACAGAAAAAGGATCGACAAATCCACAAAGTCGTAATGCCCAAGCACAAGCAACGATAGACAAGGCAAACGCCAGACTACCTTCAATAGTTTTGGAGGTCGTGGGCGTCCATCGGTGTAAACCAATCCGTTTACCCACGATCGAAGCCTGTAACGTTAGCAGTTCAACAAAAAAACTTTTTGAAATACGAGACGAAATACCAATGCGTCGCCGATGCCGAGGACAAGAATTCCAGTAAACTGAAGAAGTCGCGACGGTCTGGAAATAGAGCAATCAGCGCATGATCACGAAAAGGGCCGCTAGACTTACGTCTCAAGCCACAAACTTCCAGCACATCCTGTCAAGAGGTAGAAATGGCTTAGAATTGCGGTACCGCTGTCCTTGTGGTCCAAAAACTCATTCATGAAGAGGTGTACGACCGCGCCGAAAGGATAGATGGCGAAATAACGAACGTATTCAGCGAAAGTAAAGAGTGCAAAGGCAGCGCTAAAGCAGAGATGGGTGAAGGCTGGCTGTGGAAAAAATGGCTGTTAAAAGACACAGCTAAAGGTGACTCAGGCGGAAACGTACATCAAAGGCAATGCCGGGGGCGAACATCACAACAGCCAACGCATGAAAGAATTTTCGACGTGCATTCAACTTCAAAGTTGGTACGTGCTTATCGGCCGCGTCTAAGAGATCAGTGGCTGTGAAATGTTAGCACTGGAAGAGTGCCGCAAAACGAAGATCTGACCTAAAGACCCTCCAGATGCCAGTATCGGTGGAGAGGGAAGTGGATTTCCATTGGAATTTGTAGGCGTCGGCTCCGCTGAGGGCTGCGAGGTGGTCAAGACGGCGCCGGGAACGATCAAGTTCTCCCCATTTGTATTCCATACGCGGAACTTCTTCGATCTGGCGAGCTGCCTTGTCCATCCAGCAACACTCAGCGACCCCAACAGAGCCCAATATACCAAGAGCCCAGGTCGGCTCCACTTGTTCTTGCCCTCCAGTAGCCAAAAGATGACCCAAAGCCAAGGATCACGTTTACCTAGGCACCAACGGGTCCACAAGCCGATCAAGCCTACAACTATCAAGAATAGCCCAACATAGAATCCCAACGCAAGGAGTCGACGCTGCCGTAGCTTATCTTTTGGTTTTCGTAGGCGACGTACTGGTCGTTGGGCTATGTGGCGGGAGAGAACAAGGATCGGAGATAACATAAAGCCACTGAGAAGCGATCCAGCAACAAGCGCCATTTGAAAAATGAGAAGCGGCGTCGGAAGACGGTATGTCTTTATGAAGGGCGTTGTCAGTGGCCATATCTGGAAAGCGTTGTTGAGTTGTCAGCGCAACTCTGATTTGTGAAGCCCGCTCACTCTAGAGATATTGATATTTACAAACTCCATCAAAAGGGTAGTTCCGCCGAAACACACCAGGCCCAGCTCGCCCAGCGTAAAAACACGATGTGCCAAGCGGAGACAAATGTATAGTGTGAACTGATAGAACAACGCCCCTAAGATAACTTCAAATAGCGTTATATCTGCAACAAGGTAAGAATCTAGAGATTGAGATCAACCGATTGACTCACGGTGCCAAATACCACATCCGATCTTTTGCAGTATGATCTTGGTTGTGAAGCTACTCAGACTAACGACTATAGTAAATAACACATAGTACCACGACCTCAAGCCTTCACTGCGCGGAACAGACCCTCGCTCGCCCTCGGGGACATCGCGTCGCTTGAGGTATCGAGTCTCCAACCAACTCGAGGTACATGCGTGAAACAAAAGAATTGACGAACACAGCGTGGATAGATCAATGAGGTTGTAACGGGAAAGGACTAGCGCCTCCAGGACACTATACGACCCTTTGGAATTGCTGAGTCGGGCAGGCGGTTCGATCCGCCAAGTGGATGGAAGAAGTATGGGTGATGATGATGACAACTGGGTCAAGGAAGAATACAAAAGCGCGCTTCCAATGAGGGGCCCAAACAATAGCCCAGTCAAAATGCCATCATCTGATGCCTCCCTACACATTCCATTAAGAAGACGATTGAGCTCACGAAATAAAACGCACCGGTAGTTTTTAGGGACAGACATCCACAGAAACGCGAAATCAGATTTCTTTGAAGAATCCCACAAGGAATTTCGCCGTGGGCTACGACCATCTACAGGGCGTGGAACAGATGGGGACAGAGATATTGAGATGGGACTGGTTACTTGATGTTTCAACGTCGTGCCCGTTGATATTGAACTATGAGTCCACATGATATACAGTAGCGAGATAGCAATGAGCATTTGTAGTTCTAAAAACCGGTATGAGTGGGCAAACAAGCTAGAAGGGGAAAAGCGCGACCTGTGACAATCCATGAATTATATAGAGATAGAGATAATTGAGAAGATGCTGCAGGTTGGTAGTCCGAGAATGTTGATATTGCATAAATAAGAGATCCGATGATTAGAAAGCTTTCTCCCGCTTTTTTACTTTCGATACAAAATGTCCATGACCAAGGAAAGATAGGAAGCCGAAGGTGTAGTTCTAAGTGGGAGGGGAATACGGTGAATGGCGCCTGTACAGCCGTCATTGTGTTCGCAAAGACAGCAGGAGACGTGTTGCGTTGAGGGTTGGCTTTTCCGCTGACAGGTGTTGACCGCATAACAGCGGGTGATCGAGAACGCGTGAAAGGAACGGGACCTTCTGGTGCTCTAGGCGGGGCTCCCTCTGGGGATCGATTTAGCCGAGGTATAGGTGCCCGTTTCAAGGGCGGGTGCGTGGTAGTCAACCTGCTTTGGGAAAACGCCCGTCCACGGGAGTGTACAGGACCCTCGTCTTCTGTCTCGTCGTCAGTGTCTGATTCCCTAGGCGAGGCAGCACTGTTGAATCAACAGTCAGCCACCAACGACGACGATGACGACACCCCAGACACACACCTCGATGAACCGGCATGATAGCTCGTACTCCAATCCAATGAAGGCGAAGCCTTGGCCGCAGCGCCGGGAGTATTGACTAAGATGGTAGGTCTCTTACGAACTGACCGGCTGTTTTGAGGTATCCTACGGACGGAATCGCCCCGTCCAGAAGCCTGCGTGGACGATGGCGGAGACGGTGATGACCTTGAACGAGGCAGATTGGCAGATGTCGCTTGAACAAGTAAATGGAAGTCAATCCTCGAAGGGCATTCGCAGAGCGTCTCGGATGCAGCCAATGCTGACACTCTGGGTAAGTAAGGTAGCCACGTGGCTCCAGTTCGCTCCGGCAACGGCCGCGCACCAAATTAGGACCCCACGCCACCGACGCGACGCGACATACATACCTTGTCCTTTTACCTCAACCTGTCTTCCATTACTTCCCACTATCTGGTATGGAATCCTGCGAATCTACCCACGAATCTACTGTCTATCTCGAAGACCTCGATATTCCTCGTGTCGACAAGGAAGGGAAGCCCACTGTTACGTCCGTGGTGTCGGCGACAACGACAACGGCAGCTTCTACTTCCGTGAAGCGACAGCGAACCCTAATGGATATGTTCGCGAACTCGCAAGGAAAAAATGCCTCCGAGCCCTCTGCGAAGAAGCTGAAACTCTCGCCAGCTTCCTCGGCGCGTCAGGGCGCGTCGAGCAGCACCAGAGGAGTAGCTAAAGGCTTTGGCGTTCAAAGGTTGAATTCCATCCCATTTTCCATGTCAGGATTCCAAGAATCTATGACCGATGAACAGCGGGATCTGCTCAAACTCGAATGCGAGGCCATGGGAAAAAGCTGGTAGGCGCATTTCCAATTAATGAATTTCAGCGTGGATCCTTAGTATATGATGATACAGGCTTAAATTACTGAAAGATGAGATCAAGAAACCCTATTTTCTATCTTTGAAAAGATTTTTATGGGAAGAAGGCGTGAGAGGGATTCACGATAGCCCACTGCCGCTTAAGGTATACCCACCCCGTGAGTGTTTGTTATCTAATGCATACCCAACATCTTCATATCAACTCACGGTGGTCCTTAGCCAAAGATATCTACTCGTGGTCGAGCACGCCCTTGGGAAAGGTCAAGGTGGTCATCATTGGACAAGACCCCTATCACGGCCGTGGCCAAGCTCATGGTGCATACGATACCTTCGGCCTAGTCACACAACCGTCTGAAAATATTTGATCCACAGGGCTGTGTTTTTCTGTACCTCTCGGAGTCGCAATTCCGCCTTCTTTGCGAAACGTAGGCCTCATGAAAAGCCTCGACCTGCCACGTCGTCTGCTGACTTGACACTTCCAGATTTACGCAGAAATTAAGGCGGAATACCCGGAGTTTACTCCCCCAAAACATGGGTGAGCAATACACGTTTTATCTGGCTTCCGCAGGTCTGTGACGCAAGAATGCAGAAATCTGACAGCCTGGGCAACCAATGGGGTCCTCATGCTGAATACATGCCTGACCGTTCGAGCCAACACAGCAGGTTCACATTCCGAGAAAGGGTGGGAGCAATTCACAGATAAAGTGGTCGATGTTATCGATAAATATGGCGGTGCCAACCTGTCCAGCAAACTGGCCCAAGCCGATACGGGCCTCGGCCGAGGAGTCGTTTTTCTGGCCTGGGGGGCTTGGGCGGCCAAACGAGTGGCCAAGCTTGACAAGGTCTGTATACATTATCCTGCTTCTTGCGGAAGCCCGTTAACTGATGGTTACCTCTCTCTTGAACCTACAGACGAAGCACCTGATACTGACGAGCGCCGTAAGTCCAAGCCACCACACTAAACCGTTCATTCTCATCGAAGCATTCCGTTCTACCTTCAACAGCATCCTTCTCCATTTTCTGCGCATAAAGGGTTCCTTGGAAACGGCCACTTCAAAGCAGCCAATGAATGGCTGGAGCGGAAGTACGGGTCCGATGGGACAGTGGATTGGTGCACTCTGAACGCAGAGTAAATTCGGTTCGCGCCCTAACACATGTTTCTCATGTTGCTATGCCGCTATGATACCCTCGCCTCCTTTCCCGTCTCGGTCGCAGCATGATCGAACATTTTGACATATATAGTGTGTTAACGCCGGTGCAGTTTTTGGTTGTTACCCGATATTTACATGGCATGTATGGAACAAAATATGTCACAGCAATGCAGTGGAACCTTGATCTACACGTACTTTTACTCGCGATGTGGCGCACGCATCGAGCCATGTATGTTCTGCAATGTGCAGACTTGCTGACATATCGCTGGCGGATCTCCGGAAGGAGTTCGAACCTGAAACAGCAAATTGTGATCATCCAGTCAATCGCCCTGATAATCTTTTCGTCCGGTTCCACCACGTGGCCTTCTGATTGTCTCACTTTATGATGCCGACGCCACAGTGCAAAGACTAAACAACTGAGCTTTAAATCTTAGGCGGATGCAGTCATATGGCGCCCGTAAAAAATATTATTTCCGTCAAGTCCGGCGTAAAAGGGGTCACCGGTATGATTTATCCAGGGATATGGTAGGTAAAGTGTGCGGTATAGGATACGAGGTGTTTTACATCTCTACTTAGCTGTAAGTAAGTATACGAGTCGGCCCTGTGTCAAATGCGATAGCGATACAAAATATCATTCTTTGCTTGGTATTGTAACAAGTCCGCGAGTCAATAAATATGGGGGGGCGACGCACAAAGACATTAAGGGTCATCACGGAATCGGGTTGATACGACCGTCAGGTCCGTACGCGTTCCGAGACATATGGGTATGACTGCTGTCCTGCAGCTTTGGTGGGGAAGGAAGACGAATCCCATGCTGCACAGGATTTGGCAGATGCGGATATGCCTGGTTTATGGAAAACTGCTGAGGCTCTGTCAATGAGCGTCGATGGGGTGGGTAGGAAAGTGACGTCTCGCGTGGTGAATGATAAGAGGATGAATGCAGTGGCGGGGCGGTGTTCGGAGGGCTCTGGGAGGGCATGGAGTTGTCATGAAAGGAAGATTGCGGCGAATAAGAATAATGGGAGCGAGGTTCGTCTCGGACATCGCGCACTACAAAGCCCGTGCTGTTCGTATACGCCGAAGACATAGGTCGGTCGGCTGAATGCGAATAGCTGTTCTGGGAGGAGATGTACACGCTACTGGGGAGGGAATTTCGTGACGTCGGAACGGGGCTCGTATACGACGTATACTGTTTTATTGGAGGTGGATTCATTGGGGGAAGAGGGTAGGAAGATGAGGCAGACGAGCTGGGAACATCGGACTGCTGTTCATTAATCATGAGTGTTTGGTCCCATGAACCACCCTCGACTTCCGTCACGGAACGCGGAGGGACCGTAGTGGCAAGGTTACCAGGCGAAAGAGAGCTTGCGCGTGTCGAGCCAGGAGAACTGGAGGAATCACGACTGGACCGCAGCGGTATGGAAGTGCCGCCAGTGTTCATTTCGTATGTCTTGGGTTTATCCTTGCCAGTGGGCCCCTTCCCAAGAGCTGGACGATTTGCTAGCGGAAGGTTGAGAGCCTGGCGCAAGCAATTGTTCTCCTCCTCGAGTTCGGTCACTCTCTGCTCCAAAGCCTATTTCGCAGAAATGCAAATGAGTGTTATGGATAAGGTGGAAAATTTGAATTCTCCCTAAAGGGAAATTACGAACTTGTAAATGAGCAGCGCGTCGTGCGCGAAAGGCCCGCTGGACATCCCTGGCACGGTTAGGGGGCAAGTTATCATTTCGCTTGCGACCGCGTTTTGAAGACATGAAGAAAGAAACGGGAGGAAGACGGGAATGGGGAGCGGAATGGGTGTTCAAAAGGGTACCAAGCAGGATCGGATGAACATATAAAGGGCCCGACTACGACGACGCATCGGGCTAGTCGAATCTGCGTCACGCGGCTGTCACAAACATAACCGGAGCCCAGGAAGGCAACTGGATTAGGTTGCAGGTCCTCTCGATCGCAACGGCCTGGGCCTCTGAACCGACCTATCAATAAATGAAAATTCCCCCCGCCCCCTGTCTGCATACCCGCTCTCTTAGCAACTTTGCCTGTTACAGCTTGCATTGCTGACAGCTTCCTCTTGTTGCGGTTGCCTTCAAACACTTTGGTCACCGCATGCATTGCATTGCTCCCCCATTCTCAGGCCGTGATAAGCAACATTAGCCTCGCCAGGGCAGGCATGACAAAGACGCTTCGGAACTGTTCCCACTTTCCGAATCTACACGTGAGAGACTGCTTGTACTCCCAGATAAAGCAACTCCCCAGAACCACAACCCTGAACATATTCGAAACCCCGACCAGGCAACTCCAGGCCCCGACACATCATCCTGTCCGACCCGCCGCCCCTGATGCTCGCGCTGCCTTTCTCGCGGCCGCCACTTCCTTGTCGCGTTTGGCGAACACCTTATGTCGCTGCGGAACAGGGGCCGCTGCACGTGCAAGCGTTTTGTTCGCGGACTTGTTTTGCTCGACATACGACATGTGCTGCGCTCCACTCAAAGCCACCAGTGATCCAGTCGTGCGCTGGGCGCCGGGGAATTTTGTCGGACCGAAATCCTTTGAGGTAATCGTACCTGCAAGATCACCTTCTCCAGCACGAATATCGGTACCCAGATCCGCGTCAGTCTCATTCGCAATGAGCACTGATTGGATAAGCTCGATCTGCTCATCTTTGGTTCGGTACACCAGATCCGGTAGGTTCTCGAGCCCATCCAGATGTGTGATAACCTTGAAGGCGTAGCCCTGGTCAATTAAAAATTGCTGTCGTTTCGTGCTGTAAAACATCTCCTGCGTGTCCTTGGATACGAGGGAGTAGAAAAAGGCATTAAAACCTTCATCATTCCGCCGCTTCGCTCTCAAAATGCGCCCTAGAAATTTAATACAGTTATCCATCCCTGGAGGACTTTGTAGGAAAAAAGTTCGCACCTAGACGCTGTGCTTCTTGCCGGCGCGATCCGAAATGGGATGATATCTGAATCAGACATGTCGCTTCGGGTAAATCGATAGATGTATCTCCGACCTGTCCTCGGCAACAGAATGAATAGCCTTGACATTGAAAAGGAAAAGCGTCAAACCTTAGAGAGAAAGATGGTGTTGACTTGGGGACTGTGTTGGAACCAAGAAAGTATCCTCATCCGTTCGACCTGTCCAGTACCACCATGGATATAGAGTTTACCCAGACGTTTCGCGTATGCCTAGACACGTGGTGAATGTGCTGTCGATGACTTCGGAAATGACATTACCTCCAGAGCGAAAACATTGTCGGAGAATACGATTATCTTGTCTCCTCGATCCTCGTGATACTTAATCAGGAATTGGCATGCCTGGAATTTGTTGGGGTTCATGCAGTATAGAAGCATGCGTTTTCTAGATTGCTCCCGAAGGTATTCACGATAGAATTCGGGTGTCATTGGACACCATACCTCCGCACACTATGAACCGAACTCAGCGATCTTGATATCAAAAAATTAAGGTATGGCTGATGTATACCTGCACATTCGCAATATGTCCCTTGGCAGCAAGATCCCTAGAAAGGCAAAGCGGTCATTAAACAATTTAACTACAGTGATGGACATATGGTAAGCAACTGACATCCAATTCGCTTCGTATAGCTTGGGCCCGATCATATAGTTCAGGTCCGCTATCTTGTCATCTTCACGGACAAGGGTAGCTGTATAAGTCGGACAATGAGTTTTGTATTTTCTTCGAAGAGAGAAAAGTGGCTTACCAGTCAGACCAAGTTTGGAATGCGCCTTGATCGTTCCGACGACCCGACGGAACATTGCAGCGGGTACAACATGTACTTCATCCAGTAGCATGAATCCCCATTCCCGAGAGGTCAAAAATTCCATCATCTTCTTAGACTCATGGGACCGGTTGTGGGTATTTGCAACCATAGAGTAGGTCGATACAACAATCCCACTTTCGCCAGCAAACTAGAGAAGTTCTCAGACTCAGGTGCGGCAAGCGGAAAGAACAAGCTGTACCTTCTCCTTCTGGTCCGCGGTGAATACCGCGATCTGGCGGTCAGTCACATTCGACCACTGCATAAATTGTGATTTCCACTGCATGACGGACACACTAACAACGCATAAAAATTATCTAACGAATGACACGGCGAAGGGCTTACGAGGATGTGCACAGTACGAGGCAAGACTTCTTGATCGTACATGCGGCAGTGATTCCAACAAGGGTCTTCCCTGCTCCGCAAGGAAGCACAATGATGCCTGAACGAGCGCGACTGAGTGACAAAATTTTCAGAACACGTTCGAGAATCGAATTCACGGAAATTATATACCCATTTCCGAACATCTTGCTCAGGCTAGTTTCTTGATATGGGCGAATCACGGTGGCGGGCTTTAAATCAATATCAAGGTTCGCATTCACAGTGTCATTTCGAAAATCGTATTCTTCGAGCATAGGATAGTCTAGCACTGTACATTGTTTCTTGACATCCTACATGTACAAAATAAGGTTTGTGAATGAGGTGAGATGTCCAAGACGTACGTCGATCTTTGCGTCATGGATTTCGAAAGCATGGACATTGTCGTCGTCCTCGTCAATCTCGTCTAAAACTCAGTCAATTGTAGAATTCTACTATGGCTGCCGATCTGAGATACTTGCCTCCATCAACTCCAACGACAGACGTAAATAGATCAGCATCAGACTGATTGGCGGCGGTAACGGCGTTAGACGGTCCGACTTTGGAACCTTCGTCTTTTTTCTTTTCAGCTTCTTTGGTGCCCGGAATAACTAGATTCCCTTTTACGGGAGCTTTAGAAGTAGTGAAAGTAGCCGCTTTGATACTAGTATCAGTCTGGGTAGACACTATGCGCGCCTCTCGAATTACTCTGTCCTTGAGCAATAATTGAAGGGTCTCGGGATGACTTGATTCGACAAAGTACTTGTTGTGCTTGAGAACGAGCTTGACCTTGCCGTAACTCAGAGTTCGATCACGAATGTAAGAAATGATGCTGTCAGGGACAGGAACCTGTGGACAAAGAGTGAAAATATGAACACCTCCCTATCGACGACATCATACCTTGGAAAGGCGATTGAGAACCTTCAGGCAGTTAGTCAGCGAGAACAGTTCGAACAAGTGCAATTCACACAGACTTCAATGATATCTTCAGTTTGAAGGCCGACAGATACAGCCGCATATAGAGAGTACGGAGTTAGAGTGTATTCGTGGATGAAGGCCGGTCTGAAGTGGGAAAATATTACATGCATGTACCTAAGTGTACTGTAAGTCAATACGTACCTGCTAACAGGCTCGCTGATAGCGGTGAGAAAGTCCTGAGCTTGCTCGGCAATAGGTGAGAAGGCTTCTAAGATGATGTGGCCATCGTCGGGACTGATCCAGAGTGGTCGGGAAGCATGGTCGTGTTTCAGGTGAAGCCATGAGAAGTCTTGTTCCATAAAGATGTGAGAGACGAGGATATTTTGCTGCCTCCGATGAGCATCCAGGGAAGATAAGTTAGCAGTAGAATCGGCTGGATTTCTTGTCTGGGCAAGCTTTCGTGTTAAGGCGCTGAAGTTGATGGTGGCGCTGCGAGGTACGAGGGTCGTATCCGGAGGAGAAGGAGGAATGACATCGTCCTCATTGGTGACATCAAGATAATCCTCCTCGTCACGGTCTCTCCTTACTCGTTTTGACGGCTGAGAAGGTCCAGCGGAAGCTAAAGAATCGTAAAGAACGTCAAATTGGGGTACGATTGCTTAGGAACATAGCCGGAACATACACTCGGCTAGACGCTTCCCCGACATTTCGACCTGTTGTCGAAGAGCAGAAATCGGTATGAAGAACGTGAAGGTAAGAGACAAGAACGAATCGGTCAAGGTGCTCGGGCCCGCCAGTGACGTCCATCGTGATGAATAAGCAGCGGAGTTTTAATTCCATTTGAGGAAGCAGGCGACTTACAGATGACTTGCTTTTCGTGTCGACGACCACCATCTTCCCCGCATTTTTCGCCTTTTCTTGTTTAAGACAGAATGTGGAGGCCTGCTACTCGCCAGATAACTGGTACTAATGAAGGTGTGTTTTTTCTGCGTTTTCATCTAGTTTCGGGCTTCTGAATCATTTTCAGTTCCACTCGGACAGCGGCGGCGTTTTGGACCAGCTCCATCCGAAGAAGCCGCTCCTCCCCAGCTCGCTCAACCTTCACCTTCAGCTTACCCTCGACCATATCAAGACCATGATAGTCCTGGAAAACGCGGCAGGGATGAAGCCCCAGCAGGCGATCCACGAGGTAAGTTTTACTGTTCGCATTTAACCTCATAGCCCGCCATTCTGCGCAAACGCGATATTTGGTATCCTTGTAACGCACTGTTCGAGGTCTCTGCGTTTTCGTCGTACCCAGTTTGGGGCTAGGCTCATGCTACTAACCTATACTAACACTAACACTAACCTATTGCTGTTTATCACTCACGTTAGTCGACCCGAATGCCCCTCGCAAGCGGCGAAGTCGTTGGGGTGAAGTCAAGACAGAAATCCCCGGTCTCCCAACTGCCATCTCTGCTGCTGGCGTATCTCAGGCTCAGCTCGACAACTATGCTATCCACCTTAGGCTCGAAGAAATTAACAGAAAACTACGACTAAACGACTTCATTCCACCTGAACGCGAGAGGCAAGTTCGAATATTCTTGTGAATGCTGAGCATATACTCATCTTTTCGTTAGATCCCCATCCCCTCCTCCTACATATGACGCTCATGGTCGTAGGACCAATACACGCGAAGTACGCTACCGTAAAAAGCTCGAAGACGAGCGTATCAAACTCGTCGATCGCGCCATGAAAAATGATCCTAACTTCCGCCCTCCTGTTGAATACCAACAACAAAAGCGCTCACAGCGTCCGTCGGACAAGGTCTATATCCCCGTCAAAGAATTTCCTGAAATTAACTTCTTTGGCCTACTCGTCGGCCCTCGTGGTAACAGTTTGAAGAAGATGGAGAGAGAGAGTGGGGCGAAGATTAGTATCCGTGGAAAGGGTAGCGTTAAGGAAGGGAAAGCACGTCCTGACCAGTATGCAGACGATGCTGAAGAGGACCTTCACTGCCTCATCCTTGGAGATAGTGAAGAAAAGGTGGCGGCCTGTGTAAAAATGATCAATAAGGTCATTGAGACAGTAAGCAATTTTTTTTTGTTGCTCTGGATCGTACTGATTCGCTTGTCTCAGGCCGCTTCCACACCTGAAGGTCAGAACGACCACAAGCGTAACCAACTTCGCGAGCTTGCGGCGCTCAACGGTACCCTCCGTGATGACGAGAACCAAGTTTGCCAGAACTGTGGTGGCGTCGGTCATCGGAAATACGACTGCCCTGAGCAGCGGAATTTCACTGCTAACATTATCTGCCGTGTTTGTGGGAGTGCTGGCCACATGGCTCGCGATTGCACCGTCAACAAAGATCCCAATGCACCGATGATGCACACCCCTCCTCCTCCACCGAACATGAACAGTCGTGGCTTTGATTCTGAATATGCCAGCTTGATGGCCGAGCTGGGAGAAAGCACAGGCGGTTCTGGCGTGGACCTTTCGAAACCTTCCTGGGCTGCACCTAGTGCAGGTCACGATATCACTGGAGGGGGAACGAATATTCCACCTTGGCGTCGTCCGGAAGCTTGGGTAACCAACATACCACAGAACCAGTCGCAGGGTGGTTTCCCGGGTGCTACGGGATACGGTGGTGGATACGGTGGGGCATCTGCCGGGTATGGGAGCCAGTGGCAGGGCTATGGACAGGCTTCAGGATATCCTCAACAATCTCAAGATTATTCGTCGAACTACGCCTCCTACTATCAAGGCCAATATAGTCAACCAACCAGCTAATCGAAAACTTCTGATCTTATTCCTCATTTTCTGACAAACGGCAGCACTAAACATCAATTCTTCTCACCTTCTTAGCTCAGCTTTTCACAGTCGAAGAGGTCATTCGGCCTATTCATTTTACATTCGGATTTCATTCCCTCTTTATCCACAGAGCGCTGTACGTGGGAATTGTTTGTAGGTATACTTTGTCCGACATGGTTGATGGGAGCGTGGACACGGCGTCCCTACTAACGGAGACCTTTTCAAGCTGCGAGGTTTCAGGTGTTTTACTTCTTTGAACTGTAACCCAATGATATGTTTTTTTTTTTGCGAAATGCGTGCGATTGATTCAAAGATACAAACGTGCTAGCTATTGTGACTCTTTCTCTTTTTCTTTTTCCGCGGCTTTTGTTGTACAGAGCGCTCTTTTTCGTCTAAAGTTCGTTTCTGGGCGTTGCTGGTGCTGCTGTCACTCCGAACGAAACAAGAGACAAAGAATCCATTTGTAGCATCGCCGTCGGGGCTGCAGCGTATCAACGAAGCAGCGTCACCTGTTGAAAGATGAGTATAAAATTGGCACTTTTTTGAGAATGATATACTGGGGTTGTCCATCTCTTCTGGAAGTCCCCTGCGCTTCCACTGCGGCAGGACATTTTCTGGAGCCTCCAATTTAAATCTGCCGCTTTCAGCCTCTTCCGATTTCAAAGCATCACGAACAACGTGCTCGTTCTCCATCGCGTGGACGCTGCAAGTCGAGTAGACAATTCTCTTGACTGCGGGAACTATCATGCATTGTCAATAGTCAAAAATTTAATTGCATAATGACAGAATGAATTGGACCACCTACATTTCATTGCGTGCTTGATCATCACGAGTTGAAAAGCGGCCAGTTTTGTCAGACGTTCGTCTTTCTCGGACTCATTTTCTGCCTCTGACAACCAGATACAAAGATAAATATAACCGATCGGGGATGAAATGAGTTTCACCTGTCTCTAAGAGGTGATCAAGGCGGTTGACTATGCCAGAGCCGCTACAGGAGGGATCTAGAAGACTACAAGGAGTTAGATTTGTACCTGTTCAGCTGGCAAACTCCCCCTGACATGTGAGTGACCTTGCGATATACTTCGTCTTGAGGATCTACCGTAAGGAAGTCGAGGTTCAGAGTCTCGACGTTCTGACAACCTGCTTTGGATAACATCATTTCGAGTGTTTTGAATCGTTTTCGGTCCCGTTCGAACGCAAACAGCTAAACATTGATTAGCCGGGGGAACGGTCTCAGGTGGCGAAAGGGACACACCTTCCCAATGTTGCCCATGATCGCGCTGAGATGGGAAGTCTTGTTGCCTGGCGCGGCCGTTGCATCGATCACATAGGTGCCTTCTCTTGAGGGCGGTGAGAGAACAACGGCCGGAAAACAAGACGCCTTGTCCTGTAGAATGATCTTCCCAGACTTGTACAAAGGGTCGTCATGGAACGTGGTTTGGGGTGAAAACAGGAGAAGGTTCGGAATATGCTCATCCTTAGCGAAGCTCCGACTAAGGATTACGATAAGAAGCGTTCTACGTTCTGGACACTAATGACACCTGCCTGGATGTAAAAGGATCCGTGAGGTCATAGCCATTGGAGACGAACGCGTCCATGGCGTGATCCGACGCCCACATCAGGGTGTTGACCCTTACGTAACGTGGTATTTGCGCTGCAGCGATGCGAAAGTCGATGTCGATTAGCATCTCTTCCATGGGAAACAACTAAATGGAATGTTTTCGCTCACCTGCTCGGTCATCCCCATTGTGGGCTAATTCAAGGTTCGACCTTACGCCACGCTTAATTTTTATTCTTTGGAATTCGCCATTCAGACGCGTCTTGTGGCGTAGAATCGCTTGCTTGATGGGGCCGTCGCCAGCCTGGATACCACCCGCAAGCAAAACGTCATGAACAAGAACCAGAGCAAGATTCATAGAGGTTATCTTCTTTCTCTCGTCCTTTACCGGGTTTCTACAAAATAATGAGAATCAATCGAACTTTTTTTCGGCTGCCCAATATAGTAATTCATAGGTACCGGTTTTCTTTCAACAGCGACTCAACACCAAGAGCAACAGTAATGATAGAATAAACAGTTTAGAATTGATTCCCAAAGCAGTACACAATGTTTTGGTGTCATCAAGTCATGCAATGGAGCCTGCAGTGATGAAGAAAATACCGCTGATTTGGGATTTGACAGACCAGATTAGCGGATTCACGAGGATCACAAACCAAAGGCCTGGGTGGTGATATCAGAGCCTTTGATGGATAATTCGGAGGAATATAGCCAAGTTGTACGTCAGGAAGGTATAATTCGCAGTGCTTATGCATTTGGTGGAATCCAAGATGGGGAATTACTATATTGGGCAGCCGAAAAAAAGTTCGATCGATTCTCATTATTTTGTAGAAACCCGGTAATAGGTTCGTCTCATTTATCACTTGGGTCAGTACAGCTTTGTCTGAAGATGCCGCGTCAGACAAAGTTTAGGGTATAGCTAAGATGTCCGTACATTTCAGTGTCTCAATGACCAAGGCAGAAGTCCTCTTGCGGTCCTTCTCAGGCAACGTAGCAAGGACCCCTTTGATCGACCCTGTTCTTGCGTCTAGACTATCGAGGATTTTCGAAGCTTCAAAATAAAGGTTCATTTTTTCTATTCATACGAATTAGGCTCTGTTTGTGAAGCACTACAAAAGAAACTACGCGCAAAATTGCATATGCGTTCCGTCATCAAACCCTTCCTGCAACAGAGAACAGACCTGTAATAATAGAAGGTAGGTGAGAATGAACGTTCAAATGATGAAAAAGACAAAGATCAGTCGTATTTTTTCGTCACACGGGGCTAACAGCCCAACTCGGACAATGTAGATAAATTGAAAGCATCATTTCATAGAGACAGAGGAAGGCTACTCACAAGAGTGGAAACGCATTCGCGGGTTGACGTCGACAGCAAACGTTGGAATTGAACACGGGCCGCTTTTTAAAGCATAAAAAAAAATTCCCACGTTTTTTTTGAGACGCCGACCCACGGCAAGACGCGCGCGTTTGAGCTTTTCGGCGCTCCTCCTCTCCACCCTTTCCTATCCTGCAAAGTATGGTCATATCTACTCAGAAGTAAAATGTTCTCATGTCTTTCTCAGTGCCGGTAGACACTGAGCTCTACGATCTCCTAGGAATATCTCCAAATGCAAGCCAAGGTGCGGACCTTGGGACCATGAATTACGGTGGCTCACTTCTTTATTCATGCTAGCCGATATAAAGAAAGCGTATCGCAAGAAGGTGTGCATATGTGTGCTCATGCTTATGTCTACATCTTGGTCTGACTTTCCATCAGGCAAAAGAACACCATCCGGTATGTGGTGCTGTCCTTGCCAGTCAATACCATTTGAACAGCTGAGTATACAGGATAAGGTGATTGATAGTACTCCATTGGTAGTCCACGGTGAACCATTTCCCGACTAGAACATCAATGATCCAGAAGCAAGCCGCAAGTTTCAAGAGATGGCATCTGCGTGAGTCGCAGACCTGCCTGCCGCTGCCATCGTCCCCTCATGAATTCCTGGAAGTTATGACATCCTGAATGACCCTGATTCTCGGTCTGCCTACGATGCGGGAGGAATGGCGGGTCTACGCGGTGGCGGTTCCGCTGGAATGGACGACATTTTCAGTCAATTCTTTTCAAGTTCAAGTTTCGGTTTTGAGTTTGATCTTGGTGGAGGTGCAAGTCGGCGTCGGACAAAAGGCCAAGATTCTATCATTTCATATGACGTGACGCTTGAAGATCTCTACAACGGGAAGGCCGTGAAAATGAATATGGAGAAAGACGTTGTTTGTGGTGCATGTAAAGGGTACGTCGCATAATTTTTCGTTAGAGGCATCGTTGACGTGTGACTAGAACCGGGACCCGAGGAAATGCAAAGCCAAAGCAGTGTGCCACATGTGAAGGCAAGGGCTGGACATTTGTCCATAACCAGGTTTGTACAAGCAGATGGAGTGTGAAGCTCTTCCGATAAATATATTTGTAGGTGTCTTCATCACGGATCGGAACAACAAGAGCAACATGTCACGATTGTGAGGGCAAGGGAGAGAAAATCAGATCGAAAGATAGGTAAAGTGATTCTTCCGCTTCATGCCCTGATATATGACGTCTGTTTAGTTGTAAAAAGTGCAAGGGCGAGAAAACCGTGCACGAAAAAACTCGCCAAGAAATTTTTATTGAAAAGGGTATGACGGACAGACAGCGAATCGTGTTACCTGGCGCAGGAGACCAAGAGGTATTTAATGGTTAATCCTTCCGACATAACATGATTTACATCTTCAACCATAGCCCGGTTTGCCCGCCGGCGATGTGGTCTTTGTCCTTCATGCGGCACATCACGAATCTTTCGAGCGATCAGGAAACGACCTCCTTACCAATGTCAAAATCACACTCTCGGAAGCTCTCTTTGGATTTTCTCGGATACTTGTCACACACCTCGATGGTCGGGGAATCAAAGTTACTAGTCCTCCTGGTAAGATATTAAAGTCAGACGATTCGATCGTGCTGCGAGGTGAGGGCATGCCTATTTACAAGAGGCCGGACGAAAAGGGAGATCTCTTCGTCGTCTTCGAGGTCGAGATGCCAGATGAACAATGGTTAAAGAATGTTGATCGGAAGGTGGGATAATTGTCACTAAACTTCTATTTTCTTTACGAACACCAAATTACAGGCTTTGGAGGCGCTCCTACCACCCAAGAAAACTGATTTGGATCCCCAACCTGAAATTGTTGATGCTGTAGACTTTGAAGAAAGTGATATTGTGGATGTGCGTGCCCATTCTTTGCCGGCTGGCCACGAGTTTTTTCATGGTTTTACATATCAGTTCGGTCAAACGGAAGATGATTGGGAAGATGACGATGACGATGACGACGGTGATATGGAGCCAGAATGCCGACAGCAGTAATCTGTGCGGGGTTCGCGTTGAACGTTTGTTTTCACATCTCAGTTTTTCTACATTCTCACTGTAGTCTACCTCCATTTATCTCTGGCATATATTTGTTAGGATGTACATTAATGCTACTTTACCCCACTACTTGTCCGTTGGTTGACTTCATTCTGAGGCGTTCATCATGTACGTCCAATGCATCGATGCCATGATTAACGTGAAATTACGTTTCGTTCTTGATCATGAATCATCATGTCCAATGGTACGAAAGTGACGCCGCTGCCTTTCGCCTAGACTCGCGGTATCCACTAAATTCTTGCCCCGAGGTGGGCTTTTGTCATGCCTTGCGATGTAAGAATTATGATTGATGATTGGTCCAGGCTGTATCGTGGGTGCTTCATTACAACTGGGTCCATTGTAACGCCGTCGTTTCTCGGAGTGCTGGACAATCATTTCATAGATTTATTGAATCTTCCTTGCCTACCGCGCAGTATCATTTCGCAGGAGAGTGAGAATGTCTCACGTTTTCCCCTTTAGACGGTTCAATATACCTAAGCTTCGACAGGGCGAGTAAAGCTCGGGAAAGGTAGGCCTATAGTCACCGATGCTGAGAAGCTGCGTGAAGATACGCGACAACTCGCACTCAATCGAAGCCATTATTCATTCACGACAGGAGGTAATATTCCGGGCTCTCGACCAGTTCCTGATGGAGAACGGCTCCTTGACACCGACTTCCTTCATGATTTCGCAAGCTGTAAGTATGCATCAGCACATTCAGTTGTGAAACCCTTGATGATTTTTTTTCTTTGATGTCGGAAGTAGTCGCTCCGCGTCGACTAGTGCAGAATGTGCGGTAGCTTCTTGATAAACCTGAGGCTAAGCCTCGCATCCAAGCGGTGAACTGTCTTCGATACAGTCTAGCAACCAGTTCCACGCTGTGAGTCGCAAATTCCTCCGGTCGTGATGCAGTGCTGGCGAGAACGGAGGTCGTTGGTGCGAACGCGGTCCGCTGACCATCTTCTTACGACAAGTCTTGAACTCTTTCCCAGCAGTGCACGGCTCCCTAATGAAGGGCCAAGGTCACTGATGACTAGTCGCGCTGCAAGGAATCGACGGCCAAAGTTTTCTTGTAGTTGCAGGCATTGACCCGTACGAGTCAACCTGAGCCTGAAAGGTGCCGCTGCATTCGAACGGTGCCGCTTACTTTAGCGCACAAAGAACAAATAAGCACAAACACCTTGGGAACGTCAACGACGTTGTGCAGCTCCCTTGTATCGCCTTCCTTCCCCCCAAGACACGCAGTAGGCGTTATTCTTTACATTCTTCAACCCATGCAAGGGTTAGCATACACCAAAGCTGTCGTATTGGATGGAGAGACCCCAAATGAGTGCGGCACCCCCGTCAGCAACTTCGACGATATTCCAATAGATCCTGCGCTATGCGGGCCAGCGAGAGCGCCCAATCATGTTTCGGTTGAGCAGAGTACAATTGACGTCGATGTGAGTTGCATTAACAATATCCAAGTCGATGGTCGAGGCGCGTCGCGTTCTGGCGTATTTTGATCGTTTTCTTCAAAGTTCAGCCGTTCATTGCTAACGTGCTCCTCGATGTATTCTCTAGAACTCCACGTTCAGTCACGGGCCACAGGAATATTTACCATACTCGCAGGGACCCCAAGGTGATCCGTTCGCTCAGCCACCCCCAGCCTATTTTCCCGTACCAGAAACACAGGCTCGCCTTTCTCCGCCGCCCACGAAACGAAGAAGGAAAGAGGTGATACGCGAAATGATATGCCGCACATGCAAAGGGAATGATAACCAAAACAGCCGTGGCGCTCCCGAGCCCATGCTTTCCTGCGGCGAGTGTGGTCATAGTGGCAAGTCTCTTTCCGGTCCGTAATCTTATGCAGCTCATGCCGTCGCAATAGTTCATCCCTCATGCATGAAGAATTTTGTCCTTACCCGTCCTGATATTCTCTACTCCGTTAAATGGGCCTGCCCGGACTGCAAGAAGTGTGAAATATGTCAGAAGAAAGGCCGAGGAGTACGTGCCCGTATTTATATGCGAATAAAATGATGTTCACCTATTTGTAGAACAGGATGTTGTTTTGTGATCTGTGTGATAGAGGTATTCAGTAACCTTTCGCGTTCCTGTTATATATGTGCTGATACTTTTCGGCTAGGCTGGCATATGTATTGCATGAACCCCCCTGTTGAAGACGATCCCGAAGGTGCTTGGTATTGTCCCCAGTGCGTGCTCCTGGATCAAGAGTTGCCGGTGACGCCTCAACATGATACTCCATTTCAACAACCATCTTCCCCACTTCCCCACCGCGAACCATCTGTCGCATCATCGTCGCGATCTCACGTCGCTTCAAAAAATGGTCGTGCGAAGACTCGAAGTACGGGAAAGGGCAAAGGAAAGGCTCTAGCTGTAATCACAGACGATTCCGAGTTCGACGTTGAAGTCGATGTTGAGCGGGAGCTGGAGACGCCTATTGCAACAGGAAGGCCCGTCAGAAATAAGAGACCTACCAAGAGGAAAGCTGCACAATCGAGGAACGAAGATTACTCCGAAGATGAGGTTACCCTATCTGCTCGTCAGCCCAAGCGAAGGCGCACAGACGTCTCTTCTGCGACAGCGCCGATATCTACTCTTCCGCGTCTAACCTTTAGATTATCCACTCAACAAAAAGGAAAGGGGAAGGAGCGGGAAGAAGAGGATAAAGGAATGTTTGATGATTTCTTGCTGCCAGAGCAGAGGGACACGATGAAGACGACAATAGATGGGCCGGACAGGCAGAGGTTTGATCGCACACGCCAATTGGCAGAGGTATGTGTTCCCTCCCAGGTACTGGTAAATTAATTTAGCTTGCCTATAGGCCAAGCTGGCAGCAAGGGTGCCCCCGCCACCCACATCAGCATCTGAAGAAGCGGAATCTTCTTCCTCTGTATTACATCCAACACGACTACGGTTGGCAGCACTAGCAAACCAAACTGCACCGATATCTGGCCCTTCAGCATCACCAGGTCCCTCAACCCCGACGCCACTTCTACCAATCTCTGGCCCACGCGTTAAAGTAATCCATATCGGAGGATACGACGTCAAGACCTGGTACGATGCCCCATTCTCTGAGGAGTATTCTTGCATACCCGACGGAAAGCTGTGGATATGCGAATTCTGTTTGAAGTATATGAAGAGCAAGTTTGGATATAATCGACATCGGGTAAGTCAATTTGTTTCGTGTATATGCGCCTGTTTTCACTTTGTGCTTCAGATGAAATGTAAAGCACGTCATCCACCCGGGGATGAGATATACAGGGATGGCGATATATCATTATTTGAGGTTGATGGACGAAAGAACAAGGTGAGTACGTATCTTGCAGCCGCTTTCGTCTGGCTTGACTATGCTCGTCGTAGATCTACTGCCAGAATCTATGCTTGCTTTCCAAGATGTTCCTTGATCATAAATCATTATTTTATGACGTCGAGCCGTTCCTGTTCTATGTGATCACTCAGGTGGATGACGATGGGGCTCGATTCATTGGATATTTTAGTAAGGAGAAGTGTAGCGTTAAAGACTACAACCTTAGTTGCATAATGACGCTTCCGACGCGTCAACGCCAGGGATGGGGCAATTTCCTCATTGATTTCAGTACGTCAAGTAGCTTCTTGAGAGGCGGTAAATTAACTTTTCATTTCAGGCTACTTGTTATCTAAAAAGGAACAGCGGCTGGGTTCTCCGGAAAAGCCACTGTCTAGTCTGGGTGCATTGGGCTACAAGAACTACTGGACGTTATCCTTGATGCGATACCTCGAGAATGGACCTGAACACCCGCGGCTCGAAGGTGACGGAATCAACAGAGGTTCGCGGTGTTTATTGACAATTTTCACAGACATAAGCGCAGCGACGTCTATGACAATAGAAGACGTCTACAACACGCTTGTTCAACAGGACATGATCACTATTCTCGAAGAAGACAACCTTGTAGCCAAGCCTTCTCCGGGACAGTCTATCAAGATCAACCGACGCAAGACAGGTGGGACGCGAAATAATATTGCACGACGGCTGCAACGAGCGATGACCAAGGAGGAGCCAAAACCAAAGGGACCGTTCGTTCCTCCTCTACGGTACGAAATCAGCTGGGATACTGAGAAGGTGGATCGGGCCCTCAGCCATTGGGAGTCAAAGGGTCAGTTGAAGCTGAAGCCTGAGAAACTTAAGTGGAGCCCTTATTTGCTGATGAGGGAGAGCAAAGCAGAGATGCAGGAGACAGCTGAGGGTGACAAGGTAGTAGAGAATGAGGGCTCAGCTGCCGATGCCATGGCCGTCGGGCTGGCATTGTTTGATGATGATGTCACCCCAGTGGATGATGTTTCTCCATTCATGCCAACGGAGGTGGAAGCCTCGCCAGTGGATCTGTTTGCAGATGATATCGTGGTAGAAAAGTCGACTCGTGCGAGGTCGAAGGCGAAGTCTACAACACCGACGCCATTTCAGCCCCCCAAGAAGGCGACTGGGCGGAGAAAGGTGGCTAAGGGAACCGCTTCTGTTTCAGCGCCAATCCTGGAAGAGCCAACATCGGAGGTTGATGACATGGATGTGCCTCCGCCATCCCCCTCGCCAACTGAGCCCGGGTCGCAATCAAATGGTGTCCCTGTGCCTATGGTTGACACCCTGGATCGTCCGGCTGCACCGACCCGTCGACAAAACCGGCGCGGCGCCGCGAATGTAAACGGGGTTGACGAGGAGTCATTTCCGCAGTCGCTAGTGGCAACGATGTCGGGGGCGTATAGTCAGAACGGAGATCTTGATAGCTCCGTAACGGTGACACCCAGGCGTCGAAGCCAACAGAATGGCAACGCTAACAATCCCGCCCCGCAGAGACGCCGTGGTCGACCCAAGAAAAATCCACCCGAGAGCGAGAGTAGAAGAGCAGAAGAAGAGCACCGAGAGAAGGCTGCGAAGTCAAATAAAAAAGCGGCGGCGTTAATGGTGACTATTCCGGGGACCGGGAACAGGGTAACACAGCGAACGGCGAAGGAGGGGATGAACGCGTCGCCTGCAACTGAGGGGGCTACAGCAGCGTCGGCCCCTGCATCTCCGTGTCCTCCACCGGAACCGATCAAAAGTCCAGAAGCCGAGGTGACGGTTCAAGTTGAAAGCCTTGAACCCGCATCTCTTTCGGAGGCTGCAACTGTCTCTTCCTTCCCCGGAGATCGGCCAGTAGTCGTGAATGGAGATGATGCGGAGGAGGCAACGACAGTGGGAAAGGGTGAGCACGAGGATGACGTAAAGTATGAAGAGGTCGGCACGCCATTAACGAGTCTGACGAGTCGGCAGAGTGTCCCGAGTGATGATACTTTATTTGTGGTGGGAGCAGGAGTGAAGGCAGTGGGCGACCTCGAAGAAGAAGACGCAGACGCAGACTATGATCCGGATGTTGAGGAGCTGGAAGTACAACCTAGTAGTATGTATTAGATATTAATATTTGGGTACCTTGAAAGATTTGCCATGTTCTTTGTTTGGCTGTGGCGTGGAAAAGCAATAGCTGCACAGGCGAACCACTCGTCTTGGGTCAGTTTGAACGACGAGCTGAACGGCTGAACGACGGTCGAGCGATCCAACCCAGCATGGCTACCCAAAAGTAAGTTACTCCCGTTCTCTTTGCCGTCGCCTGGTGCGACGTGGACGACGGCTGGCAGGGACTGACACGATGTTGGTAGTGAGGCTGGCTCGATGCAGTACACGATAACGCCGAGCGACTCGCGCAGGGACGGAGGACTGGATGGTTCAGTAAGAGGAGCTTTGATTTTCTTTGAAATGGTTTGCTGAGCTGCTTTAGGCCCCTTTCCAGTCGCACCAGAGTCTCGGACAAGCCCTGGGCACCCATCTGCCCCCGTCAGCTTACCACCCCCAGCGCTCCAGCGACTACCGTATCTCCCCGTCCCCGTCTCCCATCCACCCCCACCACCCACATGCACACCCCCATCCTCATCATCCCCATCCACAGAACGGCGGCGCGTCCTCGTCCTCGTCGTTCACCAGCCAGACATCCCCGACTATGTCTCTCAAACGAAAGCTCGTCGACGGTGCTCAGCAGCAGCAGCTCTCCATGCAGAAACGCCGTCGTGATGCTGAAGACTCCGTTGTAGACGGCTTTGACGGTGGCCAGGGTGCCAAGCATTGGACTGACGACGAAAAGTCCAAGCTCTTCAACTGGCTCATGGGCCCTGGCCAGGATGATCACTGGAATTCACTCCGTGCTACCAAGAATTCCTGTCTCCGAGAGGTGAGTATATGCTACCTTGATCCCCGGTCCTGATCTGACTGACTGGATCCAGTGCTCCATTCAAGTATTTGGCAGCAAGAAGACTTATCAGGCGCTTAAAGGCTGTTACGAACGCAATTTTAATCTATTCAAGCAGATCTACGCGTTCGAGTCGTGGCATTCCCACCAGCTAAATGGCGGCATCGTATCCATCAATGGTTTGAGTGAAGCCGACCGCCTCAAGGAGTACGAGAGACGTCTTCAGGGCGCCAAGAAAGCTGGATGTGATGTCGGCAACATCACCGCAAGAACCATAGATCACTGGCATCGTGTGGGCTGGTATCAGCTATTCTACACGCGGTAAGCCATCTATCCGAGCTTTCGCATTTCGTTATGCTAAGGAACACAGATGGCACGGTGATCCAGCGACCACGCGTCCTAGCGTTCAGCGCGTGGGCTCCGCGGTCAACGGTGCTGGGCCTGTCGGTGATGATCCTGATCCCGTAGACGTCGATGATTCCGGAATCGACTTCGATTCGAACCTCGCAGCACTAAGCAGCTCGCATGAACCGTTAACATTCATTAACGCCCCCCCAGCTCCGAGCCCAGCAACCATACCACCCCCACCTCCACCGCCGCCGCCAATACCGTTATCCCCCCATTCAAGTCACACTAATCACACGACTAGTACTGCCGTCGAACCGCATGGCAACATTGCACTCTCCCAGGGCATGCTAAACGCCTTTATGCAATTTTTGCAGATACAAACCCAGACCGGTAAAATGAAATTGGATTACTTGAGAAGACGAGAAGAGAGAGAAGAGAAAGAGAGTTCCCAGAGGAGAGAGCTGGAGCGGCTGAGAATTGAGAGGGAACAGGCAGAGTTTGAGCATACAAAACAGACTGCGAATTTAAAGCAGAAGGCTGATAGGGCTATTGTGGGTACATTTCAGATCACGTTCTTAAATATGCTCAATGTCTCCCTTCCAGGCCCTCTTGGAAAACCCCAACGTCGACCCTTCTGTGAAGGCTGCAGCCGGCGACTATTTGAAGAAGGTATTCACAGCGGACTAGACCTTTATTTTCCTGATTTACTTGCGCATCTGTTCATATCTATCAAACTACTCAGTGTATTTGTCCTGGTTTTAGATCCTCACACATGCCGATTATTTATTATTCGCATCGCTTTCAGTTCACTGTACTTTGCTATCGATTACAATCACTTTACGGATCCAACCCGCCGGACGTCCGATACAGTTTTTTTTTTGAGGTCTGTGCGCCGTAATACAGTCGATCGGTAGGAGCGCCACAGAATGTCCCATGGGACGAGTGTGGACCACGGATGAACTATGCCCTTTTTGCCGAGTCGATTGTCGCTGGAATTTGCACTCTCAAGGCGATAGATCTTGACAATGAAACATATGGACAGGGTGTTGTCAGTAAGGTCCGGAGACTCGAACACGAAGGAAACACCCGGTTATTTGTCGTAAAAGGGTTACGTTCAGAAGGCAGGTAGCGCGAATGGGCAGAAAACTTTAAAGCGATTCAGAAATGCCCCCGCAGCAGCAGCGACCTTATTCGAGTCATCTGCGCTAGAGCGAAGATCGTTTGGGTTTGTAACGCGTGAGTAGCAGAGACAATCGCGCGTCTCACGAGTCGACAGAACGTTGGTCGCCACTTGGGCTTCATGCCTTCTACTATGTCGGTAATTAATACCGCCAATCAGGCAAGTCTGAGGTCATTTATAGGAGGAACTAAAGACTCAAAAGATTCGCCCTTATTTTGTTTTCGTGGTCGCCGAGAGGAAATCAGGTAACAGGGAGAATCAGGGATTCCACGCGTACGGCAATATCATGAGACCGTGACTTCAAAGCGTCCGGGTCGGCGGTATGAGTTGCCAGGATGCCAAACCTAAAATCAAGCAGGTGAGTAACTTTTAGCGCTTTTAGAAGTCGGTTTCGAGCCATAGCGTGTTAACCAGAGTTTATCTCAGCCGTAATGCAAGTGCCTTGTAACTGCCGACGGTTTATGAACTGGTTGAGATTGCAGATAAGGACGGATAAGGAGTAGTTCCCGAGCTCATGGTAGTCTTTCCTATTTGCTGTCCAGTAAGAGTTGCTGGAAAACAAACCGTATGAAGGCCTGGGAGATGGGAAGTTCACTTGTCGGGTTTCCGGGCCGATAAGCCGTTGAGCTAGGAACCAATCTAACAGATCTGAACCGTTATCTCTTCAGAAAAACTCTCGACCTATATAGGCGTTCTTGCAGCCGCATCTTTATTCGAAATACAGTGTTGATTCGTAGATGTGCCGTGTGAGATACGTGTCGAGGAAAGACAATGTCATCGTGTAAGCATGATGACCCGGTGCCGACAACATACGGGTTAGTAAAAAGTCACTTACATATAGAACACCTGGAGATCGTGTGATGCGTGTGCATTCTTGCTTCTTCCACGACAGTCATGTCTGAAAAGGCATCCGTTCATAGCGAAGCCAAGTCCGAAGAGACTGCTGCCATTCTCCCGGAACAGGAAGGCCATCCTCAGCGAGCACGGTAGGGCAACCGTTGGCTCAATTATTCGATATTACTCTAATCACTCTAATCACTGATTGATTAGATGGCAACGCATCCCATTTATTCCAACGACCGCACCTCCTCCGAAGGCGTCCATCCAAGAAGCAGAAATTTTGCCCGAAACCCATGCGAACTGGTTCGAAATCCTTACCTTTGGCTGGATTACTGGTCTGCTCGCCCTTGGGTATGCTCGCCCACTGGAGGCCCCGGATCTCTACAAGCTGCAAGACAACCGCGGAGCAGCGTTCATTGGTGAACAGATTACTGCATCCTTTGAAAAGAGACGCTTGGCCGCGGCAGAATACAACCGCCGTTTGTTGAATGGTGACGTCAAGCCCGGCATGAAAGCGTTGTGGTGGACTCTTCGAGGAAATCGAGCTGAGCGGGAGAGGAAGTGGAGGGAAAAGGATGGTCAACGCAAGGCGAGCCTCGTATTTGCTATGAACGACAGCATAAAATGGTGGTTTTGGACTGCTGGTATATTGAAGGTGCTCGGCGACACGGCTCAGGTTACCAGCCCACTTCTTGTCAAGGTAGGCTGTTTTTTTGTCGTGCTAATCCTTTTGATCTCTCATTCCGACAGGCCATCATCAAATTTGCTACAGATTCTTACACCGGACATCGGACGGGCGACTATGCTTCCATCCCACCAATCGGCAAAGGTATCGGTTTGACCTTTGGCTTGCTGGGGTTGCAGGTTGTCACGTCGCTATGCACGCACCACTTCTTTTACCGGTCTGCGTCCACAGGCGTTCTCATACGTGGTGGTCTAATCAACGCGATTTATGCACGGTCCCTTCGACTGACCTCTCGCGCCCGATCGAAGCTCACGAACGGTCTGATAATGAACCACATCTCGACGGACGTGTCGCGAATCGACTTTTGTGCAGGGTTTTTCCATATGGTATGGGTTTGACCTGAAACACAACATATGAACCGCTCGTTTATTTATTTTTGTCACAGGCTTGGACTGCGCCGATTCAACTGATCATATGTCTCGTTCTTCTTCTGCTGAACCTGGGCCCTAGCGCTTTGGCTGGTTTCGCGTTTTTCGTGATTGCCGCCCCAGCTCAGACGATGGTTATGAAGAAAATGTTTGCATTCCGGGCGAATGGTATGAAGTGGACCGACAAACGTGCCAAACTTCTCCAAGAACTGCTCGGAGGCATGAAGGTGGTCAAGTTCTTTGCATGGGAAATCCCGTTTGCGAAGAGAATATGGGAGTTTCGACAGAAGGAGATGTCGTGAGTACTTTCTCACCTCATGTCGAGTAAAGATAAATCTTATTCTATGCGAAGTTTCGTACGCTCGTTGCTTCTCGTGAGGGCTGCTAACAATGCCGTCGCTCTATCTATGCCTGCGTTGGCGTCAGTACTCGCATTTGTCACTTACTCCGTAACTGGACACCAGCTTCAGCCATCTGTCATCTTTGCTTCTCTGACCTTATTCCAACTCCTTCGTTTGCCTCTGATGTTCCTTCGTGAGTAGCTTGCTGTTGTTTGTTTACCTTGTATGTTTACCTATGTCCGTAGCCGTATCCTTTTCCGCCATTGCTGATGCCCAAAATGCTACCCAGCGCCTCTATGGCGTCTTCGAAGCAGAAACATTGGAGGACACCTTTGATCGCGAAGATGACCTCGATGTTGCTGTTGAGGTTAAGAACGTTTCCTTCACTTGGGATGCGCCACCCCCAGAAGTGGCTGAAGGGAAGAAGGGGAAGAAAGATAAGAAGAAGAAGAGAAAGACCGAAGCTGACTCTTCGTCGGCGGAGGAGGTCTTTGAATTGAAAGACATCTCCCTTAGTATACCCCGCGGACAGCTTGTTGCTATTGTTGGTGCCGTGGGTGCTGGAAAAACGTCTTTGCTCCAGGGTATGATTGGTGAGATGAGGCGGGTTCCGAATGTGAATGGGGACAAAGGAACGATCAAGTTCGGCGGGAGTGTTGGATACTGCCCCCAGAGCGCATGGATCCAAGTGAGTTCCTCATTTTCTTTACCGACCTTTTACTCAATAAGGCTTAGAATGCGACAATTCGAGACAACATATGTTTTGGACGTCCCTTTGAGGAAGGCAAATACTGGCAAGCCGTCAAAGACTCGTGTTTAGAGCCTGATCTTGACATGCTACCTAATGACGACATGACAGAAGTCGGCGAGAAGGTATTGTAGCGCTGATCGAAAACTTTCAGATCCGACGATTCTGACAAAATTCAGGGCATTTCGTTATCAGGAGGTCAGAAACAACGTATGAATATCTGTCGTGCCATCTACTGCGATACAGATATCCAGATCTTTGATGTAATTCGATTTATTGTCGGTGAGGATATTATACTGACGATTCTACAGGATCCTCTGTCGGCCCTCGATGCTCATGTAGGAAAAGCGGTCTTCCAGAATGTCCTGCGGAACGCCGCGTCTGGAAAGACGCGTATATTGGTTACACACGCGTTGCACTTTCTTCCACAAGTGGATTACATCTTCACTATTGCGGGTGGACGTATAGCAGAGCGAGGGACTTACGATGAACTCATGCATAAAGACGGGGAGTTTTCAAAGTTCTACAAAGAGTTCGGGAGTAAAGAGGAGAAGGAAGAGGAGGAGAAGATAGAAGAGGAGACTATTGAAGACATCGAAAAGGAGAGAGAGCCTCAGGACGATCTTAAGAAGAAGGTTACTTCGGGGCCTGCACTGATGCAAGCGGAGGAACGGAATACTGGCGCCATTAGTTGGTCTGTGTATAAGCAGTACTCAGATGCAGGCAGGGGACATATCGTGTTGCCCATATTGTTTTTCTCTCTTGTCTTTGTCCAGGGTGCTACAGTGATGGCGTCATACTGGCTGGTATACTGGCAGGAAGAGTAGGTCTCGTTCTTTTTTATACAGTTCACAGTGTGCTGATTTTGTGTTCTATCGATAGCAAATGGGATCGCCCACAAGGGTTTTATGTGAGTTTCATCTGCGCTTTACATGGCGAAAAATGGCTTACGGAGTTGGCGTAGATGGGAATCTACGCAATGCTAGGTGTAGCGCAAGCCCTTGCATTCTTCGTCATGGGAAGTACGTTTGCTATATTGACGTATTTTGCAAGCCAGCGTTTGCATAGTGTGCGTTGTTGGACTGTGGTTCATGAGATCACCTCAGATTTATCGCGTTCCTATAGCTAGCGGTCGACCGTATTATGCGCGCACCTATGTCGTTCTTCGAGACTACACCACTTGGTAGGATCATGAACCGATTTTCGAAAGGTATGTTCGTCTCTTCCATCATTGAATTCTGCTGATTCGGTCTCGGAAGACATTGATACGATTGACAATCTTTTGGGAGGTGAGTGTTCTATTCCGTGCAAAACCATGCGTTTAAACGTACTTCTTTAAGATGCCTTGCGAATGTTCGCCGGAACGACATCGTCAATCCTTGGTGCCATCATCTTGATAGCGATTATCTTGCCGTGGTTCTTGATTGCTGTCTTTATCATTCTCATTGTCTACATCTATGCCGCCGCCTTCTATCGAGCGAGTGCCCGGGAATTGAAAGTACGCGGCTTTACCCTTCAATGACGAAAATTACTGATGCTTCATCTTTCTAGCGACTTGGTATTATTTCTGACATGCCCTTCATTGGAGTATTCACTAATTATTTACAATACAGATGCTGTCCTGAGATCGACATTGTACTCTCACTTTTCTGAGTCACTTTCAGGCTTGGCAACTATCCGTGCATATGGCGAGTCTGAGCGCTTCCTTAAAGAAAATGAGGAACGAATCGATATGGAAAACCGAGCTTATTGGTTGACTGTCACCAACCAGGTTTGGAAAGTTCTTATTTAGATTGATATTTAATTGACACTTATCGCGATTTTAACTTTTAGCGTTGGCTGGGTATACGCCTGGACTTTTTGGGGGCTCTCCTAACTTTTATTGTCGCGATGCTGACTGTTGGGACGAGATTCAGTATCTCTCCGGCACAAACGGGTGTTACGCTTTCGTACATCCTGAGTGTGCAACAGGCGTAAGTTCCTGAATTTAAAGAACAGGCTTATTCGGCATTGAACCTGATATTAATTATCTTGACAGGTTCGGATGGCTTGTCCGTCAAAGCGCAGAGGTTGAAAATGACATGAATTCGGTGGAGCGAGTAGTACATTATGCGACAGAAATTGAACAGGAGGCTCCGCATGTGTTACCCGATAGCAAGGTTCCTGAATCTTGGCCGTCTGTGGGTCACGTAGAACTGAAGGATGTGGTATTAAGCTACAGGCCTGGACTTCCCGCTGTCCTCAAGGGCGAGTCACTAACCCTTTGTGTTGTTTCCGGCATATTTATTATCTATTTTAGGTATAACTATGACTGTCAAAGCTGGAGAAAAAATTGGTATAGTTGGACGGTAAGGAGACCTGTCCGTATATCCATGCTGCTAAATTGAAACCTCGCCTCCTACAGAACTGGGGCAGGGAAAAGTTCTATCATGACTGCCCTGTATCGCTTAGTCGAACTTTCCTCTGGATCAATTCACATTGACGGTGTTGACATCTCCACCGTTGGCTTGACGGAATTGCGAAAAAGCCTGTCAATCATTCCTCAAGATGCTTTATTGTGTACGGTGTGCTTTCCCATACACGTGTGTGTTCTTGCTAACGTTAACGCCCCACAGTCTCTGGAACCCTCCGGTCTAACCTTGATCCTTTTAATTCACATGATGATGCGAAATTATGGGACGCGTTGAAGCGATCATACCTTGTGGAATCGCCGGCGAAGACAGTCGCAGATGAGAATGGCGATGTATCTACCCCAATTAACAGATTCAGCCTCGATACTGTCATTGAAGATGAGGGTGCAAATCTATCCATTGGACAGGTAGCTATCAAAACCTTCACGGGTACGACGGAACCGAAATGCTGACAGTGCTCTTTCTAGCGGTCGTTGGTGTCCCTTGCGAGAGCTCTAGTTAAGGACTCCAGAATACTCATACTTGATGAGGCTACAGGTTGGTCGTCTTTCCAAGCGCGTCTCTCCTCGTTCCGAAGCTAATGCCATCTTTCACAGCGTCTGTCGATTACGAGACTGACAGAAATATCCAGAACACAATTACCCACGAATTCCAGGATCGCACGATTCTATGCATAGCTCGTGAGCCAGCTCGTCTTCCTGCCGATAAGTTTCAAGCTAACGATCGTGATCCTTAGATCGCTTGCGCACAATCATATCATACGACCGTATATGCGTTCTTGACGCTGGCGAGATTGCTGTAAGCTGTTCATTCAAGCGTCCTAATCCAGTCGGCTCACAATCGTGTCAGGAATTTGATACCCCCTCACAATTATACCAAAAGACCGATGGGATTTTCAGGGGAATGTGTGATCGGTCATCGATCACACTAGATGACATCAGACTCGCTTCTACCACGAAAGTTGACAATGAACACCGTTTGCCCGATGTTCAGGTTCATGATAATGATTAGACTGTAGTAATGTAATCTTACGGTTCACAAAATGGTCGGTACTTGGAGATGTATTGTTGACGTTGTAAGATTACCTACGAAGATGTACATGAACCCAAATCAGTGAGAACTCGATGAATCCAGTTGGCTAACTTTCTGGAATCTAAGGTGATCTTGAAAAGAGGGGTGGAAATCTGTATGTTAATTATTGATACGCCGAAGCAAAAGTGCTTTCGAGTCAAGACTTGGCATCAGAGTACAAAGTGAGAAATCAAAATTCCAACAACTGTGAAGAGATACCAACTATGCATTTGAATCCGTAGCTCCAAGTATTATCCATCATTTTCGCCACGTAGGAATTCGGATTGTGTCGAACTCGATATTGACCTTCTCTTCTCTATCCTCTGTACATATCGTACATCCTCGGAGCCTTCTGTTGGGGCCCAACACATCGCTCCTCAAGAAGTCCCCCCGTCCGAGTGGTTGGTACCCGAGCTTATCGCTATTTCGATTCCACCGCGACCATTCCAGAAGGGTTCTATTCGGCCCATGCATCAGCGCTACCTCGTCTATCGTCATCTGCGTGCGCAGATACTCGTATATCTTTTCTAGCACCATTCCTACAGTGATAGGTTCTTGTACGTCGATCTTCAGTGGACCCCATCGCCTAGGATGCATCCACCACTTGAGCAAAGGGTTACTAGTCGTAAAAGTGACGCTTCGTATTGTTTCAGGGTAAAAGGCACCCGATTTACGTTTGGGGGATAGGTTCGCCCGTTAAAAGACGTCCGAGAGGTATCTGGCACAAAGATGATGTCCCAAAGAAACATGTTGCGGAAAGGATGGTCCCCGATCAGGTTGTTCAAGCCGTTTATCATCGTAGATGGGTGAAGTGGCACATCAACAGTGCGCTCGGGCGGAGGAATAGTTGGTTGTGGCTGCGTGGGCTCCGGCTGAGAGATCATAGCAGGGGGAGGAGCGACGGCGTGGGGAAGATCAGGAATGAAACCACTTTGACGGCTTCGCCTGCGGCGTGAAGGACACGTAGTGGAATCGCACCAGTGTAAATGGTGAACATGGTGAACATGATCATGTCTTCACTTTGTTCTATGTCGAGAACGAGACCTAGAACAGACTCGACGACGGACTGATGAGGCTGGCCTGTCATCTTCAACAGGATCCAGAGTAGTCGTGGAAGGTGCATTATGTGGAGTTCCATTTCGACCATTTTCAGTCGCAGACGCCCGCGAAAGATCGTTGAGGTCATCTAAGATAGTACGAACAGCGTGTCGCGCAGTGTCAAGTTCCTCAATTATATGCGGTCCTTCCGAAGCCACGGCTTCGCATACTTTCTGAAGATCTTTTCTGTCATGAACTGTAAAGTACTCTCAGATATAGAGGCTCTTGACAGGTAAACATGCAAAGCGCTACTCACAAAAACGAATCATCTCTGGAGTCCTAAGCGCTGGAATGTAGAACTTCCTCAGAGCAGTTTCGAAATAAGGATGGATGGGCCGGGAAGGATACCGCAGACTATATCTCGAGCCATAACCAGTTCTTCGTCAAACCCGACAGTATATTCAGTAAATAGATCATCTGCATCTAATGAGACGAGTCGTTCCAGGATATTCCCGTGACTGCGGCGATCGTGTAAAAGGGCGTGAAGCCCTTGAAGTACATCGTATAGGAGGGCTGCCATTCGCTGATCTCCGAGCTGCCCGTTGCGATCCTCACTGATTACGGGAACGCCGACTCTCAGACGGACACATAAAAAGTCTCGAATCGTATCCTGATAATCCCGAAGTGCATGTTTATCGATGGGAAAGACACCGAGGCTGCGATGGATATCGTTCACAAAATCGTATACTCGGAGATGAAAGCCAACATTGTCTGTCGTGCGCAATAGCCAACTGCCAAGCATAGTATCGGTCCAATCCCGGGCTGCATCCCACATAGTGCTTCGGAGCTGCTGCAATATCTGGAACCGATGGCGAACAGTATCAACACGAGTGCCATCGATAATGTGATCGCGTATTTCTGCGAGGCATGGAATGTGGCTGAAGCCCTGCTCGGTGACATGATCGTCTAGATCAAGTTTCTGTATGGCAAGAGAAACTAAAGCGCCTCGGTTAAGGAAAAGTGATGGGCGCTTCTCCTCGTTAACCAGAGTCTCAATGCCCACGAGACAGTCGTGAATCAACGCAGCCATGATTTCGACGGCCTTGAACGTAATTCGGGAATTACGTTCGGTATCCAGTGTTGTGACGGGGGCGTATCCATGGCGAGTGGAGGGTCTTTCGCGCATCCTGTATGGGCTCTTGATACTGGGGAGGTTAGGGAAGCACAATATCTTGAAGCTGAGAAAGCCTCGTGGGGTACACACACAAGAAGGTACCGAAATATCAAATATGACTCGGGTATTTGAGAGGTTGTGTTGCCGTGTCCTTATACGCCTAGACAAAGGTTTTAAAAACAGTGGTAGCAAAGAACAAGACACTCAACTACGAGAAAATATTGTTGTCACGAAAGATACAATATCACAGATCATTATATAACTTAAAATATGCATGTTATTGTCCAGCTCTTCAAGCTTCAAGTGGTAGCATCGGGTAGGTGAATAGGTACATCAGCACAGGTACGATCAGGTCTGGGGGACAATTCACTTTAAAGATGACAAGGTCAGAGAGACAATCGTAACAAAGTGGTAGGTTCTAGTGACGCTGGTGTTAGGTGTGGGATATGTATAGCGTGAGGCGTATGGTGTCTAATGATGTAGTGCGACTATAAAAGATATAACGAAAGGAGGTCAGGATATCACCAAGTACATAGAAAAGCAGGAGGCGCACATTGATCTATCGGTGATCGTCCAATAATCCTATGGGTGACCATATAGATAATTACGAAGAGAACAATGAAACGCCAACATTATTTGAAACATCAGTATGCTTTGTGAGCGTCGAATGATCGGGCATAAGTGCGTTCCCCGGTTTGTTAATCTCTAAAGTTTGCATGGCTTCTTCTGGAATGTCATCTTCTGATTCTACCGAGAACCTCGAGACTGCGTCATCGTCCTGGTCTGAATCAGAAACAAGAGTGCAGGTAGCCTTTGGTGCCAGTGCAGTTTGTGTGGCGGTCATTG